>NC_135575.1:71232500-71857500 GCF_965152235.1 Eretmochelys imbricata | reverse complement strand
CGAGCTGACCACCTTGTATCACTGAGGTGCTTTGGGAGAAGTTCTCTCTTACTGGTCTCAGATGTCTCCTCTTTCAGAGAATCTTGCAACAGGCCCCAGCGATAAGTTGAACCTGAGAAAAAAACATACAGTTTTTGGACAAATCCAAAAAATGTAATTGCATCAGTGCATGACTCTGCAATAGCAACACCACATAGATTTAGTGAGTGGGTCATGCATGGGATGTATGCTGCTTTCTCATTGACTGCAATTACCCGAGCTTACACACCAGAATAAATGCCAGACATGTTACTAGCATTGCCATATGTTTGACCTCTGCAGTCCTTTAGATTGATATTTAGTTCATTACTTAGGATTTCATTGATAACATTAAACAGATGAAGAGCTGTATGCAATGTAACTGGAACAAAATTCAAGAAGCGTTCTACAGGTGTGCAGTTATTCAGCACATAGCGCACAGTAAATGTCAGCTGATCAGTATGACTAATATCCGGTGTGGAATCAACACTGAAGGAAAAATACTTAGCCATTTAGCTCGTCCCCAGTGTCCTGCTACAGTATTTTGTTTTCTCTTCAGTACTAGTTACTTGAAGTCCCCTGACCTAAAATTTCTATTAAGGGTATTGGGAAATGGGAGAAAAAATACTGGAAAAAGCTCCTGCCTGGAGACCAAGAGAGGAGAGCTAAGAAGAGCTTCCTGCTTCTCCTAGTGAATACAAGAGACTGGGAAGTTGGGGAAAAGAGCAGCACTCTGAACAGCCGCCCTCAACGACAGAACTTGAAGAAACTGAATTAAAAAATAAAAGAAAGAGTGAGAGAGAGAGGCACTTCCATCCCTGGAAGTTGAGGATAAAGAATAACTCTCCTACAGTTGTAATGGATCCTGGAGCAGCAAGTGCTCACGAAGAAGGAGGGGGAAATAATAATGACTGGCCTGAATGTTAATTAGTGATCATGACCTATACCAAGTATAGATAAATAATGGTACAGATAGTTTATTCTTTCTCTGTACCCAAGTGGATGACCTAAGCCTGTATTCACAGCGAGGTTATTAAGTATGGGTGTTAGCAGCGGAACTTCTATTGAAAGCACTGTGCCTGGAAAGCCCATTCATTTCAATGAAAGTCCTGTGCACAAAGGGCTTGCAGGATTGGGCCTAGAAAGTGAACCTGGAGATCCTAGTCATTTTCAACTGAATTTTTTACTCAGTGTCAGGGAGAAAGTTTCCTTAAATTATTTCTATCTGGGGTCAATCAAACTAATTAAGAGCATCAGTAAAATTATTGCACTAATGTGGATTAAGGAAAACTGGATTTAAGCATGACACTGTATTATAAATTCACATGAAGATATGAAAAACTAATAATTGCCCCTATGTCCCCAGCAAGATAAGAATGAAACACATTGATATGATTCAATAGGAATTAATTTTCTATTGTGGGAAGAAAATCAGGCCCCTGGATAACAAACCCACCAGCCTATCTTGTCAGTTGCGTGCAGTCAACTTCCATTTGAAGTCAATAAACCCCAGATCTGGATCTGAACTTTGTGTTTTTATAGTGGGCAGAACCATAATCTAGGATCAAAGTGAACATTTTCCTGTACCTAACATACAACTGCTTGCACACATTTGGCAAGTTTTATTAATACATTAACAACAACAACAAATTGGGGTTTGATACTAAATTAGTAATTGCTACTAAATATTTTACTAATTTAGTGCTTTAATTTCATGTCTTTATTTCTGACAGTGCTGGACCACATGCCTGCTAAGAATGCATAATGCAAGTCAGCAGTTATGCGACCATGCTGGGGCATGGAAGTGAGGAGTTTCTTCCCTTCTGCATTTTGTGAAAGGGCCTGACAGAACAGCATCCTCTGTGCTCTGCCTCTTCCGACACTGTGGGTTCACCAGCAGAGCTGGCTAACTATGTGAAGATTATGGTGTACCTTTTAAAGGGGTATATCAAATTATACCCTCATGTACCCAAGCACAAGCAGGGAGCTCTGGGAGGCATTGTGACTCTTGGTTTCTTGCTGGGGTGGTGTCCCTCCACACCACTGCTTATAATAGGATGGGCTAGCCAGGGGCTAGCTCTTAGGTCCCAGTCAATTTGCAGTGGCAGTCAAAAAATGCGAACATAAAGTTGGGAAACATTAAGAAAGGGATAGATAATAGGACAGAATATATCATATTGCCTCTGTATAAATACTTGAATACTGTGTGCAGATCTGGTCACCCCATCTCAAAAAAGATACATTGGAAAAGGTACCGAAAAGGGCAACAAAAATGATTAGGGGTATGGAACAGCTTCTATATGGCGAGATTAATAAGACTGTGACTTTCAGCTTGGAATAGAGATGACTAAGGGGCGATATGTTAGAGATCTATAAAATCATGACTGGTGCGGAGAAAGTAAATAAGGAAGTGTTATTTACCTTGCTTAATTGGGGCCATAATGAATCATAATGAATGGGCTACAAATATATAGTTATTTTACAGAATATATTTTGTACAAAATAAACATTTTTGTAAAAACAATTAGAAATGAACCTCAGTACATTAGAGAAAATCGGAACCCAACTTGGTGCATAACTGAATATTATTTTATTATATTTATATATAATAAATAATGGCTGAGAAGCTACTGAACCATTAAGCCCAGTGTACACTGTGTGAGCAGCGGCATTCTAGGTACAGCATATGCCTTGCTAAACATTTGCTAAATGTATACATAGCTGCACAGGTGCTGGAACTAGAGCTGCTGGGGGTGCTGCTGCATCCCCTGGCTTAAAGCGGGTTTCATCATATCCAGGGTTTACAGTTTGGTTCAATGGCTCTCAGCACCCCGACTATACAAATTGTTCCAGCACCACTACATTGCTAAACATGACGGTTGCTAGCTGGGTTTTTTCATAGTTTTCTTAACTCATATGGCAAAGTATTTTCAGTCTGTAAGTACATATGGTGTGGTTAAATCTATAGCACAGTTTTGCTAGCACTGTTCTAAGAACAAAAATATCAGGCTTTAATAGGTGTCTCAAGTAGCATGACCAAAGTTGAAGCACCCAAAGGGAATTAACACTTCTGAGGAATTTTAGGCTAAATTGTCTATAGGAACAACCAGAAAAGAACCCCGTTAGTATTAAAGTAACTGTATAAAAGTAGTTCTAGACAACAGAGACCTTAGATCCAGGAAAAAGATAAATTGGGGTCATGGAAAATTAACTCCCCAACCCATTAAAGTCACTACTAGAGAGCTCACTCTCAATCACTATATTTTGTTAAACAGTTGCTCTTAATGTAGGAAAGCAACGTGTAATATGAATGTCAGTGTAAAAACCACAGTGGGCTGACTGACCTTTTAAAAATTAGGGAGTTGAGAATAAAAAATGATTACTCTTCAGACCAGACTCCTTGAGACTATTCATTATACTATCATGTTAAAAATGCTTAGTAGGTTGTAGACAATTAACTTACAATTTCTCTCATCTTGTTCCGACTGGATCAACGAATATGCTGTCTGCATCCCCTCTGTATTCCTTAAAGCTCCAATGATATTCCAAATCATATTTTATAATGTGTAGTAGACGGTATGCTGCGATTTGGAATGCTGTTGATAGGTGACAAAAGCTTAAGCTGATTTTTTAAAAATAGATGGGACTGTTCAGGAATTATATTTTTTTAAAATAGCTTTCTTAAAATGGGACACAGTTGAATTTTATTTGCTCAGTTGTTATCATTTTGTTGTTTATCCTACCTCAAAATGGAAACTGCAAGCCCTTGGATCAATGGATTGAAAAGCCATATGGTTTCGCTATCAGTAGCACATTCAAATGCCTCTATAGCCTCTGTATAACCTTGTAGAGCAATAGTCATCAGTCAGTCACAACAGATCACAACCAGGCCTTCCTACTTCAAGGCAGGGTGACGCTCTATACTCCTTCATCCATGGAAGAACACTATTATTTCAAATTTGTGCTAAATTAGGGAACTATGAACATACAAAGTCTGGTATAAATTAACCTCTGTAGTTGCTGGGTAACAATTATAGAGGCTACATTGCAGAGCATGTGTAGATCTATTTTGGAGCAGGGTGGAAAATCTTCCACTCACTCAGTCTTTCATCATCTTCCAGGTGTGGCAGTTCCTAAACACTGCTGAACCACAGTGTGCTAGAAGCTTTGGTCACCTGCTCCCAGGTCCCTTTGTGTTTGAAATTTTCTACCTCTTGGGGATGGAAAGCCTTAGTATCTAAGGGTATGTGTACACTACCCGCCGGATAGGCGGGCAGTGATCAATCCAGCAGGGTCAATTTATCGTGTCTAGTCTAGATGTGATAAATGGATCCCCGAGCGCTCTCCCATCGACTCTTGTACTCCACTGCCATGAGAGGCACAGGCAGAGTTGACAGGGGAGTGGCAGCAGTCGACTCACCGCGGTGAAGACACCACGGTAAGTAGATCTAAGTACGTCAACTTCAGCTATCAGAGTAGCAGCCGTGTTAGTTTGTATTCGCAAAAAGAAAAGGAGTACTTATTTGTTAACTTCAGCTATGTTATTCACGTAGCTGAAGTTGCGTACTGAGATCGATTCCACCCCCTCCCCCGCCCTGTGGAGACCTGGGCTAAGCTGTCCTGAATTTATCTCCAAAATAGTGTTTGCTCATTGTGAGTGCTTTCAAACAACTCCAGAGCATAGCTACTCCAAGCTATGTGTGTATATGTTCTTATCCTTGTCTGCAGTACCCATGGCTGTACACTGAGGTGTTGTGAAAATATGTTTCTGTCTATGCATGTCCTGTCTATGCACTCTCAGGAACAGCTCGCGTGTGCTGCCTGGTTCTAAAAACTAGCTCTAAATCTCATAAGGTTCAATCTTTCTCCATCCTTTTCACCTCCCAGAAGTTTGAACTTGTAGTTTTTTTCTCCTGCTGGTGAAACGTTAGTAGTACTAGAGTCTAACAGGGAGGGAGAAACGCATTCTTCAAAAAAACTTTGATCAGCAGGTTGTGCACTATATTGATCCAAAAGGAGGGCAGCTCAGTTAGTATATTTGTTGCTACTTTACACTAGTGCAATACTTCCCAGTCAATTCAACCTACAGCAGAGTCCAGGTTTTGTAACTTCTGTACTTTGGGTTTATGGAACAGATGCTCAACAAAGTGTTCTGCTTCCTTCTCTAACTCCATGCTGTTTCCTCATCATGCCTGCCTTTCATTCCCTTTCTTTCTTTTCTCTGTAAAGAGTAGTCTACTTATACCCTGTTCTCACTTGCTGAAAGTTAAAACTTCATTTTAAAAACTGCTTTAATTTCTCATAGTTGAAACTGTGTAATCTTCTGGAGTTTCAGGTTTTCCACAAGCAGGTTAGGGTCTCCACAGCAGAGTTTGATGAATTTCTGCAAAACCAAGTATATTGTTTTGCAGAATTGTCACCTGAAAAGTTGGCACTTTCATTTCATCCTCCATTTGTCCACCTTTTGCTTACAGTTCGGAAACATTTTTTTTCAATAGATGTCTTGGAAGAAACACACATTTGTCACTCAAAAGTTGCCCATTTCTACTATGAAGTAGGCCTGTTATTACTCGAAAAATCTGCATATTTTAGAAAAACTTTCCACAAAAATTGGCATATATTCAAGGTTGTAACAGAATCTAGTAACTTTTCAATTTGGAATAGTTTTGCATTTTATTGTACATGTTCCTAACCCACTTCTTCTCTAATGTCTAGAATCATGAAACAAAAGCAAACGATATCCCATGACTCCTGACACTGTTGTCATTGACCTGCATTACACTAAAGGAAGGATTCTCTAACCACCACCATTGTAATAGTTCAGATACTAAGTGTGAAATCATTAAAATCAGTTTTATATGGTAAAAATATGGGGCTGATCTATGCAATGTGAGCTGCTGTCCTGCCTGTTTTTACATCTGTAAACAAGCAAAAAACCAGCAAGATATTTAATATACAATTTTCTAGTGGTTGATCAATTTTGTAAAGATTTTTTTCCAGAATGTTGAACCAATAGAAGTTGCTCATCTCAAAAACTGAGAAAAAGGATGGAAAGATGAAGGTCAAAGTGCAGAGAAAGTTGTTGAAGAAATGCTGACTCAGAACTTGGTAAGAGAGTAAAATACAGTGGAGATCATTGCCAACTTAACAGCCATAATGGAAAAGATGGTTGAAAGATGAAAAAGAAAGATTGGAATATAACATAACATTAAAACTCTGATCAGGCAAGAGTCTTATTGGCATAAGTGGACTTTGGATCAGACTCATATATTCCAATGAAATGGATGAGCGGAAACAAAGAATCTGAGATAAGTAATCTGGATACCAACTCAGTAAGCCAAAGGTTTCAAAATATGTGGTAGCCTTTGTGAACTATTTTGCCTTTCCTTTGAAAATTGCCCCTTTGTAATTGAAATCAAGGCCTTTATTAACAGTATAAGTATAGTAAAGTTGAATATTACACAATTAATTCAATCTCTTAAAAGTTCCCTGGATATATGAACAAACCTCTCCTCATTATGATGAGAAGGGTTTCTTTTGTAGGAAAGAAAGTCCTCCTAAAGTTATCAGTGTTACACTGGTTACACACGTTTACTTATGACCTTAAACTAATTCTCTTTTTTAAATGACATTGGACCTTTTCCTTTTTAGTTTTCATGGCCAAAAAAATCCCCAGTATAGCACTTGAAATTTATGTCATAATAAGAAAAAAAAGGATGCCTAAAATCTCTGACACTTCCTGTTATATTTCTGAGCTTCCCAATTAGAACATTATGTAAGGAAGGACACTCAGCGAATAACTTGATGTAAATAGAACAATAAAATGCTGGAACTATTAAAGTAACAAATGTATTGTACAGTAATATAGAAGAGATTTCCTCCCTCTTCAGTTGCCCCTCTGAAGGTGTGCAAAAATCCATTTGTGCACAGCACCAAGAAAATGGAGAACAATATTAAAATAACTGTAACTACCCTCACTTATTTTATCAAGACCCAGGCAAGAGATCCAAATTTTCTGCTGGGAGCAGGATTCCCAATATATTTACAATAGAAAGGAAGGGGGTCAGTCACCATAGGGATTTGATTCACAATGATACTATTATGATTATGCAATACAGATTTTAACATTCAGAATGAAGAAACATTCTGTTATTTGTCAATAAAGATTTATTTTTTAAAAGATGACATTTAAAAACCATACATGCGTGGAAACATTGATAATGACTGAAAGCTAACAAAACATTTCTATTGGCTTCTGTAACCAATCACGATTTTTTTCTGAGTCAGAAGACATGAATAGCACTCTTAAAGAAGAGGAAGGGGTATATATCCTGGAAGCAGTACATGAATCCTACAATAAACAACTACCTGAGGCAAAGAGATTGTTTCTTAATGTATAAAATTATTTCAGGTGTCTGTCTAATAGAAGTATATTCCAGGTTGATCCCATTATCCTATTACTTTCTTTGATCATGTACCATGGTCTATAATTTCTGGGAGTTATCTGCAAAACAACGTGGGACATGCTTAGACTTTACAACCTCTAGATACAAAAAATTGCTGTTGGGGTCGAATACTGCTGAACCTTTCTCCATGAATAGGTCATACCATTGGGCTTTCTGCAGAGGATCTAAGTTAGATTGAAGGAGAAGAAATTTGCTCCAACAACATTGTTGTTTGATGGAGATAAGTCATATAGCTGCTCTTCTGTCACTGCTGTGGCTCTTGGGGGGTGGTAGCAGCTGTGGCTCTGAATACCAGAGGGCTTTAGACCTATGGAATTGTATAATTGTTGCCTATTTCAAGTATGCCCCAAACTCTCACTTTGCACTGTGGAGCACAGTTTTATGGCATGCAGAATTGTGGAATCCCTGTGTGTGGCCTCTCTGGGTTTGTCTTCACTTGAAACTTACATCAAGTTAAAATATGACTTTGAGAAGTTATGTTAACTAGCACAATGTTAACATCATCTTTACACTCAGCATAGACAAAAAACATGTTGTGTTAAGCATCATGTCAGCTGTCACTGGTAAAAGAATTTAGAGAAAGATAAATGAAACTGTGTACTGTATACTGATTTTTAGAAATGTGTTTATTGACACACAAACATTACAACACAAAATAAAATACTGAATACGAAGAAGGAGAGTAATGGTCAATAAACCGTATCCCTCCTGAGGGTTAGATGACCTAGTAATTAATCATTTATATTCAAAGAAAGTCAATAATGGAAACCACTTTTCCTCTAAAAAGTCCTTCTCCAAAAAAGCTACTCTGCTTCTGATTATAATCCATTGATAAAAGGTCTTACATTAAAGAGAGCCATTGATCCAGGACAGGAGAATACTCCAATAGTCCAAGGATATGTCATACATTTTGTAGGCAAAAAGAAGATGCAATAAAAACTAATGTTTCTGTTTCATTATTGTCTCTCTAGATTTACTCTCAATAGGCCAAATGCTACCTAAGTGGGTGGCAGGACTCTTCTTTTGACCTCCCCTGTCAACAAGGCTTGGAACCCTTTGGGGAACTCTTTTAATAGGTTCCTGATGATCCACAGCAGCACATACAGCTTGTTAACTCTACCATGTCTTCAGAGGAGGTTGGATTGGCTCTGTGGGCAGAGGGTCCTAGGTAGGCATCTTCAGGAAAAACCTGGGGAGAAGGGTTGGACTAGAATTTGTCATATTATTAGTTTCTTTGCAAATAAACCCAAAGCCTACAAAGGGTGTGAGTACTGCCCTTGTACAACATGTGGCACTTCCTTTCGGAGCAGGGTGTAAAAGACATTTGCTCACTCACCCTCTTGCCTCCTTCCAGGTATGAAGGGCCCTAAACACACCTGAACCTCAGTGATGTCACGGAAAAAGCATCAGAGGGTTTCTCTTCACTAGAAAATTACACTGAGTAATGCCCCCTACGCCTTTAGGGGTGATGTGTGTTCCTGAGGCCACAGAGGAGCAATCCTTGCACTCTTTAAAATACGGGGACTCCTCATATCTTTGGCTCTTGTATATGGTGTCTGAGAGGAGTGAAGGCTCTTTGGCCCCAATCCACCAAGGTACTTACATGTTGCAATATTCACACTTTCTCTGGCCCACTTGCTGTGTAATTATTCAATTGTTTCATTAATTAAAGGGGAACAGCTTCAACAGGACAGACTGAGGAAGCCCCACATCAGAATATCCCTGAGCCCCTGTTCAAATCCCTTTGCCTCATCAGGCAGAGGGAGGACTAGAATCTGGGGTTTCCCGTGTCCTGGATGAGTGTGCTAACCATATATAGTTATAAGGGTGGGCTGTGAACACCTCCTGCTCCAGGCCATTTTGTGTGGAGGCAGCCTCTGAGCAGATCTACCAGATCTGGTCCTGCAGACAAGGTAGGTGAATCAATCTGGGGCTTATATGGGATGCCTAGAGAGAGGCGGCAATGAGCATGCCCATGTTACCCGGGGTTCTTTCAACCCAAAACTCTTGGTATCTGTTACTCTGTGTGAGGTGGTGTCAGGAAACAAATCAGGGGAGACACGGCCGTCCGACCGATAGATGGCTGGCACAAACAGGACAACACGAGTGCTTTCACGTAAAGCTAAACTTTATTTAGTCTCAAGCACTTACCCACATGTCTGTAACAGGTTAGTAAAACACCCCCAACCCTCAATAATTACCAAAGTTGAGTGTGGCTCTCAAGTGGCACAGCAGCAGCCCGTCTGCTAGTGGGGAACACAAGATGCATCCAGAGGGAGAGTCCAGTCCTGAAGAGACCAACCACCCCAAACTTTCCCCCCTTATTTGTACATTAGTAATAGAATGACATGTCCCTTAAAGAAAACTTGTTAAGCAAGCAGTTCCAACGGGCAAGCAAGAGGTTCCTTCTGATTATCGATTAACCAGGTGTGGGTTTTTCCAGAATTTGCAGCCTTGAGGCCCCAATAGACATTCTTGAGGCACGTCCTACTCTTCTAAGATGCATGTATCAGCAACTTCAACACAATTCTTATCAGGAAGGATGCCCTTTCTGTGGCACCCCAAAACCCCCCTCCCCTCCTGCCTTGGTTAAGTTAAGCCTGCTGACTTGGCTAATTTACAGCCTGCTGACTTGGCTGCTTTTAGCAATAAACCATAGTGGTTTCAGGCACTTTACTGGTTTGCCAAAGTCTCCCCGTATGCCCAGAGGCAGAAAGTTATGCACATAGGGAACTTTTATTGCAAAATGTAGGCACTGATTGAATTGATGCACCTACAGGGTCAAGGCAGAAGCTGAGCAGGGGTTTTGTGGATCACTGCGATGCCTAAAAATGGAACTTATGCATCTAAATCCGGCCTAAGTACCTTTACAGATCTGTGCCTTTGAATTCTCTTCTCTCCATGCGCAGTCATGGACCCAAAACGATCTGGCCCATGGAATTTAATAACATGAACCTTAAAAAAAATCTCCTTCTAATAATTTTAGTTATAACTAAAGAGGAAACCCTAAAGGTAAAATCAGCTTTGTCCATTGGTTAGTAACCAGGTTGCTCTCTCAATCATATTTGGGATAGTACTTGGCTTTTGCAAATTACCAACTGCAGCCATTCTTAGTTTTCAATAGACAAAGTACTTTTGGCTCTGCTTGTATATTTTTTGGATCTTGTGATTTTTGGGGCCAAAATTATATCAGATCTTTGGCCTGTTTTCACAGGGCTTCAGATGCACACAAACGATAGAAATATGTGACAGAGTCAGGTATTTTGGAGTTTGTTTTTGCCTTGTTTTTTTGTCTTCCTGATCCCATCCTCAGCTGGTACACATGTGTGCAGTTCATATGGAGTTCCACCTATTTACAGTGGCTGAGAATTTGGTCTGTTGTGTCTAACATACATTTTAAAATTGGAACTAACTTGTAACTATGAAGGACTGAGGTGGCACTGCAACTGTAATGGACAATTACGTTAAGGAAGCTCCAATTAGCAAGAGTGTCTGAGAGTGCTTGGCAGAGATGGGAGAGCTCCGGAGAGCTTGATCGGGTGTGATTTCAAGGATAATTATCTGAAATGAACTCTAGAGTGAGATTTTCAAAGCTACCTAAGGGATGTGACTGCCAGCTCTCATTAGCAATGAATGGGAATTGAATGTCCAGATCCTCTAATCAGTGTTGAAATTATCACTCCTAAACGTTTGGGGGGTACCCTGGGTGAAGAATACCTTTCCTCTATCTAATCCTCAGTTGGAGGGTGGCCCAACTCTCCAATCTATTAAGGGCCTACATTGTGCTTTGGTGGAGGAGAGCTATATGGGACTCCTTTCAGAATTCACCAGTGCCAGTCCTCAGCCACAGTGATTGATGTAGAATGACTCAGGATAAACTTTTCTGAGTGCACGGTTTTGTTTCTAGCCTTTGCCAATCCAGGGAATGAGACACAAACCCTTGTACCAGGCTCTAGATGACCTCCTGAAGTCCCTTCCAACCCTGATATTCTATGATTCTATGACTCCCTCTGAACCTTGGAGATTTGCCCATTACTTAATGACAGTGAATTGCTTACAATAAAGAAGTGTTAGATATAATTTGTTGCCATCTGCCTTTATTTTGCTAATCCACATGATTGGACACCACATTATGTTTGTTTATATTTGCAATTTATCATGCCTTTTACTCTCCTGTGTATGCAGACTCCTTTCATAAAGAAAGAACAGCCAGCCACAAAAGAAATGGTCTCAGCTATTGCACAATATATGTGCAAATTAATTGGAAAATAAAAAAAACATACAGCACTTACTGCAGATCTTAGACAGACTGCACTTGCTTACAGTACATGTACTTATTTATGCAATTTATTCTTGTTTAATTTGACTATTTATTCCAGCAGCTGTCATATCACATTGTGTTTGTGCTACAGTACTCTGAGATGCAGAGAAGCTTCTCTAGGGACACTGTCATATGAACTGCACTGTTTTCAGTGTGTTTTTCAGAGAGAGAAATGTGTTTTAGTAAGCAAGCACATATCCTAGTTTTGAGTTCTCGGTACTTAATAACTAATTCTGTTCTCCACTCACCAGTTGTACTGATGTTCTCTATTATTTTCAATTTTTAAAAAATGGGAAACTTGTTTTTTAAAAAATGCATTTGTTATTTTGAATGCATGTTGTGGGCATGTGGCTGGGGATTACTGTGCATGTGTGTTTTGTTTGTACAACTGGAAAATACAGTTCTATATAGTATATAGCCCCAATCATACAAGGTGCTCCACCTAGGTAGAGGCCAATGTAACTCCACAAAGGTAGAAGTCAATAGGCTTCTAGAGATGCCACATTCTAAGGTATAGCCACCACTGACAGACTTTATTTCCACCGTTTGACTTTTCTCTGTACACATCCAGCCTCATACCCGTCCTGTAATGCAGTGAAGATGGAGGCAAGGGTAGTGTACCAGTCCTGGATATTGACAGTCATGCAGGGCCATTCCAACAATCCATGAATCCCTTTGCTGCCTGACCCTTACCGAATTGTATAAAGGTTGCCCCCACCCTGTTGACAGCAGTAGTAGAGACCTGCTTCACCCCAACATGGTCCCTGAACAACACACAGTTATAAATCAATGTTTCTATTGGAATTCTATGAACCACTGTAAAGCATTTAGTGGAAGCTATAACAGATTATTAACAAGCAGACAATGTGCCCCTGTGTCTGTGCATTTCTTCGTCAGTACTGACAGCAATCGTCCCTGGGCTGCACGAAATGGGGTGGCGGGGGCAGAGAGGAGAAGGGAAGGAGACAATGGAGGGAGAGAAGGGTCAGCTTTTAAAAGAACAGTTTAGTGACACAGTTTAGCAGAAATCCAACACCACCCCTCTCCCACCGACCAACCCCGTCTTTTCTTCCCCATTATGAATGGAAATAGTACAGGAGGGAAGTTGGTTGGTGGCTTGTGTGCAGGTCTACCTAAATCTGGGAAGGAAAAGAGAACCATTTGTTTGTCCGAGGAAAGTCAGAGTAGTCCAAATGTTTTTTTACTGTTCCCAGTCCCTAGTGTCAGTCCTCTCCCTACACTGAGTCACTCTCAGTGAGTGAAGTATCCATTCCAGTGGTTACACAAACACAATGCCATGTCCCTTTGCTGTAGAGAGGTGACTGACTTGTGGTGTTAATTCAAAAGTTCAGGGAAGAGAATACACGTCTAGAGTCACTCTCTGTTTCTCTGTCCTTTTCAATGCCGTTTGCTGGACACAAAGGCTCAAATAAATTTGTTAGTCTCTAAGGTGCCACAAGTACTCCTTTTCTTTTTGTGGATACAGACTAACACGGCTGCTACTCTGAAACAAAGTCTGGAGTTTCTGGTGATGCAGAAACTGGGTTGATGGATGCTCTTTGTGGTTCTCTGTTCCTCTTCCATGGGAACTCTGTCTGCTAGCTTAAAATATAATCAATTTCTTCTCAAATTGCACCCCCTCCCCATAAGCGTAATTCAGCAACTTTTTGGAGTAGCAGAAATTCAAGCTGGTTCTTTGGGTTTTAAGGCAGGGCAAATGTGCTTGGTCCACCTTCATAGCTCACCAAACCCTCCACTTAGCATTATGTAGAGGAGTCACCATTAGCAAAATATTTATCTGGCAATGATGGCTGTATATCCTCCACAGGCCTAGAAAGCCTCTTCTCTTTTCCAGTCTGATATTTTCAGAACAGCTACATTCTCTACCCTTCGAAGAAGAAGAAAAGAACAACTAGTAACACTTCCCTAAAGGAACTGTAACTAGGGTGACCAGATCACAAGAGTGAAATATCAGGACACACTGGGCGGGGGGGAGAGGGAAAGGAGACAGACAACGGTGCACAGCCCCAATCGGAGCCATGAGAGGGGGCACGTGGGGATGGGCCCATGCTGCGCCACACAGCTCCCCTGTCCAGCACCCCCTGGATCCACTATGCCCAGAGCCCCCCACAACCCTTCCACCACAAATGCACAGTGCTGTGCACACACACCCTGCCCAGCGCCCCCTGTCCACAGCCCCACCACAGCTGCCCAGCACCCCCCACAGAACCCCCACTTGCTAGTTTCCCAATGCACACAGATTTCCCCTCCCTCCCTTCCTCTCTCCCAGTGCTCTTCTCCACAGCCCCACCACCACAGCTACACAATGCCCCACACAGACCCCCAGTGTCCTGACACACACAGGTCTCCCCCACTGCCCAGCACCCCCCAGCACCCCCCCACTGCCTAGAACCCCAAAACACACAAACCTCCCCTACTACTCAGCGCCCTCCACACACCTCCCAGACAGTCACCATCACACCCTGCCCCCTTCCCTGGCCGCATTCACCAGCCCTGCTGGGAGGTCTCTGGCTCCTAGGGTGAGAGCGGTGAGGGGAGTCTCCAGACTGTCCACATGCTGCACCCACCACAAGCGCGAGCTCCATGGCTCCCATTGGCTGGGAAAAGCACCAATGGGAGCTGCCGGAGCCACAGAATGGGGCTTGCAGGTGCTGGCAGCACGCAGAGCCCTCCCACCCGAAGAGCCAGAGGAACCTGCCAGGGGGCGAGGTGGGGAGTCCCGGCGGTGCTTACCTGGGGCAGCTCCCATCCTGGGAAGCATCTGGCAGGCAGGTCCATCTGGCTCCGAGGGTCACAGGTCTGTTCTCTGCCCACTCCTGGCACAGAAGGTTCTCTGCCCACTCCTGGCACCTGCAAGCCCCGCCCCTTCAGCACATGGTGCTCCTGCTGGTGGGTGGGGGGCCAGGAGCTGCCCCAGGAAGCAGTGAGCAGTGACACTATGGCTGCGGTCCAGACGGTCTCAATATTGGGACAAAGGGCTTCCAGACGGATGTAAGGTCGGGACGCAGGGCAAATTTTCTAAAATCGGGACTGTCCCGATAATATCGGGATGTCTGGTCACCCTAACTGTAACACACCCCAGCTGACCCCTGGAGTCATTGTACACATTACAACATTTTAATATACTGTATCTTACCATTTTTAGCTTTGGCGCCTTCCTTGTGGACAGCAAAAGTAGTCTGAAAGAAGAGGGCTGTAACAGCTGCGTTCATGGGATGCCAAAAAGTATCCATCTTGTGGCCTTTGGCTGCACTGTTATGTTAGGTGGCATGATTTTTTAGGTTCCTGCAAAGAAGAAATAAAATATAAAGCTAGCCTTGCGTTTGACTTGGCAGGGCATTCCGATGCCGGGAGGGAACACATTCATCTCAGAGGACAGGAGCAGCAAATCAGAGGTAACAGAGGAAGATGCTGATGGACTCTGGAGAACATGCTTGTTGGCATAGACAGAAAGAATCAAGAGCAGCTGGAGTTTCTTTGGGAAAAGCAGGATTGGGTTGTTAGGGAGGATGAGGCATTTCTGCAAATGGAGAGACAGCACAGGCAATGGGAGTGTGCCCACAGGGAATGGGAGCATGCACAAAGCGAACAGGACCATGCACTCATGTAATCCCCAGTCCAACTGGGTGGTGGAACACTTTTGGGGCCCACCCACTGCCATCGCCGCTGCTCCTCTTCAGAATGGGCAACACCTCTTCCTCCTCCCCCTTTTCTTCCTCTTCCAGCTGCTGTCCACACTGCTGCTGAGGCAGTGAATTCCCACTCCCCACCTCCCACCACACAGAAGCATGCTGGATGCTTGGAACAACATACTTTGCAGCACCCAAAACCGATCATCTCCTCAGAGTATGAAGGAGGAGGTGATGAGCCCCATGCTATCGCTGTAGTTCAGCCTTTGCTCAGCCCCCAAATTCCATGCAGTAGATGTCCCCGATTTGTCTTCCCGTACAATAATCCACAGTCTCCCCCCCACCACCACCATCCCCTTGGCAGGGCGAGGGGGAGGGGAAGAGCAAGGAGATGGTTGTTTGCCCACTTCGCTACAAACTTTTTTTTGGGGTTCATTTGTTCCTGTCAAACACCGTTTTTGATCTAGTTTCAATATATATAAATAAAAGTTACTGTTCACTTCACTTGGGTGTACCTTGTCTTCCAAGTATGATCAACATGATACTTCCCAGAGTTTTGGGATGGGGTAGCAGAATTCACAGCGCATGACTGTGATTTATTAAAAGTCTGGTGCCGTGGAAATGCAAACACTTTCATTCCACAAACTCTCCTCCTGCCAATGAATTTGCTATTTTAAAGGTTTCTTGACAATGAAGTAAACTGTAAAATAACTATTGTTGTCCTAAGCACCACATTGAAAAACAGAGAAGAATTTAACTGAAATGTCTGTCTTTCTTAATAATTTACGTAACAATAAAGAGAAAAGAAACAAAAGTAAAATAACATTGAAGATATCTGACAATGATCAGTGCATTTATGACCTCTTTCCCCCCGCCCAGCTGTTACACCCCCACGGACCCACCCTCAGGGTTTTTTTGGGAAGGCAGATTAGCACTGTATATTGCTAATGCTATTGCAAGCATTGCAGGTGTAGAACCAGGATTTTATAATTGTACTATAAGAATTGATGTAAACTTTGATTTCATTCTGCCAGCCACCCTTTTTGAATAAAAGAAAGGAATGACTGTCTGAGACTGGGATCCTGTTTCTCATATGCATTACAATTAGGACCTGTTATAAAGTTTAGTTAGTAAAAGACAAGATTTTGTATTGTGTCTATGATAAATGGATTAGAGAAATGTTGAGGCCCAATGTGAATTGTTTTAGTTATAAGATTTAGCAAGACTTAATTTACAATAAGAAAAGGAGTACTTGTGGCACCTTAGAGACTAACCAATTTATTTGAGCATAAGCTTTTGTGAGCTACAGCTCACTTCATCGATTGCATCCGATGAAGTGAGCTGTAGCTCACGAAAGCTTATGCTCAAATAAATTGGTTAGTCTCTAAGGTGCCACAAGTCCTCCTTTTCTTTTTGCGAATACAGACTAACACAGCTGCCACTCTGAACACTTAATTTACAATGTATTCTGTATACCTTTGAAGGTTTCTGTGAGAGACTGTTTGTGTGAATGAGGAATGCATGCATGTCCAGATGGTCAAAAAAAAGTGAGAGACTTGGAAACACCAGGAGACAATCAGAAAATATCCATTGTATCAGAGGCTAAACATGTTAGTAGCATTGATGACCTCAGAGGTGAGGCAGGCACCCCCAAAGCCAAGACAACAAATAGAAGATAACAATGGGAAGCCTGACAATAACCATCAAATGATAACAGCAAACCCCCCCAAGATTAACACCACTTAAGAACTAATGATTACAGGATGACATTGCAAAATGCATGGACTCAAATGGGAATTTACAACTATAAAGATTGGGTGTTTTGCCATGAAACTCGGGGTTCAGTCCTGCAAAACCTCGGAGCATCAGATCGCGACCGAAAGAGCCTAGCTCCTCACTCAAGCTCAATCTATTAGATTGACTTGAGCTACAACAGACTGGTAACTATAAAGACCATCTGCAGGACTTGTGTGTGTGTGTTTCTGTGTATGTTGTGTGACTGATAAGCATATGCTAAGTGTTGTATTTTCAATAAATATGGCATATTTGCCTTCTCTCTTATAAAAGATCCCGTGTGCTTTGTATAGCATAACACAGGGCAAACACAGGGAAGGGTTAAAGGTGTGAGTGGGGAGTGGAGGATTTTTTTTGCAGGCTGCGAGAGGCCAAAGGGGAAAGGAGAAAAAGAGCAGAGAACAGGTTAACCTAACATTACAGCTAGCAAGCTTAGTTTAACAATAAGATGCTGGCCCCAGTTTAAGGTTACGCTGCTAGATAAAAAATTATTTTATTTAGCTATAGCCAGCCATAAAAAAAAAAGTACACTAAACCACGGCTACAGAGATGGAAAACACTGGCAAGACAATGGGGGGGGGGGAGCAGAGCTTTCCTGTCCCTGGAGCCATTGTGTTTTGAGAAAGCGGAGAAGACCACAGGAAGCCTGTTTGGGCTGGTACAAAGAGCACCAGGAACAGAGGTCACGGAATGGAACACCCACAAAGGAACCCAGGACTTAAAACCCTCCTAAGAGCTGGAACAATTTGGAGATTGGCAGGGGACTTGAATGACCTGTGCGCACAGGACAGAACTCCTGTCCACCTCTCCCCCTCGTCTTCTTACGTTACACCCAGGCCTGGCCAGGCTCAAATAATACAAATATAAATATAAAAGTAAATTAGGGCTTGGAGCACTAACGCTTTCTTCCTTCCTCTGAGTGACGTGGGGAGCACCCATCACTTTCCGCTGTTATTTTATTATTTTATCAATAAAACTTTAAAACTCAGTTACGTAATGTGCTCCATCATTTCCTCCCTAAAAATCCTGTGGCCTCAGCCAAATCACCTAATGCCCCAAGCAAATAAGTAACATAAATCTGTTACACAGCCATTACTATTGACAACCATGGGAGAGTAGTCATACCATGGGAATGATGATCACGCAGGGCTCCTGACAAGCGCTGTGAGCAATGCTGCCAGAAAACATTGTGAGGAAGGAATTTGTGAATTCCCTCCCAAAACCCTAAAGTACTTTTTAAAAACTACTTTAACAATGCTTAAGTGCTCCCCATAAACCAGCCTGGAACAGTGCACTTAGCATAACAAAAACATTGTTAAATGAAGGCATTACAATGCATTATCATTCACCTCAGCACAAAATCACTGCAAGCTCCTCACTCAAATCAATGACTATCTGCTTCCTCATTCAGAACTTCTGCAGCCATTGGTTGTCATTCCATGTTTCCAAGACGATCTGGTCCCACCAGGCTGATTCTCCAGGACCAGAAACGGTGGTCCACCTTTGGGCATACTGTCATGATCCCTGCATTCAAAACATCTGCTCCATGGGACCCAAGTGGATTTTCATTCCCCCCTGGGTCAGCTCTCTATAGACCGATTCCGTCCAGTGTCTGGTACCATGCTGCATGAACATTTGTCCAGTGAACAGTAGCAGGAACAGAATGACATCATCATGGACTTGCTCTTTATCTCCAACACAGTTTGGCAGAAAGAAGAGATGGCAGGGAGCTGCCAGCATCAAATGCATGAAGGTGGCTAACAGCTCCATCAACGTGCAGTAAGGCAGTTACTAGAGTGTCCCCTGTGGTGCACAGGCCTCTGGGATACCATTCCTGAAATGTTGGCACTAATGTCATATACCAAAAAGGTGCAGTTTGAATGAAGGAATATGCCAGTGCACAGTGTATACCCATGCCCAGCACAGCATATGTGGATACTTGGTGTGGGTACAGAGTACAAGTCTAGCAACACATGGACAAGTAACTGTGTACACTCACAAGTGTAGACGTAGCCCAATAGTTCTAGCGTAGCCCTGCCTTCAGACCCTAGCACAATGCTAAGTGACTACAAGAATGATTTGCTGACACTCCCCCAGCCAGCCGAAGGCTATGTCTACACTGGCAATTGAATGACAAAACTTTTGTCTTTCAGAGCTGCTAAGCCCCCTCCCTCTGAAAGACAAAAGTTTTGCTGTGACAAGTGCCAGCGTGAACAGGGCGTTGTCAGCAGGAGCACTCTCCTGCCGACAACACAAATGCTGCTTATTGGGGGTGGAAGTTTTTTGTTGGCAGGAGAGCCAGCAAACAGTGGCTACACTGCACAGCTTTTAGGAGCACAGCTGTAGCGAGACAGCCATGTCACTAAAAGCTGTGTAGTGTAGACACAGCCTAATTTTTCCCCTTCATATCCAGAGGCCAAAGTTTAGCCAGTTCTCTTTCCTTTACAGGAAAGGATAGGAAAAGGATCTGGGAATAGAAGTTTCTAACGGTCCAAATGATTATTCTTTAAATGTTCAGTTGGGAATGGAGAAGGCACAGAGGCTGAAAGGGAAAGATATGTTTGAAGTAGTTTATCATCATTCGCCTTTCAAATTATTATTCTGTAATATCATCCCTCATGCCTTGTAATCCTTCTGTTTTGCCAATAAAATTTTAAATAAAAATACCAAAGATTTTTTTTCAGAGTAACTTAGACTTATTTCTGTGTTTGATTATAGAAAACACACCATACTACTTATGCTTATGCTCAAATAAATTTATTAGTCTCTAAGGTGCCACAAGTACTTCTTTTCTTTTTACCATTCTACTGTGTACTTGTCAAAGGTATATATCCTGAATCTGGAATCAGCAGCTCTAATAAGAATATATTCTGCTAGGCACTCTCTGGGGTTCTTGTAACAAATGAAGTTCCTGTGACCTAAAATCACTAAACACAAATTGAAAGTTTGGTAAGCAAGTAATTTTCTAGTAGTGGGTCAGCTTCCCTATTCTCTGCCAGGCAGAAAAGGAACAGCCCACACTAACAGGACATACTAGAAGTTCCAAGGATTTTCAAATGGAACAGGTGCTAATGAAGGAATAATTATCTTCAACTAGCCAGCAGATGGCCCTTCAGGCATTCCGAGCCATATAAAAAGGAGAAATTGAACTCGCATGTGGGAAACTGTTCCTGGGCTTTGAGATGTAGGAGTGTTTTTGCTATATCTTAAACCAGGCAGAGTATGTTCATGTTGTACTTACACATAAAACAGCAACACTGTGCTCATAAGAAAGAGTAAGAATGTATTAAGGACAGGATATAGTTTTTAGTTTTTGTTTTTTTAAGAGCTTTACTTTTTTTTATCTTTCTGTGAATGTTCTCATAGTTAGTAAGCTAGGTTGGCTGACACATGAAATCATTTGTGGCAGTAGCTCATTTACCTGGCATGTAAAGTGTACCATTAAAAGTACTAGATAAGGCTTTTCATTTCATACTGTACATTCCCCTGAATTTACTGCACAGATTTTCCAACAGGATTTTATTCTATCAGTCCCAAACTAAGCTTTACAACTCCAATTAGTTGACATAAGCTAACAGTCTGCATTGAGTTTGGCATTAAAAAGATCAAGTATAGTGTAGTGGAGAAAGAGAAATCACAAAAGACTGTTAACGGGTATTCCTATGAGGCTTACAGGCTTTGAAGTAGTTCTAATTCAAGTACCTATCATGAATTAGGGGAGCATGCTACCACTTGTACTGTGGCTGTTTGGTTGTATAGCTGGAGTCTATCAAAATAGACCACACCTTGAAAGACACCGTAGTTTCATTGCTGTTTGCTATGTCATTCTAAGGAAATAAGTCCCCTAGCTTGATGTGACATGAGATCTTATGTAGGGGTGTGGGATAGCTCAGTGGTTTGAGCATTGGCCTGCTAAACCCAGGATTGTGAGTTCAATCCTTGAGGGGGCTGTTAAGTTGATCTGGGGCAAAAAATGGGGATTGGTCCTGCTTTGAGCAGGGGGTTAGACTAGATGATCTCCTGAGGTCCCTTCCAACCCTGATATTCTGTGATTATAAATTTTCAATCTGCGCTGAGAAAGGGGCAGTGTATAGCTGAGCTGCTGCAGGAGCAAACCAGACAGGGAATTGTGACTAACATCAGACCGCTTCACTTTCCATTTGCAATCCTGTAGCATCCCTAGCACAACTCTAACCATTGCTTATGTGGAAAAGTAACGTTAGGAAAGTATTGAATGTATTTTAGCTGTCTTCTGTTGCAATTTAGCTTCTAGAAACAAGGAGTGCCAGTACCATGTGATCAGCCAGCTGTACAGACCATAGTTTTAGAACCTGTGTGTTAAATGACCAAGTAGAGTTATTATAAAGATTTTAAGAATTAAGCAATGTGCCCATGTGTTTATCTGTAACTAACAATAAGGAATAGCATCATTATTAATGACATTTAGTTTTGATCCCTAAATTGAAGGAGGAGAAACTGGATAAAGAAAATGCTTCTGGGCTCTCCAGTGTAGGAGGAGGTGTAGGCGTAAAAAATCAAAGGGAAACTAGAATGCTGGCATATCTCAAAGGCCTAAAATGTCAGCATTCCCTTCTAATGTCTGGAATATTTCCAGATTTAAGATATGTTCAAAGCTACTTTCTACTTTGGAAACAGAATACTGAGCCCTGACAAGCCTGGAATCCATGTTGGCTGGCACTTCTACCCTCTGGTTCCATGCATGTTAATATCCCCCTCACCCTTACTTATCTTCTTTATAATATGCAAATAAACTCCTGATCACATCAAGAGAAGTCTGCATGGAGGTGAGATGCAGACAACATTTTGAAAGTTGCCTTTTCACTGCTTAAGTTGTCCGCTGTTGTACTCTAGAAGTAATGAAAAGTAGGATCAAATCTAAAAATTGTAGTGCATTAATACAGTAGATAAACATTGATGTTTATTATACAAGTAGCATAATATGCGGGGAAAGATACAAGAAGGATATCAACAAAATGATATTAGCTGTAAATGATCACACAATAAAACCTGTTTTACTGAAAATGCCTTTAGAACAGGATTGCAAGAAACTGATAATACAAACTGGATTGTGTGATTATCCATTCGGCAGCACCATTTATCATTGCAACCCTGACAGCTAGGTATGACTGTCTTAAAATTGTATGAAATATAACAACACAGATAGCTATCAAATGAGGAACGATGCTCTTGGTATGCCTGCATATTAATATAATGCCACTCTTTACAATTATGCTATGAAGGCTTGCTCTCTGTAGACACAGCAGTGACAATAGAGATAAAATGCGTTATTCCAGAATGACTAAGATATAGTGAAAGATATCAACAGGATTCAGTCTTAGTCTTTTGCGTCTTGTAACCAGCTAATGTTCAGTGAGGGAACAGGCTTATTATATCTAATACTGGAGAAGTGGAATTATAAGGTTAGTTTTTGTTTAAAACAAGTTGCTGTAATCCTTTGTTTAACAAGAGACACCACAATGCACACCTGCTGTGGCAGAGCCCCTAAAAAGGAGCAGCTCTTGCATGAATTTTCAAGGTTATCGTTTATTTGAGGAAGCTTGTAATAATGGCCAACAGCAGGCTTCTGCCTTCAGCGAGACCTATAATGTCACCCTATGTATCTCCTTATTTACAGATCACAACCAATCAGTTAGGCAAGTCCCCTTCACAGATCACATCAATTGGTCCAGACTCCAAATATTATAAAGAATTCAAATGCAAGTTATTGGAGTTATTCTCATAGCACCAGAAAGAGCCTTACACTCTTTCTTCATATGAGTGGCTTTGGCACAGCAGGTGTACAAGCAATGCAGCTCTTGTCAAAGTTACCTTTGATTAACTTAGACAGTTTCTGTTCAGGGCCCACTTGAGTTTCTGTCAGAATTTCCTAATAATAACAGCTGAGCTTTCATTGGCATTCTGGATAAGGATCAGATTCTTTAAAGAACACCATCATCAAATATTTAACAAGCTCACATATCTTCTATGCACATTAGCAATATTTGCATATCTTTGCCATTCCAAATGCCCATCTGTGTACTTACCAGGTATGCTTAAATAACCACAATGAGGGTAAAGGTCTTGTAGTAAAGGCACTGGACTGAGACCACTGTGTTCAGTTCCAAGCTATGCCACAGATTTTCTATGCAACCTTGTGTAAATTCCTTAATCTGCCTCAGTTCCCAATGTATAAAATGAGAATAGCAATACTTCCTGTCGCTCACTCCTTCCTCTGTCTTGTTTATTTAGATTACATTGTAAGGTCTTTAGGGAAGGGGCTTTTTACTGCTTTGTGTTTGTATAGCACCTGGTACAATGCGGCTTTGATCTTGGTTGGAGCCTTTAGGTGCTACTCTTATTCCCTAGTGGGGAAGCTGCAGTTGATCATAACTAGAAAATAGATTTTTAATTCACCACAACTTGCCCATTAGGTCAAGTCCTGTTAAAAATCATGTTAGTTAAAATGCGTTAGCCAGCACATTTTACAATGTAAATTATTTTTCTAGTCTAGTCATGGCCTTTAAAAGGAGTGAAGGTTCATTGCAATTCACTCAAGCAATCTGAGATTTTCTCTCAATTTCCCTGTAAATGGAGTTGCACTATCACCAATATGAGACACACTATGCAATCCACCTACCAGTATCTAGCTATAGAACTGATGTGAATGTTATGTACAAACAAAATATATTGAAAGTCAAACACCATATACCAGATCCTGACCACTAAAGGGAGTTGCAGGGTCACATCACATCTTATGATTGGGGCCAAATTATAGATGATAATGCTGCATATTATCTTTGAGCCACAGGTATTTCTCTTACTGACAGAAAGTGTGCTAGTGCTGAAGAGCCAATATGGCTGTGGAACAGTGAACTGGATTTTATTCTGCCTCATCATTTGTACAATTGTCACCAACATTCTAACAGCAGAATCTTACTACTAGCAATGATGTAGGAGATGCTGGTAGAGAGAACAGAGCTTGATTTTCAGATTCTAGTTTGAAATTTCAGGGCTGACAGTTTGACAAACCATGGTTTGATTTGTAAAAACTATGCAAAATTTCTATGAAAGTCACTGAGAGACCATAAACATGGAACCCCCTTCATGTTTATTTTATAGTCACTCTTAGTATAATCACATTTGCTGTATTAAATAAAAAGGAACCAATCTAATTATTTCTTGTACTTCTGCTTTTTAAATTCTTCTCTTAGTATCAATTAAACTCTTTTTTCATTCATTTTCTAAATTGGCAGTACAGCTGAAGCAGCATATTAAATTTGTAGAGGGTAGTTGATTGCCGTCTCCATTCAGGAAGAACTTGCCAGGTGAACTTCATTTAATGTATGTTGTAATACAAACAAGACATATTGCTCTGTCTCTCTCCTCTTCCAGAATGATTGTAGATGCCATGCCAAGCTCTTTAGTATTTGAGAACCAAATCATCAACTACCCCCTATAAACAGGCCAGTGTTTGGCCTTAAGTGAATCTGGGAACAGCAAGCATACTCTGATGGAACACTGAGTAAAAAGAACAGAATAAAGGGCTACCTGACCAGAAAGCCTTCCCACCAGCCATTACAACTGTTGTCCAAGTTAAGGCAATGGACCCTATGTGTTGCTTGTGATTAGCTGGCACAGGGTTTCCCTGCTGGTGGAGTACACAGTCCTCCCTCATCCTTTGGATTTGGGAATCCTAATATACGTCAGGGGAATCAGACAAATGGGGCACAGAACAAAATACATTCTGATTGTGCAAAATCGAAGAGGAGAGACTTTGCTTTATCACCATCAAAATGCACAGTTGCGACCAGTCTTTGGTGTCATTCAGTTGACAGACTACTTGCTTGCACTAAAACATAGCAAACGTATTAAATCTGACCATTAGTATCTTAAGATTCTTGTAACTGCTAAAAGACTTTTTGTTCACCTTAGCAAAGATACATTTTAGAAAGATCAAAATTCCCTGAGAAAGTTAGTGTTTTTGTATTTGTGGAACTGTTCTTTAATACTTACATTTGGTAAGAAACAATAGAAGCAATTGGAAAGTTAACATGGTGATTTCAAAATGAAACATTATATCTTTCATTAAGGTCATTGTTTAACAGGAAACCAAGTCTAACTTAAAAATGGAAAAAGTTACAACACTCTTTATAACATTCAGAAAGCTTCAGTACAGACCCCTGAAAATAAGAAAGAGCTCTTAAAACATATGTATATCTCTAAAGAATGTGTTGCAATCTTATTTTCTTGATGTTATCATTAAACAAACACTGCACTGATTAATTGTGGTCTGGAATCCTTGCATGTCTTTATCTCTCAAATCACAGGATATAGTTGGAGCAAGATATTCTGAGACATTCTGCACAGGTATCAGAAGTAAAACAAGTATCTGATGTGACCGAGAGGGACTGGTAGTGATCCAAAACTGCACAGGATTTATATATATATATATATATATATATATATAAAAAGAAAATAATCAGCATAGTTACTTGACCACTAGAGCAGTTAGAGCTGTCAGTCTCAAGAGAGGCAAAGGATTGGTTGCACATAAAGAAAAAACTATATTGTCATGCCAGAGGCGGTCTCTCCAAGGTATATTTGGGGCACAATGGAGGGTATGTGGGAAGTTTGCATGCTGCCATTACCTGTGCTATTCCTAGCCTCCAGACAAATAGAAAATTTTGGCCTCCAGGTATGTCAATTCAGGGTCTATTGAGATTGCTGCCTTTATTTTAGTTTTTTAAAAAAAGATTTTGATGTAAAACTTCTCTCTGAAGACATTTTAAGTAGCAGATGGTTACCTAAATGTTCTAACATTAGCATTCCGTTTTTGGTGCAAATAGACTGACAAATCAAGAAGTTACTACCTGTCAGGGATATAAAATACTAACCTCCAGATTTAGTGCTGGCAAACAAATGAGACCCTGAGTCTAATAGTTTCCGATAAGTGTATAATTCCTTTGTATTTCCATACAAAAGAACTTGCAAAATCAGATAGTATTCCCAGTCTATGACTGTTTTATGTGCTAGTTTTTTTCATTTGCATCGATGACACAAACTTTTGCATCCAAAACAACATTTTTATAGGGGCAATTCAATTTTTAAAACATGCTGAATGTTTCAAATAAGAAACCTACAGAACTCAGTTTGTCTTTAATGTCACCACATTTCTCCCGTTCAAACATTTAAGACTTGCTGATCAAAAATGCCGATCAAATTGAGCTAAATTAGTGCACTACAAATCTGTGATGCTCAATTTAACATTACTGTGAAAAATCCATTTGGGATAATAGACTTTGCCCCAGGGATTGAGAAGACTCACAAAAAATAAGACACAAGTCCTGGATTGCTAATTAAAAATTAGTAGCATTGGAGATGTTTAAAGTTCCCTTCTAATTTTTGACATGCAAGCCCGTATTCTCCAGTATGGCTGCTTTGTGCTGAATTACTAGAAGAGTATAGCCTGAAAGATAAGGGGGCTGGCTGTGGGAGGATCACCCCAGTAGAGGTCTATGGATGGTTTTGTGGTTCTAACTCTAGCAGTCTCCCTGCTGCTGGCAGAGACATGGTTCGGACACATCACACCTATTCCCAGCTGCTCTATCAGCCACAAATGTTGAGACTGTTTACAACCCAAACCTCTGAATTGTTCAAATGGTCTCTGTCTTTGTAATGATCTGAACCAAAATTCAAATTCAAATGTTGAGGCTAGATTCCACCTCTATAGTTTTAAAAGGACCCTCCACTGCAAGCATAGAAGAGCTCTGAAAGCTGCACATGTTCACAGGCTGCCTGCTCAGTTCTAACTGAGGCATAATTAGAGTAGTCCCAGAGAGGGAGTTCAGGTGTGGCCACAGTGGACAGCTGCACCCCTTCTTTAGGAGCAGTGTTAAGGACCCTAATGGGAGAACGCTGAGGCAGAGGGAGCGAGGAGCTCACTAGCCTATGATTTCAAGGAGGCAGTAAAATAAGGATAAGGGGTCGTAGAGCAGTTTTTAAACTAAGGGCTGGGGGAAAGCTGAAGGTGCAGAGTAAACATGGTTTAGACATCCCTTAGGGGAGGATCTATTAATGGAGATTCTCTATGTCCTAGTAAGAAGGAGAGGGTGGAAGATGATAAAATACGGGTAGCATCTGATGAGAAATAGTCAAATAAAAAAGAGTCCCATTCAATTACATCATGTAATGGTAGACAGCTAAAAAGTGACAAGTTTTTAAAGCATTTATATGCCAATGCTAGAAATCTAAATAATAAGGTGAGTGAACTTGAGTGCTTCATATTAAAGGAGGACATTGATATAATAGGCATCACAGAAACTTGGTGGAATGAGGATAATCAATGGGACACAATAATACAGGGTACAAAATATATTGGAAAGATAGAACAGGTTGTGCTGGTGGGGGCGTGGCACTATATGTGAAAAAAAGCATAGAATCAAATGAAGTAAAAATCTTAAATGAATCAAACTGTATAATAGAATCTTTATGGATAGTAATTCCATGCTCTAATAATAAGAATATAGCAGTAGGGATATATTACTGACCACCTGAATGCGATGGTGACAGTGTCTGTGAAATGCTCAGGAAGATTAGAAAGGCTACAAAGGGCTTGTCTACACTACCCGCCAGATTGGCGGGCAGTGATTGATCCAGCGGGAGTCAATTTATCGCGTCTGGTATAGATACGATAAATCGACTGCTGAGTGCTCTCCTGTTAACTCTGGTACTCCACCAGAATGAGGAGGGCAAGCAGAGTTGAAGGGAAAGCATCAACTGTCGACTTACCGCGGTGAAGACACCATGGTAAATAGATCTAAGTACGTCAACTTAAGCTACGCTATTCATGTAGCTGAAGTTGCGTATCTTAGATCGACCCCTCACAGTAGTGTAGACGAGCCCGAAACTAAAAAACTCAGTAATAAATGGGGGATTTCAACTTTCCCCATATTGTCTGGGTACATGTCACCTCAGGATGGGATGCAGCGATACCTTAAGTTTCTTGATACCTTAAATCACTGCTTTTTGGATCAGCTAGACCTGGAACCCATAAGAGGAGAGACAATTCTTGATTTAGTCCTAAGTGGAGCACAGGATCTGGTCCAAGAGGTGCATATAGCTGGACTGCTTAGTAATAGTGACGATAATATAATTAAGTTTAACATCCCTGTGGCGGGGAAAACACCACAGCAGCCCCACACTGTAGCATTTAATTTCAGAAAGGGGGACTACACAAAAATGAGGAAGTTAGTTAAACAGAAATTAAAAGGTACACTGCCAAAAGTGAAATCCCTGCAAGCTGCATGGAAACTTTTTAAAGACACCAAAATAGAGGCTCAACTTAAATGTATACCCCAAATTTTAAAACATAGTAAGAGAACCAAAAAAGTGCCACCCTGGCTAAACAACAAAGTAAAAGAAGCAGTGAGAGGCAAAAAGGCATCCTTTAAAAAGTGGAAGTTCAATCCTAGTGAGGAAAATAGAAAGGAACATAAACGCTGGCAAATGAAGTGTAAAAATATAATTAGAAGACCAAAAAAGAATTTGAAGAACAGCTAGCCAAAGACTCAAAAAGTAATAGCATATTTTTTTTAAGTACATCAGAAAAAGGAAGCCTGTTAAACAACCAGTGGGGCCACTGAACGATCGAGATTCTAAAGGATCACTCAAGGACAATAAGGCCATTGCGGAGAAACAAAATTAATTCTTTGCACCGGTTTTCATGGCTGGGGATGTGGGGAGATTCCCAAACCTGAGCCATTCTTTTTAGGTGACAGATCTGAGGAACTGTCCCAGACTGAGGTGTCATTAGAGGAGGTTTTGGAACAAATTGATAAACTAAACAGTAATAAGTCACCAGGACCAGATGGTATTCACCCAAGAGTTCTGAAGGAACTCAATTGTGAAATTGCAGAACTACTAACTGTAGTCTTCTACAGCTTCTGTACCAAATGATTGGAAGATAGCTAATGTGACGCCAATTTTTAAAAAGGGCTCCAGAGGTGATCCCAGCAATTACAGACTGGTGAGCCTTACTTCAGGACCGGGAAAACTGAAACTATAGTAAAAACCAACATTGTCAGACACATAGATTAACATAATTTGGTGAGGCATGATTTCCGTTTACAAAAACCGTGCTGACTCTTCCCCAACAATCTACTAGAATTCTTTGAGGTGGTCAACAAGCATGTGAACAAGGGGGATCCAGTGGATATCGTATACTTAGATTTTCAGAAAGCCTTTGACAAGGTCCCTCACTAAAGGCTCTTACACTAAGTAAGCTGTCATGGGATAAGAGGGAAGGTCCTCTTATGGATCGGTAACTGGTTAAAAGATAGGAAATAAAGGGTAGGAATAAACTGTCAGTTTTCAGCATGAAGAGATGTAAATAATGTTATCCCCCAAGGGTCTGTACTGGGACCAGTCCTATTCAATCTATACATAAATGATCTGGAAAAAGGGGTGGACAGTGAGGTGGCAAAATTTGCAGATGACACAAAACTATTCAAAATAGTGAAGTCCCAGGCAGACTGTGAAGAGTTACAAAAGGGTCGTACAAAACTGGGACTTGGGCAACAAAATGGCAGATGAAATTCAATGTAGGTAAATGCAAAGTAATGCACATTGGAAAACAGAATCCCAACTACACATATAAAATGATGGGTTCCAAATTAGCTGTTACCACTCAAGAAGGAGATCCTGGAGTCATTGTGGATAGTTCTCTGAAAACATCCACTCAGTGTGCAGCGACAGTAAAAAATGTATAGAATGTTGGGAACGGCTTCCATATGAGGAGAGATACATAAGACTGGTACTTTTTAGCTTGGAAAAAAGATGACTAAGGGGGGATATGATAGAGGTCTATAAAATCATAACTGGTGTGGAGAAAGTAAATAAGGAAGGTGTTATTTACTCCTTCTCATAACACAAGAACCTGGGTTAACCAAAAGACATTAATAGGCAGCAGCTTTAAAACAAACAAAAGGAAGTATTTCTTCACATAATGGACAGTCAATCTGTGGAACTCTTTGCCAGAGGATGTTGCGAAGGCCGAAACTATAACAGGATTAAAAAAAAACTAGATAAGTTCATGGAAGATAGGTCCACCAACGGCTATGAGCCAGGATGGGCAGGGATTGGGTCCCTAGCCTCTTGTTTGCCAGAAACTGGGAATGAGCGACAGGGGATAGATCACTTGATGATTACCTGTTCTGTTCGTTCCCTCTGGGGCACCTGGCATTGGCCACTGTCGGAAGACAGGATACTGGGCTAGATGGACCTTTGGTCTGACCCACTAGGGCCATTCTTATGTCCTTATGATCTGTGGCCTGGCAAAGGGGCACAGAGGAGATGAAGCTCAGAATGGAGTGGCCAAGGATGCTTGTTTATTTTCAGAAGGGATAAGGGAGCAATTACACCAGAGGAATTATTGGTTTTGGGGGAGCTACAAACTGATGAGTTGGTTGATCAGAAAATTTTTTGTGCGTGGAGGATGTGATGGTGTCAGAAATATTTTTTTGCGGGGGAGGGCATGTATGTAATTGTCAGCCCCAACCCCTCACTTGTTTTACCAATTGCTATTGCTGACAGCATTCCTTTACAGAATGATGATTCATTGTAAAGTAGTCAGAAAGGTCTATATAGTTAGGATTTCTTTTGAATTATAAATCAGGAGGTAGATTATATGAACATTACTTTTGGGGTAGCTGTACATTTGTTTCAAGTAATGTGCAGAAACATCTGTGGTAAGTAGAGAGTGCTTTAAAACTGTACTAATTATTTGGTTTTGGGTTTCTAAGACATCTCTGAGTGAGTGTTTGTAAAACCTTGAGTAATAAAACGCCACACGGATGCACATACATTGTGTAAATGTAACGGGGTACCTCCTGCTACCCCCTAGTCTAAAAAACATCTCAATAGCAAAGCTACCTGAGGAAATATCTTGGACAAAAAGATACATGCAGGTGCATTCCCCCCTGTAACTTATAGCATCATCTGTCCACTACTTTCTATGATTAAACATTGTATTTATTTTTCAGCTAATTGCAATGGAGAAGAAATATGGTAAATGAAAGCAAATGTAATAATAGGGGAAGAAACAGTATGGTGGCAGTTACTGGGAAGTGCATTGTTTTCTGTGAGAATATATACATCTTGCTGGCTACCACTCTGCAGGAAACAATACCCTGGATAATGCAAATTTCTTATATTCCATTAATTTCTCATTGAAGTTACAAGACCCCCCCTGCCAGGAATGCTACTTTTCTCCACAAAACTAATGAGGAGTCCGGTGGCACCTTAAAGACTAGCAGATTTATTTGAGCATGGGCAAAAGCTTTTGTGGGTAAAAAACCAAGTGAGTTTTTTACCCACAAAAGCTTATGCCCAAATAAATCTGTTAGTCTTTAAGGTGCCACCGGACTCCTCGTTATTTTTGTGGATACAGACTAACATGTCTACCCCTCTGATACTTCTCTCAAGTCTCTATTGGACACAGTAAAGCTAACACAAAAGTTTAATTATGCAGGAGATCTTATTGCTACCACTTTGATGGCTAGTTAGGCTTCTGCCTCTATTTTCCCTGAGGCTGGGGATATTGCACCATTCTAAGCAAAAAGGGGCACATTCTGGATGTTTATATGCCACAATACAGAAAATGTTTATATGCCATAATACAGTGTTGGAAAGACAGAACTAATGACACATAATATGTAGTACAAGAAGAGCTGATGTTACCTAGTAGTTAGGAAAAAGTGTTCAGACATATATGCATTACATTGTTAGCATATTGTAAAATTTTAAAAAAATCTAACTAAAAATGAATATCACAACCTAAGCAAAAATTGGCCTCTAATATTGTCTTGATTATTCTTCTGGGACTAAAGACCTATATTATAAAGAAGCATAAATGATATGCAGTGAACTATAAAATCAGTGCTGGACCATGTCACTTTGCAAAAGGTTTGGGTATTAGACTATGGGTCCCAGATGTATTTTCAGTGTTACCAAGTTCCAAAATATTGATTGTCACCAACTTGAATTGTATCAGCTCCAAGCAGCACCTCCCCACTATCTAATGCAGGGTTTCAGAAGTACTTCTTCAAGTGATGATATAAAACCATAATGCCTTTTGCTCAAGTATTCAAAGTACACATTAATTATTCTTAATATTTATGTAGGGTCTAACATGTGCTAGGGGCTTCACAGACAAATGTGAAGATAAAGAATCAGCTCTTCAGCAGGTATAAAGGAGAGAAAATTCACTGTCTTCAAGGAAGTTACAGAGATTTAAATCAGCTTAGGATCTGGCCTATTGTTGCTACCAACTCAGCATTTACTATCTATATAGTCAATATATAGAGGACCCTAGGAATGGGGATGCAACAAAAGCAAAATGATCAAGCAGAGATGTGAAACACAACTGGTTTACTAACACAATTTAACAAAAACAAATAAACAAACAAACTCCCCCCCTCCAGAATTTTGTTCCGGAAGGGGAAGGTGCAATTTTTATAGGTTTGGTGAAAGAAGTGTGTAGTACACATAAGCAAGAAGAGTGTCTGGGTGGTCAGATAATTTAATCCAGGATCATTTATAATTCCAGTGAAGGTTGTAGAGAGTTCCTTGTTATAGTGACCCACTCTTTGCTTCCAATGTATTTTAAGGCAAAAAACTCCCTTCCGATCAGCAAATCTTCCTTGTAGCATACAGTGATCTAGTTTAATGGGCACATAACTTTAAACCAAGATTTTGCCATCTGTTTTGTATCTAGTTATAAATGGTAATTCATACACAAAATGTACTGTAAGTGATTTAAATGCCTGTATGAATGCTTTATTCAAAACAGCATGCATCTGTTAGGTTTTTCTCATGGTTGAGATACAAATCACTTTAGAAAACTGCTCTCCTCTGGTGTATATTGTTTCACGGCAAACAGATTCACTGTCCAAATCAGAGTCTGGATGACATAATGCAGCATGAAAGCAAAAGCATCAGGATAGCCAGACTCCACAGTTAGAAATATTTTACAATAATAAATTAAACTCAGTTGTTAATTTCCTCGGGGAGTTCTGTCAGGAACCTTGATTTTGCAGGGTATGTTAGGATGAAGTCAGCTTTACTCCTGAAAAATGGTCAAAATTACCTTTTTTCCCCACTTAAAATGTTATTACACTATACATGTAATGGATCCAAATGTAGGGAATATAAATTTGAATCCTTAACATGACGTGCAATGTTCACATTACCTTGTTTCATGCATATCTTTTTTCAGCCCCTGTTTTGTGTGTACTGAACAAACCTTAGCATTCAACTATAAGTTTATTTTGCCCTGTGTCTGAAAGCAAACAGGCCTGCTCCAGATTCTGTGCCAAGTATCTAGGTCCATTTTAATTCTGAGGGCTACCATTTGTCCCTAAAAGTTTCCTTTCTCTTCAGATGGGGCTTGGCCAGGAAGGAATGCTCGTTAGATGCCTTTGCCAACATTGCTGTAGACCAGGGGGCTGAAAGAACTCATATCGATGGTCCCATTTGAGCCCTATTTTGAGGGTGTAGGTAGGAATTAAGTGGTGTATGCTCATTGCACTGGTCCTGTGCATAGACGTGAACTTCACCCAGAATGAGCATCCATCCTTTCTATAGTCTCTATTCTATTCCTTCCCCTGAAACCATTCCCCTTAGGGAGCTTTGCCAGGCCAGAGAGTGAGGGACCCAATATTGTTACTGATAGAAGAATCTCTCTGAAAGATAATCAGACATCATGTTGAAGTGCCTGGGAGTGGACTGTACATATTGTATCCTTTCTGGGTCAGATTCAGATCTCATTTACATCATTGTAAATATGGAGCAACTCCAGAAAAGCCCAAAGTTACTTTGGGCTCACAGCACACTGGTGCAAGTGAGATCAGAATCTCTTCTATTGTAATTATTTTTGCTTTTCTATCTGTCTCACTCTGTGATCTTCTTTTCCTAGTCTCTCCAGAACTGAATGCAAACCAGATATTGATGGAGTGAAATTTTCAAACCCATGCTGTTCTGGCAAGTAAGAAAATAGGGAAAACAAGTTCCTTCTTCACCTCTTATTCTCAAATCTCCGTATAGTTGAATTATGCCAGTGGTGGGCAACCTGCAGCCTGCATGCAGTCCATCAGGGTAATCTGATGGCAGGCCATGAGACATTTTGCTGACATTGACCTTAGGTCTGGCCCCCCACAGCTCCCAGTGGTCGTGGTTCACCGTTCCCAGCCAATGGGGGCTGCAGGAAGCAGCGACCAGCATGTCCCTGCGGCCCGCCACTTCCTGCAGCAACCATTGGCCAGGAACAGCAAACCACAGCCACTGGGAGCTGCGGGGGGCCGTGCCTGTGGATGGTCAATGTCAGCAAAATGTCTTGCAGCCCATAATCAGATTACCCTGATGGGCCACATGCGGTCCACGGGCCGCAGTTTGTTCACCACTGAATTATACCATTCCATAAATACTATGTGACAGTTACAAATATTCTTTTAATGTATTACCCTTTTGTAAAAGAATTACTGCTGTAGAGAATCTGTGTCTGCACAAAACCCTCTAGTAACTCTCCATATCGAATGATAATTTATCCTACTTTTACTATATTTTTTTTATACAAAGCAATGACTATAGATTAATTTATTCTCATACTGCTAATTTTATCCATTCTCTTCAGTGACAGTGTTTCTCTCAGCAAATATCTTAATCTATTTTTTCTCACAGCAACTCCATATCAGCGGTCAGATTTCCTCATTGTTCTATAAGTTCATTGTCGCACTAGTCAAATGTACCTTTATCTGTCACTCCAAGGCCATTCCTGGAGATGAAATGAATGGCTCTAGCTCATTCAGGATTAGGAATTGAGTTGGGTGAATACAGCAGATTAATATTTGTGAATATCCTTGTGAATAAAACTAGCTGATTTGCTTTTCTGGTATTCATGACCCCCATGAGCATTCAGGCAAGTGAGGTTTTATGCAACAGAATATTCTCTGAAAGCAGGTGTCATGACAACTAACATGAACAACATTCACAAGAGTGTTCACGTGGACAGTGCTCCTATGGCCATTCTCAAAGAGGTTGGAAGGAGAAGGACTGAGGTTGTTGCAGAGCAGCAGAAGGCAGAAAATATATCTATAGTAGTGATGAGAAAATTGGGGTTATCGGTATACAACCACCACAGGGAGCAGCAAATGAAGAGTCAGCAGCTTGGCATCAATACCTTAGGACCATCAATGTACCTGGTCAACTTGCTGTGAATCTGGATTGCATCTAGGAGGAGAAGGAATGACTACCCTGGAACAGAAGCCTTCTGGTACTGCCTTGGAAAGTGACATCCAGAGACAGATGCTGAGCTGCAACTAGATAGAACTCAAAGGAGGAATGGTGAACAGCAGTATCAGGAGGGTCATGAGTAACAGCAACAGTGCCACTAAAATGGGAATGGCTAGCACTAGGTCAGACGATGACAGGATGGGACTACAGAAACATAGAAGAGTAATAGAGGGCCTTGCAGTCTGTCTTTGATATAATATCAGCTCTCTGACCCAGTTGCTATCCTGTCACTCCTAGAACCCAGATGGGTAGTCTATCCCATCAAAATGATTCTCTTCTATTATAAGACACTTAACTGTGGTCTTAGTACTAGCATAATTTTTGGAGTTGCTTTCATTGATACCTTTTATATTTTTCTAAACTCCATGTATACTGTGATCCTTAACACATATTAAAAAGCCCCTCAGAGGATTGCTTGTGGCTCAAATACAGTACAAGGAACTTAATTCTTAATTATATGCAGAGGGATATGTGAAATGGAATTTACAGGTTTAATGCCCTTCTTGACTATGAGTCCATAAATATATTGTTGTTTCTTTTGAGAGCTGAACTGATGCCATTACCTTAAGAGATGAAAATGTTCATTAAATCAGTAGTGCAGTGCTGGTGGCTTTTAATTTGATTAAGAGAGATTCTTAGAACTAAGTACAGTTGCTGCTTTGGAGACTCTTTTAGGATTCTCTGCTGTTTGGGATGGCAACGTTTTGTGAGGACAGTAAGTTTTAATACATGTTTTGGCAAAGTGCAGAATGTAACCATTTGAGCCGTATTCATTGCCATGAGTGCTGCCTGCCTTGTGAAAGAGTGATAAACACCACTTCAAAATTAATCCATAACTAAAGTGCACACTTTTAAGGGAGTAAGTTCTTGCAAAACCTCACTAGTGCTAAATAATAGTCTCAGGGAATAAAGAAATGTCTTATTTGCCAACACAATGCTCAAGGGGGATTTTACAAAGCCTCTAAAACTAGGTGGGATTGCAGATATGTATTTATATTTTAAAAACCATTTATGTGACTCCATTTCCTCAAAGTATGTACATAGCTAACCTACCTAAACCTATGCTCTTTTTACTGTTGTTCTCATCCTTCTAATGTTTGTTACACTCATTTGCTAAAGTCTATGCATGAGAGTAGTCCCACTGAAATTAATGAAACTTCTCACATGTGTACAGTTAACCCGGTGTGTAGCTCCTTGCTATATAGGGGTTATAGACTGTAAGGTCATCAGGGCACAGTACTGTACATGGATTAAATCCTAGCTCTACTGAAGTCTTTGGGAATTTTACCATCGACTTTAATGGAGCCAGGATATTACCTTTGTCATTGTATGTGTTGCACACTGGCTAGTGCAATCAGACACTTATCATGACTGGGGTCTTTAGGTGCTACTGCAATATAAAAAAATTAATAATAAATAATTGATTCTGTGGGAGTCACTTGAATTACTCACCCTGTTCTATCATCTGGGACAATAATCATCAGCCTCTAATGCAACTTGATAAGGCTATTTTTCTCCAGATATCTGAGTGGCATATTTCACCAAACAGATTAAAGATTTTCACTGTTCTTAGGATAAAATTAGGAAAAGTTATACTAGGAGTTGGCTACTTGACTGGAGCTTTCTGACGAAGCCCAGAGAATGTCATTCTCTTTGTGCTTTTTTTGGTCTATTTTAATAGTGAGATGAGTTGGAATTGAAATACTTGCTACCAACAGATAGGCAGCTAACTTGAACCACTAATTATCTGGAAAACTTCAGGTTGAACATTCATTACTGTAATTACCTCAAAATGACTGGATGGGTCTGGGCAAAGTGTTGTTTCTCTGACACTTACCTTCATATATATAGCATAAAAAAGGAATTAAACCCCCCAAATGGGGGGCAGTGGTGTCAAAACAAGGAGAATAAGATGAGAAACAAACTGCTTTTTAATTTTGCTGTGGACTTTTATCTCTCTAACTGGTGCATTGCTCAACTCACATTATGTTAAGCAAATGGTACATGGCACATAATTTACTACTTTTACTGCTGTAATTAAACACTTGTGGCAAACACCAAAGCATTGTGCAAAAAGGCAGAATCAAGAAAAAAAAGTTAGTAAAGGAAAATCTGAAGAGAATTTCTGTTTTAAATTTGCCTTGAATTGGATCAAGAGAGTCAACAAAGTAAATTTACCAAGGTAAAGAATTCCACTTCCACAGACAAAATGCCCAGTATCTGGAGGTAGCTAATGATAAAAAGGTAGATGGAATGGGAAAGATCCTTGTCCCTGTGTGATGCTGGCTGGAGGCACTCAGGGTTGTGAGGCATCTCGCTACCACTGGCCTTTAGCGTAACCCCTAGGAGATGTCACACCCTGCTCTGGTGTCATTCTACCATGTGAAAGCAGTGGGATCTCTGGAAGGGTCTCTAAAAGCTCTGTAACTAGCTGAGGGAAGATTTCCCTGGTAAAGGAACTGTGGAAGATTCCACAGACTACCTTCTAAGGATCCCTTTGCAATTTGGGCAAAGGGGGCATGATGGAGACAGGAAGGGCATATTTGGGGTAGAGTCACAGCACACATTGCTGAGGAGATTCTAGGCAGCGCTGCCTCTCATAGGGGAGCCCAGGGAGGCTTCTGTAATTTAGACAGCAACTCAGGGCTGTCAGAATTATGCCAGAAACCATTTGAGCCCCAGGAATAGTCTAGCATCAGTAGAGTGCAAAAGGTGGTTTAAAGCCACCTTATTCCCCTCCCACTGGGCTGTGAATTCTAGGCTGCACCTCTTAGAGGCACCGCACAGAATCTCACCTTACATATGTATCTCAGTCGATTACACCCTCCCATGTCCTGGCTAGCAGAGCTGGTTGGACACGTGTTGGGGAGTGGACTGTGTATTATAAACAGTCTCTCTGTGGATCGGTTCCTTCCCAGGGCTGCTACTGGAGCAGCTGAAACTAAAGACTGAATCTAACTCTAAATTAAAAACACTACAGTGTATTGCCATTTATATTTTCAAAGTGCTTTGCAGATATTAATTAACAGATTAATCACTTGTATATGAAAAAAATGGCACCTGTGGTTAAATTACTGAGGATAAAATAAAAAGCTGCTAGGCTCTCAGTCTTCAGGCTTTTGAGCATAAGATGGTCAGCAGTGGGGGTCAGAGAGAGATTTCTTCCCACAGTATAGTCTGCACAATTAGATGCACGGAGTGGAGCTTCTGAAGCTTGTTCAGTTGGCCATTGTCAGAGACAGGTTACTGTAGTAGAAAATAGACTGTTAGTCTTCCCTGTTCCAGAAATTCTAAAGTTTCTTTATTAACACACAGCGAGATAAATGATTCACTGAACATGAAAAAGAATGGAAGCTTATTCTAATGTTCTGAGCATAACGTGATTAACTAATGATAAAAGTGTTTTAGCAGTAGAAGAGTCAGGGAATCCAGTTATGTATTTTCTGTTGTGCTAGTTTGGGTCAAAGTCTAGCTATTTGCTTAGAGAAAGACAAGGGGCCAGATTCTCAAGTGGTTTAAACCAGCATGGCTCCACCAACAGCTGACTGTAATTGAACTACAGTATGTCTATTTATACTAGCTGAGAATCTGGCCATATGCTACTACACCTGCGGGGATCAAAGAGATTTTACAATACAGTTGAGTCTTAACCCAAATTCATCACCAATCTGTTGAGAGTGGACCCAGTTTCAGGGTCCCACATGCTTCCAAGGCAACTAGGTCTGGGTAGATTCCAATCACTGTTTCTAGCTCTGGATCTAGAGGGCACCCTCTCAGGCTTAGGCCTCTTGTCTCACACCAGCCCTTGGGATATGATGTACCGCTGTCCAGCCACCCGTACCAGTTAGCACGTGGTGAGTTAGCGCTCTGTAGATTTACACCCCAGCTTACAGTACACTATTTCTCCATATAGACAAGCCCCAAGATCTCTGTGGTAAATGGAAGATTAGTATACTTATACTCATCTTTAAGTCTTATAAGAGTTAGGAATTCTCAGCTACAATTCTTGTGTATCTAGGGAAATGTCTCTTCACTAATGTGGCCAGTGGAGGCCAGGATATTGAATGTTGAGACACTAATAAGACAATGCATGTGGGAGGGACTTTTTGAAGTATATTTTACTTTGTGGGGTTTTACATTTTTGCCTTTTTATATACTGCTTGCTTTAGTGTTCCCTGCTACAGAGTTTTCAAAATTGTTTCTAGAATCAGATAGTGTCACAGTCACTACTGCTTTATCATTTGCCATCAGTATGTTCTGCAACATAGTTGTCTCCTAAAAAGACTCCTTGTTTGAGGCTTTATGATCTTTTTTTCTCTCTCCTTGACTCAAAGTCACTATTTTATATCCACAACTGAATGGCAGATTGCTTTGGCTAAAATTCAGGAGACACAGATCCTATTCTGTGGCAAAATGCTTAGTGATTTTATTCATAACATTTAGCATTTCTGTAGTGCTTATGGGTTTTTTTTAACAGTTCATGAACTATTTAAAATTCATTTAGCAAAAGAAGAGGAGGAAAATTGAGGGGCTTTTTGTGTTGTATAGCAACATTACTGTTTTCTTTCTCAACTAGAAGTGATACTCTGATACTATTCAGTAGGTGGTGAAATATTTTGGGGCAGTAGCTGAGAGAAGTTGGATACAACAGAGACAGAAATGGTATCTTCAAGAACACATCCTTGTCACTAATTTTTTTGATGTTATGCAACCTGAAGAGACTCTTAATAGTCCAAGGTTGTGGATGTAGCCACTGACTTTGGTAAGCCTGAGTTGAATATTGCACTTACTGTACCAAAAATGAAAATTGTTATGATGAGGTGTGGTGGTAGCTTGTAAATATAATGAACCTCCTTCACCACTGTGTTACACCATGAAAATCAATGAAATAACAGAAAACTGATGTAGTACAATAGCAAATCATGCCCAATGAAAGGCAATGAAATCTTTACTCAGAAAATTCAGACATGCTGTAGGTATTTGTTCTAGTTTATATAAACCCATGGTGTTCTGAGTTTGCTTGATTACTGTAGGGAATGCCTTGGGCTTAGGACTGAGCCCTCATGAGCAAGTTTAGAGTTGGGAATTGAGGAAAGTGGATTTAGGGAAAATTAATTAAAGAAGTCTAGGTCTGCTATGGTCATAGCTTGGGTCTCTGTCTCAAGTCTTTGGGACTAGGGTCTCAGATGGCAGATGGTATTCAGTGCATAGTAAAAAAGTGAGACTTAACAACACACCTCTTGTAAGATACTAAGCACCTTGGACATCTGTTGAAGGCTAAGGTAACTAAGGATGTTTCCCATTTTGGAGAAGGTGCTCATCATTTTGAAGCCCTAGATTATGCCAAAGAAATCCAGCTGGGGAGAATCATTTCATATTCCTTTTTGATAATGTGAAGTAAAATAATCAGCACCTTCTTATACCGGAATTCCTCATATGCACAAGATGGGACTGATTGACTTTGGAGCCTCTCTCATATCAAAGGAGCCAGTCTCATATCCTGTCCTATCAGGGTCATAAATGCTGTAAAAGAACTTTTAAAAGTAACTGAAAGAAATGATGGGCCAATGAATCAGTGTTCAGAGCTGAATCAAGTCTGAGTCTGGGGCTCTGTTCAGAAAGAAAAGGAAGAGAAAAATGTGACGGAGTAAAGTATGTGTGTACATGTCGATATCAAACTAAAAACTCCACTTTGTTTTGTGAACACAATTTTGATTGCAAAACTGTTCTGTGCCTTCACTATGGCTCTACAGTCTCAATAATGAGCTGAAACCCTCAGGAAATGTCAGGAGATATTTCTGCACCTAGCAGAAGGCTGGTGATGCAGAGCAATCAAGTGTCATTAACTTGGAGGGTCTGACATTCAAATGGAAGCACCGTAGGATAATGATGTAGCTGCCACCAAAGGAAGAAGTTCTCCCAGGTGGGCTTGTAACCAAGCAATGGATCACCTGATGACAAACATGAAGCCACTGAGGAGAGTCATCCCACCGGGGTCCAGAAAATTATAGAAAACTCTCTCACTGGCCGTTTTAGAAAGAGAAGAGATATAAGCATAAGAAGGCAAGTCTTTCCAGGAGGAGAATGAAAAATGGAGGGTCCTGGGATCTTGAAAGGACACTGACCAAAACCCAAAGGGCTCTTGGAAAGGTGAGGAAACTGAGGCAACGTTTTATGTACAGGTTTCTTTTATTTTCCCTCGTACTACATATCACTTGTGCTTTGTGAGTAATGTGATCGGTTTAGAAATTCTTTTTCAGAGCCTGTGTCCCCCTCGCTTTCACTGTCATGTAGTCCCTGGGGGGGAAACAGTAATCCAGAGGGTCCACAGTTTCAGTGGCTCTCTGAAAGCATGCAAGAGCTACTGGGGAGGCTTGGAAAAGCTGGCACTAGTTTGAAGGTCTGGGCAGTTGGTCGCAGACTCCCATCTCTCAAAAGATGTGATAGATGGAGGTGCTCTGTACCCTGAGAATGTGTCTAGAGCCTCAGAGTCAGAAACAATAACTAGACTGTGCTCAGACCCAGACAGCCAAGAGTGCATGAGGTCCAGTGGATGGATACTGCAGTGTATTGAAAACGGTGTTAAAAGAATTACAGTCTGTCACTTAAAATGTCAGGGGTGTTCTTGCTTCTGTGCGCAGGCTAAGGGGGGTGTTCTGTTGGGAAGTCTGGGATCTGGGAGGTGGCAGTTTGCAGATAGCCAGCCTAGAGTCAGGTAGATGAGTTATGCTTCTCTGTTTTAGGGTGCAGCCTGCTTCTCTTTCTGTTTTTGGGGTCTTGTATGTTATAATTCTGAATTCTAAGTAATCCAGTAGTGTTATGGTGCAACGTTCCAGCAAGAATATTTTACAGCTCGGTAAACTGAAGTGAAGAGAAGTAAATGTGTGGTGAAAAAATCCCTAATACACAGGCATTCATACAGCTACAATGCTGTGGTGCCATTTTTGGAAATATCAAATCTGGAAGATGATAGACCAGTATTTTCTGGACTGCAGCATCCTTCTGCAAACTGGATCTCCTCAAAATAGTGTAAAAATAAACATTATCCTGCTGTAAAAACAAATTAAAGATTTTGGAAGTTCTTGTTTATATATTTTTAACAGCACCTCACAAGAAAAGGTGACACCAAATATTGTTTTATATGTCTTTGCCTTCATACATATTTTATTTTGGGGATGGGGAGGGGGGAAGGATGGTTTGGGGAATAAATAAAATCTCGTTGACATCTTCTGTAAGAATCCTTCCTGTAGATCCAATTGACCTCCATTGAATATACTCAAAGATGTCCATACAAAAGGACAAGCTGTTCATGAATGACTGACAGCACATATGCCCTTCTGAACATATGCCTATAACATATATGGATACATTGATAGATAATCTTTATACTATTTGGCTAACAAGGTGCAGATAGCAAGTAATCTAAATGAACCCTCCCTCAAAGGGAAATGATAATGTTAGTAACAATGCATTTATGTCAGCCCTGTGCATCCATATAGTGATTATAATGGAGATTCCAAAGAGCTCTATAAATTTTACTACACTGTATAGTGATACGTATGAATCTCTTTGCCCATTACTAAAACACAGAGGGAAATCTGGCAACAGTTTATGAGCATACTGTAAATCTACACAAGGAAGTGGAGTTACATATTAATCTTCCTCTTCAACCCTCCCCCTTCTCCCCCACACAAATAAGTAAAAACACAGACTGGGTGGGAAATGAGATGACTGAGTTCTAAAAGCTAACTCACCTTAGACCTCATCCTGCAAACAGAACTGGAAATTGAAGCACATGAATGCTTTTAGTTACAGTTATTAACTCAACAGGCTAAGAGTGTTCTTCTTAGCTAAATATCTTCTCTGTGAACTGCTCGGGTGGGGATACTTTATGCAAACCATAAGCTAGGCTAATGTAAGGCTAGAGTTCACCTAGTTTAATGGAATTTATACCCTCGGTATATATTCCAAATATAAGTGCTTGAAGTGGGGAATAATGTGATAATATGCTCTGCCTCACATTTTTTTCCACCCAGTGACGGTAAATAGTGTGGCTATGACATCCCTACATACACCTCTCAATTCTAGCACTGACTATAATAGTATTTGTATTGAAAAGAGAGAGGCGGTTTTAGAGAAGGGGAAGATAGAAGCAATGGAAAGTCTAGTCAGTGTATATGGGATATGAGCTGCTTTATTGAATAAAAGTATAAGAAAGGGCATACAGGGTAGAAGGGGAGAGAGGGACCCAGCCAGGCCGACCCCATTCCTTGTTTCCCCTGAACCCAGAACTCTGCAGCTGGGAGTCCCTCTCCAAGAACACAAGGATCCATGAAATCTCCCTCTTCCCCATGCCATATAAGCCCAAGGGGAAGAGAAATGCAAGGTGAAGTCAGCTCATGATTAGAGGTTCAGCCTGCAGGAGTAGATACAGCAGCAGTTGCAGCATGGATCCTCAAACACGGATGATCTCATCAGAGTCTTTTCTATAGCTCTTCCTCTGAACATTCTCTCCCATCTACTGACAGGCTGCTTGTTCTAAACCACTACCAGTCTCTTCAGCTCAGCCTAACTCCTGCTGCCCTCCATGCTCTGCTCTTTCCCTCTTCCCCTCTTTCCATCCCACTTACCTCCCTCTCTTCAATTTCCCCTCTTGTTTCCTTCTGTCTTTCTATTCTCTTCTTGCCAAAACTTGACTGAAGAAATCTACCATGACATTTGCCGGCCATGCTATCAATCTACTTGGATGCTAACCCTTCTCCCACTCCTTTCATCTGTCTAGCTATTTAGACTGTATGTTTTCCAAGGTGTGGTCTTTTTTTTACTCTACATCTGTACAGGACCTGACACAATGGATCAACAATCTCAAATGGGGCCTTTAAGCATTACTGTAATACAAACAAATAATAAGAGGAAAATCTCTATAGGAAAAGACCTCCAGTACATTATCCGTAGAGGGAAGCTAAAATATAAGTTGACCATAAATGTGGCAGTTTTAATTGGATCAAGATAAAAGGAAAAGGTTAGTGCAGTAAGATTAAAGTGGAACTATAACAAAGTTTGGTAAATCATATCTAAATTACAAAGCTATCTGAATTTGAAGAAGGACATATCAAGGACAAATCAGAGCCAGACCAATCCAGGCAGTGCTCAGCTAATGCACTTAGTGAGACAAAAAAACTCTAAGAGTTCAGGAGACCCTGCAAATCATCCAGAGTAACACTGCTGCAAACGCTGAACAAGTTTAATGCCAGAAGAGTGAGAACTGAGGGAGAAGAAATCAGTGGTCAGCATTTAAGGAGGATGATACAGGGGAATGACAGGACTGTAACACATATAAAATTAGCATTGACAGCAAGTGTTTAGGAAAAAGATGGACAAGTTGATGACAATAATCTATAACATGCATTTGTAGAAGTATGATGAAGAAGATTGAAGCTGATAAACTCTATGGGTCAAAAAGAAAAACAGAAAACCATCAGAGATTGAATCTAATCTTAATAGCCTTGAAACAAGATGGAGAAAGGCAATGGAGGGTGAAAGGCAATGAATTAATGAATTTAAAAAGTGAGAATTAAGATAATAGCTAAGGAGTTTCTGTTCAGCAATAACAGAGGAGAGGAAACAGAATAAAAAGGAGAAAGAGCTGCATGGATGAAAGTCCTCTGTGACACCAAGCAAAGGACATATGAAGAAAAGGGGGATGGGGGATGGAAAATAAAACAGAACAAGTAGGAAGTTATCTGAAAAGAATGTACAGCTGGTCAATTCATGAAGTTCAATCCTTTATATGCCTTAGTAAAATTCACACTGAACAGGTATCATATTGCTTTACAAGAGTCACAAGTAAGCTGTTTTACTACTCTTTCTCCTGAATGGGGGGAGAAATCACACAGCAGGTTGACAAAGACATTACAGAAATTATGTTAATGTGACCCCTTATTTTTGAGAATGCCAGAAACTGGTGAGCAAGCTCATTTAAATTTTTTTTCCAGTGTGTTGTATTCATGAGGCAACAGCAAACTTTAAACTTCTCTTTTGCATTTAAGTGAGGGAGAGAACATGAGGCAGTAAGAAAATAAAGTCAGGGATGTCCTGCCAAAATTGTAACAAAAGCCTCCATCTAAAAATCTTCACTGCAGTTGGTGATACAAGCAATGTCTCCCCTTTGGCCCAACAAATAGTCCACTGGTTGCACAGTGTCCCTTTGGCCTCTCCAAAAGAAATAATCCATCAACTCCTATAATTTTTCTTCCTCCCAAATGACCCAATACTCTTCTCATCCCGCACCCCCACCCAGTGCTTTTTGACCCACCAGTATTTCCCCTCTAGATGCAGCCTACCTCACAGCTGTTCATCATAGCGGCAGCAGTGGTGGGCTCCATTTTCAGTTTCTGCTAGCAATAAATGGCAGACAAGTCATCCTGTGGCCTCTGGCTGTTGTGTGGGGAATAGATCCCTTTAATGATGAGCGGTGTAGTCAATTGGGGAAAAGGTTCCCTTTGGTTCCTGAGTTGGGCAGGTTCCCTGATGTTGGGAAGATTTCCCTGGCTGGTGTGAGCTATGTGGGAGAGGGAATTTCCCCAGGTTGGTAGGTAAGGGAACAGGGCTTCAGTTTCCCACATTGTACCAGCTCTTCAGACTCCAGGCTGGGACAGTGGCTGTAAGGAGAGGCATAGATTGCAGTGACTACAAGACTCCCACTGGAGACGGCAGCCACTATTCCGTCCTTTGACGGTAAACAGCATATGCTCCAGCATATGCACCTGCTCTGTTGGTGGGGGTGGGAGGAGGGAGAAGTCTTTGTGATGCCCTTTCCATGCCCCCCTGCTAACTTTGAGCAGATTTTGTGTTCACAGCAGTGTAATGATGATTATAAACACCTATTGTGCAAAGAAATGGAGGGTGGCACCTTGTGACCTTTCCACTCCTCTTGCACACTTTCACAGGGCTTTGCAGTCTCGTCCAGAATGCTGTATATTCTGCAGATGGATCAGGGGAAGCACAAAGTTAACTGTATATTTGGCATACAAGTGTCTGATTTTGGTCTTGTTAGCTGGCCAGATTGCTAGAGTAGATGTTCTACAATTACCAAAGAGAAGGAGAGGCACCTATTTCTAACAGTATTAGTTATAACAATCCCCCCCTCAACAATAGGCTTGTTGCTTGAGCCTGAGAACCGACTCTCATTTTCCCCTTGAAATAGCATTGCACAAACATGTACAAGCACAAATGCAGATGTACTATAATTTTCTAAAAGTAATACTATTAAAAATGGGAATAACTTTAGAAAGAGGGAAAAGGCAGTCAAGATGATGACATAGTTTCAATTAAGCAGACTACCTCATCCAAGTACAAAGAGATGGTAGCTAAAGAGAGGCTGAGGAACAATGACAGACACCAAAGGAATAAAAAGAAGCAAAAGGTTTGTGACTACTAAACAAATTAGCAAGGAGAAAGAAGTAAAGAGAGCAGAAACAGAAAAATTTGGTCATGCTGGGGAAGAATGATAGGTATTTGACACTGAAGATGTCACACAGCGATGTAGCTAGGAATGGAAATTTGGGTGGGGCACCGACTTATGGTGAATGGCCATGACCAAATGTCTGATGTCACAACAAATAATTTATATTGCAATTGATTTAAAACAATGAAACTCAAATCCATTAAATGTCAGCCCTGTGCATCCATTTAACATAAACAAATAGATTCCACATAAAACTGCAATAAATGTACTTTAAAGAGCCAAACAAGTTGCATCACCAAACCAGAAAGAACATATTAATTTTAAATGTTAACTGATTAGTAAATTAAATAAAACTCAGCAAATTACTTATATTACCTAAGCAGAGTCCTCTTGTCTCCACTCCACCTTTCTACAGGAGAAGGCATTAGGATTTGCCATTAAGTATGGCAATTACAGGGTCATAACCCAGAGAATCACATAGGTTCCTTTCAAATGACAGGAGAGACAGCATAGTCAGGCGACTTGTCAGCACTGCTGTTTGCACAGCTGTTTTAATCCTATCCATGGTGGAGTAGAGCATTTCTACTGTATAAGTCATTGGGCATGTAATCAAAACTCTTAAAAGTCTATGCATATGGAGAAAGATATTCAAGTGGCAATCATCTAAAACTTCTATTAGTGTTGGATAATTTTTTTCAGTGGTTGATTTGCACTTCATTTGTTGAATGAACGCTGAAACATCAGCTTAATTCAGATCAATACTGTACAAGATACATGCTGATTTGAGACTTTCCTACTAGCCAAAATGTGTGCAATTTTGGCAAGCATGCAGCCATGACTTTCATGAGGCAACATGTGTTATTCTGAAAGTGGTTGTTCAATTTAGAAAGCTGATAATCTAAACTATGCCTCCCCATTGCTGTCAATTATTCATTAAAATGCACCATGGTTGAATTTCAAAAGATGAAGTAACAAACGAACCATCCAGTTGATTTAGTTATTTTCTCTTCTGACATGACACCACATCTCAGATTTCAGTTTCATACCTCTCCATCAAATCATTAGTTAACTACAGCACTTGACTGAAACCATTCACTTTATTGCTTCTTAAACTGAAATTGAAGCTAATAAAAATTGGTTTGTTTAGTCTGAAGAAGAGAAGACTGAGGGGGGCTATGATAACAATTTTCAAGTACATAAAAGGCTGTTTACAAGGAGAAGGAAGAAAAAAAAGTTCTCTTTAACCTCTGAGGATAGGACAGGAAGCAGTGGGCTTAAATTGCAGCAAGGGCAATTTAGTTTGGACATTAGGAAAATCTTCCTAACTGTCAGGGTGGTTAAGCAATGGAATAAATTGCCTAGGGAGGTTGTGGAATCTCCATCACTGGAGACTTTAAAGAGCAAGTTAAAGAAACATCTTCTCAGGGATAGTATAGATCAGGGGTTGGCAACCTTTCAGAAGTGGTGTGCCAAGTCTTCATTTATTCACTCTAATTTTAAGGTTTCGTGTGCCAGTAATACATTTTAACGTTTTTAGAAGGTCTCTTTCTATAAGTCTATAATATATAACTAAACTATTATTGTATGTAAAGTAAATAAAGTTTTTAAAATGTTTAAGAAGCTTCATTTAAAATTAAATTAAAATGCAGATCTTATCAGTTTAGTGTGATCCTTGCCCTTGCTTTTCCTTGCTGAGTTTTCCAATGTCTGGCATGTATTTGGATACTTTAAGCTGCACACAGGCTTCTGAGTTGTTAACTGGCTCCGAGAGGGACAGAGGACAGATTTCATGTGTGAAAATACCTGTTCACACAGGTATGTGGATCCAAATGCTGTAAGCACTGCAAACACAATTTTCTTCAAACATTTAAATTTCACTGGCAGGGACGTCCAGCAGGTCAGAATAAAGGCCCCATGATCTCTTTCAGTAGCTTGAAGTGCACTCCACAGAGTGCACTTCAAACTTTGATGCCCACAGTTCTGAGCTTTTTAACAGAATGAGCTGCATTTCGAAATCTTCAACACCCATCCACTGAAATATAGACAAATCCAAGTCACTTTCATTGAACTTTTCAGGTTTAATTAGAAAAGAAGACATTGGGCCAAATTGCTGGAAATCTTGAAATCTGTCAGAAAGTTCTGATTCCAGTTCTTGCATGTACATTCTAATCTCAATGTCAAACGCAGTGCGCTGTTCCACATGGCATGATAGTGATATAAGCAGCAAATCAGGACTTAAAAATATGCCAGTACAGTGGTGCTGGAACAAATTCTAAGGTGGGGGTGCTGAGCTGTGCCCCCTCTTACCCCTGTCTGCACCCCTCACTGCCCCAGGCTGGGGCCAGTGAGCCACAGCTGGGGGCAGCTGCAGAGCCTGGGCTGGCGGCCAGGACCCCGGGCCGGCAGCAGAGCCTCCCGGACCAGTGGCCAGGACCCGGGGCCAGCAGCGGGCTGAGCAGGGCCGGCGGCTGGTACCCCAGGCCAGCAGCAGAGGCCCCAGGACCGGTGGCCAGGACCTGGGCAGTGTGAGTGCCACTGAAAAATCAGTTCGCATGACGCCTTTGGCACGCGTGCCATAGGTTGCCTACCCCTGGTCTAGCTAACACTTTGTGGTGCGTTGAGTGCAGGGGACTGGGCTTGAAAACCTCTCAAGGTCCCTTCCAGTCTTACAATTCTATGATTCTATGAAATTACATATACTCTTTTTAAGGCCCTCTATCAGATCAATAGAGTCAGTAATGGACAGAGTTGTGCTTGTCTGGCTATGCTGGAAGGAGGACAACTGGATGTGATTTAAATAGGCTGCAACTTTATTCCTAAATGGGAGTACCCAGAAGACAAAATTGTGCAGTGCAGTTAATTCAATAATTTATTTACATATACCGGGGGGGGGGGAATGTTGATAGCCCTCCCCTTACTCATTCTTGTCCCCAGCCTTCCCCCTAAGGGGAACTATAAAGGATAAAGGAGGCCAGTCATAGGACCCCCCCAACCACATTTTTGCTCCTTTAAAGAATACCTCCTTTAAATCCTTCCCCATCTATTTTATCTGATCACCATATACATTTCCTATGGAGTACCCGCTCTGGACATATGCCCCAAGTTTACATAATGAATTGTGACATTGTAGCCTTTTGTTCTTTGCCTCTCACTAAGAGGCCAACTCACCGTGGGGAAAGCGAAAAAACCCATCTTGCCCTGGCCAACCTGGTGGTGAGGGAAAAAATTCCTTCCCAGTGCCCCAAGAAAGGAGCAACTAGTGTAATGTCCACAGTGAATCATGATGAAACCTGGTATTTCAGCTACTTCCACGGGTGTGAGTGTGGTGGGCCGGCAAGAGGGTAATACTCAGCCTGGTCCTGGTGAAAAGAGGGCTTTACTATACAAATTTGGACATAAATAGTCTCTTCTATTCCAGTCACCTGTGCGGGGGATGGGTCAGCATCTTCACGCTGACCTGGTATGGAGCTGCCTTCATGTGGTAGGTAACATTCTGATTCTCCAGCCATCCTTAAAGGGGCAGCACACCTTCTCCAACAAGCCCGACCAGGGTCACCACCTCTTAATGTGTGGTGAGGTCATTTGCAACCATTTGGCAGTGCAGTCATTCAAACAATTTTCCAAAAGTTACTGCTAAAAACAAGAACTTTTTTGTTCAAATTTTTTTGGAGAAGAGATTGAGTCTCCCCTGTTATTTGTCCTCCACATTATGCAAATTCCACTAACACATCATTTATGACATCATAAAGCATTAGTACTTTGCTCATTGCACCAGACTTGGACCTCCAACATGTATCGATAGCCTGTTCAAGCTCAAGGTACTCTTGCTTTGGATGTAGTTCATTTGACTCTACAAAAACCGAAAATGCCTGTAAACGCCCTTTGTAAAAGTGTGCAACCCATTTATAAGCTCAAAAAAACAATGGCAATATTTGCAGCTATTTTAGTCACTGTGGTAAGGACCAGGTTAAGGCAATGATTATTACAATGCACATAAATCACTCACAAAAATTGTTGTTCAGAATTACATGTACTCCTCTTTTATTTCCAGGCATAACATATGCCCCATCTAAACTGAAGCAGATATGCAATTTGTGTTCCAGTTCAAGCACTTCCAAAACATGTAAAATTTTCTCAGAAAGTCCATTTGCAGTTATGTCACCGGTATACAGAAATTTCACTACTCTTTCTTTAACTAATACAATGTGCACATGTCTAGCACATAAAATTTCAACAAGCTCCCATTTTGAAAGATTTTTGAATTAATTGCCAAGAATTGCATAGTAAGTGCTGGGAGGTTTATGTAATTATTGATTAACCTTGCCCAGAAGTAATGAGGCTTCAGTTTCTTAAAGGCCGTTCTGTATATCTGGGCTCATCATAGTAGAATTTTTAAGAATTTCCTTGTCATATTTACTGATTAGTTTGAAAAGCTCAAGAAAATTCCCTTTATTTAAACTTTCCTGGCCTTCTCTGTGTCCATGTAAAGAAGTTTGTTGTTTTGAACAGCACAGCACAATGTCAAGCATGACTTTAACATGCTCACTATTTTTACCTATCAATAAGGTTTTAATTGTATCTTTGTTTAGCTGGTTCAAAATATTTCCATCACCTGCCATATTTAGAGAATGCTATTGCATGCACTTTGCTTGATTCATGTTTGGAGTAAGTCTGATACATATGCTTCCAACCACTAAAGCCATGCTGACAGAATATGTCTTCAGAGCAAGTCACCAGAATGCCTACATATCTTGCAAAACCCTGCATTTTTAGACATGTGATATTCCATCCACTGAGATCTTGTATACCAATGTATGCAAAACTGCAATTTTTTTATAGCAGATAACAGAAGTCAGAAAACGCTGAAGTTTTGGCTGAGTCAGTGATTCATTAATATTAGATAAATCAGAAGGCCAGCTTGGAGTTTTCTTTCCTGAGAAGCAATCATAATAGCAGCTGGACAGTCCCGCATTTTTTTTTTCATAGGTTGTCATTTCCCTTGCTGAAAGAGATGTCAGTGAAGGACTTTCAGATTCAGAAGAAGATATGTCAGTTGGTTTTGTGGATTCATTACCTTTCTGTAGTCTTCTTAAGAGATTTAAGACTCATTTGTTTTGCCATGTTGACTGAAGCACTGCAGGTAGATTACGAGTTTGCTTACACCATGTGCATTTAAAATAAAGCTGGAATATGGAAATGCTTGGGACTTCCAACACATGCAAGCCACATGCTTCACAACTCGTCAATCAAATACTGCTTTCACATAGTTTGTTGTGTGAGAGGAGGATCCCACAGAAACATTGCTTCACAATATCTTAGTCTTTGCTTGGCCAAAGTCTGCTACATAGTTTTGAAATAGTCTATTTTTCCAGTACCTGAATTCCTGCCTATGAGGTACATGGTTAATTTTTTTTTTTTTTTTTTACTTACACTTGGCATTCATGCAGGCTCAGCTCTGAGGGGCCCAAGCCCACCTGTGGCTATTCCCTTTCCCTCAAATGATTACAGTTCTGCTGGGCTCAGTGCCTAATTCCCTACCAACCATGGTAAAATTCAAACAGACTAAAGATGGTAAATTCCGAAAGAAAAGCATGTTCAATATACAGAAAAATACTGGCTTTCAGCAAGGATGCATTTTGCAATGTACTGAAGTGGAAGTGGAATGAGTATCTAGCTTTTTAGCTACTCTTATGGTATGCAGGGCCATTGTGTCTCATCTGATCCCAGTATTTTAAAATAGAAATAAAATAACACTCTCTCTCTCTCTTTTTTCCCAGCTTGGAGAAATAGCTTGATTAATTTATGGGGCTTTTTGTTTACTTGCTTCTGCTTATTTATGGTACTTTGAGTGTGTAAAGAAGTCATTGAAGGAAAGCTAAATCAAAGTAACAATCTTTGCATTAAGTTCCAAAACACTGAGCACCTCACAATCTTTAGTGTATTTATCCTCACAACACTGTAGTGATGTAGAGAAGTACAATTATCTCCATTTTACAGATGGAGAACTGCGGCACAGAGAAATTTAGCAATTTACCCAAGAATGCTCAGAGAGTCTGTGGCAGAGCTGGGAATTAATCTTCAAAGTTCCAAGCTTGTGCCCTCGCCACTGAGAAGTCCTTCCTTCCTTCCTTTTCTTTGCTCTTGATGTTAGAATGGACTAAATGGAAGAGAACTGAACTTCAGAGTTTACACAGCACCTTGTAAGCTCTCCTAGGGCTGCAGTAAATGTTTTTTCCAGCATATTAGACAAAAAATACCTGACATACAGTAAGGATCATCAACTCTGAGAGGTGTAATTGGACTCAGCAAAATGAAAAAAAATTAGAAAAGACTCCTGTGAAGTGTATCAGACTGGAAGTTGAAAATGGACCTAAAAAGAACATTGGTGTTCTGAGGAAAAACAATATCAACTGTTGTTGTATTTGAATGCAGCTCCTCAACAGTGCAATGTGCCAAAGAAGTGGTAATTACAAAGCTAGCTAATGGTTCCAAGTGAAGATTGAATGAAAAGTGACCATGTACCTTGTAAGAAAAAAATATCTAGTATTGTAAGATGTCTATAAAGAAAGTGGTTGGAGTTAAAGATGGCCTTGAGGTCCTCACCCAGACCCAAACACCTCTGGACTTTATAGCAGGTGAGAATCTGTACTTGGATTGGGATTTCACATCTGGCTGTAATCTCTACAATGAGCTGCAGCAAAAACTTGAAAACAAAAATCTAGATCTTAACTTTGCAACTCAGTTTCATCACAAGATGGAAAACATATTGCTCCTCACTTGAAGTAGCAGCAGAAATTCTCATCCCAGTCACACTCATTAAAGTGTAAGGACACTTTAATATATAGAAAAGTAAAGAAAGCAGTAAAATAAAATTATGATGCAGAAGAAAAAGTATTATGTTATGTGTGACAGATATTGAAACTACATGCAGTATTTTTGGGGACTGTTGTATTAATTTTATGAATATTATATGGATCATTATGGGCTAGGGATTATATTCTACTCCATGGGGAAGGAATGGAAAACAGTGTGAGATAAATACTGCAATCCTTGGCACTGTAAACAGCTTCAGAGAAGTATCATCCTCTGAGGTGATTTGCATACACTGATTCAGATAGGTACTAGACGGCCAAGAGACAAAGAAAGGGCGTTTAGTATAAAAGGCTGAATTTAACCTGACAGAGGGTTAAAGAAATACACCTGACCTTTTTTCAAAAGGGGACCTGACCCTGCTGAAGGGTTGGAAAGAGTCTGATCTGATCTCATGCGGTAGATGGGCAATTTTTCAAACATTTAGTATGCATTTAGACCTTTTAATTGCTGCACATGATTTCTCTGTATGCTTTTGTCCTTAAATGAATGTACCTTGTTTTGAAAGAGATGTAATTGCTGACATAAACTTGTAATTACTGGCATACACTGTTCAGCCCTTGGAGAAAAGGGTGCAGGGGTTAGACTCTTTGTCAAACCTGCTGGAGAGAATCACAGTAAGTGCAATGTAGCAGCAAACCTCAGCCCCTGGTAACTGGGGAGAGGCACCTGGGTCTGTGCAGTTAGCCCTAAGAGGGCAATCCTTGAGCAGACCACAGAGGTGCAGTTACACTGAAACTGTGACATTGGCTATGGCTACAAAAAGCACAGCTAATCCTATAGGATTATTAATAACTGACAGAAAAAAAGTAACAGAGAAAATCAAAATAAAACCACTATCCTAGTGAAGTTTACTTTCAGGGCAGGCGCCATGCCATTCTATTTATTCATTTATACTTTATACATTGATAAGAATGCTATGGCTTGGCTTGACCGTACTGCATATGCCAAATAAAATAAATTTATACTACATCCAGCATGGCCCTTGACTGAGGCCTCTAGGCACTACCATTGTACAATTACAGTGTGGTGTTAGGAACCAGGACCTAACAGTCAGTATGTTAATCTAGCACTTTTGCCTCCCAAAAGCCCTAGATAATTACTCAGTGTAATTCCCACCATATAGCTCAGTCTTCTCTATGGGGAAAATAGAAAAGTAGAATGAGGCCTGGTCTGCACTACAAATTTACATAGATATAGCCTTGTCTCTCAGGAGCGTGAAAAATCCACACCCCTGAGAGATGTAGCTAACCTGACCTAACTCCCAGTGTAGACAGCGCTAGGTCAATAAAAGAATTCTTTCCTTGACCTAGTTACCACCTCTCGGAGAGATGGATTACCTATTCCAACAGGAGAATCCTCCCATTTGCATAGGTAGTGTCTACACCGAGGCTGTGCTGCTGTAGCATTTTAAGTGTAGCCAAGCCCACAGTTAAGTAAATGGAATTCCTGAGAAGTGGGTGTCACAAGACATGATTTTTGGAAGAATACCATCACTTCCACTGCATCTCATCCCCAATTGAACTTCTGTGCAGCAGTGTCATAAATATAAAGGGAAGGCTAACCACCTTTAAATCCCTCCTGGCCAGAGGAAAAACCCTTTCACCTGTAAAGGGTTAAGAAGCTAAAGATAACCTCGCTGGCATCTGACCAAAATGACCAATGAGGAGACAAGATACTTTCAAAGCTGGAGCAAGTTGGGGGGGGGGGGGGAACAAAGGGTTCTCTCTGTCTGTGTGTTGCTTTTTCCAGGACCAGAGCAGGAATACAGGTCAGAACTCCTGTAAAGGGTTAATAAGCAATCTAGTTAGATATGCGTTATATTCTGTTTTGTTTAAATGGCTGATAAAATAAGTTGTGCTGAATGGAATGTATATTCCGGTTTTTGTGTCTTTTTGTAACTTAAGGTTTTGCCTAGAGGGATTCTCTATGTTTTGAATCTGATTACCCTGTAAGGTACCTACCATCCTGATTTTACAGAGGTAATTCTTTTACTTTTTCTTCAATTAAAATTCTTCTTTTAAGAACCTGATTGCTTTTTTCCTTGTTCTTAAGATTCAAGGGTTTGGGTCTGTGTTCACCTATACAAATTGGTGAGGATTTTTATCAAGCCTTCCCCAGGAAAGCGGGTGTAGGGCTTGGGGGGATTTTGGGAGGAAAGACGTTTCCAAGCGGGCTCTTTCCCGGTTATATTTTGTTAGACGCTTGGTGGTGGCAGCAATAAAGTCCAGGGACAAAAGGTAAAATAGTTTGTACCTTGGGGAAGTTTTAACCTAAGCTGGTAAAAATAAGCTTAGGGGGGTTTTCATGCAGGTCCCCACATCTGTACCCTAGAGTTCAGAGTGGGGAAGGAACCTTGACAAGCAGGAGCTGTCTTAAGTCACAAAGGGCAATGAGCAAACCGCTTAGCTCAATGTAAAGAATTTTAATGAAGTGGTGTTAATTTGTGGGCTCCTGTAATGTATAGCAGAGGGTGGTGTTGGAAAAAATTTTAATGAGCTTTTTTCAGGTTTGTGATTTCAACAAAAAAGAAAAATGTAATCAAAAATTAAATTTTGCAGGAAAATTTTCATTTGCAATGAAAAGTTAGTCTTGATGACATAATTTTGACCAGCTGTACTGATTTTGTTTCTATTTCTTATCCTATTGCTCTGTTTGGCTTAAAAGGGAACAGTCAACATGGGTACACAGGAATTAATGAAACACTCATTTATTCTTACAGCATTACTTTCATTTCTTTCTCAGTATTGGATAAGGCAATCAACATCCCAACATCTTACTGACTACAGTGTTTAAACAATAAGCACTGGACTAGGGTGACAAAGTGGGGATTTCCCCTGGTTATGTTGTATGTGAGCTATGTGAGTCTTACTGTTCAGCCTATGTGAATCTTTGTTTTGCAAGAGTACTGTGTGTGCTCAGTTTCCCTGTGTGCTGCACCAGTGCCTAGCTGGTGGGAATTAGGGTGTGTGACTTTGGCTGAGACCCTCTGGGGCAGGTGAGGCTGCTCCAGCTGCCTGAGTGTATGCTATGGCTGGTGCCCTTCGTAACCTGAGAACCAGGAGGAGGATGCAACCAGGTAACTCTTTGCCTAGGAAGCAAGACAAACACTAGGATGGGGAGCAATGGGGCTGTTGAAGGTCGGATAGCTGGTAGTGGGGCAGTCTGCTCTGGGGGACTAGAAGAGGGGGAGTCCAGGGTATCTGGCCTGGGGTTCCCCCAAGATGGACTTGGCTGAAAGTCACTGATTTCTGTGCTAGCAAGCTCTGTTCTACGCTCTGTTCCTGTCAATCTACATGCTGGCTGAGAGTCCCTGCTAACTGCGGAGTTGGGGTGCAGGGCACTCTGGCTTCCCCATGAGCCGCACCCGGTTGGACTCGCTGTGGGAAGCGCACAATGTGAAAGGGGATGCTGAATGCTCCGAGGTCAGACCCAGGAAGGTCAAAGCTGTGTAAGCTTCTTGCCCTGCTGACAGTAAGCTCAGAGGGAGGAGGCATGCTACACCAGTGTCCTGACTGGCTTCATATGGAGTAGTTCCAGAGCATTGGCCCAGTGACTCCATGACAACTATATATATTTAGTCCAATGCTTATTTTGTGTGCAATTTTTTATATGTTCATGACAAAATCTTGAGGTGTTCAGTGGTGTTTAATTGAAATGTTATGTTTTTTGGCCTATGGGATTCTTATACCTAAGGCCATATACAGAGCCCTTTGTAAGGGATACACTATTGTCAAGGCTGATTGCCCACTCTGGCACTTTGAGTGCAGAAGGTGGGGGCCCACAAGGACTCTAATATTGGCCACTTCAGGCTTGTATTTAACTTCCAAGGTTACAGCTTTTCTCTGATCTTGGATTGGTAGATGCTGCCACCACCCAAGTGCAAAACCCCTTTCAGGACCCAGGAAGGTGCACTTTGGAATTCCTTCCTGTGGGGTACCCTCAAGCCCTTTCACTCCCCTTCTAGGGAAGAGCTGAGAAATAAAAACAAAGGAAAACAGCTGCTGCCACCAGCTAATTAAACAACATGTGCACAAACCTCTTTGGACACAAAAATCCGATCCTGTTCTTAAAAAAGGTAAATTTTATTAACACAAAATGAAAGAAAATACATCTGGAAACTCAGGCTATTGATAGATTTAAAAAGAGCAAATACAAGGATTAAGCACCAAGAACAGTTTCTTGAGGCCCATCTTAAAAGTTAGAAGCAAAACAAAAGCACCTGGGGTTAGCTCAGAGGAGTCAACAAGCCATAAAGAAATAAAAAAGGAGATAAACCTAATCACATCTTCCTTGACATTCCCTGATCTACTTACATATCTGGGGTTTCAAATGAGTAGGGCATATTAAAAGGCAAGGTTCACTAGAGTAGTCCTGCCAGACAGTATCAAATGAACTCAACCACTGACAGATGTATACAGATGAAAAGCTTTGGGCCAGGTATGATCTGATGATTTTTCATACCTGGCCCAAAGCTTCTTACAGCATCGCTGCCCTGTTCCCTCTCTCCAGAGAGCAACAAGAGACAGACAAAAGGGGAGTCTTGTTTCAATTTTAAAAGTTATAGCCTTCCCATTGCCTCTTTTGGCCAGGTGCCCACTCACTTCCTTTTACCTATGCATCACAGTGATACTTTTTAACGCTTTACAGATAAAGTAACTAGAGAACAGCTACTAAAAGGGATTTTATAGCAAACTGGCTAGCTAGGTCCATAAAAGGGAACTACTCCACACCCCTTCATTATCATAGCTATATATTGTGAAATGTTCAAAACAGAATGAGAAACTGTGCATTTAGAGTATCAGAGGGGTAACTGTGTTAGTCTGGATCTGTAAAAGCGGCAAAGAGTCTTGTGGCACCTTGTAAACTAACAGATGTATTGGAGCATAAGCTTACGTGGGTGAATACCCACTTCGTCAGATGCATGCAGTGGAAATTTCCAGAGGCAGGTATAAATATGCAAGCAAGAATCAGGCTAGGGGTAATGAGGTTAGTTCAATCAGGGAGGATGAGGCCCTCTTCTCGCAGTTGAGGTGTGAACACCAAGGGAGGAGAAACTGCTTTTGTAGTTGGCTAGCCATTCACAGTCTTTGTTTAATCCTGAGCTGATGGTGTCAAATTTGCAAATGAACTGAAGCTCAGCAGTTTCTCTTTGAAGTCTGGTCCTGAAGTTTTTTTGCTGCAGGATGGCTACCTTTAAATCTGCTATTGTGTGTATAGGGAAATTGTGTTCTCCTACAGGTTTTTGTATATTGCCATTCCTAATATCTGATTTGTTTCCATTTATCCTTTTACATAGGGACTGTCCAGTTTGGCCGATGTACATAGCAGAGGGGCATTGCTGGCACATGATGGCATATATTACATTGGTGGATGTGCAGGTGAATGAACCAGTGATGGTGTGGCTGATCTGGTTAGGTCCTGTGATGGTGTCGCTGGTACAGATATGTGGGCAGAGTTGGCATCGAGATTTGTAGCATGGATTGGTTCCTAAGTTAGAGTTACTATGTGTGGTGTGTAGTTGCTGGTGAGAATATGCTTCAGGTTGGCGGGTTGTCTGTGGACGAGGACTGGCCTGCCTCCCAAGGCCTGTGAAAGGGAGGGATTGTTGTCCAGGATGGGTTGTAGATCACTGATGATGCGTTGGAGATGTTTTAGCTGAGGACTGTATGTGATGGCCAGTGGAGTTCTGTTGGTTTCTTTCTTGGGGTTGTCTCGCAGTAGGAGGCTTCTGGGTACACGTCTGGCTCTGTTGATCTGTTTCCTTATTTCCTTGTGCGGGTATCGTAGTTTTGAGAATGCTTGGTGAAGATCTTGTAGGTGTTGGTCTTTGTCTGAGGGGTTGGAGCAAATGTGGTTGTACCTCCGAGCTTGGCTGTAGACAATGGATCGTGTGGTGCGTCTGGGATGGAAGCTGGAGGCATGAAGGTAGGCGTAGTGGTCGGTGGGTTTTCGGTATAGGGTGGTGTTAATGTGACTGTCACTTATTTGCACCGTGGTGTCTAGGAAGTGGACTTCCCATATAGATTGGTCCAGGCTGAGGTTGATGGTATGGTGGAAGCTGTTGAAATCGTGGTGGAATTCTTCCGGGGTTTCCTTCCCATGGGTCCAGATGATGAAGATGTCATCAATGTAGCATAGGTAGAGAAGGGGCGTGAGTGGATGAGGGCTGAGGAAGCATTGTTCCAGGTCAGCCATAAAAATGTTGGCATATTGTGGGGCCATCCGGGTGCCCATAGCGGTGCCACTGGTCTGGAGGTATATATTGTCACCAAATTTGAAATAATTGTGCATGAGGATAAAGTCACAGAGCTCAGCAACCAGTTGTGCTGTGGCATCATCAGGGATACTGTTTCTGACAAGTTGTATTCCATCTGTGTGTGGGATGTTTGTATAGAGAGCCTCTACATCCATGGTGGCTAGGATGGTGTGTTCTGGAAGATCACCAATGCATTGTAGTTTTCTCAGGAAATCAGTGGTGTCACGGAGATAGCTGGGAGTGCTGGTGGTGTAGGGTCTGAGTAGAGTCTCCACATATCCGGATAGTCCTTCAGTGAGAGTGCCAATGCCCGAGATGATGGGGTGTCCAGGATTTCCGGATCTTGGGTAGATAGAATAACCCCAGTCGGAGCTCTAAGGGTATGTTGATCTGTTCCTGTGTTAGTGTAGGAAGTGTCCTGAGAAGATGGTGCAGTTTCTTAGTGTATTCCTCAGTGGGATCTGAGGAAAGTGGTCTGTAGAATTTGGTATTGGAGAGTTGTCTGGCAGCCTCCTTTTGGTAGTCAGACCTGTTCATGACAACAGCACCTCCTTTATCAGCCTGTTTGATTATAATATCAGGGTTGTTTCTGAGGCTGTGGATGGCGTTGCATTCTGCACGAATTAGTTTATGAGGCAAGCGATGTTGTTTTTCCACAATTTCTGCCTGTGCACGTCGGCAGAAGCATTCTATGTATAGGTCCAGACTGTCATTTTGACCTCAGGAGGAGTCCATGTGGAGTTTTTCTTGTGCTGTTGCTGGGAGGGTATCTGTGTATCAGTGCACTGTTCAGTGTTATCTTGAAAGTATTCTTTGAGTCAGAGATGGTGAAAGTAGGCTTCCAGATCACTGCAGAACTGTATCATGTTTGTGGGGGTGGTGAGGCAAAAAGAGTCCCCGAGAAGGACAGACTCTTCTGCTGGACTGAGTGTGTAGCTGGATAGATTGATGATATTGCTGGGTGAGCTAGGGGTACCACTGTTGTTGCCCCATGTGGCAGGAATGATTTTAGACAGCTTATGGTCCTTTTTCCTTTGTAGAGAAGTGAAGTGTATAATGTAGATCTCCTGTCTTATTTTAGTAAAATCCATTTGTATGGAAGGTTGGTTATTTATGAGAGTCTCCAGGTTGGAGAGCTCTTTTTAGATGTTTTCCTGTTTGCTGTATAGGATGCTGATCAGGTGGTTCCTCAGCTTCTTTGATAGTGTATGGCATAATCTCTCACTGTGGTCTGTGCAGTATGTAGATAGCAATGGATTTTTCACCTTCAGTCCATTTGGTATGATGTCCATCCATTTGCATTTGGAAAGGAAGATGATATCTGTCTGTACTTGTGCAACACTTCAATCTCCCTATACACACAATAGCAGAGTTAAAGGTAGCCATCCTGCAGCAAAAAAACTTCAGGACCAGACTTCAAAGAGAAACTGCTGAGCTTCAGTTCATTTGCAAATTTGACACCATCAGCTCAGGATTAAACAAATGGCTAGCCAACTACAAAAGCAGTTTCTCCTCCCTTGGTGTTCACACCTCAACTGCGAGAAGAGGGCCTCATCCTCCCTGATTGAGCTAACCTCATTACCCCTAGCCTGATTCTTGCTTGCATATTTATTATACCTGCCTCTGGAAATTTCCACTACATGCATCTGACGAAGTGGGTATTCACCCACATAAGCTTATGCTCCAATACATCTGTTAGTCTATAAGGTGCCACAGGACTCTTTGCTGCTTGTGCATTTAGAGTTCGGTTTTCAAAAGCATATGAGGGATTTAGGAGTACAAGTCCCATTCAAAGTCAATGGGACTTGTGTTCCAAAATCCCTTTGGCACTTTTGAAAATCTCAGAAAAAGATGAAAAATTGCAACAACCACAAATTAGCAGAAATGGTCACAGGAAACGGAAAAATTGATATAAGGCTAAAATCCTAGCTAACATAAATCAGGAGGAATTTTTCTAGTTTTCTAAAGGCACCCTTAGTAATATTTGACAGCAATGCACAGCCATAATTCTCTTAATTAGGAGGAGTATAAATTTCTTCACTGGAAAAAATACTCGTATTTTATCCCAGAGATGGCTGCATTTCAATGTTGGCAAATTGATGATTATATCTGTATCTATATCAAGGTTGAATGGGTTTTGGTATCTCTGAATGAATGACACTATGTAAATGTAATTCATTACCATTTACAGAAATGTGTCAAATGACAACCAGGCATTCTGTAATTTTTAGTACCTCTTCCAGCATGAGCTGTAGTTTATCAGTGGTCTCTCCCGGTCAGGCAATATCACCTACGTACTCAAGATCCTCCAAAGATGAAGCTTTACATTTCACACCTTGTACTTTGGCCTCATCCAGCTTCATCATCAGATAGTCATAGAACATTAAATAACACTGGTGAGAGAATGCATCTCTGGCATACTCCTGATGCTTTTGAAAACAAGTCTGTAATAAAACCATGAGCCCTCCTATGGCTAAATGTATAGGGTTGCATTTTTTTCACTAGGCAGACTAAATCCTCAGGCACCCCATATTGCTGTAGCAGAATCCACAGTGTTGTTCAATGCATTGAGTTAAAAACAGCTGAAAAGTCCGTAAACATGACATAACTTCCTTTTGTCACTCTAGTCATTTTTCAGTAGCATTCCACAGAGCAGAATCTATGGGACTTAAGATCAATGGTGGCATAACCAAAGCTGTGCATGTCTCCTATACAATGGAAATGAATGTCCCGATGACTGTGCATGTAGGTGGAAATGATATCAAATGGGTGAATAGCTAGGTCTCTCTGGGTAGCCAGTTCACAACAGGAGGTTCTATAGCTGAAGAAGTCTCATGTCTAATCTGTGTGGCCTAAACAGCATTTTGGCATCTTCAAAGGCCTCTGTTTGGATAACAGGATGTCTGTGAGATAGCTAAGCTATCGTATTCTATGTGGTAGTGATGACAACTCTGCTTTATGGAGCAGAAACAGTGTTAAAAACAGCTGAGGAAAGGAAACTAAATAGTATTCAGTGTAAAATGTTCTGGTGTATTCTTAACATCCATTGATTGATTTTGTCATAACAAAGGAGATAATTAGATGATCCCATCAAGTTGCTGTCTTGCACATGTTAAGAACAAGATGACTGCAATGGTGGAGTTATGTAAAACGTGCAGAGGAAGGTATGCTTTTACAGAAGATTTATAAACCAGAGGTCAAAGGAAGTAGAGCACAAGGCTGACCATGAATGAGGTTGGAAGATGCAATTCTGAGGGATTTAAGAAGTCCTCTCATACTGAATCTTGCCAAAGGAAGAAGATTTGCATGGGACCATTCAATATGGAAGTACACTCAACATTCCACCAGCACTATATCATAGTCAAGTGAATCTGCCACTGTTGCTGCTCCCTAATGACAAACTTCTACAGAAATAATCAAGAAAAATGATTTCCAGTATTCTGAAAAAAAATATAGTCAATAACAGAATTTCCTGATTGCTTTGACTTCACGCAATGGAAAATCATGTACCACTCTTGCCAAGTATAGGGTGCATGCCAAGTATAGGGTGCCTGCTGACAGCACAGTACATCAAGACAGGATACAGCCACTGAAATACATGGAGTTACACTGTTGTAAAATCATCCCCTTGGTCTTGCACTGATAATCATCGCAATTAGACCTTAAAACTAGCGTTCTACATTTCTATTGGTTGAGGACACTTTAGGAGTTAATTACAGCTATGCAGTCATGGTTAAGTATTTAGAACAATTTACTGTTTAAGCTACTTTTCAGATAACCGAGTCTGTGTACCACAATCAAATCTCTAGTGATTGTATCAAAATGCCTTATCTTATAAGAACTATACATTCCAAGAAGTGATGCTGACATTTGGGTTTCAAACACCTTTAACACTTTACCTTTTTATTTATTCAGTTATCCAGTAAAGTTCCTTTTAATTCTTTTTGTCAGTTATAATAAATTAGCATTCAAAGTCACCAAAAGAAGACATTGAAGGATGCTGCATAAGCATCTATGACAAAAAATAAGGGGCTATGTCAGCATATATTGTCTCACTGGGAATGTTTGGTTGCACTACATTAATTTCAAAATGGGTCTTTAAACCAGAGACTATATAAACAAAATATATTAAACGTTTGGAGCTTAGATCCCCTCCATTAGTTTTTTCAAAAGTGCTATTCCCTACTGTAACCAGTTTGGAACTGCAGCTAGTAATCCAGTTAAGAGCTTTGAAACTCAAATCTATGCTCTGTATAAAGTTTCCTCTTGTTGCACCAGTTGGTGCTTAAATTCTAGGACTGGTTTAAAAGGGCATCATAGCCCATACCCAGGCTTTTATTTTCATTGAATTAATTTGCATACACTTAATTCATAATAAAACTCAGGATTCCAAAGCTGAGGACAAATTATACGTATATTTCTTAAGCTATCAATATATTTGACAGATCTTAATAATAGTTAATAAATCAGTGTCTGAGCTATCTGCAAGTGAGTTACTGTTTGGCCAATGAAAAGTGACAATAAACCTAGGTCTTTATGTAGCTTTATTGCCTTAGCGTGCACAGTAGACTGACTGTTCAGAGAACTTTAAAAGCAAATAGTAAAGTTACAGTTTAAGCAACACAGGTCCAGGATAAATGAGTATATTTGTCAGGTTCTCACCCTCTCTTGGAACTCTGCTTTGTCTATGGCTTCCTTTTTTAGTGCCCTTTGCTGAAATATTAAATCATTCTGATAAAGAATGGATTTCAGTTCCTTTTAATCAAACACACATATGATTGTGTAATCTCACTTCAGCTGTGGTGCTGAGTATAAAAAAAGCCCCAACACAAGTTCTTGGAGCTTCAGAGTAAAATTTTTGTCCCCATGGTAATGGATTCCATTGACATCCATGAAAAATATACAAATGTAGTGGATATACAACAGAAATCTGCATTGCACTTGAAAGTGATCTGAACTAACAGAACAGGGTTGGGATGTGAAGGAGATCTATGCCTGATTTCAGTCCTTTCAATCTGCTCCCCCGCTGCTTTCTGACTTGCCCTTCTTTACCCACTTGCCTTCAGGAAAATTGAACAGGAAGAAGAACAGCAGGAAAGAAGAAAGATAGGAAGCAATTTGTTCTGAAGCAGCTGTGAAAGTTGCATGTAGAGGGTGAAGGAGTAACCTGCTCCAAAACCACTAAACTGTATCTCACAATCAGCCATCGCTTTGGCAGCATAGCTAAGACCGTTCCAATTACAGCACTGGTTGTGATCACTGAAATATGCACTTTGTAAAAATTTTCAAGTAGCCAGTAAATGTGAGAAAAATATTTTTCAAGCAGAAATAGAAATGAAATTGTCTAATAAATTTCATTACAAATTATTTGTTCTGCTTTATTTGGAACTGCTGCTATGAAAACTTTTAAGGGAATAATTATGGAATAAAACCGAGACCCACAAGTATTGTAATTTATATAGACGAACCTAGGGTCAGCTTGCTATCCTTGATACAGAAAGCCCTGTGTGGAAGTGTTACTTGATTTCAAAATAACATTTATGTTACCTAGCAACAGTGGGTCACTTCACCTTGACTAGTCCCTTAGAATATGTGCTATCTACTTATGCTAAACTCTCTGTTTGATCTTGTATTTAGCAATGACACTTTGTGTACCTTTCCCAGATCTGAAGAACTCAGTGTAGCTCAAAAGCTTGTCTCTCTTACCAACAGAAGTTGGTCGAATAAAAGATATTGCCTCACCCACCTTGTCTCTCTAATATCTTGGGACTGATATGGCTACAACAACACTGCACCTAGCAAGAATGACATTTTTAGAGTATCATTGAAATCAATGAGCTTATCCATATCCATTTACTATTTTTTAATCAGGATTGCTCTTGGATTCTGAGGAAGTAGAATAGATTACAAAGAATGTGTTGGTGGAGGCAGGTGGCCCTAATATTTTTTCACAGATTCAGTGAGAATATTTGAGGTAAAGCACCAAAGCTGATGCATTTTGGTGCTCTTTAGGATCACTTTTTATCAATATCTGTTACTCCAAAAAATACTGAAGATATTAATATTAAATAAACAAACTGAAAACAAAGCACAGCAGATTTTGCTGACGTGTCAGCACTTTTCCACTAGGGATCAAATCCACCTATTAGACATAAAAATGGATTGAGAAAGACCTTGGAAGGATAAAATCTGTTGACTTGGAAACTACTGGTCTCTGGTAAATTATGTTTAGGAAAAAAGGTGTCAATTTTATCAGGTATCAGGGAAAGTCATAAAAAAAAAGCTTATATGCTCCAGAATGCCTACACAATTGTGGCCATTTTCATTCACCAGTGAGATGAATAAAACGAGGGAAATGGGTCATTTAGTCTTAAACAGGATCCATTTTTATTTTACGTTTGGATCTTTACATTGATTATGAGTTCTTGCAAATGGCAAAATACTAACATTTCAGAATGTCAAAGAGGATTAAGTTCAACTCTAGATGGCATGGCCAGTATATACTGAGTATCATCTGGATTTGGGATCATTATCATGTAAAGCGGATGACTTTCTTTTTTTGTAGACTAGATATCTACAGCACAAACATATCAAATGCGTAGGAGAACCACATTCTAAAGTAGATTTCTTGATTTTGTTCCTTGTGTACATATTTTATACTGATTAAGGCAGGATTGGAAACATCAGTAGCAATACTAAATTGATTTGCACAGCGTTATCAGATACAAAATGAGAGAAAACAACAGTTAAGAAAGACTAGTTGTAAACAGTATGTGATGAAGAAAAGGAAAGTCTGGCACATGATTAAGGCCACATTAAAAGGCAAGGTGCACCAGAGTAGTCCTGCCAGAAAGTATCAAATAAACTCAGCCATTGACAGATGTATACAGATGAAAAGCTGAGAAGGCTCATAGATCCTGCATATTACAATTTACAATGGCTAAGAATCAGTACAAATCTATTCTGACACCCCTAATGAAAGCAATTAAGGCTGAAATTTTTCACTCCTGAGAAATATGATGAAAGGTTTCCAGGTTTGGGGACAAAATTACTTGTTTTAGATCAGCAAAAAAACCTCCCTATATCACCATCATAGGATCTAACTACATCAGCCACACCATCAGGGGCTCTTTCACCTGCACATCTATCAATGTGATATATGCCATCATGTGCCAGCAATGCCCCTCTGCCATGTACATTGGTCAAACCGGACAGTCTCTACGCAAAAGAATAAACGGACACAAATCAGACATCAAGAATTATAACATTCGAAAACCAGCAGGAGAGCACTTCAATCTCCCTGGACACTCAATAACAGATTTAAAAGCGGCAATTCTTCAACCAAAAAACTTTAAAAACAACAGACTTCAACGAGAAACTGCAGAACTGGAATTAATTTGCAAACTGGACACCATCATATTTGGCCTGAATAAAGACTGGGAGTGGATGGGACACTACAAAAAGTAATTTTCCCTCTGCTGATACTCACACCCTCGTGTCAACTGTTGGAAATGGCCGACATCCACCTCAATTGAATTGACCTCGTTAGCACTGATCCCCCACTTGGTAAGGCAACTCCCATCTTTTCATGTGCTGTATAAATATAAATATATACCTGCTTACTATAATTTTCCACTCCATGCATCTGATGGAGTGGGTTATAGCCCACGAAAGCTTATGCCCAAATAAATTTGTTAGTCTATAAGGTGCCACAAGGATTCCTCGTTGTTTTCCCTATAAACAGTATTTCTTATTTCATTTAATTTACAAACTTTAGAGTTGTAGTTCAGTGATATGTTTGCTGCCCCCAAAACCAATTTTATTTTAGTCTAATAGTCCATTAAGAAGGTAATTTGCATTACCACTTAGGCATACACAGTCATGTCTAATGCAGATCTCAGGGTACTTTTTATACTACATACCTCTGTGAACAGAGATCACAGAATAGGGTAACTTTTTTTTTTTCATTATGCCCATCAAGAAAAATCAGGAACAATTTAAACTCCATGATAGTGTAAACTGTATTTAAAGAAAATATTCTTTCTTCCACCATTTAGATTTTTTTAGCCACATCCCTGAATATCAATAAACTGTTGGGCCAAATTCAACACTTGGGTACATCAGAGACTTAAGTTACTGCAATATAACTGAGAGCAGAATTTGGCCCTCAGTCTATTTTTTGAGGTGATTTGGAAGTGGAGTGGACAGACCTTTAAAGTTCCAAATCCATTGCTTAATAAAATAAACTCCTTCAGAGTCACAGTACACTTATTTCTCCCAAGACTTCTTCATTCTTCTGTGCAAGTGTAATGCACCCATGGATGGTTCAATTGTGCAGACTGAAATTGAGATCTATGGGTTCAAAGACATGAATTGTTACTGACTGAACTAAAGGACTAGGTCCTTTAGTTTAGCTGCATCAGCAGACCCCAAAACCACTAAATGTTGACTAGCCAATAGAGGGGAGGATGAAATCACACTGGTAATGTGGATTACACAAGTTTCAGGTGATTCACTTGCCATTACATTTTGAAACAATATAGGGTATACATATGTTTATATATCCCTATTAGAAGATATTAGTTTTGTAGGGTTAAATTGTCCATTTTTAGCCAATGATCCAAGAGAAAATTATATTTTACATTAACTCTAAAACTGTAAGTGTTCAGTCTCCTCCATTTAATTCAAAACCAAATGCATTTTCAATGCATATTTACATTTTAAGGCTTACTTTAGTTTTTAAAAAAGGTGAATCTCTAGGGCATCTAACAACTTTTTCATATTAGCAAATAGAAAAGGAATATTAATTTCAAATGGGATGTACTGGTGTCTGTATAGTCTTTATGTTCAAACACTGAAATCATAGAATAAGCTGTAATGAAATGTTGCTTGGTTTCCAAGCTTAGCTTTTACAATAGCATATGCTGCTATGGTTTAAAAAGAAATTTCATAATTTCACATATTTGCACTAATTTTCAGAGAAACTAGTCTCTCCAGGTGGTAAAATAGTCTAGCGTCCTTTCAGTTGGAATAGAGAAAAGAAAAATTGCCTTTGTTCCTGGAATATTCCTTGATTGCTGGGTGGTTGCAATCCTTTGTGAAGAAGACTGAATTGCTTTGGTGGTTGAGAAAATTGTCTCCTGTATCCTTCCTGCTGCTGAGAGGATGTGTACTGCAGGGGTGGCTGATTAGAGATCTAAGATAACAAATCAAAAACCATGGTTAATAATCCTCTGAAGTAGAAAAGAAATGTATGGGCAACCGTATGCTTCTTTAAAATAGATCAAAATGTATTAGTTTGCATACTATAAACCATTCTGGTTCCAGTAGGTGCAGATAGCCATGGCAGCTGCTAAAATAAAAGCTGAAAGCATTGGTGCAATCAAAGCTTTAATAAACAAACGTGATAGGATAATATACTTTCCCTAGAAAATGCAGTAGAAAAGTCAAGTTGTTATTAAGGTCATAGAGTCAAGTTTCTACATTGCTATTCTGTATTCTTTCTAATGATTTAAAGGAAAAGCAAAATAAATAAAATGTTGTCATTACATATAGATATGCATTAATATATAAAAGTTTTCTCATAATAGTGTAAGGGCTTATTAACTCCCTAAATGCATTTTTAGTTGGTAAAATAAAATTCACTCATGAAACTCCTTCCTTTTGTTTGCCATTTCTACAATAAGATACTTGGAAATGTTTAAATGAGGAGGGGGGAATGCAAAGTAAAACAAGTTGAAGTCTGTCAGTTTAGGAGGAAGCCACTGAGCTCTGGGCCTACTGAAGAAGCTTCTCTGACTTGTAGAGAGAGATCTATGATCTTTTCAATTTCTCAGGCACTGAGCATGGCTCTTGAATCACATGGAATCATCTTTAAAGATACCTTGGCCATTCAAACATTAGTATCTGCTAGCATCTATGAATATACAGAGCATCACGAGAAGAGTACTTATTACATATAACCTCATCCAGTGGGAATCAGGAATAAAAGAGTTAAAGTCTGTCCCCAGGTCTTTTGAACTCACCAATCCTTTTACGTAAAACACACAATACCATCTAGAATGGTTTCTACCATGATATAGTTTGCCACTGCATGTGGCGCCAGCTGTAGAATAGTGTTGAAACTCATGCTAAAAGATTATTGTAACAGACATAGCAAACTGGCTTAGCTAGTCAATTTAGAAAGGGATTTTAAACATGGTTTCTTACTACAGTTATAAATCCTGTGTAAATAAGACTTTAAATTGGAATTAAACCTATAAATCACTTAAGTTTTTGCATTCCACAAATATACTGTGATCCTATTTACTCTTTAACTAGTAGAAGTCCAAGCAGTATGAGCTTTAACAACATGGACAAAAAAAGGACAGGACAAATAAAATTAGGGTCAAATTCTGCACTTATCACATATAAATTCAGTCTTACACCAAATTTACAGGGGAGAACAAAATTTGGCTCTACATCATCCTATTTCAATCAGAGTAAGAATGATAAACTCCTTGTAGTAGTAAAATTAGGCCTGAGAAATAAAATAGTTACAATCTTTTCTAAATGTAAACATGTAAAGGAAAAGAATTTCAGGAAAACGAACAACCTTAAAAGAGAAAATAAAGAGCAAAAAGTTATTAAAAGTGTATTGCAGGCAAAAATACATGCACATAAGGTTTTGCATGCTCAAATTGGAGGCCATCCTCTGAAAATTTAGGCCTTGATCTTCTAGAGGAAGAATTAAATACACAGTTTCAGAGTAGATAGAGAAGGTTTTGAGAGAAGCAAGGAGAAAACAATCTTGGACACACATTTATCTGCTAAAGTTTTAAAAGTGGCACGCTACACCTATAAGTTATAAGCTGCATTCCGCTTTTTGATTTCAATGTTAGGTTTTTTGGTTGAAACATTGAGGAAAAGAATTTCAAAACAAAATTATCAGTAAAAAATTTGCTTTTTGGTCATAAAGCTATTTTTGTTAAAGATGCTCTGGGGGAAAACTTTTTAAATCTCTACTCAATTTACAAAATACTTATTTTGGAGACTATGGCACTAAGTTGTTAATTAATGTCTATTAACCAGAGCTGGTCAGGAATTTTTTGACATTTTTTTTTCCAATCAAAAAATGTAGATTTGTCTAAACCAAAACTTTTTGTGGGAAACGTTGGCTTTGATGAATTTCCTATTTTGAAAAGTTTCAGAGTAACAGCCGTGTTAGTCTGTATTCGCAAAAAGAAAAGGAGTACTTGTGGCACCTTAGAGACTAACCAATTTATTTGAGCATGAGCTTTCGTGAGCTAGCTGTAGCTCACGAAAGCTCATGCTCAAATAAATTGGTTAGTCTCTAAGGTGCCACAAGTACTCCTTTTCTGTTTTGAAAAGAAACTTTGAAAAGAAGTTTCAAAACTGTTGAAATGGGACAAGTTCCATTTTTCATTTCAGAGCATCTTTGTTTCACAATTTAAATAAACTGTAGTTAAAAAAATTTAAATCAAAGGATGATATAAAAAAAAGAAATGTTTCAAAATATGAAAATGAAACAGTTCAATTGTCCAAAACTAATTTTATTTTCAGATTTTTGGTTTACAAAAACATTTGAAATTTCAATTTTTGATGGGAAAAAGGTATTGAAATAGCAAAAAATTTCCTGGGATGGGAAAACCATTCCTTACCCAACTCTGCTAATAAAATACCAGGACTTGCGGTTCAAAATGTAAAACACAAAACTGAAAAATATATTTCTATGATAAGAACAATCTTTGCAAAATTAACTGTCCCGACAACTGTGCGCAAACAGAAAGGACCTCATAGAAGAAATCAGATTTGTTCTAGACAAGAAATCAAGCAAGTAATGCTGGCAATTTCTGACTCTCCTGGTCACCGTGTTTATCCTACTATAACCCAAATAAAAGTATCTATGCAATTATGGTTTAGGTCAGTATAAAAGGGAGTATACTCAGAGATCTGCAGCATGCCCAATAATTCTACTAGTTACACATGGTTATCTATTATTGCTCTTTTCTGGTAGAATTTTAAGAACAAATTGCCAGAGAAGAAGTCAAGCCAATGTCAGTGCGTTGGCAAATTTCATCCTTTCAGACTTTTATCATAATTAAAGAGCAAGATTTCAGCACTTGATCAATGTCTGCTGCTATCAGTGATTCTGCTAGCTAGGCTTACAGTGAAGTAACTTCTACAGCATACATATCATGAAGTTGTGGGCTGCACATTACAGCAAAGCCTATGAGAGAGAGAGAGAGAGAGAGAGAGAGAGTGCAGTGCAGGATTGTACAGACAGCTACTGGCAAAATTCTTATCTAAAATGTCAAATTATGGCCAGGGATTGTGAAGTAGAGATTGGGAAATAGAGGAGAACAATGAAAACACATCAACTCCTCCTAATTCTATTCCTGCCATGGTAAATGTATTTAAATGGTTTACATTAGAACCAGGGGTGAAAGTAACTGAGGCAAGTTACCGGTACAGGGCGGGGCGGCTCCGGTCCCCGGAAGGGACGGGGCCTCGGGTGGAAGGGGTGAGGCGGGGGGGGGGGGGGGGGAGGTCAGCGTTCCCCAGCCAGCCCTTCCAGTCCAGCTAGCCCACGCTGCCCAGGGCTCCTGTGCTGATTTAAAGGGCTGTCGTAGCAACAGCGGCATCCGGAGCCCTGGGCCCTTTTAAATCGCCGGCCCCGGGGCAGCTGCTCCCTTTGCCCCCCCTGCCCATTGTTAAAGCACTGCAGAGTCCTTTGCCACAGCCCTGCCAACGGGGGGGGGGGGGGGCAGCAACATTAAAGCGGCAGCGCTTTAATGTCCCTGCCCCTTTCGCTTCCCCTGTCGGCGGCCCTGCTGGGACGGACCCTACCGGCAGGGCCGCTGACAGGGGGAAGGGCAGAGAAGTTAAAGCACCGCCGCGGCAGCACTTTAAGGGCGGTCCTTTGCTGCGACAGCGCTTTAATGTTGCTGCCCCTTTCCCCCTCCCCACCCCCCCGTTTGTGGCCCCGCCCGTACGGACCCTACCAGCAGGGCCGCCGACAGGGGAGGCAAAAGGGGCAGGGACGTTAAAGCATTGCAGTGGCAACACTTTAATGTGGGCTGGGTATGGGCCGGTGCCGGCTCACTTTCACCCCTGATTAGAACTAATGTACACTTCAATCTTCCTGGACATTCTATAACAGATTTAAAAGTAGCCATACTTGAACAAAAACTTCAGAAACAGACTTCAAAGAGAAAATGCTGAACTAAAATTCATTTCAGAGTAACAGCCGTGTTAGTCTGTATTCGCAGAAAGAAAAGGAGTACTTGTGGCACCTTAGAGACTAACGAATTTATTTGAGCATGAGCTTTCGTGAGCTACAGCTCACTTCATCAGATGCATACCGTGGAAACTGCAGCAGACTCTATATATACACAGAGAATATGAAACAATACCTCCTCCCACCCCACTGTCCTGCTGTAATAGCTTATCTAAAAGCCATTTCCAGCACAAATCCAGGTTGCTGGAAATGGCTTTTAGATAAGCTATTACCAGCAGGACAGTGGGGTGGGAGGAGGTATTGTTTCATATTCTCTGTGTATATATAGAGTCTGCTGCAGTTTCCACGGTATGCATCTGATGAAGTGAGCTGTAGCTCACGAAAGCTCATGCTCAAATAAATTCGTTAGTCTCTAAGGTGCCACAAGTACTCCTTAAAATTCATTTGCAAATTTAACACCATTAATTTGGGCTTGAATAGGGACTGGGAGTGGCTGGCTCACTACAAAAGCAACTTTCGCTCTCCTGGAACTGACACCTCCTCATCAATTATGGGGCGTGGACTGCATCCACCCTGATTGAATTGGCCCTGTCAGCATTGGTTCTCCACTTGTGAGGTAAATCCCTTCTCTTCATGTATCAGTATATAATGCCAGCATCTGTAATTTTCACTCCATGCATCTGAAGAAGTGGGTTTTTTACCCACAAAAGCTTATGCCCAAATAAAGCTGTTATTTTTTAAGGTGCCACCGGACTCCTTGTTGTTTTTGTGGATACAGACCAACACGGATACCCCCTGATATTAGAACTAGAGCAATCTCACTCTGGCAGGATTTGCTGGTGAGTGTTTAAAACTACCCAACTAGAACCGCAAAACTGGTGACCAGGTGAATTATAGTATGCAACCTTTGGATCATAGCTGTTCATGGAAATTGTGCCTGTTGAAATCATAAGAAATCTCATAAAGTCAACATTTGCAATGTATGCTAGAAGAAGCAGTGTCTCGTAGAAGATAATGTTTAAGAATTGCTTTAGTAGATACTACCTTTTGGATGAGCTGTAAAGTTATGGCCTGACCACATGTGGCCTTTAAAGAATCATGACAGGACATAACCACAAAGTCCTGATCAAATTTAAATAGCTAACTGCAGTGTTTCACCCAACAAATGGCTACATTTCAATGGTTGGTGCAGTGGATCTTAAAAAACAAACAATATGCCCATGTTGTCAAATCTGCTTTCTTCAACAGGTAGGAACATTTACACTGTCAAACAAAGGAGAAGTTGAGCCATGTAATCCTTCCTTTGGGCCTTTCCTTTGTGCTTCATAATTGAGAGTATTCGATAGCGTACCATAATTTCTCTTAAGCGATTAAATTAATATTCAAACAAATACAGTGTTGTCAGATAAAATATTCTGGCTTCAAGATGTAGGAGTTTGCAGGATATTTAGTGCTGTTCCTGTAGAACTTCAGTAGTGCGCACAGATGCTTTACTGACCATTTGACAAACTCCGTAGTGATCTCTAGGTTCCTGCAATGTGCATAACTTCAGTGTTCTCTTCACCTAATATGTCTTGCAAAGAAAATAGTTGTAAAGAAATAGATTTATATGCATCAAGAGTATACATTAAAAGAAATCCAAGATGTTTAAATGACTAATTTATAATCACTGAGACAACGTGGGTGAGGTAGTATCTTTAATTACATTCCTAATAAATAGCCAACTCCATGCAAGTTCAAGCAAATTACCTCCAAACTTAAAACTTAATTATATACATACAGTCTCCTGAGAATGATTATACCTCCCATCAGACAGATGCTCAGGTGTGGATGAAATTTTCTACATTCCAGCCATCCTAATTTGATTGAATTCACTTTCTACATTCTAGAGTTATGTTTCTAAGTGATTGTGGGATGCATGTGTCCTGCCACTTTTGCTATTAAGTCAGTATTATGTCCAGAGGGAACGAGAAATGGTCTGTTGAACAAAGTAAACTACTAGGACCATTATCAGGATGCCTCTGAGGCTGCACATTATGGTGCAGTTTACACAGTAAGAAAAAGTCCCTGCATGTAAGAATCTGAGATGCCATTAAAAAAAGAAAAAAGAAATATGTACTCCCAGAATAACCCATTACTGAACCTCCAGATTCCCCAAAACGAGCAAGAAATTGGCTTGGAGGAAAAGAAAACCAAGTTAGAGTAATAAACAGTAAGTGACTTCCAGATAATATAACGGTCAAGCTGGTGCTGCAGATAGAACATTGTTTTCCTTCCCCCATGATGGTTCTGTGTACATCCCATTGAAGATAGAGGAAAATTGATCCAAATACAAACTGTACTGTGCACAAAATTACACATCTTTATTGTGGTGTTCTCTTCCTCCATCAGTAAGTTTTTGGGGAAATGAGTGAGGAGCCTGAGTCCCCCCAACATCTTGCTTAGCAAGCGACTCAGACATGTGATCAAGAAGCTGGCTTTTTTCTCTCTTTGGTATCACTGCAAGCCTCCCCCTAATGTACCCAGACTGCTCACTCTGAGGAGGCTGGCAGAGGGAGTCATGACCCTATCTTCTATTCCTATCTGTTTCTCCATTGGGTGCATGAATGAAATGGATCCAGTAAGATGTGTTGGGCAGGTTTTTTGGATGCTATGCCACAAGTCCCAGATGTAATCTAGCCTTTAGTATAAGAAGTCCTATGTTTTAGGAATGAATGATGTTTTTGTTTGTTTTATCATGGACTCTGAAATCAGATAGTTTGCATATTTCAGATGTAAGATTTCATATTCTGTTTTCTGGAAATGTAAAGTGTGGTGATAGTCATTGATACTATTTCATAAATATTTAGCTGTAGGTTGTTGGCATTTTCTTCCTTAATGGACAAAGGAGGAAGCCTACAAGTGCCTGCAACAAACAAAAAATGGCTGAGTATTTTGTGTGTTTTCAGCAGCTCCTCATTAGCTGTGTAACAAAAATTCCCAGCCCTGGAAATGGGTCTTTCCCTAAACACTGTTGAGGTCCATGGTAATCACTTGTTAAGACTTATTTGACAAGTTATCTGAATAAAAATAGCAGGACTTGAAAGATTGCATTTCAGTGAGCTTTTTTAATACTCTGTGAAACATGCCAGCCAAGTCTCTCTGATTTATATTGAGATTTGTTCAATGTAAACTGCTTTAGAGGCAGTTTTTAAAGTCCCTGAGTTTTAAGTTCTTCTGATTAAGGTGTTTGTGATGTTTTTCAAGGTCCATTCCTGCTCCGATTAATTCCAGAAGTGCTGCAGTGGTTCCATGAAAGCTATTTAAATTTTACTTATCTAAATTGTCACAGCTTGAGATGCAGGGTAAAAGGCTGGTGGCATATTACAGTGACTGAAGGGCCTGTCAATGTAATCAAAGAGACCAAATAGAATGTAAGAAACTGTTTCATCTTGATCTCTTTCATCTGCAGAAACCTCATAGAACCCGCTAGAAGATTCTGGCATAGAAAAATGTTTAGTCCAGTGCAGCTATTTGGATAGACTCTTCAGAACAAAGGGAGATGGAAGGATGGTGTCACCATGCCTCAGTGGGTCGCAGGTGAGGACACCAGATTCAGGACAAACTGCTGAGAAATAGTGCAGACTCACCCCCCAGACTGGTGGTTATTCTATCATTAGATTATACCAAGCCAGTAACAACAAAAGTAAACTTCTGTCTCACCACACTGGTTAACAAGAAGTCAAAAATGCTGTCTCCTTAGGCATTCCAGCCCTCGTAGCACCACCCAGACAATAGACTTTATGATGAGTGGTTACTGAAAGCCAATTTCCTCAAGCAAAGGGTTCTTCTGATCTCAAGAGATCAGCCACATAACCAGGTTAATATATAACTCATCTTACCCAATAATCACACTATTGCCTATCCTTTAGTAACTAAAATCTAAAGGTTTATCTGTAAGAGAAAAGAAGAAAAAAGTTAAAATGGTTAATAGAGCATATACATACAATCATTGCAAAGTTCTTATATCAGGTTTGTAGCAGTGATATTATAGACTGCTGGCTTGTAAAGTCTCTGGTAACTTCAAAAGATTGGAAGGTCTTCAGTCCATAGTCAATATGCTCTTTTCAGTTGTAAATCCACAGTCCAGAGAGTCAGAACAAGAAAAAGAGGCAAGATGGAGATGTTTCCAGAGTCTTTTATACCCTTTGCCATGTACTTGGAATTTTACTGCCCCAAAACAAAGTTCAGACAGCACAGTTTGCGGAAAATTACAGGCACAAGATGGAATCCAAGGTCACTTAAGTCACATGCCCCTTACATGCTTGCTGACTCACATTGGAAGGTGTTTCCCAAATTCTGGTTGGCTTCTGGCTGGAGCATTCACAGGAAGACTCACCAGGTGGGACTATGACCTACTGTGAGAGTTAATTGCCTTTGATGGACCACCAGCACAAAGCCTTCTGGCTTCAATATAGATTTTACCTGGTGGGTGTTTGGGATACATATACATATACATATATACATATACATATATATATATACAGAGAGAGAGAGAGTTAATATTCAAAACTTCAGGTACAGTGATGATACATGGATTTAAACAAGATAATCATTTTAGCAAATTATAACTTTTCCATTGCATGATACACTTTGTACAAGTTTTGTTGCAATTGTCTAACAGTGGCAATATTAATTGTATACATGGTCATATTTCAATCATACAGTATCATATGTAAAAGATAGAATATTAGAACCACTGGTAATAGACATTTTAAAATAAAAAGAGATTAATGAGACTAATCTATATGTACACTAATCTAGGTGTTGTGGTGGTGTGAGAGGGCATCCCGGGGCCTACACATGCTAGAATGTGTAAAGACAGTATCCAGGTCATTTGCACCTGTAATCCACTGACAACTCTGCAGTACTATAATAGGCTTTAAATACATTGAGGTCCAGCTTTTGTCCTAGTGTAAGTGACTGCATCTGACTTCATGGGAATGGTTAGTGCAAAACCAAAAGGGGCTGGCGATAAACTTCAGGTTCTCAATAAACCGCACACATACACAGAAAATAAAATATAACAGCTCAATCTGTTACTGAGCAAGCCACAAAAGCGGCCCTGCAGCAAGCTGAAATTCAACACAGCATCCCTCTGAAAACCATTTGGCACCCAGGCGACTACACAATAACAGCACTGACAAAGGAAAGGGCCACTGATAAATGTGATTTAAGCACCAATCCTGCAAAAACTTACATGTCTGCATAACTTTGAACCTGTGAGTAAACCTACTAAAGGTGAGGGGACTATTTGCATGTGTAAGTGATTGCAGAATCAGGGTCTTAACAGCCAAGATAACGTCTATCAGTCTCTGGCAGGTGGATAAAGCAGTCATGACAGAGTTGAGTGAGCTTGGGACCAGCTGCCCCAGGAGGACCATCATCATTAGCAATATCGGAACTGGCCAAATCTGGCAATAGAAAAGTTATTAAGCAAATTACTGTCACTGTACTCTTTATAGATATACACATATTAATTAAATTATATTATTTATATTTAAATACACACAATTTATATATAACACACACACACTCTTTACTTTCAGTGGTTGTGCATTCCTGTGCTTCAAAATACTTTTCTACAACCTTACCAAATGCACAGAGATAGTTCTCTAATTGTTCCCAGGTGGGCCCACATCTTTTTTTGTTATACCAAGACCAAAAATGAAATCAGCGCAAAATTATGACGGATCAAGAGGGATAAATTAGAAAAGCAATAAGAGCATCTTAATAATTGCAAATAACATTTCAAACCCTTTTAAGGTCTGATCAAAAGCCCCTTTTAAGTCAGAGTATTTTCCCAGGTCTGGCCGTCAAAGAGCAATCAGAGCCCAGTACACGTGACATAACACATAGAATTGTGACAATGAAGGTGATGTAAAGCGATACATGACATGTGGGGTTTTGACCTGGAATTTCTGCAGACCTGTTTCACAGAAAAATAAACTGAAAAGGAAATACGTAATCTTAATATCTTGGTACATGGGAACAAATGGTAGGGAGAAAAATGTGATTTATTGGTGTAACAAAGTAAAAAGTATTTATTACCAGTTCATAAATTTGTGAGTAAGTTATATTTCATGCGGCTAACACAGTAATATATCATTTCTCTACAAAGAGGAAGAGGTTCCTTATAGTATCAAGATTTAAAGTACACTTGTACTTTAAGAGGCTGGTTCTATTATGGAATGTTGACCTCCTAACCAATCTAGTTGTGGGAAGAATAACCCATGACTAATGGCCTACTAGCTGCTCAAGTGTCCCTTATTTGCTAAGATTGTAACTTTCAGAAATGTTCCCTTTTATAGATCTGTATGTATAAAAAGCAGCCAAGGCACTACTCAGGACACAATAGATATTTTTTCACATTAGTATTCAATAGATTATTGCTGTCAATAGTTTCCAAACAATTACTTTACATACTTGTGGGACCAATCCCAAAACCTGGTTTTGCAGTAGAGGTGATCTTAAAAAAACCACCACTAACAACCAAACAAAACCCCCCAAAAACCAGAGCATAACTGAATTCAGTGTGTTTGGGAATATTTAGTATTGATCTTGTAAGACAGTACATATACCTAATAAGGGTGTTTCACTGCACAGTTTTCACTATATATCACCATTTGTATCTAAATTATTGTGGAATCGAGTACAGTCATAACACACATCTTTCTGGTAAAAAATCAGAGATGTTATCCGTGAAATGATTACTATTATTAATGTATTTTGTTTGGTACCTTCACTAATCCTCAAAAGCCTTTGCAGAATTACAAATTCCATAGACTATCTATAGGGTTAGGTTGTATCTATTAGTCACAGGTCTGAGCAGAGGTGGTATAGATTGTCTGGCTATATTGAAAGAAGGACAGGAGATATTTGACATGGGTTTAATCAGGCTGCAACTTTATTATTAGATGTCTGGGACTAAATGGCAGATAAAAGTGTACAGTGCAGGTAACCCCATGTTTATTCCATAATTACTCCAGAGGGCTTTTACCATTTCCCCCTCTTTTTCCATCCAGGTCCCTCCAGCAAATCCATTTGCTGGGACCTTACCATCCACTCCCTCCCCATAGGAGGGTTAAGATGCGCTGTAAGAATGGGGGTTGGCTCCCTGCCGTACCAATCATAGGAGTCCTCAACCACCCCCCATTTGTTCCTTTAATGAATACCTCTTTTGAAGTAGTTTTCCAAACCATTTATCCAATCACTGTATACCGCTAGCGGGCTGCGAGACAGTTTGTTTACATTGACTGTCCGCATGCACAGCCTCCTGTAGCTCCCGGTGGCCATGGTTTGCCATTTTTCTTATATACATAAATGCATGTTTACAAATTGAGGTGGCTAGACTTCAGTCTCTCTCTCTCCGCTTGTTATTAAGCTTTGCCCAGGTAATTGTATTTTTTAGATATCAGTAAGGAAAAGGGCAAACTATACTCTTCACACAACACAACTTGTCTGCTATTTTCCTCACTAGGGACAACACACTTGTTGCTGGCAAAGAGACTTATTTCAAATTAATATTAGGAATTCATTAAAAATACTGCAATAATTTAATATACCATAGTTACTTGCTAAATGCTAGATCAACTTCCCTTACTACCATTAGCCACTAAAGTCACCTCTTTTGAATCACAACTGTCCACTCCAGTTTCTCTTCCAACATTATTCTATTAAAAACAATGCAGCAATTTATTTTGCTTATTTGTTTGCAAAAAAACATGAAAATCTGCAATTTGTTCTATACTTTTAGAAAGGTTTTTAATTCAATCTTTGTTCTCAACAAGGTCAGGTAAAATCAACCAGATCATTTCATTCAGTGGATCAAGTAATTTGCTTTTAGCTTCCTATAAATTTAAAATGCCATGCTGGCAAAGTGACAAATGTACTAATAATTCCACATCTTAGCTTTTATATTTAAGTGCAAAATAATATATGTTGTTTGCTATACTTTTGTAAGGAAATGTTCATAGAAAGTGAACCCATAAGTGGCATGAACATAGATTAAATGAATTTATTTTGAAGTGAATAAAAATTCATAGGATTTTATTTGCCCAGTTCTAATTAAGATCTTAGAAACAGTTTTCTGGTAGATTAGCAATATATACAATATACAACTGCTTTTTGGGGTTTTGTGCAGCTAAGCCTAGGTCAGTTTTGTCTATATCAATGACTTTGTAGTCACTGCATTTGGAATGGTATTGTTAGAGAAGCTTTCTCACCATTCTGAATTTTTTCTCCATGTAGAAATTTGTTTATGGGTGTTTTAGGAGCCTTACAAAGTTCTACTGATTCTTGTTTCCAGATTCTGGAGAGAAGCCAGTGCCCAGATTAATTATGCAAAGACCAGAACAATTGGTGAAATATTATGAATTGCAATTTTCTATTGCTACACAACTTTTATAATCGCATTTCTGATAGTTGTCTTCTACACCTACAGGGCTCAAAAAGGCATGCTAATGATTGGATTTCAGTCTTACCTTTGAACATCCTTGCTTCTGGAGACTGCTTTCCTATATACAAGTTACATCTTTAAAATTCCTATAAAGTAGTTTTTAAAGAGTTTCTTTTGAATGGCTAGAAGTCCATAGATGTTCAAGTGTTTTCAACATGCTATATAACTTTTAGTGAACCTCTCCCCTACCTCTAAGGGCTGAGAGTAAGTGACAGGATCTAACAGTGATGACTGGTGGAAAAATAAAACATGTGCCCTAGTTCCCAGGGAATCCCCTGACCTTCAAACATTGTTATCAATATGGGCATAATCTGACTTTTGTTTTGACTTTGAGGTTTTCATTTGTTTCTCTTTCACAACCTGCTATATAGAGCCTGGGGCACGAAGAGTGTAAAAAGCAGGTTGGTTGAATCACCTGGACATAAAAGAAATGAAAAAGGGAATTTTTATTAATTAATAATTATTATTATCATCATCATCATCATTATCTATTCGATGAGCCCTAGTCTTGGACCAGGACCCCATTGTGCTAGGTGCTGTACAAACACAGAGCAAAAAGATGATGCCTACCCAAAAGAGATTAAATCTAAGTGTTTAGTGATATTGGGGAAAAGGGGCAATTAACAAGACCTAACATTTTGCCTGTATGTTTACCTGTCTTGTCTATTTTGATTGTAAGCTATGTTGGACAGGAACAGTGTCTTCCTATGTGTTTGCACAGTGTCTAACACATTTTGGGCACTACCACAATACATATTGGATAATTATTAATTATTATTATTATTATCTCATTTATATTTAGAGAACACCAGGGCTTCATTAACAGTGAGTGATGCTATTAAAGTACCTACATTTTTTTTTTTACACAACCTAGAGGATGACTGTTTTTTCCCAAAAAACAATACCAGTTTCCAGATCTTCAGGAGCATTCATTCCCATGATATCCTGTTATCACTGTGACTTCTGTGGGAAAAAACTGCATGACACCCCTGGATGTCACATAATAAAGAAGCAGTTGAAAAAAAGACGAGCTAGAAATAGAAGACAGGGCTGGAAGCAAAATGTTGTCTGTAAGTACTTTTTCAGGCTGCATCAAATATACTGGAATGTTAGCTGGCTAACCTATTTATATCACATGGCTGCAGTAGTCTATGTGCAGTAGTCCCAGATCACACAGAACAATAATATGGAGTGTTAAAATGTACGTTTTTCAAATGTGCTTTTCAGACTGTCTCCTAGATATGTTAGAAAACAGGAATATCATTGTTGCCTATTTTAGAAATCAGTATATTGAAAAGGTAAAGGAAAAACTATTTCAAATATGCCTTTTTTAAAAGGTTTTAGTCAAGACCTTTAAATATGCCTTTTTAAAAGGTTTTAGTCAAGACCTTTAAATATAGTCAAATCCATCAAATTGTTTTTAAAAAATCCTCTTTGTACAAATTTGGGCAAACAGCTAACCTCATTTTGCCCTTTATTTTTTGTAAAGCTTTTAGATTAATTAATTCATATATGAATATAATTTGATAAGACATATTGGATGCATTCTGAAAAGCAGTCATTAATCATTGTAATGTATGATCTCAATCGTGTTTTCTCTCTTTAAAATATATTGTTATATTAATCAATAATTGCTGCAGTCATGCAGTTGTTTGTGTTTTCCTTTTAAAGAATGATGGCAGTCATTTGCTTGATGTTTGTAATGGCAAATTAAATATTTGACTTTTGACTTTCTCATAATAGTCTTCTCCAAAGCAAACTGGATTTCTGTTTGCTGAGTGTCAGAATTGAGAGCTAATGATGTAATCTGATTCTTTACCAGCAAGGGAGAAAAACATTTGGCCTGAAGCAAAATGTTTCAAATCCTTCCCATACAAATGTCAAATCATATAGATCATGCTCTACCCATTGCACACCTTTGATTGACAGATGGTCTATGCTACATTGACTGTGCATTTTTGTAAGTCTTTACTGTGAGTGGCAGTTTAGTAACTGAACCCCAGTGTTGTGTTGTCATCATACACAAATAAATTTATAGTGATGTGGTCTTAAACTTGACTTTTTTGAGATTACTTTAGAATTTACATATATATTTAAAGTCTTAAAAAAATGAATATATTACATTTCGTGCTGGATGGGAAAGGCTGTGTGGTCCAGTGGACAGGGCAGAAGACAGGGCATCTGACTATATAGGTTCTATTCCAGTCTCTGTTTGACCTTGGAAAAGTCTTACCCAATCTGTGCTTTGGTTCCCCTGTTGTCAATAACAGCTGCCCACTGTAGTGGACCTTACACCAACCTTTGCACAGGATTATTTAAAACATATGGGTGAACTAAAGCACAAAAATAAATATAAGATCAAAAAGCCCTACATACTGTAATCCTCTGTTCCCCCTCATAACTAGTATAGTACGGAACCGGCAGTACCAGTCCAAGCTCCCTCATGCTGCCCTGCCAATGTGCTTTATCTTAACTCAGGAGGGACAAAAGGGTCTCACCTTCAGGGGTGAGTGTTTGAGGCCGTCTCTATGTACTTGTTTCATCTCTGGCCTCTGTGCTGAGACTGACATCAAGGACCAGTTATAACATGATTCAGGGACAGGTACATAAGGACTGCTCAGACACTTTCAGCCGAAGCTATTTTTAATGAAAAGTTGGGTTTTGATTAAATTTTTTTTTCAAAAATATCTGCTTTCCACAGAAAATTTAAATGCATTATTGTGATGCTTTAGGGGTTCATCCAGACCAGTAAGAGGTGTGTCACTGCCTGCCCTGTTACCCTGCATGCTTCTATCCTGTGCAGCTTTGTCTCAGAGCCTTGCCACCAGTAGCATGCTCACAGCACAATGGCCTCTCCTTTGCTTCCCCCGGCCTAGTTTTTCCTTTGCAGGCTGATATCAACAGTCCCCTCCAGTCCTGAGTTTCTCCAAAACTGTCGCTCCTGTAGTGTCCAGTCCCACTCACTGCATCCTCACAGAAGTTATCAAGTTCACTGCCTTCAAAGAGACAGAATACACACCGAGCTCCTAGACAAACTAAAATAATGAAACCCTCAGCTTAGTATACAGCACTGAGATAGTTTTGCAAAATTAAAACAAGTTTATTAACAACGGAACCTAGATTTAAGTGATACCAAGTAGAAGGAATAGGGATACAAATGGTTACAAAGAAACAAAAGTGAAAATGTGCTACTAAGACTAAACTCCAACTTAACACATTAGAGTCTTTTGTTCAAAAATGTTTTCTCACCACAGTCATTCTTCCAGTCATCAGCCAGGATTCTACACAGAGCCCAAAGCACTTGGTTTCTTTGTCTCCTCAGGTAAAGGATGAGACATTTGCTTTTTGCCTCCCCTTATATCTTCCCAAAGTTCATTGACCTATTTGAAGGGGCATGAAGTCTTCCTGGGAGTGAAATCTCCATCTCCCATTGAGATTGTTAAGTGGTCATCTTCCCACCATTGCTTGCCTGATGGCTTTGTTTACCTTGAATGTAAAAGTGCTTTTGCTGGTCTTAGGTTTAATTTATGTTGGAGACACAGTCAAGGCTGTGAAATCCTTTTTGTCTAGGACAGGCTGTGATTAGGAACTGTGTGCCAAACACATTTGAGGAACGTATATCCAGCACACATCTATCATTGTTTATAGACTGCCCATGCATACATCTCACAATAATATTAATGATCAGCATGTTATCAGTTTTCATATAACACCTTATAGATACAGATTACTACAACAGTGAATTGGGGCAATGTGTGTGTCAGGTCTGACGAGTTATGGTATGGTGTACCTTTGGCACTTGACATTGCGAGTTTCCTTCCGTCACAATGGTCAAAAAACGGAATACCTGAAAAATGAAAGATTTTCATTAGGTTATGCCATCGCCGTCCCTCATGAGAGTTGTAGTTCAGGTGCCTCAGCTCCCCATTCTTCTCTATGATCTTGGATTCTCAACTGGATTTCTTCTCCCATGCTCTCTTAGAGACATGAGGCTCACACAATGCATCAAGTGGCTCACAAAGAGAGGAGCACATGGTGCATCACGGAATATGTACTCCAGCCAGGTAACCTGGCCTATTAGGGAGAATGGAAGCATGAGGCTCGTGAACTACAATTCCCATGAGGCACCACAGTGGCATTTCTAAATCAAACGGTGCTGGGTTTTGGCTGAAATAATTTGGTCTTTGATTTATTGCTGAAAAATCAAAATTTTCTGTGGAAAAAAAATCTAATTTTCAAACTTGGTCTAATGTATATTTATCTACTAGTATCTAAATTGAGACCATCAATTCCTTTCACATAGGAAACCAAACAGCTACTACGGTTTTTGATCACTGCCAGTCTAAGCCAGATTCAGATGAGTAACCAACAGGTGAAAAGATAAAGATCTTATTAATAATTCCCAAAAGTCACCACTGCATTTGGCAACCTTTTATCCTGTCTTGGCAGACAGGCCAAATTATGGACATGAATTAGCATGGAAACAGCACTACATTCTCACTCCTAGCCGTGGTCCCTCCAGTTCAGGGAGGAAGTATAATGTATACTATAATGTTAAATACGGTGATGGGGTTCTACCCCACACAGGTGTCAAAGAGGTTAATCTCAGGTGTGAGCAGGGGAGAGGAGTCTTCCAAGCAGCCTAGAGAGGCTGTGTTGGGTGCAACAAATCAGGGAAGGGCTGCAGGGGAGCAACCAGTCATGACCTAGCAGGTTCACATAAAAGAAGCTGCTGGGTCAGAAGTGATCAGTGGGTGCTGGCAGCTCAAACAGTCAGAACTGTGTCTCTAGTATGCTGCGAGTCCTGCAGCACCATGGACAGAGCAATTGCTGGCAGAGACTGAGGCCTGGTCTACACTAAGTGGGTGGGGGGGAGAATTGATCTAAAGGTATGCAACTTCAGCTACGTGAATAACATAGCTGAAGTCAACGTAATTAGATCTACTTACCGCGGTGTATTCACAACGGTAGGTCGACTGCTGACACTCCTCCATCGACTCCACCTACGCTTCTTGCTCCAGTGGAGTACCGGAGTCAATGGGAGAGCGCTCGGCGATCAATTTATCATGTCTTCACTAGATGCGATAAATCAACCTCCGCTGGATTGATCACTCTGGAGGTAAGTGTAGACATGCCCTAAGGGAGAGTGCAAGATCTGCTGGCTGGCTGGCTGCTAAGACTGACATGCTGAGGCCCTGAGGTAAATGTGAAGAAGGTGCTGGTGCCATGGGGAAACAGCTCTGGGAAACATACTGAGCAGTTGGAGGGGATGCAGCACATGACTGTCATCTACAAGGTCCCTGAGCTGGGACCTGGAGTAGTGGATGGGCCTGGGTCTCCCCCACTTACCACTGAGGGAGTGGCTGGACTATTAGACTGTGATACTAACCCCCAGAAGGGGGGAACACAGAAGGTGACACAGCCGGAGGGCTGAGTCGCAAAGAAGGTGCTGTGATTCCTGAGGTTGCGAGAGGGGATGAAGGCAGATGCAGTGATGGTTCTCAAGCTGTAGATGGGGAGTGCTGGCCTCAAGCTAATCCCCAGAGTGTCCAGGAAGAGGCCCCAGCCAAGCAGTGAGTGATGCGAGCCATTTCAGATACAACTGGTGTGAGGCACTATGGGGAAAGCAATATGATGAAGTATATTGAACCTATGCTTTGGGTAGTGGATTTCAGTCTCCAGGGATGTCAAATTCATGTTTTGTTAGCCTTAAAATTCATTACTACTTTTAAAAATTTAATCCAGGCTTATGGGCCTACACATTATTCAATACTAAAATTTTTGAATTTGTACAAATGTGGTTACACTTGTTTATTTTTATCATGAAAACTTTATAACTGAAATATAACATTTTTGACCACCTTTAGGTCCAGTTCAAGAAAGAATCCCTATTTAGGCCATAATGTAAGCTCACGCTTAAATTTAACCACATTGCTCAAGTGCTGTCCTAAATAAAGATAGACATATGTATAAACTTCAGTGCTTTCCTGAATCAGGACTTTAGTTTATGCCACACTAGTGTATATACTACATAACACTTGCTTAAATTCAGCAGTCGATATCCACAGTATCAGTATAAATACACCCTAGTTCTAATCTTTCAGCATTGTAAAAATATAATGTGATTTGTAAATGCCTCCTCATCCATTCAAATACAATCATAAGGCATGATTAAGCATCATCAATGTTTTTGATTTTACTATTGGAGCTATACTGTCAGATATGCTTGTCACAATATAATATTTCCCATTATATTTCAGTATTTTGTTTTCATCAGAAGAAAATGAAAGTGGAGGTAGACAAGAAACTGCTCTCAAAGAGTTATAACTATTTGCTGTTCCTTTTTTTTTTTTAGATCTTTCATGCAATTAAAGACATCAGCATATCTATATCTCTTGTGAGTCTTAAATGTTTTACATAATATTTAACACGGAATTATAGACCTTATATACCAGTTTAACTATCTTTTGTTTATTCTACTTCTTACCTGACAGAGGCATTTGACCAAAAGAGTGGAATGTCCATGAATGATAAATAAACTAAGTATCTGTTTAAATTTAGTAATATGATATAACTGTCAATGCATTACTGGAAATTTTTGTTTGCTTTGGGTCATAGCATAGACAACAGGACCTTCACCATTCAAGAAGTATCATAGTTACTTATAACGTACTGCCTGGAGTGGTTTTTTATTGCTACTCTGAAATGAAATTTATAAACAATAGGAAAACAGGTTATATTTAGAGAGCATGTCTCCTTCGGTATGTCAGCTATTCCAGCATTACATTCATCTCAATGAGGTCTGAGTTTCCAAGCTATGTTTGGACAATTTATATGTTAACTTGTATGGACAGTTTTTTTCCCTTTTTTCTTTTTTTGAATTTCCTGATTTTTAAAAGTAACCCTTTTCATATAACAGGAGTCATGTCAGACTCATATCTCCCTATAGATAAGAACAATGGGGCAGATCTTCACCTGGTATAAATTGTCATAGTCTTATTGACTTCAGATCCTTCTCATACAAATATCAGTTCATATATAAATATATATATATATCCTGCTATACAGACTGTCTATGATGAGCATTTTTGAAAATTGCGCCATTTAGATAGCTAAATATATTTTTAGGAGCTTCAATATAGGCACCTGTTAATGAAAATCTTGGTCAAGATTTCTTGCAAATAAGGGTGTCTAAGAAAAATAATCAAAGTAAATCTTAGCATGAAAAGACAACAAACATTGGAAACAAAAGGCTGTTCATAGATCAAAAGTGTCTAATAAAAGGATGACTAACTTTCCTTCTGGGGGCTCCAAAAATTCACTCAAAATTACTAGTATAGGCTGCATAAAATTTCACAGTAGGAAAAGATCAGGAAGAATCCTCTTAGGACTCAAAGTGCAGCACAAACAAGAATTTTAACTCTGGAGAAGTTGGCTTTTTGCCAAACCACTGTTCAACTTTTTTCTTCTCTTCTCATCTTGTTTTGGTAACCAGCTAAATTACAAACTTCATGTCCTCTGCAGTTGCTATGTTTTAGAAATGTTGATAGGCCTATGATTTTTTTTTACTTGCCCAAAAGAACCAGTGTCATTATTTCATAGCCAACTTGTAACAGCAAAAAATGAACATATGGGAGGACAAATGAGCAAATGTCACTGTATAGTTTATCAGCTTTCTAGCCATCCATTGACTAATGACATAAAAAAGAATGCAACATCATTCAGTCATCCAAATGTATAATGCTCAATATTCATCTAAAATATTCAGCCATACTTTATAATAATGGTACAGATATAAAATTTAACATGAGTTAACAAAGGATTAATAGATGTAATAGGCATTTTACAGACTAGACTTAGCAGTTCATAGCCCCGGCATCTTGGGGCTTGCCATGTCAGTTATGAAAGTAAAAAAATTGCTTGAGCCCTGGCACATTTTTCATCACAAATTAAGCACTGTGTATGAGCACAGACCTATATAGTCCCCCCCGAACCCCTTCTGGTCCCCTGTTGGGGAAGGGGGTGGTCAGTGTCCCTATTCTGATCTGGTCTGCATCTGCAGGAAAAAGTCACTTCTTGGCTCTCTAGCCCTTAAAGGGACACACACTCCTTTTCCAACAAGCCAAACAATGGCCCCCACTGCTTAATGTGCAATGAGGTCATTCTGTAAATATAGTTTATTACATGCTACAAGTGCTGAATCCTCAAGAATTTATTAAAGATTTCAAAAAGATTTACATATAATGGCTTATGTGCAGTGAATCAAATTTTATTAGAATCAGGATACGACTACTACTTAGTGGTGAATACTTCATATGAAAACTTTAGAGTTTTTAGTTAGAAGCTATTAGAATTTGTCCAATATGATAAAATGTTTTAGAAGAAGTTTGATAGAGCTTTATTCATGGAACTATTGGAACATTTCATAGGATGACAGCACAATTGTCCTGTGAGCAATGTAGATGTGAGAACCTGCGGGAGAGTCTAGTTGTACAGGTAGATTTTTGGCAAACCAGTAAAGTGCCTGACACCACTATTGCTTATTGCTAAAAGTAAAGTCAAGTCAGCAGGCTGTAAACTGTTCATGCAGCAGCTGTAGCATAACCAAGGCAGGAGGGGAGGGGGTTTTGGGTGCCACAGACAGGGCAGCTTGACCCCGTGTCCTTCCTGCTAAGAATGTTGAAATTCCTGATATATGTATTTTAGAAAAACAGGAAGCTTGTCTATAATGTACCCTGAGGAATGTGTCTGTCAGGGTCGCAAGGCATGGACACTCTGGAAAAAAAGACAACCATATCTGGTTAATTGACGATCATAAGGAAACCTCTTGCTTGACCTTTAAAAACCTGCTTGCTTAGCAAGTTCTCCTTAATGGACATGTCATTGTATTACTAATGTATAAATAAGGGGGGAAAGTTTGAGGTCGCTGGATTTCTCAGAAGGGGCTCTTCAGGGACTCTCCTTCTGGATGCATCTTGTGTTCCCTACCAACAGACGGGCTGCCGCTGTGCCACCTGAGAGCCCCACACAGCTTCGGTAATTATCGAGGGTTGGGGGTGTTTTACTAACCTGTTGCGGATGTGTCCAAGTGCTTGAGACTAAGTAAAGTTTAGCTTTAAGTGAAATCACTCTTGTGTTGTCCTGTTTGTGCCAGCCATCTATTGGTCGGATGGCCGTGTCTCCCCGATTTATTTCCTGACACCTCCTTGCGCAGAGTAAAAGTTACCTAGAGCTTTGGGTTGAAAGAACCCTGGGTAACACAGTGATGCCAGGAACATTTGTAGAATGATTTGTACTGAGCACAACATCCAAGGGCAATTTTGGAAGATGAGAATTTTTTGATTAAAATTATGCAAAAAATTCTCTCAGCTTGTGAAAATGATAGAAACGCCCCCCCCCGTGTTCTTTGATTTGTGGGGGAAAAAAACACACCCCCACCTGTTATATAGTCACCTCCAGATGTTAGTGCAAATTAAGGGTGGTTTTACAAGTAGAAACCTTCTTTTAAAATATATATATTCAACCATCTCTGTGTTCACCATCCCTGTTATATTCCTTCACCACTTACAGACAACTTAATAGTACCAACATGTCACACCAGTAATCAAGAACAGTCTTCTCTGGTAATACATTTATCCACTATGAGTCATATCCCTATAACCATGAGATATTCATTCCTTACCAAGCTGTCCAAAAGAAAATATAAGTATCTGGACAGCCTTCATCATCATTTGGCTGAACGTGGTCTCTACTAATTGTCTTTTCTTTTGTGAACTCATCTTTATGTACCTCTATGAAACTAATGTTTTTTGATACAAGAGGATTCAGCTGTACATCAGCGAAGCAATTCAAAGTAGTACAAAAGTAAGTGCATGGTTTTGGTGACCTTGAGTATACCATTATAAACCATTAATTTACTGCTGTTCCTCTTGCCATGTTTATAGTCACAAGTGAAAGCAACAATTAATAGAGCCAACTTTGAATTCTGATAATTTATTGTAATAAATAATGCACTTACAGAACAGTGTCATTAAGGAAATAGACTACTTATTGGAATGTCAATTATATTTAATTCAAAGGCAATCGCTGGTGCACTTGACAAACAACATTTTCTACCAAACAATAATAAAATAAAATAATTATTCTACTGAATAGATGCATCATTTTTGCCAGAAGCACATTGATTACCTTTTCACAAAAAAGAACCAGGATGGCAATTTTTCATTATGTTCACTAGAAATTTGTGATGAGTTGATACCGAGTAGGGTAACCAGATGTCCCAGTTTTATAGGGACAGTCCCGGTATCCAGAGCTTTGTCTTATATAAGCACCTATTACCCTCCACCCTCTGTCCCGAGTTTTCACATTTGTTATCTGGTCACCCTAATACTGAGTATAAATTGTGTTGACCACTGTTACTACCTTAAAATCTAGCATGAAACTTCCTTTGTCCTGCTGTTTGCTTTAGAAATCTGTACTGGTTTAAGGTATAATGCACCTTTTAGGCAGTTCTCCCAGCTTAAAGTCAAAATGAGCACTGGGTCAAATTTTCAAAAGTGCCTCCTAAGTGGACTTTTAATGAGACCTAAGCTCCTTAGTGCCTAAGATAATTTTGAAAATGGGACTTGGGTGCTTTTGAAAAAATCACGACTCCTCCTTTTGACCAGTGTTGAAAGCTTTCAAAGAGCCTGATCCTGCACCATTGAAGTCAATGGGATCTTTGAGATGGACTTCAACCAGTGAAAGTTCAGGCCCAAAAATAGAGCATTTCAGTCATGGAACCACATTAAAGAAATTATAGAGTGCTGGATCTGAGAATGCATTACCTATGTATCTTTTAACATCTATTTTTTTTCTGTGTCCAAGAATATGCAAAGGTATTTTGACCCCAATAGATTTGGTGCATGCTTATTAGTATTATCACAGGAATTTAATTTGCCATTGTGGTGACTCAATTTCAGGCAGAATTACAGATAATCACCGGGTAGGTTTATATTTATTTTTAAACACATTTAAAATCTTAATCTTCCATGTTGAAGGAAATAATACTGGAATTTCTACATTTTTGGTGGAAGGATCCAAATGCTCATTTATTTATTTAATCGCCCTACAGCTACCCAGGGCACAATGCTACAATGAAGTCAGTTAACAAGAAATATTTTTATTAAAGAGTTAATATAAGTGGGGCTTCTGGTGGAGTGGAAAGTTACCACACATGGCCTCAACCTATCCCCAGTAGACTTCCTGTATTGATAGGTTATCTACTAGGGATTTGTGGGTGCTCAGCACTTTTGAAAATTGGGCCATTTTAATAAGGTGATTAATATGGATTTAAAAAACTTACTTTTAAGACCCCATATTTTAAAATGTTGGCATTAATTTATTTTAAATATTGCTTCCATTTTATTTTGATTTCCTCTGAACACTACATCTATGGTACTAATCTTCTTTCAATTGGTTACTTTCCAAATGTCTAAAATAAATCTCACCTTTGTTTCCTTTACTTTTAAATTGGATCCTTGAACAGTTTTGTCTCGTATAGAAGTGTCTTCGGTCCTTTCGAAGAATTTGCAGAAAAAAAGCATTTGCTGTCTCAAAAGATGGAAACAGCTGTCACTATCTGCCACTTATTATTTGAGTGACAGCTAAATGCTTCTGTCAGAAATTTTAATTGATGCTGGTGAAGAGAAGAAATTTCTACATCCCCTGAAAACCCACTAGGATGGAGGGAAGATGTTGGGGGTGAGGGAAGGGCACCTGTTAAAGAGGGCCTTTGTTCCATAAGGGTTTGCATACATACAAACAGGGGAGGAACAGACAAACTAGTAAGTAATACCCTGTTGGTAAATGAGGCAAGGGATGACAGAACAAAGCACAGATGTATAATGGCAAAGTTCCCACTCTTATGAGTTTAAAAGTTATGAATAATCATAATTTGAGCACTCATAATGGATCAACACCATTCTCTACAACCTTTGACCCACATACAGGATCAGATTGTGCTTGGACCTCTCATAGGTACACAAGGGATATGAAAACACAAGGAGCTTTGCATATGTCCTCCTACACTCCCTGCACCAATACTGAAGTGTTTGCACTCTCCTACTTACCGGAGAAGAAGGGGGGGAAGCATGACATGGGGTGACACTCTGTACCTCAAAATAGCACCCTGTAACCCCCACATTCACCACTCTTATATGGTTATGATATTTTATATTCAGAATCCCTTGTAAGGTACCATATGAAAAGTCATGATTTTCTGAACTTCATTATTCATTCAAAATATGTATATCATTGTATATGGAATTAGGAGATTTTGCTATATGGTTGTTGCTGAAATATGTTGTGAGTCTGGAACATGCCCACAGCCAGCTCTCCAGTGGTAACACAGGGGGTGACCCACACCCAGGCAGGTGTTAAGCGACCATCACCAGCCATTGACCAGCAGGGGAATTCAATAAGAGACCATTGCTCAAGCTCTACGCAATGGAGATTACTTAATGGCATGACTCAGCAAGGTATCAGGACATGTGATGCTTGACTCAATGTTTGAGCCAGTACTTTTCCAGACACATGAACTGAGAGTATAAAAGTAATCATGAGTCCACCCCTCTTACTTCCCACACCTCCTCTGAAGGCAACAAGAACATTTGGCAGAAAATACTTTGTCCCAGGTTGAGAAGGAAACTCAGCCTGTGTATTAAGAACTGTGATCTCTTACATTTCACATCTTGCTTAGTCAGATAGTTTAGCATTTAGACTGCAATTTTACCTTTTATTTTTTATGTAACCAACTCTGTCCTCTATGCTTAACACTTATAATAGCTTAAAATCTATCTTTCTGTAGTTAAAACATTAAAATAAATGTTTCTTTACCAGTGAGTTTGTCTAAAGTGCTTGGGGAATCTGCTCAGATTACAAAGGCTGGTGCATGTCCACTAGCCTTTGAAGTGGGAAACTAATTAATGAGCCTGCACTAGTCAGAAGATCTTGAGTAGTGTAAGACGGTATATTTCTGGGGTGCAAGGCTGGGGGGATTTGCTGGTGTCTCCCTGTGTATAGTTCATGAGAGGCTGAGAGAGCCTGCCTGTAACTTTGGGTATTCCTTCACTTGCTAATAGCTGTGCAAAAGCAAAGCCAGAAGGGGCCTCTGGGGGTGTCACACACGACTCCACCCTTCACACACATCAGCAGAACTCAGCAGAACAGGCCAGTCATAGAGGGAGCTTGTGCTCTACCCACCTAAGAGTCTGGAGTTGCAATGTGTAATAAGACTTCACACCACAGCCGACATAGGTCATTGCCTTAATCTGGCTCTGAGTAAAACAGTTTATATTGCTGTATACTGCATGTGATTGAGCATAATGAGAGATTCTTTTTATCTAAGTATTTGTATTGTTCTACTATCATGGTATCAGAGTGCTTCCTGAGTAGTTAAATATTGAAATAACAATTTCTCTCTTTGAGAATATAAAGAATGCATAACGTTTAGTGCATAAGCATGAGGGTCTGAATTAACGTTGCGATGGGAACTTTAATTTTGAATTTGTTTAAAATTTAACCTTACTGTTGTATGAACATAATTTTTCATATAATGTAATCATGTTAAAGCATAAAGTTACAAAGAATGCCCAGGAAGCCATGAAACTATTATATGCCTATGCAAGCCTCAGTGATACTATACAAGCCAGCATTATCACTCTATATATAGCAACCTAAAATTATAGTTTAGAATCTGTCATTAGTCATTTATTACTATGGCTACAAGGAAGAGGCAACATGAACTTAGCTTGGATGAAAAGATTGAAGTATGCAGTTGTCTCAGATCAAATTTATTTCAACCTGAGTGAAGATTATCAAGATACAATTTGCCAGATGAAAGAGATTTGGCTAAAAGAAAGCAGCATGCCACCCCCCAATCTAATTCATGAGGTGGGAAGACCAGTGATGCTAATTCAGCCCCCCTGCTATGGTTCCAGATGGCAACTGTACAGTATACTCAAATCAATGCTATGATTTTTAACAACAAGGATCGTGAGCTTTAGAGGTCAATCAAGATTTCAGCGTTTGCTACAGCAAATGGATTGATATACTATTGAAAGCATACACAGCACTATAGGATTTCAAAGCGAATACAAATTACAATTCTTATGGGCTCACCCCATGAGGAATAAATGCTGCATATGTCTGTGCCCAGTATTCTGTATCAGTTTTATAGAGAAAACCAGTTACTTTTTCCTCCCATGCTCTGTGGAAGGATGCTTTAGCATGAGCACTTAAACATACTAGGAAATAAGCAATATTTTGTGCATTGTTGTTGGGTGTTTTCTATTGGCTGTATGAGGGGACAGCGGGATCAAAACACTGTTTCTATTCCTGCCTCTGCTTCTGAGTTGCTCTGTGTCTTTTGGGAAAGTCATTTAACTTCTAAGTACCTCACTGTCACATCTGTAAAATGGATATAAAACTACCTAAAAGGGACTATTGTGAGGCTTAACTAATGCTTATGAGGCAAAAGCTATGATATAAGTGCACTGTAATTATTAGCTGACCTACATAAACTTGCTGTGATTCAGGAAAGGAATCCTACAGAGCGCAGAAAAAATATTTTCTCTCTTGTGCCCTGTGATAGCTAGTGTGTGGGGCATAAATGGAGCACTGGTTGTAACTAATTTCCTATTGAAATGTGATCCTGAAGTGCTCACATGATTGCAGGGGCATTCTTCATTCATAACTCTTAAGTCTTATTGAAGTAATGTCACCTGGTTAGAATATCTACAAAATTTCTGGTACTCTGCTTTTCTGCTTCACCAGTTCAACTTCTGGACCGGAGAGTCAGACATTCACATTAGTGTTTTATCACCAGTGTCCAAGTCATCCACTGTGTAGGTGAAGGATTCCAAGACAAAACTTTGACAAATGTAGCCAGAATTTAGTTTATATCTTAAGTGCTAAACTGTCCAGCATAGTAAACTCTAGCTGGCAGACCTATGAAAGTGTTCAAGAATTTCTTCATTTGCACTCACAAGGAATTAGGACTTAGCTCAATCAGAAAAAATGAGGTTCACATTTGAAACAGGAGCTGAACAGAACAAACAGTGCTTTAGAAAAGCCTCTGAGAAAGATGTCAGTAAAAACAAAAGGCTTAACAAATTGTAGCCAAAATTAACAATACGAAGAAATACAAATTGTGCACGGCAAGGAAATATGTGCTGGGCATTCAGCTATGCCTGGCTTGAACAGGAGTAAATGAATAACACACATCAGCATGATGGAAGATGTTTTTAAGTATGCTGAAATGATATAAGTTGAAGCATTGTAAAAATTTGTTCAAAAATCTATGCAATTCAGAATGGAACAGCAAAACTTGAATCATCATTTTATATTGTCTGAGTGGCTGTGGGTTTTTTTAGCATGTCACTTTTCATAACTGGTGTTAAGTGCAGCCACGTTTAGTTTTATTGCTGAACAGTGTCAGAATCTCTTAACCACTGGGACTATTGACAATTATTATTATTAATTATTATTTATTTAGTTTGAATTTAGCTAAACTGAAATATCTCACTAGGGAATGTTATTTTTTTTAACTGCAACATACTTCTTATTCTCTGTATTGAGTTCAAAGAGAGAACATTACTTACTGCAAGGGGAGCATGCCAATTCAACCTCCTACCGCCTTCTGAGAGGCAATCACTTCAAAACACACAGTGTCCATTACTTTATATATCTCAGTCCACAGTCCCAGCATGCTACAGTACCAACAGCCTCTTCACACTGAGCAGAACTTCTGTGCTCTTGGTACCTGGAGACAGGGTAGCCAAAGAACCATATGCAACTAAGTCCTCAATGTCTCAGTGTTAATTGGAAAAGGAAGATACTAATGAGAAAGGACAACATGGCCCCACAAAGGCAAAGACCTACCAGCAGGCAAATAAATCCATTTTCCTTCATCTAGTTACCTCTGCATTCCTCATCTAGTTACCACAACAAATAGGGCAGAAGACAAGATGGTCAAACTTTTACTGCTGAATCATCATGCGTGATCTGATTTGTGATGTGGTACCCAAAGAAGCTTGCATCACTAACACTTGACTTATGTCTACTTTTGAACCATCTTCTACCTAGCTAGTCCCCACAGGCTATTATGCACAAAGCAAGACTGAGTCCAGAATTGGGCAAAAAGAAAGAAAAAAGGAGGTGGAATATCAGTCATGTTCCCCTTCAACCTCAGCTAAAAATTACTCCAGCCATCCCACTAAAACAGGAACCAGAGAGTGGTTATGGACAACTCCTTCTCCTCAAGGGTTCACAGGGATGAAATCTACCTCCCATTCTCTTCAATATCAACAGGAGACTACTTGGAGAGTTGGTGTATCACTGCATGCTCTGCACTGACAATGGTAGACTACACATCAGCATGTATATCACATTTTTCACTGACGCAACCAACAGTATTCTAAGGATATCACAACCCTATAAGGATCAGCTCCTGGATGAACAACACTTGGCTCAGATTGAATCAAAGCAAGAACAAGGTGATCCTGGTCAGAAGAAAAAGACATTTATGGGGGATGTTATCCCAGTCCATCAAAGGCATCTGCACAGCCTCATCCCTCTTTTATCAATGTCACAGTTTGTGTCCTGGCAAGCTGCCTATACAGTCAGATAGCTTTCTTTCTCCTGCAGTGCTAGGAAAGTCTGTGGGATAGGAATTTGGTCACAGTGATCCATGTACTTGTCTCTTCCAGACAGGAGTACAGCAGTTGACTTCATCTGGGGTGGAAGGTGGATACAAAATAGAATATCTGCTCATAGGCATGACTTACTCCTTCTCAATGGGCTGGACTGCCCTCAACATATTAGCTCTGTATTTTGATCCCTCCATTAGCCTACCATCTCTCCCATTGTTAGTTTAAACTTGGTCCTGGTATTCAAAGGTTTCAATGGGGCAAGAGATCACCTACATCAGTGAAAGCATCTCCACTCATGACCTACATAAATAGCTCTTCTCCTCTACAATATTTTGAAAGCCCCAGATGAAACACTTGAGAGCAGAAATAACTTCTTTACAGAGGGGTTTTGTCTGTGGACTGAGCCTCCTATAGAGATTAAACTAATCCAGAGTCTAACCATATTCAGGGCACACAGGAAATCTGTCTGACAAACTATTTCCACCACAACTGCAATAACAATGATCGGGAGGGGTGTGAAGAGACAAATATTCCTTAACCAAAGCCATGGAGCAGAAAAAAAAAAAGGACAAGGAATTCCAGCAGGGCACTCACCAAGTCGGTTTAAGTTACCTGGGAAACACTTTGGGCTACATTTTCAAGGGTGCTTTTAGAGTAGATACCCACCTAGTGGAATTTTCAAAAACACCTCAGCAGATTGGACACTTTCCTACCATTTAAATCACCTTTGCAAATCTGGCCCTCCGACACTATGGCAATGGATATTATAGAAATCTGAGGAAAGAGAGATTCCTGTATCTATAGAGTTGAATCATTGGCATAAGTATACATGATGACGCTTTGACTGGCCAAAACCATGCCATTAGTTGCACTATGCAAATACATGACGCTATGCCTGAGACCCAATATCAAAAGTAAAATCAAGAAGGATTTTATTTCCAAGGCAGGTGGACACTTAGAACATGAAGATGAGGCATTCAGTCCACTTGACAGAAAAGAGGAAGAGGCTAGAGGAAAGTGGAAAAGATGAGAAAGAATGTTGCATTTGGGTTGGGAGCAGGTTGAAGGAAATAAAATAGTGCTCTGAATTAGAATACATGTGGTGTGATAAATGAAAGGTAGGTAACTCCCTTTTGTGGACACCCACCCAGCCAGTTAGGTACAAAATCCCTCTTAGTAGTTGCTCTCTACTTGTTTTACCTGTAAAGGGTTAAAAAGTCTCCGTGAATAGATAAAAGGAAGGGAGTGGGCACCTGACCAAAAGAGCCAATGGAAAAGCTAGAACTTTTTAAAATTGGGAAAAAACTTCCCCTATGTCTATCTGTTGTTGTTCTTGGGGAGAAACAGAGACAGGGCTGGAACTATGCCGCAAGAAGCTTGGGGCCAGGTATGAAAAATCTGAATCATACCTAAAAACTACTCACTTAAAACCCCCAGATATGTAAGTAGATCAGGAAATGTCTAGAAAGATGTGATTAGCTTTATCTCTTTTATTTCTTTATGGCTTGTGGACTCCTCTGTGCTAACCCCAAATGCTTTTGTTTTACTTGTAACCTTTAAGCTGGATCTCAAGAAAGTTATTCTTGATGCTTAATGTTTGTAAGTGGGTTTTTTAAATCTAACAAAAACCTGAATTTTCAAATGTATTTTCTTTTTTTGTTTTTAAGAAAATTTAAGATTAAGAACAGGATTGGATTCCGTGTCCTCAGAGGTTTGTGCATACGTTGTTAATTAACTGGTGATTCTTACTCATTTCTCTGCTCTACCTACTAGACATTTCTCTATTTCTCATTAAAAAAATCACTAAATTAATTTAAATATTATTTGAAATAGATAGGCAAATCCTACCACCATTTGTCTCTTTCACTTCAGTTTGAATATATACTTTTTAAAAGGCAATAACTTAAATCAAGGGGGGTTATGATATTTAAGCATTTTAGTCAAGGCCTAGGTGACAGTAGTTCAGTTCTGCTCTGATTAATTTGAAATATGAAATTTTGTTTTGCATAAATATCTGCAAGTTTGCACATTTTTCGAGAAAACATGCATTCAGTTGGGTTAAATCGTGGTATCACTTTTGGGTTGCAATCCATAGGTTGAGAAACACTTCTCTAATGCACAAAAAATGTAGTCTAATTTCAAACACAACTACATTAATGTGCACTAGGGAATTTAGTGCTTGCCAGAAGGGTTCATACGGGCCAGTTATTATGCAACACACTGGTGCACATTAGAATTCACACCCCTCTGAAGACTAACACATCGTGTAGACACCCTGAATTGCTATTGATCTACATTAATGCTCATCCCAAATCTTTTATTTGCCGAAAAATGACAATGATTTTTATTAGTGTTTTTCAAGTACACTCATGCAAAGCAGGTAAAAATTAGAACAGTTTTTATACAGAGAATAAAAGTAGACCTGCCAATTGTATTTTGATTCTTTTCGATCTTGAGTGCCTTCCCCTATTATACACACACTCTATTTACAAAGGTGAATACTGGACACCCCTTATATGCTACCCCTCACACCATGTCTGAAATGCCATCTAATATATGAAAACACTAACTTGGAAAATGAAGTGATGCAATGGTGATTTGAGCATGGGATCATCTTCAGAAGTATTTTCTGCAGGGAAAGGTAATCTTACAACAGAAAACAGTGCTGCTTTCTTTGGAGACAAAAAGGAGAGAGCTGAATAGATCATTCCTGATGAAGCTCTCATGGCCAAAACACTTAGCTAACTTCATTTTTATTTCCAACATGTACTTCAGGCTCTTTTGTACCAATGCACTGATACAACATCCATTGTATCTTGTTCCCAGATCTGATATTGCATGGATAAAAGGTTAAAAAGAAAAAAAAGAAAACCACTTTGGAAAATGGAGCTGATTGTAGTATGTAATGCTATGGAATTTGTTTGAAGGGCTTCTCACTTGAGTACTTCTTTTCTCTAGCTAGTTCTATGATTCACAGGAAATTTAAATTTGACCTTGAAGCTTGATCTTGACCTTTTAGTTACTTTGATTCTAGTAATGTTAGGAACAAAACATCATTGTATGTCATTGAAAATGAATCTATAAAATATTACTAAATGGTTTTAGAAGGGAGGGGAAAGTGAATAATATCTGAGCAGTGATATTTCCATAGCTACATTGTCAGAAGGGGTTAGTGCAAAAACCTGGAAAAATAATGGTTATAAGGTTTTATGTTTGTTTCAAAGAGCGATAATTGGATCATTTTTCAAATACACACTCCAGCTTTCACACTCCTATCATTGCAGCTAGTAGTTTTTGAAAAGTCATAATGACATTACTGGGAAGTATCATAGGAAAGAAAGGTCTTGCTGTTATCATCGAGCTATTTTTTTAACTATTTCAAGATGTAACAACTTGATGAAGTAATATGGTGGCAAAAGAGATAAAATGGTTTTATTCTTTCTGGGCTTGGTTTTGAGCAGTTTTAATAATATTATGCTTTAATATTTAGCATTCTTAGAATGATTATGACTGTACAATACTCTGCTCAGAGGAATGTGAAGTCCCCAAAGGAATATTTGATTAAGCTGAACAGAAATGGCAGGTGTTATTTTGCATTCCAATGAAATCAGTGGAGAAATCCCCTCCTTTATGGCCGTCAGTAATGCTATAGCAATTACCATCAATGTCATTACCAGAATCCTGGAATATCTTCAAGGTATATGATTAGTAGTTATGGAGGCCATTAAAAATAGCTATTGATTCTATTCAGTATTTAAAATAGATTTGAACTATAATGCAGCATATGTAATTGCAATTTTATATTATCTGGTAAATGTTTCCCTTCCCTCTTTCACAGAAGTGTGCTGAATCACTATTCATTTCCCTCCCACCTTCCTCTTCATTAGCAGAGTAAAAGGCTGTGTAAAAGAAAGCTTTTTATTACAGGTAAACACATTCTCCACAATGCTAGAATGCTTGTCCAAAAAGAATATGTAAACTAAAGCTCCCTTCTTCCCCCATCACCTTTTTTCCCCTCATTCTTCCCTGTCATTGACATCAAGGTTTTTCCACCTGCTCTGCTAGCCCATATCCCTTTGCATTATGACCTTCTTCCAGCTCCCTTGTTATCCATTACATCAGCTTTCTTTTGAATCTCTCATTCTCCTCTGGTTCCTTCCTTCTTACTGTACAAACATGCTATGGCCTTTCCCATCCTAATAAACCCCATTAGAAACCCACCTGCACCTCCACCTCCAAGCCTATCTCCCTTCTTTTCTGCATCTTTAAACTCATTGAACATGTCATCAGTGCTCATGCCTGTTCCCTTTCCAATCAACTGAAATTGCTCTCATCAGGTCTCTAATGACTTCTTCCTGGTGAAATCTCAGGGTTCTTTCTCCATCTTCAGCCTGTTTGACCTCTCTGCTTTTAGACACTGTTCGTCATACCCTTAGTCTTGACAAAGATGATGTCATCTATTTTAGTTCTATTTCTCTATCCTCTTTAGGCAGAACTTTTACAGAGGTCGTCCATTTAGGAGGTGGCTTAATATTTCAAACAATGCCCAATCCAAAAAAAAAAATCATAAATAAGCAACCACTATTCCAGTGTGCTGTGAGATTTCATTTCCACTCTTTGTTCCATGGAAGGTAGCTCAAATTACTCAACTTTCAGAAGCAGTAAGGAGTATTTTTATAAATTGCCTTTTTTAAAATCTCATTCTCAGCATTTAGCTGCAGGCTTTACTTTCTCACCATTTATTCAACAGGATTATTTCATTTAATCTAGTGATGATGTATGCCTGCTTTGATTAAGTTTGAAAGATATGTATCTAAAAACTATGCAGCTATTCTGTAAAGATGAAGGCTAACATCTCTGTCTTTCTGAAGAAACCACTAATGCTTCAGTGCCTGTAAACCTTGAAAGTTAAGTTCTTCTCTTATTTCTTTGCCTACATTTAATTGAAGAGTGCCTTGCCTCAAATCTTTTTTTTCTTTCTAACATTGATGCTGAAGCCACGAAGTGTTCATGTACATGTACACTACTTCTAGTCTACATGCTCTGCTCTGCTAGCCCATATCCCTTTGTATTATGGCCTCCTTCCAGCTCCCTTGCTATCCATTACATCAGCTTTCTTCTGAATCTCATTCTCCTCTGGTTGCTTCCTCCTCACTGTACAAACATTCTATGGCCTGTAGCCATATGTACTTCTAGTCTACATGCACTAGTCTAGACTAGTTAAGCACATAATAACATAAGAATTGCCATACTGGATCAGACCAAAGGTCCATCCAGCCAAGTATCCTGTCTACTGACAGTGGCCAATGCCTAACTATATTCACTTTACAGGGATTACTCACATGCTTAAATTCAAGCATGTGCTTAAGGGCCAGATTATGAAGGTATGGAGATGCAGATAGGTGCTTAGTGAGATTTACAAAAGCAGGTAAGCTTATTAGGCACCTCATTCTCACTGACTTTCAAAATGCAAGATGCAGATTCTCCTCAATGTATAAGAAAGCCACGTAGCAGAATGGGAACCCTATTCCTGGCAGCGGCAGGATGGGGGGGGGGGGGGGCGAGGAGGGCACAGTGTTTATTGAACTGCCACTTGCTCCACAGCCTGGCTCATTTGGACTGTTGAGCAGCCCAACACCTGCAAAAGCCTAACTACTAGAGGCTCTCTGGGAACAGCTCAATGCTGCAAGGAATTGAACCTGGGTCTGCAGAGCCTGGGATGGCTGATGTTTCCACACTGGCATTAGGAGGCTATGCAGAGACCCACAGAGGGATCACTGTGGATAATAGGCACCGCAGGAAGTACCACCCAAGGGACCCAGAGTGGCAGTACCCTCTGACCCTCTGATTTATCAGCCACCCTCTTTAACGCAAGGGTGCCCCAGGAAATTGTCTCGGTAACAACACAGGCTTTGGGCCTGTAGTGACTCCAGCCTTCACCTTGTCACCTGATCTGCGGTCTCTGATCCCAGCCTGACTCTGACCCAGATTCCTGCCTCCCAATTCCAGCATGGTGCTACCTCTGATCTTCAGCGTTTGACCTTGGCCTGACTTTCACTCTGACTCTTGCTTATTGAACCGGGCTCTAGCTATTCCTGCGACCTCTGTCCACTGACTACCCTCCCTGATATGTGGATCCCATCGAAGCTCTGACTGCTAGGCCAGACTGCATATGCCCCAATGCCTTTCAGATGCTGTCCTCCCTATCTCTGCATTGCTCTGTTACTGCATCAGTCTTCATCCCTTCCTCTACCAATTCATCCACTCTCATCTTTGTGCCTTCTTCTGTGACATTCCATGTGCCTGGAATGAGTGTCCTATGCCAAAACATCCACCTACCTTCCTCTCTAAATACAAATTCCTCCTGAAAACCAACTTCTTCTGAAACCTCAAAACATCAACCTCTATTAGAGTTACTATGCGATGTGTAGTTGCACCATAGTAACTCTAACTCAAGAATCAATCCATGCAATAAACCTCAATGCCAACTCTGCCCACATATCTACACCTGTGACACCATCACAGGACCTAACCAGATCAGCCACACCATCACTGGTTCATTCACCAGCACGTCCACCAATGTAATCTATGCCATCATGTGCCAGTAATGCCCCTCTGCTATGTACATTGGCCAAACTGGACAGTCCCTACGTAAAAGGATAAATGGACACAAATCAGATATTAGGAATGTCAATATACAAAAACCTGTAGGAGAACACTTCAACCTCCCTGGACACACAATAGCAGATTTAAAGGTAACCATCCTGCAGCAAAAAAACCTTCAGGACCAGACTTCAAAGAGAAACTGCTGAGCTTCAGTTCATTTGCAAATTTGATACCATCAGCTCAGGATTAAACAAAGACTGTGAACTACAACTACAAAAGGAGTTTCTCCTCCCTTGGTGTTGACACCTCAACTGTGAGAAGAGGGCCTCATCCTCCCTGATTGAACTAACCTCGTTACCCCTAGCCTGATTCTTGCTTGCATATTTATACCTGCCTCTGGAAATTTCCACTACATGCATCTGACGAAGTGGGTATTCACCCACGAAAGCTTATGCTCCAATACGTTTGTCAGTCTATAAGGTGCCACGGGACTCTTTGCCAATAATAAATAAGCCTTTTATGATATGGCTAAAAGTCAGGTTTTACAAGGAAAATGCTGTCAAATTTTTAACTGTGTCAGCTCTTCTGCAATTCATTTCAATGATGAAACAAATACACATTGATAGGTACACATAGGTAATTTTAAAATGAAATAAAGATCTTAAGAGGTATTTACAGTGCCCAAGTGTTCTTTATGTTGCTACACATTCTGAATTTTCACAGCAGATGTGCTCAAAGCTAGTGTTTCAGTTATTGTGCTAAAGTCTCTAAAGAAATGTAATGAAGTCCCCAAAGACATTGCTGTGGATTTCCCAAGTATTCAGTAATTCTCAGTCTTTCACTACCCAACAAAGGTAACACATTGGACTGCATTATATAACAGTTAGATATCAAGAATTGTTATAGCTCAGATAAAATAAGGGATTCACCTTTCTTCCAAAACAAACTTTGCCCAATCCAACCCTTTTTAATGATATTTCATAACATTCAATTCTGTATCCTTATATTATTTCTCATGATCTTGTGCCTCTGTACTTCCTGGTTCCAGTTAGAATTAGAAACAGAAGTGCTGGAATACTATGAGGGAGGCTTTCCATCCTGAAAAGAAGATGGTCTTATGCGATTTCTAGCCAAGTTTTTCAGATTTGTGATGGTCAGTTACTGAATAGTTGAAAGGATTCAGACTAACATCCAAACTTTTGGTTGATAGTTTGAGGTCAGATTCAGATTATCTGATAGATTGTGACTTGGAATATATGTCCACACACAAAATAGGATCCTTGTGCGGGTTATCTGGACCTTGAGTCATGTTGCGCAGGAGTAAGGAGATGCTGCATGCCCATTTCCTTCCACCCATCCCCAAGTTTACAAAGTGCTTCACACAGACATTAGCTACTCCTCACAACTGCCTTGAGAGGTAGGCAATTGTAAGTATTATCACCACTTTATAGGTGGTGAGACTGAGCTTTTCCTCACATCCCCCCCATGCAACAGGTGGGCTGGGGTGGTGGGGAAAGGGTGGAGCTGAGCCAATGTGTGTGTATGTGCCAGGGTGTGATTATATAGTTATTTACTGTTGGTGAAGACAAGCACAGAATTATTACTCCTCTGAATGCAGGGGAAGTAGGGATGAGTGGTGTCTGGGGCTTCCTGGTGCAGCTGGAAAGATAATGTAGCCCTACACACAACTTTTTTCCTCAGGGTTCCCTAACTGTAACCCTCAACTATTGCTATACTCAGCTTATTGCTGTTTGCTTCATTGTATATCTAAAACATATTTGTACTACATTATACTGAACACATTTTTAAGAGGTGCTATAAAGGCTTTACAAGGGGAGCTTTGGAAGTAATGATTTCCAGCTGCATTAACTTGTGGTAGTGTGCAGTACTCCCCTTGTGAAGTCTTGTGACAGGAATGAAATTAACTCATGTCACCACCATGAAGCAAGGTTAACTTACAATGAACTGCATTATGTTCCTACACCCATCCACTTAATATTGGGCCTGTCACAAGGCCGTTAGAAGATAAAAGGGCAGCAAAAATAGCAAAGATTAAAAAGTAACAGAATATCATGATTAGAGTTTATAACAGAATAAAGATCTGTCTTCTATATTCTGGAGTGTTACAGATCTGAGCTGGGCTTCAAAGGAATGGTCTGCTAAATGTGGCCTTAAATTTAGGTTTTGTTTTAAAAGGCTTTATAACATGTAGGCTTTGCATGAATAAAAATGAAAGAACAGAAGCAAGGAACCAAAGGTTAACAATGGACAAAGCAGGAATTCACAACTGGCCTTGTAAATAATACATAGCTAGTAGATGTAGTAGTAAAAATAATTAATTAATAAGAGTAATGTGTGACATTTGCAGCTGCAGCTTACGAGCACTCTTTGCAGTGCCTGGATAACTCCTGATCTACACAGGGATTGGTTCACAAAATTAGTAAATCAATCCTAAAGCATGTGAGTGGAACTGAGTGGAATTGGTCTCGGAAGGAATCCTAATTTAACCTAGATGGTAAGATTTTTTTAGGGAAGAGATTGTACTTTTAACAAGTGTTTTTATAGTACCTACAGTAATGGGGTTCTAATACTACATTTGGGTCATTGGGCCTTATTACAAAGAATAATAAACAAAAAATAATATTGGAAACTAATATCAATAGATATATTCCAATGATTTTCTAAAAATGCCAAACCATTTTTAACCCAAACATTACAGCATTTTGCTATTGTGTAATAAACTGTAAAATTATAATTGACTAGAAAATGTTTTTCTGAACAGTGAATCTAAGGGATTTTTTTTTTACTGTCCTATTTGGGATTACTGCAAAAACAACCAACCAATATAGGGACCAGTACTGACTCCTTTATTCAGCAGTATTTTACTCCATGAATAATTCTGTTGAAGTCAGTGGACTAGTTTGTGCAATTTGTCAGCCCTCTGAAAGAGGCAGCAGGTAAATACAGTGCCTTGCTCCAGGGGGTAGTAATCTGATACTATTATTATTAATAATTTTATCACTAATTAATAATAGCAGTGTATTAATTTGCATAGGTAGACTCAAAAGCATCCTATTGTAAATGCCAATTTTTGTAAATAAGCTTTACAGTTTGTAAAGCAAAATAGCAGTAAAGTTTTTTAACTATGTGAAGCCTGAAAGTATTGCTTTAAAACAGAATGTACTGGGCACTATTCAGGAGCTCAAACAGGGAGAGAGAGGGGAGTATGTTTTCCACTCTCTGAGGAAACCCTGTTCTTAAAATAGATATAAAGTTGTCAGGGTGTATTAAAAGCCATTTTAAAAATTAATTTATTAAGTGGATAGAGCACTGGGCTGGGACCCAAGAGACGTGGATTCTATTTCTGGTTTTGCCATTGGTCTGCTGGGTGTCCCTGGCCAAGTCTCTTCACCTTGCTGTGCCTCAGTGCCCTTGTCTGTAAAATGGGGAGACGGATACTGACATCCTTCATAAAGTTCTTGGAGATCTTTACTATTATAATAACACTACCTAGTTAGAAACAAAATATTTTACAAATTGATTTACTTTCTACTAGTTACGGGCCAGATTCTGCCTCCCTTAATCATGCATAGTTTTACTTTACTCCACAAACAGGCCCACTAAGGTAGAATGTAACCTGTGTGCATGGCCAACCAGGTAGGTGATGAGTGAGAAGACCTAAACTACTAGCTAATGCAACTAGTGAATGTAGGAAGTCCCAGCCCACCTGCCTGCCTATCAAACCTCGCAGTAGCCCGAGCTTTATCTGTTACCTTCAGGATTTGTTCTATGGTTCATTGTTTGGCCTTTTTTTAAGGTAAAACAAATATATCCTTCTGCTGGAACTCTAAGAAATAGAACCTAAATGACTTACTCATAGGATTAGGAACAGGTATGCATGAACTGAGCAGTTTGATAGGGTCACATAAAATACCTTCCCTTCCCCCAGAATGGTTATTGATTTTTATGGTCTGACCCAGTGTGGCCATTCTTATGCTGTGAAATCAATTCCCAAGTATTGTCACTTTTTCTTAGCTGTAGATAAATGTTTAAAGTTGTTTCCCAGTAGCTCAAGGTATCAATATTTGAAGTTACATTGTGGCTAAGGTGAACAGTAATGCGTTGTGGTTAACAATGTGCAATATAAAATGTCAATTTCAATTTTTGGAATATGTGCAGCCACAAACACAGTATCACCACATTCCTCTTGCCCATTCAAAGTAGTTTTTCTTCTTCTGCAGAGTAATGAAAACATATAGGTCAAGGGGATCATATGGTTGACAGCCACACTCAATGCTCATTTGTTAGTTGGCTTTCTTCTTTGATTTAATGATGGTGCACGATTGGTATGATTGGCCTCTGATTTCAGGATACGAAGTGTTCATTTGGGCCTCATAATATCACATTTAAGTATGGAATGGATTCATATTGTTGCAGTGCCACTGGAGGGTACAGAAATAAAAAAGCCTCAAGTGTACACTCACTGCTTTATGGTTACAATGTACTAATGTACCTCTAGAATGGCACCATTTCTCTAGCTAGCCATTTAGAGAGTAATTGTGAAAGCTGTACTCAGGCAGTCAACAAAACATACAGAAGACGGAAGCTTTCATTGTTCAGCAGACAAACGACATTAGTATGACTGCCTGAAATAGCAAGGATGAGGAAGCTAGGAGAAGGGTTCATGTCATTTCACTTGTTTGTAGTGAAAGAATGACCACAAGAGGATTTAGTGCCTCAGACAGGAGGTCATTTTTGCTGAAGAAGGTTGTAGCTGAGGTCTGCCTGGGTAAGAGTTCACAGGAAAAAATAAGGCTGGGCATTTAGCTCTTTTTCTTGGGTCACTTGTCAAGTGTTGCGCTGCCATCATTGGTTTTATAAAATGATTTGTGCAAGAGGAGGACATTTAAAACAGCTACAGCACCTAATGTTACGCTGAGAATTCCTTAGAGATGCTGCACTCATTTTTATCACCAGAGCAATGTGGAAAATCCTCTTCTAACATGTGTAGTGTGAAATGTGCTAAAAAAATAAAAGGGCCTGGTTCTGCTACCAGTACTAAGGGAACAACGGTGGCAGAACGGGGCTCAAGTGTGTTAAAATTAGCATTTTGTAGGCTATTGATTGGCAGGTGATGGTATGACATCGTAGAGAAGTATGGGAACCCAATGTGAATCTACTTCCATCTAGCTTTACAATTGGCCCTGCTAGTATCACTCATCAATAGGGTCAGTTGGCCCAAGACTAGGACACAGCACATTTGGGTTGCAGTTTTTAGCTACTAAAGAGAAGGTTTGGGAACGTAAATCTTGAATTCTTTCTTTAAGACTTATACATGGGGGGTGGGGGAGGAACAGTGCTGAAGGACAGTTCACGTGGGGGATGGCAATTATTGTAGGGAAGGTGTTACCAGAAGTCTGTAAAGGTGAACCAGAGCAGTGAGGTGAAGCAGGAGACTTGGACAGAAAAGTGGAGGCAGCTAGGCAAGGTAGCTACAGCAGTAAGGGGAGCCAAATGGGCAAGAGGTCTGTGAACAATGGTTTTATTTTCACCTACCTTGTAGGGGCAAGGTTGCGGAAGATTGGCAAGGAGCTAAGTGGTGGACTGAGTATGTGACTGGATGTAAGCGGAGGATGCAGGCAGTTTCAATGAATTTTGTCCAACAGACCCTGCCAAAAGATATCGAAGCATAGCTCAGCATATTTTTGCCTGTAAACAAGTTAGTTTATGTAATAAGCATAAATCATACATATAAGAATGTAACCAGCTGTTGACCCCATGTAACTCCGAGATAAGCGCAGAGAATATAGCGCCGCAGAGGACTCGCCGCCGGTGGAGTCCTGCCTGGTCAGCTGTCCCGAACAGCCAGAGTCCCCTGCAGCCCCTCCACGCATCCTAAGGTCTCCCCACGCAGATTGGAGAGTAAGTTCTTCCTTCCTTCAATAAAGTGTAGTTTACTATTCTTAGGCCTGAGTGTCCTCCTTTTGCTAATATCTTCCCCCCGGGCCCTTGTGGGCACATACCTATAAGAAGAGCTATAGCTATGTGGAGAAGTCAAGCAGTCAGGGGTGGAATTGGGGAGCAGAAGTGGAGCTGACAGTAGAGAAAACTCTGAAAAGAGAGAGCTGCAGAACAATGGGAGCATAGTGGCCTCTGATCTGACTTGTCTTCAGTGATCACTTTAGAACTAAAGGGTCCAGAGCCTTGACCTCTGATACCGCATGAGATGCTTCCTTTTAACAATCTATTCACATGTTCAGTAACAGAACATATTTACAGATAAAGAGAATATCTATAATTTAAAAAAATTCCCTTCCCTCCCCACTTTTATTCCTAAGTGAGAAATATGAAAATAGAATCTTTGTTACTGAGTATTTCATCCGATTTCTCTGTAATGTCATAATCCCCTCTGAACCTGATAAAAAGCAATGAAAACACTGCAATTTACTTTAGTGTACTGTGGGTCATGGCCTAGGTGAGATCCTTGTTGATTTATGTAGAGATGAATTGTAACTACAAGTAAGCAGCAGAAGCAGATAAGCTCTCGTGACACAAAGATCCTTTTTTCACAAAAATATCCTTACTAATAAAAGTGAAGAAAGAAAACAATCAGAAAAAAAGAATGGACAGAATTGTTCTAGTGAAACATTTTCCAGGGGGCATCAGATGCTTCTTGACATCAGGACGTGACATTGACTGTGGAATCAGAACATACTTCATGCAAATATGAAACAAAGAATGAAAAATAGTTTACAGTCTCTAACAAATGAATTAATCTCCAATATCACCCTTCTCTCAAAACCTGTAATGTAAGCCAAATTCATTCTCACCAAATAAGGTCTAGAGTAATGTTTCCTAAACCTTTTAAAGCTGACCTCCTTCGGGAAAATACAGGCGTATGCATCTTAACATATACATCTTCTGCACACCTGCCCCAGCTAGATCTTGTGCCCATCAAATTGGCATAACCCACACTTTAGGGAAAGCTAGTGTAGATCTTCATAATAGGATACTTCCTCCCCCCTTTTTTATGTTTTTTTAAACAGACATATTTAACAATGTTGACATATAAAGTATCCATCAGTCTGCACCTCAGATATTGTTTCAGGCTCTCTTCAAACTCAGGCAGATGTTTCTGTTTCAAATTTTGAAGGGTTTTTTCACAACCATAACAGCTAAGGACTTCATTTTAAAACTGAAAGCAGAAACTATGGACAGCAAATCCGAGGTTTTTCAGGGTATTCTCTCCCTATATAGTCCTTCACGCACATGCAGGGGGAGCACTCCACAATTTGGGAGTGGGCTAGAGACAATCTGGACCACTGTTTTTGCATATGATACAACTGTGAAGAAAGTGGCCATCAGCTAGGGTTAGAAATGCAAATTTTATTTATTTCAGTTTCACAGAATCTACACTCAGAACTCATTGTCACTTTCATATCTAACAGAGTGTACTTTCAAAACAAAGCATTGAGCAGAATTGAAGTATGTCTCCTTCGAGTTCGTAACAAAAGTGCCCCAAACAATACTCAAAGGATGAAATAAAAATTAGGTATTTCCCATAATGCTGCATGGGCCGGATCCTAAACTTGCTTAAATTATCATAGCTCATTTGAAGTCAGCACAGCTATGACAGTTTACACCAGCTGAGAATCTTCCTGCAGGTCTGAGTTTGGGAGGAAAAGAGGAAAAGGGAACTCAGAAAAAGTCAGAGTGAGCTCAGTACAATGAATGTTCTGCTCAGCCTTTGAAATTGCCTGCCCTTTCTTTCATTCCTTCTATTTGCTATTTCATTTTTGATACTTTGCCTGGTCAGATGAAACACTGAACTCCTTTTTTAACATAAGAGAAGTGCGGGGACTCAGCTGTTGGAGAAGAAGTTCTGGAGCTCAGTTTCTGGAAACTCACTTTGAACATCTGGGCACAAATCTACTCTAACCCATCAATGATTGCTTTGCTTGCCATAGAAGGCTTTGTTTTAGATATGTACTTACAGTGTCTGACATTGACTGCTGTAGTATGTGTTGCCTTTGAAGAGACAAAGGCAAAAGTGTATATTAACCTTTAGGCTATTTGTTGTTTTCTGAATGCATTTGAAATATGCAACATCCCAGCATTTGAAACATGTATTTCCTTTGCTTTGAAACATGACTAGCACATACCTGGAAATTCACTTACCAAGCACTTAATCTGTTATTTCCCCTATCCAAGTACTATCCTTCCTTCCTCCTGCTGCATTTCCAAGAATTTAGCTAAGAGCCAACAACTATTTTACCACTGCTATACCCCAAAGTAGCATCATAATGTTATTTTTATAACAAAAAAATAGAGCCTTAGGAATCTTATAAAATCATCTTGACAAAGAGAACAAAGTGTTCCAACATACAAAAGCGGATAAAATCATAATGAATCATTTTTAAACGTTCATTTGCATCCTTCTCCTCATCTCTAGCACTTTTCATCTTCAGAGCACTTTATGCACATTTAGGACTAGGTATTTTCACACAGCTAACGCCCATAGTTGTTTCATCAACCCAGGAACATCCCAGGGATGGGATAGTGGTCTACAGAGCCACAGATCCCTCTATGCTCCTCTATTGTTCCCAGGCAATTAGTAATTCATCTGTGGCCTATACCACCAGTAAATTATAATTTCTGTCCCCCATGCTGGTGAAGCCAAGAGTCCACTCATTCTCTGTCCACCTGCTGCGGCAAAGTAGTACTTGTGTACATAGCTCCCTTAACTCCTTCATGGCAAAGATCCAGATAGACCATAGAATCATACGACTGGAAGGGACTTCGGGAGGTCATCTACTCCAGTCCCTTGCACTCATAGCGGGACTAAGTATTATCTAGACAATCCCTGACAGGTGTTTGTCTAGCCTGCTCTTAAAAATCTTCAGTGACGGAGATTCCACAACCTCTCTATTTATTCCAGTGCTTAGCCACCCTGACAGTGAGGAAGTTTTTTCCTAATGTCCAACTTAAACAGCCCTTGCTGCAATTTAAGCCCATTACTTTTTGTCCTATCCTCAGAGGTTAAGGAGAACATTTTTTCTCCCACATCCTTGTAACTATCTTTTATGTACTTGAAAACTTATGTCCCCCCTCAGTCTTCTCTTCTCCAGACTAAACAAATCCAATTTCTACAATCTTCCCTCATAGGTCATGTTTTCTAGACCTTTAATCATTTTTGTTGCTCTTCTCTGGACTCTCTCCAATTTGTCCACATTCTTCCTGAAAAGTGGTTCCCAGAACTGGACACAATATTTCAGTTGAGGCCTAATCAAGGCGAAGTAGAGCAGAAAAATTACTTCTCATGTCTTGCTTACAACACTCCTGCTAATACATCCCAGAATGTTTCCTTTTTTTACAACAATGTTACACTGTTGATTCATATTTAGCTTGTTATCCACTATGACTCCCAGATCCCTTTCCGCAGTACTCCTTCATAGGCAGTCATTTCCCATTTTGTCTGTGTGCAACTGATTGTTCCTTTCTAAGTGCAATACTTTGCATTTGTCCTTATTGAATTTCATCCGATTTACTTCAGACCATTTCTCCAGATCATTTTAAATTTTAATCCTATTCTCCAAAGAACTTGCAACCCCTTCCAGCTTGGCATCATCCACAAACATTAAAAGTGTACTCTCTATGCCACCATCTAAATCCTTGATGAAGATATTGAACAGAACTGGACCCAGAAGTGATCCCTGTGGGACCCCACTTGATATGCCCTTCCAGCTTGACTGTGAACCAATGATAACAGCTCTCCGGGAACAGTCTTCCAACCAGTTATTCACCACCTTATAGTAGCTCCATCTAGGTTGTATTTCCGTAGTTTGTTTATGAGAAGGACATGCAAGACAGTATCAAAATCCTTTCTAAAGTCAAGATATACCACACCTACTGCTCCCCCCCATCCACAAGACTTGTTGTGCTATCAAAGAAAGCTTTTGGGTTGGTTTGACAGGATTTATTCTTGATGCAAACTGCAAACTGTTACTTATCACCTTATTATCATCCAAGTGTTTGCAAATTGATTGCTTAATTTGCTCCATCTTTCCAGGTACTGACTGGTCTCTGATTCTCCAGATTATCCTTATTTCCCTTTTTATAGATAGGCACTATATTTGCCTTATTCCAGTCCTCTGGAATCTCTCCCATCTTCCATGACTTTTCAAAGATAATCGCTAATGGCTCAGATCTCCTCAGTCAGCTCCCTGAGTGTTCTAGGATGCATTTCATCAGGCCTAAGTGACTTGAAGACATATAACTTGTCTAAGTAATTTTTCAATTGTACATTCCCTATTTTAGCCTCTGATCCTACCTCATTTTCAGTGGTGTTCACTGGTATGCTAGACATTCAATAGCTGCTAACCTTTTCAGTGAACACTGAAACAAAAAAGTTGTTTAGCACTTCTGCCATTTTCACATTTCGACAAGTCTGTTACATGAGTAACTCCAATAACCAAAATTTCCTGGCTCTTGCCATAATGCCCCAGGAATAAAGAAATCCACACAATCTCCCTTCTGTCTGTTTTCTGGAATAATTCCTATCTGCAGCAACTCCAGTAGTAGTCCTTTGGAAGCACTGCCTTCAGCCCCTCAGCTTTCTGCAGAGTATTGCAGTTTTCTCCTCCTTTTCCTGCTGCCCTCTTTTATAAGGGTTAGCTAATTAAGTTCCAGCTCTTTCTCAGGTACAGTGGCACAGGGCTAATCAGCCAGATACCCACCTGCAGGCCTCTGATCCCAGAGGAATGGTATCCCTTATATTTTCACACCCACCAAGTTGAAAGCACAGCAGAAATTATGGGCAGTGACAACTGGCAAAGGTTCCAAGTCAATATCAAAGATCAGCTCCTTACCACCCTTAACTGAAGTATTTACAGAAAATGTAAAATGATCACATCTTCAGGTATGAGTGTGCAAAAGTGCTTTAAGAAAAGGAGTACTTGTGGCAGCTTAGAGACTAACCAATTTATTTGAGCATGAGCTTTCGTGAGCTACAGCTCACTTCATCGGATGCATACCGTGGAAACTGCAGCAGACTTTATATACACACAGAGATCATGAAACAATACCTCCTCCCTCCCCACTGTCCTGCTGGTAATACCTTATCTAAAGTGATCATCAAGTTGGGCCATTTCCAGCACAAATCCAGGTTTTCTCACCCTCCACCCCCCCCACACAAACTCACTCTCCTGCTGGTAATAGCCCATCCAAAGTGACAACTCTCTACACAATGTGCATGATAATCAAGGTGGGCCATTTCCTGCACAAATCCAGGTTCTCTCACCCCCCTCCAAAAACCACACACACAAACTCACTATCCTGCTGGTAATAGTTCATCCAAAGTGACCACTCTCCCTACAATGTGCATGATAATCAAAGTGGGCCATTTCCAGCACAAATCCAGGTTTTCTCACCCCCCCACCCCCATACACATACAAACTCACTCTCCTGCTGGTAATAGCTCATCCAAAGTGACCACTCTCCCTACAATGTGCATGGTAATCAAGGTGGATGGCCCACCTTGATTACCATGCACATTGTAGGGAGAGTGGTCACTTTGGATGAGCTATTACCACCAGGATAGTGAGTTTGTGTGTGTGGTTTTTGGAGGGGGGTGAGAGAACCTGGATTTGTGCAGGAAATGGCCCACCTTGATTATCATGCACATTGTGTAGAGAGTTGTCACTTTGGATGGGCTATTACCAGCAGGAGAGTGAGTTTGTGTGTTGGGGGGTGGAAGGTGAGAAAACCTGGATTTGTGCTGGAAATGGCCCAACTTTAGATAAGGTATTACCAGCAGGACAGTGGGGAGGGAGGAGGTATTGTTTCATGATCTCTGTGTGTATATAAAGTCTGCTGCAGTTTCCACAGTATGCATCCGATGAAGTGAGCTGTAGCTCACGAAAGCTCATGCTCAAATAAATTGGTTAGTCTCTAAGGTGCCACAAGTACTCCTTTTCTTTTTGCGAATACAGACTAACACGGCTGTTACTCTGAAACCTGTCAAAAGTGCTTTAGATCTAGATGCACCACTCCTTGATTCACTGCAGTGTGGATGAATATGCAATGACACTTCCAAGTCTCTGTGTCCAAACGCGTCACCAGACAATGTCATGTTCGCTTCTCCAGGTGTTTGGAAGTTAATCAAGTATTCTTGTGAGAGTGGTGCACTGTGAATCTATTAGATCTGTATATAACAAAACCAAACTGACATTTACCATGTTATGTGGATGCCAAGCCTGTGTGGTGTGTTGCAATGACCTGAAAAAATAAGCGTTTTCGTTTGGAAATGAAAACAGCATTGCCAAGTAGTGAGAAGGAACACTAGTAATCATTTATAATGATCTGACAATGAAATATTTGGTTAAAACCATTGTTACTATAAATATAAACTTGTTGAACATATATATTTGTAATGAAAATGAATTTATAATGAATATTTTTCACATTAAAAGGAGTGATCACTTTATCAAATGAAATTGAGGGCCACATTATACACAACTCCCTTTTCAGATACCCCCATTTTTCAAATATGTGTTAATTATTCCTACTGCAAATGTTAAATACATGCATTTCATATATTAGAACTCTTCTGCCTTTATTTTGTATGCCCCAAACCATGCAAACTCTTACTGATTAAGAGGTGGCAAGAGTGGGATGAAATATGGATATTTCAAAATGCTGCACGGTGCTGGAGTGTCATCAGGCAGATTCTTGAAATGAATGATCCTGAGATACAAAAGCCACAAGAAAACCCTAACCTTGTATGGATCTTGAAGTGAGGTTGACGAGAGTGGCTGCCAGACTATTCTACTCCCCCATGGAAGGAGAAGATAATGTAACCCACAGTATGCATCACATCCCCCTTAACTGAGTCACACAAAGAATCAGAGTCTACTACTGCCTGACAGAGTTACTCCTTTAGCTCAAGATGCCCATGGTTTTAGTACCAAAATCCTAGGGTTTAATCCCTGCTGATGACTCATGCAGAGAGTTGATACAGCTGTCAGCATCAGCCTTAAGCAGTTCTTGTGCTCCCTGAGTACAAGGACACAGGCCATGTCTACACTAGAGACCTTACAGTGGCACAGCTGTACCATGCAGCTGTGCCACTGTAAGATCTCTTGTGTAGCCGCTCTATGCTGATGGGAGAAAGCGCTCCTGTCAACATAATTAAACTACCTCCAATGAGTGGCAGTAGCTATGTTGATGGGAGAGCTGTTCACGCAACCAATTATGCTGGTAAAACTATGTCACTCAGTGGGATGTTTTTTCAGTGACAAAAGTTTTGCTGACATAAGTGATTGTCTCCAGGAGGCAGAAACAAGGGGAACATTTCTTGCATCCGCTCCACTTTGTTCACTCATATCTGATGAAACACTCTGATCCTTAGCTTTCTTGCATGCAGCGTTATTGTAGCCATGACAGTCCCAGGATATTAGAGAGACAAGGTGGTTGAGGTAATATCTTTTATTGGACCAACTTCTGATGGTGAGATAGACAAGCTTTCCAGTTTACACTCTGAGTACATTTCCCAAACCTGAAGAAGAGCTCTGTGTAATAGCTAAATACAAGGTGGAACAGATTGTTTAGCAAAAGTAGTTAACACACATTCTAAGAGACCACTCAAGGTAAAGTGGCCCATTACCACCTCTAGTCACAGGGTGGAAAGGCAGTGGCAGTTTTGTTAGTCAGTTATAGGTTGTTGTAATAGCCATAAATCCAGTATCTCTCTTCAGTCCATGATTTTTAGTGCCAAAGTTATGAATGTTAGCTCCCAAGCTTGTCTTTTGAAAGCATTGTGCAGTTTCCTTTGAGGACTGATATGTCAAACATAGAGTGATCGCTTTGTGAAAAGTGTTCACCCACAGGTGATATGGTGTTTTTGTCTTTTGTCCCTTGAAATATGTAGATTACTTACGCTAAACAATCTGTTCCACCTTGTATTTAGCACTTGTGACACTTCAAATATGTTACCCAGACCTGAAGAAGAGCTCTGTGTAAGCTTGAAAGCTTGTCTATCTCACCATCAGAAATTGGTTCAATAAAACATATTACTTCACCTCCCTTGTCCCTTAGCTTTCTTGGTTGGCATCGTGGGTCTCAGATCTGCTTGCAGACTCATACTTGTGAAAACATACTCAGTAACATAGTGGTTGGGTTAGAATTTCTAAGGCCATGTCTATGCTACCACTTAGGTTGGCAAAACGTATATCTCTCAGGGATGTGAAAAAACACCCCCATACACCGAGTGACAAAAGTTTTGCCGGCACAGTTCTCTAGCACAGACATAGCCTTAGTCTTGTGAATTACATTAAAAGAAGCCTAATGACATTCTTAACTGAACAACAAGAGGCCATTGTTTGGTTTTTAAAAAAAACTTATCCTAATTGCTTGCTTAGTGGTGTACGAAAGGTAAACAGAGCAGTTAGGGAACTCAATTGTATTTTTTGCTCAGATGATGGACCTGATTAGGAAGTAAATGTGATCTTTAACATCCTACTTATTTGGTATGATGCCCTTTACTTTACAGTCTGCTATTTTATTGTACTTAGCTTCAAAACATATATCAATACACGGTAACAAGATGTGAAAATGACATCATAAAATACAAACTGAAGTAAGATGCAACAGAAACATAACAAGGAATGTTAGAAACATCTGAAATAAATAATATTTGAGAATAGAATTACCCACTTTGCTAGCTGAATTACCCCTGAATACTTTCTATGCATGGATTATTTATAACCCAGACGTTTCATGGAAAAAAATATACCATGCAACATGATATGTTGACCATACAAAGAGCAAAAGAACATCATTAGCAGCATCTGAACAGCTTCGTGGTATGTTTTCCTTTGTGTGACTGGTTTCAGACAGGTGGGAGATAAAGCCTTATTGTAAATCACTTGAAAGACTCTCAATTTGGAATAGTTATGCTATCTCTCAGGCTTTCTTCCCTTTCTGTCTTTTGCTATACAGTAAGACTCTCCTGTCACATAATGAATTAATCTTTACTATTCAGCAGTGGGAAAAAAGGTTTGTGCACTAAAAGAGGGGAAGCAAGGATTTTCGACAGAACAGGAGCCCAGCACACAATTATATGTGTGAAAGTGAGAGCAATAGAGCTTTGCATAGAATACAGCAACTGGTAAGAAAAGTCATTTTTTAAATAAACACAGCGGAAAGGCTTGTCAGTCCTGACAATATTTATGGCCTGAAATCAGATGGTTCCATTTTCCTTTGATTCTCTCTCCATAAAACTTCTTTAATCAGTTGAAATTGGACACAAGGCTCTGCTGCCATAAATTTTGTGAAGTAGTCAGTTAAATGAGACATTTCTCAGTAAGTATTTCCACTACATTTTAAAGGCACTTTAATACGAGAAACAGGAAGACTTTTAAAAACCATCTTAAACTGTAATAGGGGATTGTCCATTAATACAAGAAACTAGCGATCAATGTTCCACTTTCTGTGTAGCGTACTATAAAGGTCCTAAATTATCAAAACTGATTTTGTAATTCTTTTTAAATTGCCTGTTTTTACATTTTGCCTTGCATGATATTTTAAATTACTGTAGCCCTGGGCAGTTATTTACTGCATTATTCCTCAAGTAGTAAGTCATTATGGGCTCTATGGAAGCAAGAGCTGTGCCAGAAAAATCTTGCACTTAATTTCAGGAAAGAAACAGAAATTACTTTAGGAATCATACGGATAACACATTTGGTGAAGATACTATGAGGCTGATGAGACATTTTTTCCCCAAATTATATTCTAAAGACTTGATTAGGACTCAGTATTTATTTTGGCTCTAGGGTCTACATAGGGCTTCTATGTTTCAACAGCTGAAGAGTCTATTCCTGTTTCAAGAAGCAAATATTTCTTCAGATTGCTCCTGTCAAAATCAGGCTCTGAGTTTTAAAGACTAATCCTATAACTAGGACAGATCATGATGTCACACCTCCATAGCATGAATTAAGACCACCTGACCATGTTCCAGAGTAATTTCCCCTGTGTGTGTGTTTGCTTTTGTAGATTAAAGCTAGTGCTTTAAAATAAAAGCCCCACTTGCTGCCAGAGTCTCCTACTTCTTCACAGCAAAAATGAGGGAAAGCAATAGATCTTATATAACTTGTTAAAAGGACAGGAGCTGTTTAGGTCAATAAAGAGCAATGAATGCAAACTGAAAATGCAGTCTCTCCCATACTTATTTTTAATTTGGCTTTTATTTTTATTCTGAAGCAATCTTATATGAAACCTAAGAAACATACAATATGGATACTCTCAAGCAGCTTTAATCTAAGAGGAAGATGAAAAAAATATGGCAAGCTTGCTTTCACAAGCAAGATCCACATTTATTCATTTCTGAAGTATATTAACATATTGTGTGCATACAAATTACATTACATGGTTACACGTAATCTTCATTCAGTCAACTCTGTCAAACAAACGGCTCTGCTACAGCAAAACACTTTCAAAGCATTATATTATATAGCAATAAATAAACTACTTTCCAGTAAATTATTTTATGAAAATTTCTTTTATAAAGATTCCATATAAGCTTGCAATCCCTAGTGCAAGACTGAATACCACATAGTAGTAAACTATTACTTTATTTGCCTAATAATGCCTGATTTCTTCCGTTTGCTTCAGCAAAGGTCATGCAAAAATAATCAGCACAAAACTCTGATAATTTGAAATGGAGATGAACTGTATAATAATATTAATTGGAAATCATAAAATGCATATGTTAACTAGCGTCTACATTCCAGATGAGCCAAAAAAACCCACCCAAACCCAACTCATGTCCTGCAGTAGATAACTTCTCTAGAGGTTCCTAGAGAAATTAAGTAATTTAATTAACACATCTGCATCTGAACCAGCTGAGGCCCCATTTTAGTGATATTGTCATTAGTGATCCTAGGGCTGGACAAAGTGGTTCAAAGCATTTTGTTATATTTCAAAGAGAGTTCCCTTAAGACTGGAAGGAATTTCAGTCTCTGTGTCCATGTGATTCTTTGCATCTCTGCAGCCATTGAGGATGATATTTTTGGTACTAAGTTTTGTGATGTTTACACGATACATCTGGAACTGAACTAATATTATCTGCTCATTTCACTGAAATATCCAGTTTTTAATTACTGGTACTAAAAAAGTTAACAGGATTAAAATCTGTTACTTAGTCCCTGTGATGGGGTGCCTGCCCCATACTGGCTCTGAGAGTGATAAAACCACCCCAGGGAGGCTCCTATTGAAAATTCCAGGGGAAGTGGGTGGGCGTAAACCCACCCACAGCTAAAAGACCCTCCCCCAGCCTAGGGATGCTGAGCTGCAGGCAGCCAAAGGACCGTGGCTGCAAACAATTAGGGTGACAGCTGGACCAGCCAATCAGGGCTCAGCCAGCTCAAATAAAAGGAAGCTGCAGACCCACATGATTTAGTCTGCTGCAGGGAGCCCTGGGGAGAAGACTGGCTTCCTAGAGGGCTACAGAGAGACCAACACCTGGGGAGGGGCAGCTGCTAGCAGGGACTGAGGGAGCTCGAGAGAGCTCTTGATGGGCTGCCAGGACTTACAGGCTCGAAGCCCTGGGAAGAGGGCAAAGGAGCTAGAGGCAGAGGCAGGAGCAGAAGGAACTGAGGCTGTGGGGAAGTGGCCCTGGGAATAGAGGTGAGGTGGAAGGAAGAGGAAGCAGGAAGCTGCTGTTTGCACGGTCCCTGGTTAGGGGCCCGGAGTAGTGGGCGGGCCTGCCCCCCCCCCCACTAGCCCCTTAAGGAGCGCCTGGCTGTGGACTACCAAACTGCTGCAAGCAGTTGCTGGACTCTTGTTGGGGTTGTCCCCCAGAAGTGTGTGTGTGTGGGGGGGAACCAGATGGTGACATGGCTGGAGGGTTGTGCCATGAAGCAGATGCCGAGAGAAGGGATCTGTAATGGGCCTGCAGGCAGAGGTGAGGATGGAGGAGCCACCACCACCTGAGGGCACACCTGCTGGGACTGAGCTAATTCCCAAAATGCCCAGCAGGAGGTGTCAGTGTGGTGAGTGATCCCATGACAGTCCCCAAGCCTACATACATGTGAATATATGCACAAGTTTATGTACCTTAGTAGTCCCACTGATTTCAATGGATTGATAAAATAGGACAGATGCCAAAGCCCATTATTAATTCCTTATGCCATCTGGTCTCTTGAAGAACTGAAGGCCATTTTTATAATAAATGCCTCATTTGTATCCTGATAAATAAACACATACCCACAAATGGGTAGTGTCATATGCAAAAACACTATTTTTTCTATGCAACTGTATTTTCCATTCAGACAGCAACTTGCATTTCACATGCATTTATGTTTTGAGAGCACAATTAAAAAAATATTCATTCCCCCCACCCAAATTCTATACTTTTTAAAATATCAGAACTGTTGCTTTTTGTATATGCAAAGAAGAATACACAACCCCAATATTAAAAAAATTATAGTTTTTCGGAATTACTTGTATTAAAAGCTGTCAGACTCATAAAAGCGGAATTTATGATCAAGAAATTGTTTTCTGTATCACAGTGAAGCTGTCATTTAACTGCAGCCCAAATCATCTTGTGATCTTCCCTTGAAGCCTTATGTGTATGTTGAACCGAGAAGGTAACAAGATTGAATGAAGCTCAGTGGGACACTACGTAGATCAGGGGAAAAAAGCACAAGTATTCATCAAAATCCTCTGGGATCTCTGCAAGAGGAAACTAGCTTAAAATTACTCCTTTCCTCCATGATAGGTCCAATATATAAGTTACAAGCACCTCATGATCAACACTATTGAAGGTCACTGTTAAGTTGCAAAGCATTAGCAAGGAAGTCTGACTTCTGTCCATAGTGCTGAGAAGCTTTTATGAGCACAAACTGCTTTCTTCCCACTTTATCCATATTTAAGGCTGATTGGATGGAATGTAGGACACTGGAGGAAGCCAAGAAAGATGGTGATAGGCCACTTCCTACAACACCTAATCTCCTGAGGTACTGAGCAGTTGCTCTTCTGTGAAGGCCCGAACATGTACACACCAGCTTCATTTGGGCTTCTTGCATCTCATGCTCAACACATCCATGAGGCTACAGCAGGAGATCATGAGAAGATTTGTACTTTAGTTTAGACTTCAAGGTCTTATTTGGGGAGTTCAATGACCACAAATTCCTGTTTGTTTAATAAAGAGTATAGCCTCCCATTTTTAGTGATGGCTAGGGTTTCAGAAATACTTGTACTGATTTTGAATACAAGTAGAGGGAAAATATCTTCTTCTGAGTGCATATAGTAATTGCAGAAATATATATGAGTTTCCTCATGCCTTAACTCATCACAAGACCTTGTTTGTTAAGGAAAGTTTAGCTTCAGGTTAAGGTAGAAGAACCAATTGTAACAACAAATAGTTTGGACACATCAATACACATGAAATATTTAATTATCTTTTACTGTTTCTGTGACGCATTGAGTTAAAAGTGTAACTGCATGAATATGACATGCTAAATTCTTCTGTTAGCTGTTCATAATCATTATACTGTCATCAACAGTATTACAGAACCTTTATCAAGCATGAGGGAAAAGGTTAGCATTTTTTTAAAAAAATGATGTGTTAATAAATATATTAATAGAGTGATGGGTTTCATTCTCCTTTGTCAAGTCTCAGTGGGTAGCTGTGTTAGTCTGTATCCACAAAAACAACAAGGAGTCTGGTGGCACTTAAAGACTAACAGATTTATTTGGGCATAAGCTTTCATGCCTTAATAAATCTGTGTTAGTCTTTAAGTGCCACCGGACTCCTTGTTGTTCTCCTTTTTATTCATTATAGAGACCCAAATAGGACATCTATCATCCCTGTGGAAAGCCAAGTGCAGAGGAGCACAATGTTTGGGTGGAGACATATCTTTTAGGGATGAATTTATTAAAAGGGGAACTATACATTCTAGTAAAGAGTATAGGTAAGAAGTTGGTAAAGTACAGGTAGGAATTAGTGAGGAACAGTCAAACGTAAGAGTCACATTTAAATATGCCACTTGAGGGCAACCAACTGAATATTGACAAAATGTTCAAATGCTTATATACAAATGCTAGAAGTCTAAATACTAAGATAGATGAATTAGACTGGCTAGCATTAAATGAGGCTATTAATGTAATAGGCATTGTGGAATCTTGGTGGAATGAGGATAATCAATGGGACATGATAATACCAAGTTATAAAATACATAGGAATATCAGAGTAGGTAGCATTGGTGAGGAGGGTGGCACTCCATGTGAAAGAAAGCATAGTCATATAAATAAAGTCTTAAATGAATCAAACTATCCCATAGAATCTCTACTGATAGAAACTCCATGCTGAACAATAAGAGTATTGACTACCTGACTAGGATAGTGACAGTGATTGTGAAATGCTCAGAGTCATTAGAGATGCTACAAAGGCAGAAAATGCAATAATAATGGATGATTTTAACCATCCTCATATTGACTAGGTATATGTCACCTCAGGATGGGACCCAGAGATAAAATTTCGAGACACCATAAATGACTTCTTGGAGCAGCTAGTCCTCGACTGCACAAGTGGAGAGGCAATTCTTGTTAGTCCTAAGTGGCACACAGGATCTGGTCCAGGAGATGAATATAGCTGAACCACTCAGTAATAGCAACCATAATGTATTAAATTTAGCTTCCTTGTAGGGAGAAAAATACCAAAGAAACCCACCACAATAGCATTTAACTTTAAAAAGAGAAACTACGCAAAAACGAGGAAGCTAGTTAAACAGAAATTGAAAGAAATAGTCACAAGGGTAAAATACCTTCAAGCTGCATGGAGACTATTTGAAAACACCATAACAGAGGCTCAGGCTCAGTGTATATTCCAAATATATTCCATAGTCCATCAATGGCTATTAGCCAAGATGCTCAGGGATGCAACCCCATGCTCCAGGTGTCTCTAAACCTTCAATTGCCAGAATTATCCGATGCTGACCGCTGTTAGAGACAGGATACTGGGTTAGATGGACCACTGGTCTGACCCAGTATTCCCATTCTTATGTTCGTATCCCACTGAAGTGACTCTCTCTGCTGCTCACCAAATACTGTATAATCAAAGAGGTTTTTCTCCTTTTACACTTGATCTGGCAAGAAGCTGAGTGCCCTCAAATACCATTTACTTTTATGGGAGTCAGAAGCACTCTGCATCTCTCAGGAGTACTCAGAACCTTGGAATTTCAGTATCTTTAGAGATATTTGGTTTTGAGTTTGCTGTGTTTTTCTGGTATTGGACTTGAGTACTGGACAACCAGTCCAGACATTAACAGGTAATCTTTGGGCACTTTCAGACAGAATGTAGTTTACTTCCTGCAGATCAATACCACAGCTTACAGTGTCCTCTGTGTTCAATATAATTTTGCTAGTGTTCACCTACTCCTAATTACTGTAGTCATTTCATGGCATATGTTTGAATGTTCCCCTGTGCTCTAGATGTATAGGAGTAGCTCTGTCAGGAAATATCCTGCTTCCTCACCTACTAATTCGACAAGTCAGTCAATGTGCCTGGTCCATGTCATTTAGCATAACTATGATGGACACAATGCTCCACACCTGTGTTCTGAGGATTCTAATGCTTTAAAGAATGTCTGTACAATGCAATCTTCATTATGAAACATACAAAGGAAACTCCTGCTGCAAGTTTCCTAATCAAATGAGAACTCCCCTGATGCTGGTGAGGACAGCAATGGTGATGAGTTTTGTTCTGCTCCAAATTACTAATTGACTTTTTCTAAAGAAAATCTACTAGGAATCTTGACTTTTTACAGCAAATGCTAAACAGCAGTTGTTTTCTAATTGTTCTTCAGATTCTATAACCCTTGTAAATTTCTCTTTTGAATAATAAGCTGGAGACTGTTTTAATCGACACTTCCAGTTAAAAGCAATGCATAATTAGATCAGAGAAAACTGTTAGTATAACAGTATCGGACTTTAACCCACAAAAGCCAGGAAATTCAGAGATCAGGCTCTCTAATTATCTTCAACTCTTTCTGTTGTTCCTAGGTTTTTGCACTACTTGTTCTGTGACATGGAAAATTCTGTAATACCTAAACTTGGCAGAGAGAGAGAGAGAGAGAGAAGATGCAATTTCAGTCTTTATATTCAGTTTTTATACATTTCCTGTAAGAGTAAAAGTTAGAAAAGGCTAGAAAAAAACCTGAAGTAACTTGTTCAATATAACTGTCCAACAAGAAAATGGCTGGACAATAGAATGTTCTTCTGGATTGAACTGGACCCATTAGGCCAAATTTTCGAATGAGTAGCAGCTGATTATACACACACACACACACACACTTACACCCATGCATGTATACCTGTATTTGTAGTACATCCAATTAAGCTATCCACACAAGACAATTAACAGATTTGCATCTGTAAATGTAGATGTGTGCATGTATGTTTTTTGTGTCTGTACAAGATTTTAGTATTAATGACATTTCAATGTGGACTTGGTTGTCTTAAACTGTTTTGTGTGATATCATTGGCTATATGCTTTTACACATTTTTAGGTGAGAAAAGGTTATTTTAAAACAAGACTCAAAATAGATGCAAAGATCTCTAAAGAGAAAAGAAAAGAACCAGAGAAAAGAAATATGCTAAAATTTTCAAACTTAGATGCCTAAAGTTAGTCTTTTAAATCCATATTTACTATTTACCATCTGAATAGATGGCCTGATTTTTAAAGCTGTTGAGCATATTTAGGTGCATAATTATGGATTTAGGAGTGTAATTTTGACCATAATTTTTGGGCAGCTCTAGAAATTAGCTTCTACTTTCTCGGGAGGCATTAAAGTTTAGCAAATCTAGGCACTCCTGAATTAATCCATGAAATGGCATTGTGATTCAGATGGATCCATCACAAAATCCTGGATCAGATCTCACCAATCTCTGAGGTGGGTTGGAATCTTAACAATAGTCCAGATCTGAATTTGACAGCCGAACCTGTCTGTACAATTGAATGAGCCAATCTCCCTTGAATTCTGGAGAGTCATGCTTTTTCAGAAGCATAGGTTATAGCTCAACCAGTTAAATCAAACTCCAAGGTCTAACTACACTAGAAAAAAAGGTTTAGTGCAGGTTAAAATAAGCAAAACCTCAGATCTAAAAAAAGAAACCCAGACCACCACACACAATATAGAAGCAATGATAAAGAGCCAAATCCTGGTTGCCTTACTCATGCAAGTAGTCCCACTGAGACTGTTTCTCCATTGCCTTGCACCACCTGTCATTTACAGCTGTGCAAATTGGGGTCAGTTGTTCCAGATAAGAATGGTACATTTTACACCCTCTTGTCACTTAGCACAGGTGTAAATGTCTATATAGCAAACAAGGGAAGGAAGAAGTAGGCACACTGATTTAAAGGGACTGCTTGCCCCAAGGTGGACTTTTGGGAAAAGAGGTATTTTATATTAAAGTATTTCTTATGTGATCTAATTTTCTTGTATGGGAGAAATTCAGCGGTGGATTGACCAAAGTCCATCCAAATATACATACATTACAGACTGAACTTTGAAGATAAATTATTTTAAGATTTAAAGAGAAAGTTCAAAAATATAACTTGAGGGCAGTCTAGAGAAGTATGCTATAAAATAACAGAAAAAGACTCCATCTACAAAGTGAGTCTGATGTCAGTGAAGACCATATTAGCAATGATTCAGAATAGCAATCATGTCACACTATTTTATAAGAAAACCAGCTTTGAGATTTTATCATATATCTATATAATATGGGAATTCTGATTATATGAACAGTGGTGTTTCAGCTGCTCATAGACTGTTAGGATATGAAGTTCACTGAAAAGTAGTTTTCCTTAGATTTCCAATAAGGTAATAGATTTGACCTCTGCCTTGATATTAGTGATCTCTGTACAGATAATCGGTGAACAAATCAGCTTACATTTTTTGTAGATTTGCAATAATTTCTAAAATATAAATTATTTATACTGATTATGCATCATGCTTAGATGGGTAGTGTCATAAATACTTTAATATCAAAATTAAATGATTTATACACATTTATTTTAATCAATTTCTGTGAAACTTTTAGTTTTCATAGTAAACATATTTTAGATTTGTTTCTTTAAAGTTCCTTGAAAATGGACAAAAATATTTTCAATGCAAAATTCATTTACCTCTAGAGTAAAGTTTAATCCAGTGCAAAGGGTTTATGAAGAACCTTGTTTCTCCATTAAGGACTTGATTCAGTGAAGCACTTCAGCACATGCTTAACTTTAAGATCATGCTTAAACCCAACCCAACTTAGTAAAGCAATGAAGCATGAGCACTTAAGTGCCATTGAATTCAGTAAGTCTTGAGCATATGCTTAAATGCTTTGCTGAATATGGATGGGCCTAAAATAGGGATAATGATACTGACCTCCTTTATAAAGTGCTTTGAGATCTTCTGATGAAAAGTGCTATATAAGAACTATGTTTATTATTATTTATTAATTAAGTAGTTGCTCAAGTGCTTTGCTGAGTTGAAGCCTAAGCCTTCCACAAAGTAGTCATGCTCTGCCAGCAATTGTCTGGCTCAGAATCCTCCCAAGGGGAGGGGTTAAACTGCAGATGGAGCAGCAGCATATGTTGTTGCAGACTTTCCCTACTTTTACTTGAAGCAGCATTAGCTCCCATGGCTGCTTCCAGGCTCCACTCCTCCTGCTCCTGTTCACTCTCTCCTCACTTGCAGAGCCCCAGTCCCATGCAGTTAGTATGAAGGCATTTCTACAGCTCTAATGAAGTAGAACCGCTGCTCTCCATGCCCGACCTGCACAAATTGGGATGAACTGGCTCCCTTCCATTTACATTACCAGAGGCCCTTAGTCAGAAAGAAACCAGAAACATACTTTGGTCCCAATCTTTTCCCCACTGAAGTCAATAGGAATGATCCTATAAAGGATCGGGCCTTTTTTTTATTAATAATAATAATAATAATAATAATATAATAACTCTTTCCAACAGATCAAAACTGGACTTAGAGATCCAGGTGTTCTTTAATAACATATGCTCTTCTACTGCTCAGGTTCAGTATCCCATTCATTGTGCTTTTTGCTATTCTTTTGTCTTTCTTCTCCCCTTCCCCTTTACCTACTCCATCACCCACAATCCCTTACAACTATTCCTTGACTCCCAGCACCTGTAAGTGGTCCAGCAAAAATGCAAGTTAAAATATTAATAAAAATACATATGTATAGTGTTTTGTACACTTTTCTTGCGTCCCTTTCTCACCCCATATCTGTTTTCCCCTCCCCTCTCCAAGCTGCCACTATTAACAGTGGTGGCAAGTGTAAATGCAGTGCAAATGAGAATTTTGCCACGTGTTTTTTTATGTAAGATCAAGTGATTCTGAAATATTAGGAAAAAAGTAGATTTTTTTTTAAATAAATGGCCGGTAGTAATTTTCCTCCAAATCAAGGTGCTATCTATCAAAAGTCAAAGCAATGCAGTGACAGTTGGTGTGTGTTCATTGACCCAAACTTGTAAACTAACAAATGAGTAATCTGCTCCCTCGGCCCTAATGCCTTTGCTGGATGTTTTCACAGAGATGTTAGAAAGTTATTTTCCAAGAAAGGTACGGAAGAGATTAGGGCTGTCAATGATTTACCTAATGACTACAGCCAAAAGTCCTGTTAAATCATTTGCTGAGTGGGTCCATCATTGTTATGAATCAAAACAATAAATGTAATGAGATATTAGGACAATTAAATACTTGGTATGTTCTGTAACAAATGTACAGATGGGTTATTATCAAAAGAGAAATTGATTAATTCGTTAAACTGGAAGTAAACTTCAACTGGACTGGTCACCATAATAGAAATTTTTCATGAAGGATTATTGGCTGTGCTCCACACTAAACACATAACATTAAATATCATTCAGAAATCATTAGCCCCTAGCAGAACTGTCTTTTTGGTTATGACTGCATTAACCCTTACACTTACACTTTTCTGAGGTATATCTGATCATTTACTTCATGTATTTTCCTTTTTAAATGAAATAGTTTAAATAATTTGCTTAATGTGCTTAGATTGGCAAAAACATCTGAATGAAACACATGAGGGTTTGGAAGGCCATATTCTTTCATTAGAGTGAAGATGGTTCTATGATATCTTCCTAACTGGTCACCTTTTCCTTTAGCTGGTATATTTCTTATTAAAAGAAAAACAAAACAAATGAAAAGGAAACAAGTGAAAGTTATTAAAAAATGCTTTTATATACAAACATTCATTGGTGTTAAACATGAGTCCTTCCTTGACAATCTCTCCATGGGATAACTGAAAATTATAAACATTCTAGTACTATATGTTAACTACTCAGGTGGGGATATTTCTAGAGCTGATCTCCATCTAAAGATGAATTTGTTTGTCCAAAAATGTTTCTGTCATTTCACAATGAAAGAAAAGGAAAAACAAAACAGAACAATACAATAACAGCAGAACTCCCTCCACTTCCTTAATTACATAATAGAAAAATATTGTGTTCATGTTTAAAACAACTGTAAGCACTGACGTGGCTGGAGGTAGAAAGTTGGAATTTAGCAGGAAAATAGTCTTTGAAAAGTGCCTTTGAGTGTTCCAGTAAAAAACTGAGTTTAATTTGATAAGAAGTTATATGGGTTTGAAAATCTCACTTTTTGCATGTGCAGTATTTAGATAAATTTGTTAGCACATATTGCAAAAGTTCCAAATATAGGAAGGCTGTTAGCCTGGTTACCTGTGTAGTGAATATTCTTATTGAAGATGTGTGCTGAATGCTAAGGTTCACCTTGAACAAAGAAACCGGCTAAAGGAGCCCTGCCTCATTCTCTACATAGTAAAAGGTACAGTGAATGAGGGCAGGGCTTTGTGGATGTTGTACAGTGTTATGAATGAGGTTGTTTTACTACCTGTTCACCTCAGTTGCTAAAAAGTGTGCAGTGTGGTGCTCTTATTAATGGGCATTTTCAAAAGCTCTCCCAAGAGGTATGTAGTGGATTTTCTCCTGCAAAAACCTACTAGAGAGCTTGCCATTTGACATCACCCTTTTCATAGAAAGGAAGAAATTGCTGGTTTTTCAGCTTTAGGTTCATCTCAACACTAGAGACATCTTAGGTAGCACCAATCCATTTACAAGCCTTCTTTTTAAATTGAGACCTTTTGATCAGAGTTAGAATTAATCTCCTGCTAACTTCAGATTAGGGCGATTTGGGTATTTTCATCTTGCTGGACCTTTACTATAATTGACTGTAGGTACTTCCTCTGTTAGAAAGCATGTTTTGATATGCCTGGAGCCATTCACTAGTGGTTTTAGCCACTCAGTGTCAGTGGATAACTTTGTCAACATTAAGAAATTTGAAAGAACTCAAAATTCAGCCAATTTTCCTTGTTGGTCTTAGGAGTCTTTTAGCTAAATTGTTTCCAACCAAGGTCTAGAGTATCATCATCATACCAACAAAAACAAGGAGTCCGGTGGCACCTTAAAGACTAATAGATTTATTTGGGCATAAGCTTTCATGGGTAAAAACCACTTCTTCAGATGCATGGAATAAAAATTACAGATGCAGGTGTTATATAGAATCATAGAACATCAGGGTTGGAAGGGACCTCAAGAGGTCATCTAGTCCAACCCCCAGGGCCAATCCCCAATTTTTGCCCCAGACCCCTAAATGGCCCCCTCAAGGATTGAGCTCACAACCCTGGGTTTAGCAGGCCAATGCTCAAACCACTGAGCTATCCCTCCTCCCTGACATGTGAAGAGAAGGGAGCTACCTCACAAGTGATGATGACCATACTGATGACCATACAATTCTTAGCAAGGTCCATGTCCACAAGCTAACTTTGTTTAAGACTTGGACGGTTTTTTGGATGATATTGTGGACAACATTTCTCAGAGCTATCAAATTTTCAATGCAGGGTAGAAAGAAGCACATTAATTGGTTAAGGGTCATCTTCAAGATTCTGCCTGATAGGCCTTGTTCGGAAACCATGAGCAATATCAGGGAACTTGCCTTTGTTTTGACCTGACCCTTTGCATACAGAGTCACATGTAGGATGTGATATGAAAATGTTCCTTTCAGTTGTGCAATTTGCACTAGCTGTGCCCTTCTTTATCCAATGATGTCCTTGCAACAGCAACATATTCCCTTATGACTACAAAGCTAGATTATTGTAATTCCCTTTTAGTAGGGTTTTCAGGAGGATTCTGCTGTCACTTGTAGTTAATGCGGCATGCAGCAGCATGTCAGCTTTCTAGACTGAGCAGCTGTGACCATATTACACTTGGTCTGTGTGTTCCCTGCAGTAGCTCCCTGTAAAGTCATTGGTTGTAAAATGACACTGTTGACTTTTGAAGTCCTTCATGGAAAAGACTAGGTTATGCTTGACACCTCCTTTATAAACCTAATCCTAGTAGTTACCTGCACTCCGACACCATTTTCCTTTTATGGGTTCACCTATCATGCTTGAAGCCAGATGGTGATCAAGCTTTTGTTGAGACATCCCCTAGGATGTGGAACTAATTCTCCTTGAAATCCTACATTTGAATGTATAAAAGGTCGAAGTTGCAGTTAGGAAGCAGAGGGAAGGGTTGTGTGGAGCTGCTGCATGGAATGGGGGGCTTCTGCTAGCGTAAGCACTGGGGGGGGCAGAGCAGGAGCAGTAATGAATAATGGAGTGGGGAAGAGAAAGGAAAAGAGAAAAGGGCTGTAAAGAGGAGCTGAGATAGCTGGGCTAAATCCCACCCTTATTATTTGGCGCTTTCAGGCTTTGGAATGTAGCATATGCACTCAGGCTTGTCGACACTACAGATTATGTCGATATAACTTATGTCACTCCAGGGTGCAAATAAGCCACGCCCCCCCACGCAGTGTAAAATACACCGACCTAAGTGCTGGGGTGGACAGCACTATGTTGGCGGGCAGCTTCTCCCGCTGACATAGCTACCGCCTCTCATGGAGTGGCTTTATTATGCCGACAGGAGAGCTCTCTCCCATCAGCATAGAGCGTGTTCACCAGACATGCTACAGCAGTTGGTGTAAACTAGCCCTCATTTACTGAAATGATGCATTTCAAATCCATGCTTTTGATTTGTTTTTAAGTTAACTTTAATACTGAATAAATTAAATTGCTTCAACTTTGCTAGCATCACAGTATCCCTATGTTTAGTATGTAGAGATTACTTGTGATACTTTATTTGATTTATACTCAGTCCAAAATAAACTGCAGAGGACTATTAGTCTTTTTTTTTTGTTTTTAATAAGATTGTCCTTGAGATCAGTTATTTCCCACTCTGCTATTTTTAAATCTGTGTTTATTTATGAATACTATATTTATTATTATTGATGTTTAGATACAGTATAAACACTGTATATATTTACACATAGGTGTGTGTGTGTGTGTGTGTATTTATTTGCTTGCTATTGATTTTGGCAACCTGTTCAGTCTTACATTTTGTTAGTTACCCTGTATTGTCTAACGAAGGCTGTAACACCAGAATGTTAACAAACTTGCTTTTGTTCTTAGTAAATGCATTTGTATGATAGATACTATCAATAATAGTCTCTGCAACATTCTTTGTACAATGGAATGAAAAGGAAAACACCTGATTTTTAAATTATAAAGCATTAGAATTTTATTACTTCAGCATGTCATCGGTCTTGTATTTTTGAAGCTTTATGTCTTCATTTTGGATCCTTATCCTTCACAAAGGCATTAAGCTTCAAACATGCATAACTCTACCGAATGGGATACATAAGCAGCTCCATTAGCTAGACCCTAATGTACATTAACTTTAAGTACTGAGTAGTCCTGTGAAGAGTTCATGTTCTTACCATTATTTATATGCTTATATCCTATGCTAATTCAGGGCCACGAAGGAAGAAAAAGTGCTTAGAAAAATAATAATGCATATGAGTATTACATATAGTCACACTCTCACACTCAACCCTAACCATGAAATTGTGCAATGCAGTTGTGCAGGTATATACATTTATACCAAGACCCAGCTTATCACCCCCCGGCAAAAGTCATATATATATATATATATATATATATATAATATGCTATATAAAAAGTCATTTATATAATATATAAACACACAAAAAGTAGTACCAAAACATGTGTTTAAATAACTTCATTTTGAGCTCAGTCGTGCATGTAAGTGACAGCTCTGTACTGAGGGCAATAACTATAGAGCCATGCTGCCCAATGGGAAGTACTGGAACATGGGTACGCCTCTGCATAACTGGATTGGTAAATGCCAGGGGCACAGCAAAGTGCCTTCAGTCTAGGTTTGGCAATTGTGTCTGGCCTTCGTTTGGATAATAGCATCAGGAAAAGGGAGACTGGTCCTTCACACAATGCACTTCCCTCACACATACACCTGAGTAAAAGGCAGCAAGAATCTGGACCTTTCCATTTACTTTTTTTTGAAACTACATTATCATTATAATGAAAATCCTGATCAATGATCACTGAAGTCAGTGAGAGTCTTTGCACTGACTACAGTGTGGGGTTGATCAAGGCCAACACACATGCTGTTAAATGATGCCAAGAAACAAGTAGAGAGCCTAGGCAGGTGAGGTAATATCTTTTATTGGACCAACTTCTTCTGTTGGTGTGAGAGACAAGGTTTTGAGCTACACAGAGCTCTTCCTCAGATCTGAGAAAGACACTCCGAGTGTGACAGTTAAATGCAAGATCCAACACATAGTTTAGCGTAAGTAGTTAGCACATATTCTAAGAGACCATTCAAGGTGAAGTGGCTCGTTAACACCCCTGTAGTTATAGGACAAAAATGGGGGGAGGGCTAGTGGGTTATGGATTGTTGTAATAAGCCATAAATCCAGTGTCTTTATTCAGACCATGATTTTTAGTATTTTGCAAAGTTATGAATTTAAGCTCCCAGGCTTGTCTTTTGAAAGTGTTGTGCAGATTTCCTTTGAGGATGAGGACTGATAGGTCAGACATAGAGCGATCATTTGTGAAAAGTGTTCACCAACAAGTGATGTGACGTTTTTGTCTTTTATCATTTTCCTGTGTGAGTTCATTCAAGAACATAGTGATTGTCTGGTTTCACCCACATAGTTGCTATTGGGGCATTTAGTGCACTGGATGAGGTATACCACATGTGATAAGCATGTGTAGGAACCAGGAATCTTGAAAGGCGTATTGTGGGGGGTGGTGATCATTGTAGCAGTGGAGCTATATCTGCAGGTTTTTCATTTGTTGTTCTGGCAGGGTCTGGTGCCACTTTGAGTTGGTGTATCATAGAATCATAGAATATCAGGGTTGGAAGGGACCTCAGGAGGTCATCTAGTCCAACCCCTAGCTCAAAGCAGGACCAATCCCCAATTAAATCATCCCAGCCAGGGCTTTGTCAAGCCTGACCTTAAAAACTTCTAAGGAAGGAGATTCTACCACCTCCCTAGGTAACGCATTCCAGTGTTTCACCACCCTCCTAGTGAAAACGTTTTTCCTAATATCCAACCTAAGCCTCCCCCACTGCAACTTGAGACCATTACTCCTTGTCCTGTCCTCTTCTACCACGGAGAATAGTCTAGAACCATCCTCTCTGGAACCACCTCTCAGGTAGTTGAAAGCAGCTATCAAATCCCCCCTCATTCTTCTCTTCTGCAGACTAAACAATCCCAGTTCCCTCAGCCTCTCCTCATAAGTCATGTGTTCCAGACCCCTAATCATTTTTGTTGCCCTTCGCTGGACTCTCTCCAATTTATCCACATCCTTCTTGTAGTGTGGGACCCAAAACTGGACACAGTACTCCAGATGGGGCCTCACCAGAGTATCCTGCTCTGTGGGGAGCTTGCTTCTGATGATGAGCTTGGACCGGCAGATGGGGGGTTGTTTGTAGGCCAGAATAGAGGGTTCAGGAAATATTTCTTTTAGGATCAAGTACGGGTTGTAGTTTGATGCCCCATATCTGTTCCAGTGTGAGGCAGTATGTGGCAACTAGAGGCGTGCAGTTGGAGGTGGCTGTATTTCTGTATTGAAGCAGGTTGATATTTAAAATAGAAGTAATAACAATACATACTATCATTAAAATACAATATACAATAAAATCTATCAACTTATCTTTTCACAAATTCGTCTGAGAGATACACTTGGATACATGCTCTTCAGTATTGTGATACAGGTTTGGCATGCACTGTACTGTATGAGTAAGATTATTTTGAGTGCTTTTTAACATGAGTGTGTGACGGGGTGTACTGGCCCTGCACTGGAGAGGAAGGGGTTAAGGCAACACTCTTAGCAGCAGAAGCCCTGCCCCCTCAACACTGCTGTGCATGCTCCAACTGCTGCTGCACAGCTCAGTCAGGGCTGACTGCTGAGGCGGGAAAACGTACCCCACAGCTACAGGAGTCAAGGTAGGAAGCAGCCCAGGGAGGGACCAGCCAGTGTCCCTGCAGTAGTTGGCGTGTTGTAGGCGGATTTCCCTGTTGACTACATTGCCACTACCAGAGCCTGGGGCTGGGATCCAGTGGAGCAGGGAGGGCCCAGGTCCCCCTACCTGGCTGCCCCCCCATTTCTTGGGGGGGGGAGCCCACCAAACCCTCCCCCCCTGCCTTCTATGGATGCTGACCACTGGGCCACACTTTCCTGTGGACAAAGGAAGTCCCACTGACTCTGGCCATTAGGCTGCACTACCCTGCTGACAAGGGGAGTCCCCCTGACTCTGGCCATTGGGCTGCGCTTCCCTGCAGACAAGGGGAGTCCCCCTGACTCTGGCCATTGGGCTGTGTGACCCTGAGGCAGGACACAACCCTAGTGGCTGTGCTGTGGGGCTACTATGCCCTCGCCCTACCCCAGGGCGATGGCAGTACTGGCCCCATGACAGAGTGCCAACATTTTCCAAGTTCTTCATTTGAAAGGTACATTTGTATTCATTTGAATATCTAGTAACACTTGCATTTTGTTAAATTAAAAAGTACTTTTCATTCATAAAGTAGATCTCAAAGCATTTTACAAAGTATCATTCCCATTTTACACATGCAGAGAGTAAAGAATAGACAGTTTAAGAGTTGCTCAAGTCACACAGAATTAGTGGCAGAGCTCGTGCCCTAAGTCACCTAAATGCTTAAGGACATGCTTAAATTTAAGTATGTATTCAAGCTCCATTGACTTTAATGGAACTGAAACATGTGCTTAAAGATAAGTGTTTTGCTGAATCAAAGCCTGGGAGCAGAACCCAGCTTTTCTGGCTCTTAATTGCATGTCCTATGTACTGGACTACATTCTCTACAGAGTTCTGAATACACACGTAGGACTACCAGGGAAGACAAGGTCCCATTATCGTATGTTCCCAAGTGATTGAGTCACTTCTGAAAATAGGATATTGGCTCCTAAATCACTTAGTCACTTTTGAAAATATTACCCTATATAAAAAAATTTGTTTTGTTCGAATTGAAGGAAAAATCCATACACACACAATCCCTTCCATCTTATTACAATAGGAACCTCAGCTGACACCTAAGTTTGGTAACAATGGGGTTGCTAGATAAGAAATATATATAATCAGATGACATTTACAGTGATTACTTAATTTTAAAGCATTTACAGTATCATTTGTGACAATTAATAGAAAGTGTTATTACATTAAATGATATCATTTGCAATTCATTTTTGAATTATACTGTTTTGAGGAAAAATACATGAAATTTGCATTTTGTTTCATTTTCATGTCTGTTTAAAAAAGTCTTTGTAGCAAGTGACAAATCATAATGAATTCTTTGATATTCAGTGTAAGAATTTCCTTCACTCTTTTGATAAGGATGTATTATAAAATTAAATAGACCTTCTTGTGTAATTTAACTGGGATTAATGCCCTAAAGAGACATCACAGGGTAGAACTTGACAAATCCATTCATTCATGTAACAGTTAGGTGTAGGTAACTTTCCTTAATGATCAGGGGGCTTTATTCATCTTTTCTTGCAGAATCTAAGCTTTCATTAAAAAAAAGAGAATAAGTTTTTCTAGGTACCTGCTAACTTTGCAAATCTCATCCCAGATGTGAAAATTGATGCAATGTTATATTCCTAAATCTGCAGACCAACCCAAACCAAAGAGCTATATAAAGTGCCTAATGCCTAAATCCCACAGTCCAAGTAGCCAAGCAGGACACTGGGAAGCTCCTGTGAAGCAATGGGGAGGAATCCTTGCAGCAGAGCAACTTCAGAGCCTCTCCAACCTCACTCTGGACAGGGAGCCCCTGCAGACTGTATTGTGCCGAGGGATGCATATGCACTGGATGGGCTCCCCAAATCCTGGTACAGCCTCATGCAACAGAACTATACTTGTGGCACCTGATATTCCAACCTGTGGACTCGGAAACCTGGGCCACTAGATCCACATAAGTGCAGCCTAATCTCTGAGTACCCAAGGCATAGGGCAAAACATGGGCTATTCCTGCCACAGGTAGGTAGCTGCTCAGCAGGCAGCCCCCATGCATCTCCTACGTAATCCTTATTGGGTGGAGAAGACCTAATGCCATTGCTGCATCAGAGTGAATTTCACCCTTAGAGAACTTGCAGTGAGTAGGTTACATCTTCTGGTTCCTGTATTTTTGATATACCACAAATCCCCACAGACTTCAAGGGCATTACTGGAAGTGCAAGAAAAGCTGGATCAGCCTGTAAGGTGCACATATGGAATTAAGTACCAGATGTTGCTATGAACAACATCACTGACATTTAGCCTCTTCAGATTGCCTTTTAAGCTTTAGAGCTTAGCTGCTTTATATGTCTATACCTCTGTCAATTAGTTCTTCATTATGCAGATTTCACTTTCTTTCGCTTGGAAAATAAAATTGAATAACATATGTATTAACACTAATGAGTAATGACTTGAGATCTTGCCTCTCTATTTGTGCCTAATGATGTAAATATCTTCAGCACATTTGCTAAGTGGTATTTGCCATGTTTACTTTTGATTGTTGTTTTACTTACTTTTCTCCCTTCCTTGCTGTGAGGAGAGTGTTGCTGACAAGCAAGGCTTCAGCTATGGTCAGGGCCACTGTAGAGTTGGTGGACACAAACAGGATGTGCTGCTTAGTGACACAAATCAAAAGCATTTCTTTATGTTAGAGAAAGATAATGGGCCAAATTCTATCCCTATTTGCACCAATGTGAACCAGAGTGCCTCCAATGACTTTAAAGGTTTGAATAGTTTAAAGACTTTTTTTCTAGATTGCTCTTGGTTTGATCCATTAAGAGGTGTTTTTCCAACACCATCTACTGTGATTTACTCACTGATAATATACTCTCAGTTCATTTTTCAGTTTTTCCATCTATCACAGTGATGGTGACTGTCAAATATCAATTTATTTCTTACAGCTCTGACATGATCTATGCTTTAAAGGTAAACTCCACCCATCAAATCTGCTAGGTAGATTTTGGATAAAAAGCAGAAATAAGAATTTTCCTCTCTTTCAAGGTAAAAACATGTATACCACCAATGATTGCATACTCTTGATAGCGATTTCTGTACTTCTCCTTCACGTTAGCCCCAACAGCTCTCTAAGGTGCATGATCTATCACAAGTAGGGCATTTCATGCCTTTGCACCATAAAAACTGCTTCCTATATTTGCCAAAATGAAAACCTTGTCAGGTGTATATGAGAACATACTCAAGTAGTATAACCAATATGTATAGCAGCCACATCAAATGGGAAGACACTAAGCAAATGGATAGACAAATGTATCCTCACACATGCTGTAGATCAGCTCATGTAAACGTCATAGAACAAACATTCAGCGTGTCACACTGTCTGTGGGCACTCCCTGGAGGACATGTCATACAAGATCCAACAAAATTCAATTGGCAGCTTTGAAAGAGTGTATGTGAACAAATTAAAACATTCAGTCATACAGTTATTAACAGAGGGAACAAGAAATTAACAGGCACAAGCAAGGGAGAAAAGATTTTCAGATGAGTTTTGAAAAGAGATGGATAATAATTGAGACACAAAGATATCCGCAGGCTGTTCCCCAATAGCTGTAGAAGAGCAATCCTTGAACCAGCATCTGCCAGACAGTGGGAAAGAGCAGACAATGAACAGCAGGACTGGTGAAGAGACAAGGGAAAGGCAACATCTATGATGATTTGCACCAGCTAGAATTTTTTTGCCACTAAGCTTTGGCAAATTCACTCAAGAATAATGTAGATAATCTCATATGAGTCTGGGAAAAAAACCTTCAATATACCACCATATATTCTGTATATGGAACATCTATTACAGAAAACTATTTTAGGAATGTTCTAAAAATAATTGCGACAATTATTTGTAGCTTCTGCCTGTATATCAGGTACCTAGCCATAAATCAATCTTTAAATGACCCATATATCTTTTCTACATCTAAAAATAGATTAGTGAGGAAATGGCAGGTGAGCCAATCAAAGGTGCTTACTAAATGTATTTGTCACATGAATTTGCAATTTATCACTTGGATTTCACATATTTAGTCTCTCTCTCTCTTCCACAGAGATTTCATTAAGATTCAGAAGAGAATATATTTGGTAATAACTGTAAGAACTGGAATGTAGCTTACAGGTAGTGACTTAGTCCTGCAGTCTTTGCTCAGTCAAAATCCACACTAAAAGCAAGGGGATATTTGAGTAAAGAAGGACTATGGGATGAAATTCTGACCTATTGAAGCCAATAGAAGTTTTGCCATTTACTTCAATGATTCCAGCATTTCTCCCATAGAATCCAAGCCCAACTTAGCCCAAAAAAACCAACAAAACTTCAATAGTCAAATACTGCATAAACTATCATGTATTCCACATTTACTGGACTATTATTTGCATTGGTAGGCGTAGGGAGGAGGCAGAAGTTTGTCATAATTATCCGTCATTGCTATGGCTAGTTTCAGTACTGATTATTGCAAATCTCAAAATGTGTGGCCTATCAAGACAGTTTAGTTTACAGTTGCTCATCATTTTTTTTATATGCTACTTCCATTCAGTTGTGTTCTCTCACATATGGTGCTCTGAAACAATCAGTAAAATGAAGACCATGTTTAACTCGTATTAGTGACACATCAGTTACACTGCACTGGTTATATTTACTAAAGGGCAGCTTCCTTGTCTCTGCTGGGTCGTAAGCCTTAGGTAGGATAGCTCAGTGGTTTGACCATTGACCTGCTAAACCCAGGGTTGTCAGTTCAGTCCTTGAGAGGGCCATTTAGGGATCTGGGGCAAAAATTGGGGATTTGTCCTGCTTTGAGCAGGGAGTTGGACTAGATGCCCTCCTGAGGTCCCTTCTAACCCTGATATTCCAGGACATCTAGAGTGGTTCTGATGTGTTCAAGTGGGAACAGGATTTTGAAAGTACACACAGCTCCACCACAAAGTGATAAGGCTAGTAATTCAGTGGATCCACTAGCCATTCCCTTATGGAGATTGAGCTCAATAGTGCAGAGTGTGGCCTGGGGGAGATGATTCCTTCCTCCTAATGATGTAGCCTTAAATGAACATTGTTGTTTGAGCAATAATTATTGACAGAAATTGCATGTCCTGTAAGATAATGACCAGCTGAAGAACCTTGGCTTGACACAAAGTCGAGGACTCTTAACCTAGCCAGCCATTTGCTGACAGGAAATATCTGACATAGGGGTTGTTATTGCCATTCCAATATTTAAAATATTAATCTAATAATCTTTGTGTTGAAGATTTAAAAGATTAATATCACATTGTCATTAATGTGATGCACTTGTCACCGTAGTGGTCTTTCCCTAGCATCAGGAACCCTGACCTACAACAAAGCTAGTCTCCAAGCAGTATCATTAGTACAGCGGGCCTGCAGCAGGCTGCCTGATTAGGCACCCAGCCTGTTTGGCTGCAGGGACCAGCAGCTGACTCTTAAGGCAGAAGCAGCAGCTGGCTCTAAGGTGGCAGCAGCAGCAGCTCTCTGGCTTCTCAACACTCATACCCACCACTGTGTCTGCTCCTGCCTTGCACCCAGCCTTGCCTCTGTCCGGCCCCTACTTGCCTGCTCACTCCAGTTCCTGCTCTGTGGTTTGACCCTTGGCTCCAGTTCCTGACTACATCTTTACCCTCAGCTCTGGGATCTGGTTTCTGTCTTCTGGTTTGACCCTTGACTTTGTCTTCTGACTATAGCTCTGACTCCAGCTGTGAGACCTGCTGCTCACTAGGCCCTCTACCCTCTGTGACCGCTAGGCTAGACTGCCCTCAGCCTGGTCAGCTGACACTTAGCATCTGAAATACAGTCTGCAACCAATAGGAAAACAAGACTTCATTGTCATTGGTACCTCAGGTTTATAATAAAAATGAAAATGTATGTAAATAATTCAGCTGGTGTAGTCATAGCCACATTGAATTCATTCGTTATGGTGACCTACACCACCCCAGGATCTTTTTTAATAAACAACAACCCTAGACTGGAAGGATGAGGATGATACTTTCATTGATATGTGGATAAATTAGAAACCCAAAACTTTCCATGCTGAATCAACCATTCACATAATGTTCCTGAATGCCACGCATGGCATTTGGGTCTCCAATTTAACTGAAAGATATATAAAAAACCCCAAGTAATTAGACTCTTACAGCAGTCAAAACACATGGTATTTCCCCAAAAATGACTGCTCCCCATAAGATAGGCGGCTACAGCCTCTATCCTTACTTACAAGCACCATCTCTCATTAAAAGTCACCCTTCTACTGTAGCATCTGTAAACCCACCACATGCTTTCATATTAAAAAATGGCTCCTTCTTGGCTGCATGTCTAAGCATGCTCATATGCATTGCTTATTTCAGCTAAAGTTGGCATTAACTCATGGTGGTGAAATAATCTCCAGAGATTATCCTTATTTAGGGCCAGGATTCAGATATACTTACTCACACTGAATAGCACCTTACTTTATACACAGTACCATTGACTTTGATGGGACCACTCAGGGTTAAGGTTGTACTCAATGTACCTAAGAGTATGGTCATTGGACAGTAATGTACAAAGATTTTGATGTAAATTTCCCTCTTTTTATCAGACTACATGCTTTGGTGGATCTGCTATCATGATTAGCTGAATTGCTTTGGATGGCTGCTTAATTCCAGCAAAAAAAATATTAATAGCTCCTCACACCCAATTTATTCCAATTTTCTGTGCTGTAGTTCAGATATGACAGCAGAGAGGGAGAGAGAACCATGTCCAGCTGTGATCTATGATGACGGGGCTGTAGGTTTGCAATGACCATACAAATGACAGAGCATCATGATAAAATACAACATTATACACAAATACATATAATTGGATTGTGATTTATTAATTAGGACACCTGGATAGCAATCAAACAACTCTGCAGTCCTCCTTCACCCCAACTTCCACAAAAACCAAAGATCAAATATAAACTTATTTTAACCTCCCCAATTCTTCAGGTAGAATAGCAAATGGAGCTATTGTTAGCTCAAACTAGCAATTAAAATACCTTTTCAAATGTGTTTTTGAAGTATTACATTATAAAAATGATCATACTAGGTCAGATCAATGGGTCAGGCCCAGCAACCTGCCTTCCAATAGAGGTCAGTGCCAGATGCTTCAGAGGGAATGAACAGAACAGGGCAATTATATAGTGATCCATCCCCTGTTGCCCAGTCCCAGCTTCTAGCAGTCAGAGATTTAGAGGCACCCAGAGCATGGAGTAGCATCTTTGACAATCTTGGCTAATAGCCATTGATAGACCTATGTTCCATGAATTTATCTAATTCTTTTCTGAATCCAGTTATTCTTTTGGCCTTCACAACATCCCATGGCAACCCCTTCCACAGGTTGACTGTGTTGTGTGAAGAAGTATTTCCTTACATTTGTTTTAAACCTACTTATTAATTTCATTGAGTGACCCCCTGGTTCTTGTGCTTTGTGAAGAGGTATGTGATGGTGTGCCCGCCTCACACTGGGCTCTAAGGGGTAAATAGAGGCCTAAGGAGGCTTCACAGGAGGCAGCCAATCAGGGCCTGGCAGGCCCCTATAAAGAAGAGCTGCAGGGCTGACTAGCTTCAGTCAGTTGCTGGAGCTTGAGGAGGACTGTTGCTATGTGAACTGAAGGGAGCTAGCACCCTGGACAGAGCTAGTACATCAGGCAGAGACCCAGGGAGCTAAAGGCAGCTCCTGATCGGCTGCAGGAAGAGCTCTGCAAATCCATGGGTATCTGCTTTATATCCATGAACCATTTTTATAGATACAAATTTTGTATCTGTGCAGGGCTCTGCACAGACTCACCAGAACAGAGTGGCTGTCACACAGCTTGCAGGCTCCAGCTCACAGCTGCAGGGGTAGCCCACTGGGAGTTATAGGCCCCACCTTGCTTGGACAGAGGAGGTAAACTACAACTCCCAGAAGGGAGTGAGCCAAGAGCCATTTTGAAAGAGGTGTGGTGTTGTAATTTAAACTAGCGGGCGGCAAGGACACATGCTACGAAGAGAATAGTTATTGCTGCTCTCTGCCTGAGCTGAGTTTGCATGCATTACAGCCCCTAAAGCTGCACAAGGGTGTCTGAGCCCTGCCCCCCACAGAGGGTGGTGCTGCACACAAGGGTCCAGGATTGTAGCCTTCCTACCTAGAGTGGGAAATGAGGTACAGTGAGAGTGGGGCAGAAGGTCTCTGGGGAGAAGTGGGGGGATGGTTGGGTGCTGGAGGCTTTGCACAGCCCAGCGTCACTGCTGCACAGTGACATGTGGAGCTCTTTAAAGTCCTGCAAATCTAGATATCCGCATATGTTGATATCCGCAGACAACTTTTGTGGATTGGATGTGGATACACTTTTTTTTGTATCCACTCAGGACTCTAGCTGCAGGGATCTGCAGGCTGAGGCCCTGTGACAAAGACAAATCTACTGAGGAGTTGAGGGGGTGCAGCAAGCAGCAACCTTCTACAGGGTCCCTGGGCCGGGACCCAGAATAGTGGGTGGGCCGGGACCCAGAGTAGTGGGTGGGCCCGGGTCTCCTCTCCCCCCCCCTTCACCTCTGGGGAAGTGGCTAGGAAGACTGCAGTCGCCACTGCAAGATGTAGCTGGACAGAGATTGCAGAGACATCCCCCAGAAGGGGGAAGTACAGTGTGCAACATGGCTAGAGGGCTGTATCACTGAAGAGGACCCTGTGGTCCTGGGAGGGATGTGGGTTCAGGAGCAGAAGAGGTGATGGGCTAACCACTACCAGAGCAGGATGCACTGGCTACCAGAGCTAATTCCCATATCGGCCACAAGGAGGCACTGGAGTGGTGTGTGAATTCCATTACAGGGTAAATAACACTTCCTATTCACTTTCTCCATACCATTCATGGTTTTATAGATCTCTATCATATCCCTCCTTAGTTGTCTCTTTTCTAAGCTAAACAGCTCCCGGCTTTTTAATCTCTCCTCATATGGAAGCTGTTCCATATACTAATTATTTTTATTGCCTTCCTCTGTACTTTTTCCTGTTCTAATATCTTTTATTTTTTTTGAGATGGGGTGACCAGAACTGCACACATTATTTAAGGTGTGAGTGTACCATGGATTTATATAGTGGCACTGTGATATTTTCTGTTTTATCTATCCTTTTCCTAATGGTTCCTAACATTGTCAGCTTTTTTGACTGCCACTGCACATTGAGCAGATGTTGTCAGAGAACTATCCACAATGACTCCAAGATCATTATTGAGTGGTAACAGCTAATTTAGACCCCATCGCTTTGTACATATAGGTAGGATTATGTTTTCCAGTATGCATTTACTTCGCATTTATCAACACTGAATTTCATCTGCCATTTTGTTTCCCAATCATCTAGTTTTGAGAGATCCCTTTAACTCTTTGTTAAATCCAAAGCTGACTTCAATCTTGAGTAATTGTGCATTGTCTGCAAATTTTGACACTTCACTGTTCACTCCTTTTTACAATTCATTGAATACATTGAACAGCACAGGTCCCAGAACAGATCCTTACAGAACCCTGCTATATACCTTTCTCTATTGTGAACACTGACCATTTTTTTCCTACTCTGTTTCCTATATTTCAGCCAGTCACTGATTCATAAGAGGGAAGCTCCTAACTGCTTGCTTACTTTGCTTAAATGCCATTGGTGTGGGTCCTTGACAAAGGCTTTCTGAAAATCCAAGAACACTATATCAACTATATCAAGTCATGCTTGCATTATTTTTGCAATCTTCCTCCATACCGTATTGCAAATCATCAGGCCACTTATGTATGTTTGTGACGCTGTATTTCCTAACCTGTAGCATCAGCACAGGACGATTCTCCACTCCGATGCACACCAGGGAAGAGATATCTGCAGCACCACAACATACCAAAGAAAGTTGAAATGTAGATTTGCCAAGGATGTTGCCAGTGCATGTGTGGAATCTACTGGCCTCAATTCATTGCAGGAGAGCAATGGGCCATGTCTGTTAATTCCTCTAAACCTTCAGTAGACAGATGCTTCCTGGATGTGCCTTGGTGTCTTGGCCCTTATTTTGACTCAGGAGGTTTGGATTTGCCCTGCACTCTGTAGCAGTTGCATGAGAGCATAGCCCAAATAAAAGGGCTCACTTCCTCAGACCTTGGTTTCATATCCCTGTGACTATTAAACCAAAAAGCTATATACTGATTAGGATGACTGTCTACTTTTCCCTTTTATTTTTTTGTTGTCACTATTGTTTAAATAATTTTAGCATATGAGTCACACAAACTGACAGTCTCAATTTTGTAAGTTGGGGACCTTGTGTCAGGCAATTATTGTACATGATATTACTGTTATCGCTTGTGATTGTGCAATTCTCCCTGTGAGAGAACAACATTTCATGTGCAGAGAGGTGGAGGCAAACCACTGCTTGACAGAATACTATAGCACCTACCAGTAATAATTTTTATTCACTCTCATTTGAGGAAAATGCTCTAAGATTGTACCTTTTGCATAACAGAATTTGCATATATCTCTCTGGAGTGAGCCACACTGTTTTATTTTTACTCAGTGCCTGGCCAAGGTGCACAGCTAATGTTGGGTGAATTATGCTTTTTCAGGCTTAGATGTCCTGGAAAATAGAATACTAGAATTTACATGATTTCTGCATTCAAGTCATTGAGAGTTCATAGTCCTATTAATGAGCTAATCACAGATGGCTCCAAAATACTTCCTTCTCCTAAGTACAGAAGTAATCAGTGGTAAAAGTTGTAGTCATAAGGTTGTTACTGTAATAGCAATAGGTAAATCAGATGAAGAAAAGGCTATGGACCAGATCCTCAGGTGTTCTAAACAAGTATAGATCCACTGAAAACAGTGGCATTATGCCTCTTTACACCAGGTGAGTACCTGCCCTTATATTTTTATGACAGTGGTCATAAAAGAGTGTTACATGACTGTCATATGATATGTCAAATATACTTGGAGTGACATATCACAAAATCACTGAGAGCAGCCTGACAGACTCAGCATGGTGCATTTAGATGAATATTTGGAAAAACTCATGCTCATTGTCTGCTGTTAATTCAGGCAGCCATTGCTTGACTTGTTTGTATATTTAACACCTATTAAGACTTCAACATACTGTCACGGAACCAAATGTTTAGCGTACTTTTGACTCAATAACAGGATTGTTTCTATTAGGAGAGGAAATTATTAAGCAGAATACACAAGATGAATACATCATCCAGATCTGCAGTTATTTACAAATGTACAATGCCACAGATAGGGTTGGAATAGGAATGATACGAGAGCAAAAGGAGTAGAATTCTCCATGTTTCTGTCCTTGGGTCATTCTCAGAGTTCCACTCTTTTCTTAGTTGTTTGCTTTTTATGATTTTGCTCATTGCTCAGGCTCTGAATGTAGAACGCCATCCCTGTCACAGAAAACCGTTTTGTTCTTATTCCACAATATGCTGTCCAGGATCATTCCAGTGAGGCAGACCTCTCTGCTGTTTGGAGCTACTGCAGAAGGATTATGCCCTGCTAAGGCATCTTCACACCACTCTGGAGATGAAAAGAGGCCTCAAAGGAGTCAAAAATAGTCCCTAGAGTAATCCCCTAGTTCAGGACTGGGTGTAATGGCAGTATAGGTGTTCATACACAGCCCTCTGTGTAGTAGCAGCTGGAAGAGTGAGTGGAGGTGGGAGAGAATGGTCCAGCTGAGCTGGAGCACTCTTTCTTCTAGCTATTCTGGGCTGTAGATAGCTTGCTGGCAGCTATAAGGAAACTGCTTTATATTAGAACAGCTCCTATAGTAGCCAAGAATCTGGGAATAATTGGCCTCCTTTGTCTCCCCTTCTCCTTGGCTGTGCCTTCTGTACTGAACCTCTCAGGAAGCACAGCACAGCACATCCTCAGCAGATCTAGGGCCACTATATGTACCACAAAAAAGAAGCTTCTTAGCAGTGAACAGCCCATTATTATCCATTTAGTGTCTGGCTTAATTCTTCCAGCATTGATTTGGAGGCACCTATGACTGGGCCAAATCGTGAAGTATGGTCTTCGTTCAGCTTTTAACTCCAGCCTTGGTCAGGCAAATGCCCATGGAATGAAGACAGTACATTTGGCTAAACCAGTGTTTCTCAAACTTGGGACGCCGCTTGTTCAGGGAAAGCCCCTGGCAGGCTAGACTGGTTTGTTTACCTGCCGCGTCCACAGGTTCAGCCGATCGCGGCTCCCAGTGGCCGTGGTTCGCCACTCCAGGCCAATGGGGGCTGTGGGAAGGGCGGCCAGCATGACCCTTGGCCCGCGCCGCTTCCCGCAGCCCCCATTGGCCTAGAGCGGCGAACTGCAGCCAGTGGGAGCCACAATCGGCCAAACCTGTGGACGCGGCAGGGCTTTCCCTGAACAAGCGGCGGACCGGCTTTGAGAACCACTGCTCTGAAGTGTTTTTTCTTTAGTCAGTAAAATAGATTGAATGATGAGTATTGTTTGTTCTGCCTGGAAGCATTCCTCATTGTATTTTTCCAGGGAAGAAGCAGATACATTGAAAAAGTGCTATGAGATGTTTAAGAAACACAAATAGGAGATAGCTTTGACTTTAGGTCTCATCATCTGAAAGGCAGTAAGCATGTCTAGTAGCACAGACATACCTCTCAACCCGCCCAAATGCGGAACATAATATGTGAAAAAGACACAGAATAAGGGAGGAAGAATCACTTGTATTAAATATACACTGGGAATTATTCCTTCAGTGTGAATAACTTTTTCGAAAATTCCACTTACATAATTCTTTATTTCTGATACAAATAATTTTCAACCATTAAAATGATGGGACATCAAATCTGTGTGGGATGTAAGCAACTTTGGAAATAAAATGAATGAGATCCCCCTCAAATGAAGTGTGGGAGCACAGAGCCCAACATATTGATTTAACACTCAGAGTAGAGGGCCACTTTCTGGAGCACAAGTACTACTTTCTACAATGGCTTGAATCTCCTTGGAAGTCTCTGTCCAGTCACCAAGTAGGCCAAGCTCTGCTTAAGCTATAAAATGTGATGAGAACACATAAATAGAGTGGGTGCAGGTCACATTGCTTTCTGTACTTGAAAACTGGCATGTTAACATTGGGTAGTGTGGTAGTAGTCAGGCCAAGGTACTAAGAAACTTCAACAGTACTTTACTTTTTAAAGTGGAAACCTCTTTTCCAAGCTGCTGCTGCACCCTCAGTAGCTCTCTCAGCCTCTTCAACTCCTCCCCACTCCTTCCTGTTTCCTGTCCTTTCAGACTCCCAACAGCCAGTGCTCCCAATTCTAGTAATTACAAGCAACATCTAAACACCACATTCTCACCTCTCTTAAACTCTCCCAGTTACAATAAACATTGTTGTTCTAACCATAGGAACAAATAAAAAACAAGGCACTATGCTGTTGACAGAATTATTACACTAAAAACACTATAGATAGTCTCTAGTCCAGACAGGTTGTTGTCTGTGTGTGACAGGCCGTCTCTCAAGCCCCGGTTCCAGTGCAATGTCTTGTTGTGTTGATACTATGGTGAAGTCATCCAGTGCAGACTGGGTGTTGGCATAATCTTCTCTTGGTGCATAGGCAGGTGCAAGATAAGAAGCATTCCATACCCGCCCATCAGAAAGTCGATAGGTGTAAGGTCCCTTCTTCTCTATGATTTTAAGAGGAGCTGTGAATTTATGGTCCCCTTTGCATAAAATTCCAGGTTTTCATATTCTAATGAAGGAACCACACTGAAACTTTGATTCCCTTAAATCCACACAAAGGCGAATGCCTCCACCCTTCTTCTGCATCACTACTCTAGGTGAAACCCATTCCGAGGAGTTAATCTCTTCAATAATGTCCTCTTGAACAAGTTTTCTAAGTTCCTCTGAAACAGCTTCCCTGACTGAAAATGGTAAGCGCCATAATTTCTGTTGTACAGGCATCACATTATTCCGCATTTTAACTTTATGCAGAAACCCATAAGCACAGCCGAGTTTCTCCTCAACCTGGTGTTGGGTCCCAGCTGAAACTGTTGTGTGTACCACAAGAGTGCTTTGCTGAGGAAGATCAATTCATTCATTAACTATCCTGAGATTTAAAGCAGCCAATAAATCTCTGCCAAGGATAGGAGTGCCTTTGCGGACAATGTAGAACTCTGCAGTTACACAGCAATCACCAAAAGTAACTATTGCTGGCAGGCAGCCACGTACTGGAATATGGTTTTTCAAATAGCACATCAAGTGAAGCTTGGGTTCAGTCAGAGGCACATCTTTAAAGTAATGCAAATAGATGGAATCAGGTAGTATAGATACTGCTGAGCCAGTGTCCAACATTAGTTGAATAGAGTGTGATTTGCCTGAGGGTATGGCGGAAACATTTACTATGCACTTTATTTGTTCTGGAATATGTGCCGTTGTGATTTTGTCCACGCTCAGCACAGTAAGATCTGGTATTTTAACTGCATGCACCCGTTGATTGAATTGGCTGCTGCGACATACTTTAGCAAAATGCCCAATCTTTTTGCAATGATTGCACTGAGCTACTTTTGCCGGACATCCTGTTTAGCTTGCAAGGTGTTGTGGGGATCCACAGCAAAAGCATGCTTTTACTGTATTTTAAATTTGCTGATTTGGTAGTTTTTCATCAGTTTTCCTCTTTTAATTGTTTGTCTGCAGCGACAGTGAACTTTTCTGCAAAGGAGTCACAGCCTGGACTGTGCCTCCTGTATTCATGCTCTTTATTTTGGCTTCAGCTGTAGCTGACTCAATCTGGGTAGCAATGGTTATTGCTTTTTCTAGTGTAAGTTGCGGTTCTAGAAGTAAACGTTCTCTTACACGAAGCATGGTTGTTTTCTCAATGAGCTGGTCTCTAATAATCTCATCTGCCATATTCCCAAAGTCACAAGTTACAATCAGACTCCCCAGGGAAGCAATATACTGAATTATAGTCTCCCCTGGTTTCTGCTCACACTGGCGAAATCTGTAGCAATTAGCTACTACATTCACTTTTGGTACAAAAAAGTTCTTTAATGCAGTGAGTGCAGTCTCATATTTATCATCTGCAAGGAGAAAAGTGTAAAATATACGCTGCCCTTCTGCTCCAAGGCAGTGGATTAGAGCACGCTTTCTTACTTCAGAAATCTCTGTAGCACTGATTGCAAGCAGATAAGTCTCAAACATATGGATCCAGGCAGTAAAAGCAATTTGAGGCTCACCTGGGCTTTGTAGAAAGGGTGCATGTGGGTTCAGAGACAGAAGATCCATCCTAGTCACCAAAATGTTGTAATAGCCAGACAAGGTACTAACAAACTTCAATAGGACTTTAAAAAATAAAGTGGACACCTCTTTTCCAAGCTGCTGCTGCACCCTCAGTAGCTCTCTCAGCCTCTTCAACTCCTCCCCCCTCCTTCCTGTTTCCTGTCCTTTCAGACTCCGAACAGCCAGTGCTCCCAATTCTAGTAATTACAAGCAACATCTAAACACCACAAGTAGTTAACAGATTGCCAAACTCATGCTGATTAATTGTTAATATGAAAGCCTTTACATTAAGGAAAGGAATTGCTATCTGAAACTTCTTGAAGGGGTCTATTGTTTATAGATTTTTTGGAAGTGAATGAGAAAATGAATAAACTATATTCTTGCCTTCCTCTTATAAGTTATTCACTGAATGTTCCATTTTAATGCAGTTTATGCCTTTACCAGCATTTTAGTGTTTCACTGTAGAAGGGAAAAATGAGCCCTTTATCATTCATATTGAAAAAAAACTTAAACTTTAATCTACTCAGTCAGTAACTGTTATTTGATCTTAAAGGATGGCACTCATAAACTATGGAACAGCAAGGAATAAAACATGCTTTATGGTGTAAATGTTAGTGTGTCTCCTATTTACTGAAGGGGACAACATTACATAGATTCATTATAATGGATTTTAGTGGCACTTGCATTAAGCAGAATATTTTAATCCTAGATTAACTTCAAGGCTGAATGATGTACATGGTACCTTCTCCTTTTGTCCAAGTCTTCATTTTATTTGAATCACATTATATGAAAAACTAGTGTCAGGACATATGCATATGCCAGCAGCGGTGAAGGGATTAATTAAGATTATCCCCATGGAAAGGAGGGACCATGTAGGTGTCGGGCAAGTTATGAGTAACTTGTATATGTGGTTTTGTAATTATTTTGGAGCACAAACTGTACTGCCCTCAATTCACAAGCTTAACTCCGATTTGAGGAGCTTTTAATGCTCTGGGTACTTTTTGGCTCATTGTCCATTTCAAAGCATAAATTTCTGGTTATTACATATTGAAAAGAAACTCTTTTCCCCCCATATACTTATCTTTGTTCCTTTCCCACCATCCCATGGTGTGAAGGGGTTGTAAAGCTGTCCTAACAGGGCAGCTGGGGATTCCCCATGTGTTTGTGACTCTCAGGCTTCTGAAGAACTGGCTCTGGTCTGGGGGAGATTTTTTACTGTGGGATTATTGTAGGGAGTAGATAATTAAAACAAAAAACAGCTACCATTGGCAACACCTGTTAGTATATGCAATTTTTGAGACTGAGAAAATGCTTGTGGATAGTTGGGGATTGGTCGTGCTTTGAGCAGTGGGTTGGACTAGATGACCTCCTGAGGTCCCTTCCAACCCTGATGTTCTATGATTCTATGATTATAGCACCCCATTGATATTACACTGTTGGAGAGAAATAGGTGTTGCAACAAACTGCAGAAGTTTAAATATGTATTTAAGATTTGTTAACAAATATTTTGTAGAGCGGGTCAAAAGTCAGAGTATCCACACTACAGGAAATTCTGATGTTTCAAACATTTAGTTGGGGCCGAAAGGTCAAAATGCCAAAATTTTTCACCAAATGGATAGTTCAGAAAAATTGATTTGGAAATGTCAAAGTTTTTCTTTTCAATATTTTCTATCAGAATAAACATTTCCAAATCAGCCTGTCAAACAAAATCACAACCTTTTGTCTCAGCTAAATTTGAACTGCGTCAATTGCATCTAGTGATGTACCCAAGTCATGAGACTCCCATGATGCACCAGAGTGGTTCAACCACCAGACTGGTTCAATAAGAAAGGAGACTGTGGTACATCATGGGAGACGTACTCCAGCTAGGGAACCTGGCCTGTAGTGGAGAATAGGGTCATGAGAAACCTGAATTATGGCTCCCATGAGACAGCTTGGCAGTTCAGGTTAACAAAGACTAATGCTAACCTGACCCAAAACAAATGTTAATTTTCCATTGGAAGAATTGAAAATAAATATTATCATCAACAAAACTGTAATTTTCCTGGAGAGGATTTTGATGACATGGAAATGATATTTTCCATTGGGTTTTTTCCATCAAAAAGTTTTTTCACTTAGCCCTGCTCTCTAGTGGTTGGCTTACATACTGGAGGATATCTATGGAAAGGGTTATTATATTTTTTTTAAATAAAAATTAGATTAGGTGGAGTGTGCAGCAGACATCAGAATTCTCTGGAACAATTGCTGCCATGAGATATCATGAAGCCCACACTTTAAGATATGTAACCCTGAATAACTTCAAAACTGCTATACCACTGATACAGGAGTGGATCTGTCATGAGTACAGTTCAAATGTTATTAATATACACATAACATACAACATAGCTATTACAGAGGACAAGGAACACAAATTAATGTGATTGTAAAGAATACGCAAAGAGGAGCTCTAGGATCTTGTACAGAAAAATGAAGTTTTCACAGTGGCTGAACTTTTTTGGACAACTGCCCATTGTGTTCCCCAGAGGCTGTAATTTCTACATGTTCCCTACCTTTTCTGTGTGGGTCAAACACTTGAGTTTGAGCCCTGTTTAATACAGATTACCCTGGACTTCAGAAAAGCAGACTTTGACAATCTCAGGGAACTGATGGGCAGGATCCCCTGGGAGAATAACATGAGGGGGAAAGGAGTCCAGGAGAGCTGGCTGTATTTTAAAGAATCCTTATTGAAGTTACAGGGACAAACCATCACGATGTGTAGAAAGAATAGTAAATATGGCAGGCGACCAGCTTGGCTTAACAGTGAAATCCCTGCTGATCTTAAACACAAAAAAGAAGCTTACAAGAAGTGGAAGATTGGGCAAATGACCAGGGAAGAGTATAAAAATATTGCTCGGGCATGCAGGAGTGAAATCAGGAAGGCCAAATCACACCTGGAGTTGCAGCTAGCAAGAGAAGTTAAGAGTGACAAGAAGGGTTTCTTCAGGTATGTTAGTAACAAGAAGAAAGTCAAGGAAAGTGTGGGCCCCTTACTGAATGAGGGAGGCAACCTAGTGACAGAGGATGTGGAAAAAGCTAATGTACTCAACGCTTTTTTTGCCTCTGTCCTCACGAACAAGGTCAGCTCCCAGACTGCTGCACTGGGCAGCACAGCATGGGGAAGAGGCAACCAGCCCTCTGTGAGGAAAGAAGTGGTTCGGGACTATTTAGAAAAGCTGGACGAGCACAAGTCCATGGGGCTGGATGCACTGCATCTGAGAGTGCTAAAGGAGTTGGCGGATGTGTTTGCAGAGCCATTGGCCATTATCTTTGAAAACTCATGATGATCAGGGGAGGTCCCAGACAACTGGAAAAAGGCTAATGTAGTGCCCATCTTTAAAAAAGGGAAGAAGGAGGATCCTGGGAACTACAGGCCAGTCAGCCTCACCTCAGTCCCTGGAAAAATCATGGAGCAGGTCCTAAAGGAATCAATTCTGAAGCATTTAGAGGAGAGGAAAGTGATCAGGAACAGCCAGCATGGATTCACCAAGGGCAAGACATGCCTGACTAATCTGATTGCCTTCTATGTCAAGATATCTGGCTCGGTGGATGAGGGGAAAGCAGTGGACGTGTTGTTCCTTGACTTTAGCAAAGCTTTTGACATGGTTTCCTACAGTATTCTTGCCAGTAAGTTAAAGAAGTATGGGCTGGATGAATGGACGATAAGGTGGCTAGAAAGCTGGCTAGATTATCGGGCTCAATGGGTATTGATCAATGGCTCCATGTCTAGTTGGCAGCCGGTATCAAGTGGAGTACCCCAAGGGTCGGTCCTCGAGCCAGTTTTGTTCAAAATCTTCATTAATGATCTGGCGGATGGTGGGGATTGCACCCTCAGCAAGTTTGCAGATGACACTAAATTGGGAGGAGAGGTAGATATGCTGGAGGGTAGGGATAGGATACAGAGGGCCCTAGACAAATTAGAGGATTGGGCCAAAAGAAATCCGATGAGGTTCAACAAGGACGAGTGCAGAGTCCTGCACTTAGGACGGAAGAATCCCATGCACCTCTACATACTAGGGACCAAATGGCTAGGCAGCAGTTCTGCAGAAAAGGACCTAGGGGTTACAGTGGACGAGAAGCTGGGTATGAGTCAACAGTGTGCTGTTGTTGCCAAGAAGGCCAATGGCATTTTGGGCTGTATAATCATTGCCAGCAGATCGAGGGACGTGATCATTCCCCTCTATTCGACATTGGTGAGCCCTCATCTGGAGTACTGTGTCCAGTTTTGGGACTCACACTACAAGAAGGATGTGGAAAAATTGGGAAAACGTCCAGCGGAGGGCAACAAAAATGATTAGGGGACTGGAACACATGACTTATGAGGAGAGGCTGAGGGAACTGGGATTGTTTAGTCTGCAGAAGAGAAGAATGAGGGGGGATTTGATAGCTGCTTTCAACTACCTGAAAGGGGATTCCAAAGAGGATGGATCTAGACTGTTCTCAGTGGTAGCTGATGACAGAACAAGGAGTAATGGTCTCAAGTTGCAGTGGGGGAGGTTTAGGTTGGATATTAGGAAAAACTTTTTCACTAGGTGGGTGGTGAAATACTGGAACGCATTACCTAGGGAGGTGGTGGAATCTCCTTCCTTAGAAGTTTTTAAGGTCAGGCTTGACAAAGCCCTGGCTGGGATGATTTATTTGGGGATTGGTCCTGCTTTGAGCAGGGGGTTGGACTAGATGACCTCCTGAGGTCCCTTCCAACCCTGATATTCTATGGTTCTATGATTCATGGAAAGGTGTACTAAGGAAACATCTTTGGATGTTGCAAATGCTGCACTAAACTCAGTCCAGGCCCAAGATGAAGGGCTTGTATCCTGGATAGCTACTATCCTTATGGATGATACTGTACTGGGTCAACACTTAGACCCATCTTTTTGGGAAGTCCTAAGTAAAGCAATGGAAGATGGCCCAATAATGAAAGCAATTCTTGGAGCAAAAGCCAAAGGATACAGGCCACCAATATGGAAAAGATGCAGGGCAGGCCAGGTTTCTGCTTTATTGTGTGTGTGGGGGGAGGTAGTGGGGGGGCACGGAACTGTACCTTGATAATGATAGTGTCATGTGATAAGAAGGGGGTAGCTTCTTTTTATGGACACCCAGCCAGCCAGTTAGCTATAAAGTCCCTCTTGGTGGCTGTTCTCTGCTTGCTTTACCTGTAAAGGGTTAAAAAGTCCCCAGGTAAAGGAAAGGGAGTGGCCACCTGACCAAAAGAGCCAATGGAATGGCTAGAACTTTTAAAATTGTGGGGAGGGGACGGGGGAGAAAGCTTTTCCTTTGTCTGTTGTTCTCTCTTGGCTGAAGAGACGGGGCAGCAGGAATGCGGTAAAAAGTTTGGACCAGGTATGAAAAATAATCTTCCATACCTAGAATGATTCACTGGGACACGGAATGTTTAGATAGATGTGAACAAGTTTGTTTCTTTATTTTGTCTTGTGGATTCCTCTGTGCTAAGATCAGGTATATTTGTTTTCTTTTGTAACATTAAGCTGGACCTCAGGGAGCCGTTCCTGGTGTTTAACACTTTTCAGTTGCTCTATAAAATCTAGCAAAAGCCTAAGTTCCAGATGTATTTTCTTTCTTTTGTTTTTCAACAAAATTACCTTTTTTTAAGAACAGGACTGGATTTTTGGTGTCCTAAGTGGTTTGTGCGTATGTTTTTCAATTAGCTGGTGGCAACAACTGGGTTTCCCTTTTGTTTATTTTCTTTCTTGGCTTCGCCCAGGGGCCTCAGGGAAAACTTCCCACATGAGTTTTTCCAGGATTTGCAAGAGGCAGTTTTATTTACTTTGGTGGTGACCTTTACCAAGCCAAGGTCAGAGAAAAGCTGTAACCTTGGGAGTTTAATACAAGCCTGGAGTGGCAAGATTTAATTTTTAAAATCCTTGCGGGCCCCCACCTTCTGCCCTCAAAGTGCCAGAGTGGGGAATCAGCCTTGATATTCCTTTATCACAAAACTACTACCTGCAACCAGTTGGTAGTAGTTGAAAGGAACTAAAGCCAAGTCAGTGTATAGTTACAGGAAAACATGGGTCATCTTGGTGAAGACTGTTTGTTTCTATTGGCCGCATCTGAAGGAGGATATTGAGGGCTGAGGATATTGAGTCAGGTCTGTCAATGCCTGCAAGCAATATACCAAAGCCCCATTATGTTTTATTGACACTATGGAACCGTTTGAGCTAGCTTCAATTGATTTTCTTCACTTTGAGAAAAGCATCAGGAGTTCTAAGTATACCCTGATTTTACAGACCACTTTACCCAGTTTGCACAGGCTTATCCCGCAAGGAACAAACCTGGGAAAACTGCAGCTGACAAAATTTTGAATAATTTGTTTTGAAATTTGTAGTTCCTAAATGAATTCACCATGACCACAGTGGTGAATTTGAAAACCAGATGTTCCATAGGCTGCAGCTGTATTGCCAGGTTGTGGGATTGAGAAAACCCCCATATCATCCTGAGGAAAATGGGTAAACTGAGTGAATTGCTAGTAGTGTTCTATTAATGTTGAGAATGCTCCCTGAAGACCAGAAATCGAATTAGTCTTTAAACATGCTTATATATGCTTATATCTGTACATATAACAAAACAACAGGATTATCTCCAGTCTATCTTTTTTTATGGGAGGGCTTCGTGTTTCCCAATAGACATTATATTTTACTTAATGAGAAATCAGTGAAGAACTGTGATTAAAAGTGGAAAGCATGGGTAAGAGTGGGTAAGAGACGCTTTTGATTTAGTCAACGAACACTTCAGAAAGTCTGCTGCCACAAACAAGGATTACCATCATAGCACTTCTCAAAATATCACTACTTCCCCAGGAGATCATGTTCTTTTTTCTGGAATTTGTCAGTGTGTGTGGGGACTTGCAAAACCAAAAGCCTGTTGGGGAAAAAGCAGATTCATACTATTACCAAAAAAATAGGGGATCAGCCAGTATATAAAGTAGTCCCAGAGAATCAGCAGGGAAGGGCAGTACCTTGCAAAAACGTGTGCGTTAAGGACACACCTGCCATTGCTTCAGTCATCATACAAATATTCTGAAACATTGTCACTGTTTCAGGACACACATTAGGGGCCACTAATGTGTGTCAGAGCCACTCTGTGTATATATAAAGTCTGCTGCAGTTTCCACGGTATGCATCCGATGAAGTGAGCTGTAGCTCACGAAAGCTCATGCTCAAATAAATTGGTTAGTCTCTAAGGTGCCACAAGTACTCCCTTTCTTTTTACTCAGAAAAAAGACCTTAAATGGTAAATTCTTCTGAAACTAACATCTCTTTAAATCCCCTTCTGCAGAACAGAGAGGAAACAGGCAGTAGGAAAAAGAAAAGAAGCCTGCCCGTACACTGATTATGCCACTCTCAAATAAACCAGGAAATCATGTAATTGCAAGACATTGCATGATCTTTAAACAGAACTATCAAGAAAACCAGATGACAAGTGTGAGGTTCCACAAATTGCAGTCCTGAGGAATCTAAACACAAAGTACTGGGAACTAAAATTATAGGTCATTATTGGAGTAATGTGATTGGGACCCCTGTTGTGCAAAAAAATGGAAAGATATGTTTTTTGCATCAAAGAAAGTACAATCTGAGGGCTCGGTTGTGGAGTTATAAGTAAAAGCAGCGCATAACTGGGACAGTGCAGCTATGATGAAAGTCATAATTTGGTCTTTGTTCTCCCGTTTCTCTACCCTTTGTCACCTGGAACAGATCTCTTGCCCCTTATTTGACAGCTGCACTGTCATGTCATCTTGGGGAAGAGGTGGGGTCAAGACTCTATTGAACTTACTGAGTTTTAGTAACCCAATAGATGCTCTGATCGAATCTACAGTGCTCAGTATCAAAGACTATGGTGCACATGAGTGTTATAACAGCAAAACTAACCATTTACACAGCTTGCAAAGGATTAGGCCTGTATTATACAAAGAGACAGTTAAAGCATCTGAGTGAAACATTAATATTCCTCTAAGCTTAATTTTTTTAAGAAGACATTTGTGCTACTTTTGCTGAGACTAGGCTGTTGTGTTTCAGAGAAGCTGATCTCTCCATTGAATTTTAAAACAAATCACTGTGTACCTAAACTATCTTTCTATCTATTACTTGTTTTATGGTACTGCTTAATTTTTCTGTCATTCTATAAATTATAAATGTAAAGAGAGAACTCGTTTGCTTTTGCTGCAGGCAGTGTTTTGATATTGTAAGCCTTATGTCTAAACCCTGATAAGAATTGTAGGGTAGATGTATTATGCCCTGTCTTTCTCTTCTCAAAGGAGCTTCTGAAGTCTGGGCAAGAAACAAAATATTTCTGTTTCAACATGGGAGTCTAGGAACTGTCTTTCAAAGCACTCAGTGTTTTCCACTTTCATATGCAGAAAGCAAATGACCTCTCAGAACACAATCAGATACATTACAGCAGAGTATCTCCCACACACCAATGACCTCCTCTATAGAGGGAAAGGAAAGTGAAGTAGAATGCTGCTGTAATATGAGGAAACTGCAGTTGTCATGCTAAACTGTGGGCTGAGTGCAACTTGAAACATCACAAGATAACCGTGGGCTCTAGTTAATCAAGCATGACATGTAAGGAAAGAGTAAAATCACCATACTCAGCAGAATAAGACAGACCATTTAAAATGGTAATACAATCAGTCATCTCATTTCAACACTGACACCCTTCAGCATTTGCTCATGTCAGTCATCTTGTGCAGATTGTCAGCTGAGTATCAAAACAAGCATGACAGGCAAATAAATATGAGTCTGAGCAAATATTCTCCTGCAGGAATCAAAGACAAATATTCTCCTGACAGGAACTCTCTGATACTGATGATTGAGTTTTTATTCAGTGACTAGATTGCCTGGGTTATTCCTTGCCAGGCCATGCATTTCAGATGGCTTATATAGATTTCTGGTAAAACTCCCCAAATCACATCTGTGTTTTAGGAAAATAAGTTTAACCCCTTGTATTACACTGGACAGCTCCCCAAATGATGCTTTCTAAAGCAATTTTGGGTGCATGTTTCTGGCTTAATACTAAGAATGCATGGGGTAGGGTTTAAATAGATGAGCTAGAGAGTAAGGATACAGGCAAAAATAACCTGAGCTGGTGCTGTCATGTTTCTCTACTATCTCAAATGAGTTAGTCAGGATTAGGTGGGAAGCTAATGAGTTTCATGTAAGGAGTGGGGTTGAGTTGGGAACCCTAATGCTCAAGGATATATAAACTTTGTCACCGGTCTTCATGGTAGAGTTGGGAACCCTAATGCTCAAGGATATATAAACTTTGTCACCGGTCTTCATGGTAGACATTAGTAACATAGGGGATAAAGTGTGGATTTGCTACAGGCTTGGGGCTTGATCTACTGAACATTAATATACTGTTGGATTGTGTGTACTGGCATTGTATGTGAAGTTATGGAGTATTGCTATGTGTTACTGAAATATATTGTGAGATTAGGAATGCCACAGCTGACCTTTCGGTTGCAATAAAGGAGCAGCCATTAATGCGTCGTCAAGAAGAATCCAGAAGACAAAGACTTGGAACTAGGGAGATTGAACTCCCCTCCAGCCAAGGACCAGTCTGTGTATTGAGGAACTGTAAACTGCCTGTATCATCTGTTAGGGTGAGAGACTGCTTGAATCAAATCTTGCTTAGTCTGTTAAAGTTAGAATTTAGACTCCATTTCTATTTTTATTTCTTAGGTAACCAAATTTGATTTCTATGCCTACTACTTATATCACTTAAAATTTGTCTTTCTGTAGTTAATAGACCGGTTTTATATTTTACCTAAAACAGTGTATTTTGGTTGAAGTGCTTGGGGAATCTCCACTCAGATTACAAAGGCTAGTGCATGTCTACTTTCCTTTGAAGAAGTGGCAAACTTATTAATGAGCTTGCACTGTCCAAGGGAATCTTGAGCAGTGTAAGCTGGTACATTTCTCAGGTGCAAGGCTGGGAGCTGGGTGATTTGCTGGTGCCTCTCTCTGTATGATTCATGAGCAGCCTAGGGAGCATGTAATGCAGCGGGATGTGGAGCTCCACATGCTGATGACAGAGTGATCACAATGCCTGCCGGGGTGTTGCTGCTTGTCACTGGCATAGCTTTCTGAGATACAATCCAGGCTAGAGAGTTAAGGGAGCACAGTGGTCCCACAGTTGTGTTGCTCCAGGAGCTGTCCAGGAAGCAGATTGTGACTTCACTGCACAGCTAACCCAGGTGCTTACCTGGATTTTCACCCAAACCCCATTACCATCCACACAAACACCCAAGTTTGGAGGTGCTTTAAAACTAACTTATTTGGATGGGGATGTGGATTAGAACTTCAGCTCCACTTTGACGTGGGCTGGAACCTTACTCAATTGCCACTAGACCTTCAGTGCCTTCCCACAATTGCCCCTCTTCCCCAAAACACAGACAAGTTCTATTGCAATTGGCTGGGAAAGACTCCTAGAGTGTCAGCACAAAGAGCCAAGGGATATGTTCCCAAACACACCCTAGTGCAGAAAGAGTGAAGATACAGAAACTCCAACAGGGCTTTGCTCTGAGAATGGTCATGCCTAGGGTAGGCTAATCCAGGTGCTCAGACCCAGACTCTGATCCCTGGTATAATGCTGCAGTGAGCCATATAGTTAAAATGTACCCAGAAAATCTGGTTTTAGATATGGCGGAGGGGAGGTCATTGTGTTTACGGGTGTGTGAGCCTCAAACATGTTGGATTGAGGTTCCAGTTAGGATAAACATCCAAAAGCTCAGATGCTTTCCTAAACTATCTGAACATCATGAATTTCCAAAATTGGCCTGAAAATCTCATTAGAACAGGTTTTCTTATGAGAATATATAGCTCTTGTGCTTCAAATGCTGCCTGGAAATAATGTGATAACAGCTATTCTCCTGGTGTTTCTGCATTTCTCATTCTGCCCCAGCAGGAAACCAGCAGTACAAATCACTTATTTCAGAACCTCAAAGGAGATTCTACTGAAGCTCAGTTCTGGAAATAGGTGAAGATCCAAGGGGGGTTATTTTTTTTACCCAAATCTAATTCCTCCTTCCTTCATTTTCTTTGCAAGTGGCTCTAAAGGCAATATTTGGATGTGAACAACCCAAATTGTACAACTCTGCTCAAGGTATTATGTAGGTATATTTTACACAGGCATAAAAATCATATTTAAATCACTAGGAATTATACCTCTCTAATTATTAGTTAAAAGTAGAATTAAGGACTCCACTGGGAGTTATACATGCACAGGGAGAAGAAATAGCCCCTGGTACATTTCTATTCTTCCCTCCTCCTCCCCTGATTCCCCCCCTCTCCCCCCGCACACACATTCTGGAGAAGTAAAACAAGTATTAGCTAAAAATAAATTTTAAATGACAAAGAGCAAATATCGGACATGAATAGTTCTTAAAATGCTTTCACCATTGGCTTTGAGTTTAATGAAGAGCATAGTGTGTATAGACTTGACATTCGGGGAAGCGGGCCCTAGCTACATTTTGGTAGATCTGAGTACTGCAGAGAAGTTGAAGGACTAACTGAACACACTGCCAATCTCATAACTGGAACTAAGTGAGAGCGTCAATGTGTCTTACTGATGCCAGCCTATGTCAAAGGCTTAACACACTATTTTGAAGTTATCGTTCATATTCAGAAGTGTGATTTGAGTTGCTGCTTGAGACTGTAGTTCAGCTATTTGACTGTTATTACTTTATTATAGTCGGTGTGTGTGTGTGTATGTTTGTTTGTATGTGTGTGTATATGTATGTATATGTGTGTATGTATATGTGTATATATATATATATATATAATCACTGCTTAAATGTATTGTCTTAAGAGCTGCATAATGTTCATATGATCTGATGGCTGATTTGACTTTAGTCAGTGAGCAAACTTTAACCTATGACTACTCTAGTGATACACAGTATTCAAAGAGTGGACACACTAACATACCTCTTCTCCCTCCCCCAACTCTTTTCCTATCTCTCAATAACAATGAAACACTAGCCTTTCTGAGATTCAATAAATGATAGATAATCCATCAAAAGCTCAAATAATTTGAGGTAAGTTTTGGATAAACATATAAATATCAGTGTTGAGCTAAAGCAACCCCGCAAACCTTGTTGTGAGGCTCACCATCACTATGACCCATGACAATAAGAGGATGTTTTGCCTAATTATATATGGAAATTTTATACCAGATTTTTAGGAAGGTTTTGCAAACTCTGGAATTTGTTAATTGATTTGAAATGAATGTGAAAATACTAATTTGCATAGGTTTATTTGTATCCTTAAGTAGTTCTGAATAAAGTTAATAGCACTGAGTAAAATTCAATCTTTAAAAAATTTTCCTCACAATTCCTGAGACTTTTCATTCTCACCAGAGATCTTCTATCCCAAAGAAAATTAGAGTGACCTCTCTCTTTCGTCATAAGAAGGAAGCATGGGAAGATCATGTAAATTTAGTTGCCCAGGGCCAGATCTAATTTATGCAAATTTTTTTTGTGACCCCCAATTTTTTCAGGAGGAAAATGTTCACAGAGTATTAAGGAAATTCCATACCTTGTGATTCAATCACCATCATTGTGCCAACTGCTCATTCATCCTTTGTGCCAATGGTCTGAGCTCTGAATTGTGCATGGTTATCCTGCTAAATGAAAATCAAGTTCACATCCTTTAAATAAGTGTGCTATTAGACATCGTCCTGTTTTAATTGCAGTATTCAAAAATCTGTCTTGGCTATGCCATGTTAATGCCAGTAAGACCAGGACTTTATAGTTGTGTTCTCAACTGTGGTAACAGTAGTGTATTTTAACTCTCTATGCAGATTCCATCTGCTGTTAATGCTGTAGTAATTTTTTTCATTGCGATAGCACTTAGGGACCCTAGTCATAGATCAAGACCTGATTACATAAGACCAGCCGTACTGTGTCAAACCGATGTTCCATCTAGCCCAGTATGCTATCTTCCAGCAGATCCCAGTGCCTGATGTTTCAGAGGGAATGAACAGCAGAGGGCAATTTTGAGTGATCCATCCTCTGCTGTCTAGTCCCACCTTCTGGCAGTTGCAGGTTTAGGGACACACAAAGCATGGGGTTACATCTCTGACAATCTTAGTTAATAGCCATTGACGGATGTATCCTCCATGAACTTATTGTAATTTGTTTATGAACTCAGTTATACTTTTGGCCTTCACAACATCCCATGGCAATGAGTTCCACAGGTTGAGTATGCATTGTGTGCAAAAGAAATTCCTTAAGTTTGTTTTAAAAATTCCGCCTATTAATTTCATTGGGTGCCCCTTGATGTTTGTATTGTGTGAAAGGATAAATAATACTTCCCTCTTCACTTTCATCATACCATTCATGATTTAAAGACTTCTATCATATCCCACTTAGTTGTCATTTTTCTAAAATAAATAGCCCCACTCTTTAATCTCTCCTCATACAGAAGCTGTTCCATATCCCTAATCATTTTTGTTGCCCTTCTTTTACCTTTCCAATTGTAATATCTTTTTTGAGATGGGGTGACCAGAACTGCATGCAGTGTTCAAGGTTTGTGTGTGTGTACCATGTATTTATATAGTGGCATTATTATATTTTATCATCTATCCCTTTCCTAATGGTTCCCAACATTCTGTTAGATTTGGGTTTTTTTATTGCTATTGCACATTGAGCAGATGTTTTCAGAAAAATATCCATGATTACTTCAAGATCTTTCTTGATTGGTAACAACTAACTTAGACCCCCATCATTTTATATATAGTTGGAACTATGTTTTCCGATATGCATTACTTTGCACATACCAACACTGAATTTCATCTTGCTAGGGTACAAACACAGAACAGAAAGAGAATCCTTATCCCAAAAAAACTTAGAAAGCTACTTAGATTCATTAGTATTAGTTGCTATGCAATGGACTCATCTTATTCTCATACAGAGTCGAAGATAAAGATTTGAAATAGTTTGTGCTTACTTTCATACTGTCTGAATGACTTCACTATGTTTTCTGGAATTCTAAATATTTGCCTTTTATTTCCTGTGGTTTGACAGGACTGACACCATCTCTTATATACTATTGCCCTTTTTTGGCCTGGGTGGCTAGTCAAAGTTCAGGGAACTGGGATGTTCTTATTGGGAGTAAAAATTGACAGTGGAGTCTGGTATCTTCTTGATGCAATCTTGTTTGTTTACAAGGAATGTGCAAGGTCCCGCTTCTCTAAATATAGAAGAACAAGAAACATAAGAATAGTTTCTTAGTACAACCCCAAAGCCTCTTTAGCCAACACATGATCCAAAAAACCCCCACTCTCTCTAGCTTTTTCCAGGGTCATACACTGTGCTCCCAGGCTGCTGCTTGGATTTCTGTGTCTTTACTTCTGAATCTGTTTCTGTACTCTGATTTGTGTCTGCACTGTACCCATCTTTTTTATATACATACACAGGTCAGAATAAATACTGAGTATAACCCTTCACCCACGTGGTGCTAGTTTCTGGACAGACACTACGGGGCCTTGTTTAAGGTGTGGCCCCTTAAATGTCCCTCTCAACTATATTGATCAAGGATGCATTCTGACATCAGGCTTGACTCAACCCATAGAATGTATTCAGTTATATTTTAAGAACTCAACCTCACTGAAAAGGACAAACTCAAACATTTTCATGCTGGTATTCTTTGGTTAAGAAGAGGTGAATACAAGGTTTGATTTTTATTCTCTATATTTTTTTTACACTGTTTTCATCACCACGGTATCTGAGCACCTTCGTTTAGTACATTAAGCAACGTGACTAACAAATGTTACAAATGGTACATTCTCTCACATCCTCTCCCCAAAGGGAGAATTGTGAGTACAGTGTAATACATTGTTTTGGTAGGGTTTTTTTTTTTAAATGTACTACTGTGAGTGTTAGAGAAGGCAAGGTAGGAGATATGTACCTTGCACCTGGAGTAGAAGTTAGTAAGGTTTATGATAGTCCTAAGAGCCTGTGGAAGACTGGCCCCTGAGAAAGAACTGTCACGTACAGATGAGCTTTAACGTTGTGGTAGAAAGTTCCAGTGCCTGAGGAGTGGAATTGTCAACCTCAGTCTTCATGCCAGATGTCCCCTTACACACATGCATAAACAGGTGTGTGCGCACACGTGCGCACACCCGAATAGACACACACACAATCAAGAATCTATGGTATGGCTTCTGACTGTGTCTTGGAAAAAATTAAAAATAGATGTTCAAAAGTGTATTAGAATGAAAGCCAGTAACAGCTCCCAGACTACTGCACTGGGCAGCACAGTATGGGGAGGAGGTGACCAGCCCTCTGTGGAGAAAGAAGTGGTTCGGGACTATTTAGAAAAGCTGGACGAGCACAAGTCCATGGGGCCAGATGCACTGCATCCAATGGTGCTAAAGGAGTTGGCAGATGTGATTGCAGAGCCATTGGCCATTATCTTGGAAAACTCATGGTGATCGGGGGAGGTCCTGGATGACTAGGAAAAGGCTAATGTAGTGCCCATCTTTAAAAAAGGAAAGAAGGAGGATCCTGGGAACTACAGGCAAGTCAGCCTCTCCTCAGTCCCTGGAAAAATCATGGAGCAGGTCCTAAAGGAATCAATTCTGAAGCACTTAGAGGAAAGGAAAGTGATCAGAACAGTCAGCATGGATTCACCAAGGGCAAGTCATGCCTGATGAACCTAATTGCATTCTATGTTGAGAACTATCTCTGTGGATGAGGGGAAAGCAGTGGATGTGTTATTCCTTGACTTTAGCAAAGCTTTTGATATGGTCTTCCACAGTATTTTTGCCAGCAAGTTAATGAAGTATGGGCTGGATGAATGGACTATAAGGTGGATAGAAAGCTAGCTAGATCATCGGGCTCAACAGGTAGTGATCAATGGCTCCATGTCTAGCTGGCAGCCGGTATCAAGTGGAGTGCCCCAAGGGTCAGTCCTGGGGCCAGTTTTGTTCAATATCTTCATTAATGTTCTGGAGGATGGCATGGATTGCACCCTCAGCAAGTTTGCAGATGACAGTAAACTGGGAGGAGAGGTAGATACGCTGGAGGGTAGGGATAGGATACAAAGGGCCCTAGACAAATTAGAGGATTGGGCCAAAAGAAATCTGAGGTTCAACAAAGACAAGTGCAGAGTCCTGCACTTAAGACAGAAGAATCCCGTGCACCGCTACAGACTAGGGACCGAATGGCTAGGCAGCAGTTCTGCAGAAAAGGACCTAGGGGTTACAGTGGACGAGAAGCTGGATATGAGTCAACAGTGTGCCCTTGTTGCCAAGAAGGCCAATGGCATTTTGGGCTGTATAAGTAGGAGCATTGCCAGCAGATTGAGGGACGTGATCGTTCCCCTCTATTCGACATTGGTGAGGCCTCATCTGGAGTACTGTGTCCAGTTTTGGGACCCACACTACAAGAAGGATGTGGAAAAATTGGAAAGAGTCCAGTGGAGGTCAACAAAAATGATTAGGGGGTTGGAGCATGACTTATGAGGAGAGGCTGAGGGAACTGGGATCGTTTAGTCTGCAGAAAAGAAGAACGAGGGGGGATTTGATAGCTGCTTTCAACTACTTGAAAGGGGGTTCCAAAGAGGATGGATCTAGACTGTTCTCAGTGGTAGCTGATGACAGAACAAGGAGTAATGGTCTCAAGTTGCAGTGGGGGAGGTTTAGGTTGGATATTAGGAAAAACTTTTTCACTAGGAGGGTGGTGAAGCACTGCAATGGGTTACCTAGGGAGGTGATGGAATCTCCTTCCTTAGTGGTTTTTAAGGTCAGGCTTGACAAAGCTCTGGCTGGGTTGATTTATTTGGGGATTGGTCCTGCTTTGAGCAAGGGGTTGGACTAGATGATTCCTTCCAACCCTGATATTCTATGATTCTATAACTCAAACCAGTTTAATTTTTTCTTACTTTCTACTTCTTAGCTAAACTAATTACTGTAGAGAACAGACTAAGAAGTACACACTGCTGCCTTTCTTCTAACATAAGAAGATTAAGCAGGTCCTAGAAAGCACCTTCCAAATAGTATAGGACTCACCAGGTCTTGAGATATTATTAACAGTCCTAATTTACTTTCACTTTCCTTTGTCTAGCCACATAGTCTCACTCAGAGGCAGTTTTAAAACCTCAGAATTGTACTCCTTTGAACACATTTCCTCTGGAAATTATATTGCTTGCTTATTATTCTGTACTATCTATAAAGATATCTGTTATATGGAGTCAAAGGCCCCTGTTCCATGGAAGGACTGTGATTGATGGGACACCAAGGAACAGGTGGAGCTAGGCTGAAAACAGCTGAGCCATGTGGACAGAGCAATGCACAGAGTTTAATAATGGTTCACTTGTTCAACTTCACATCCATTCAGCTTCACTTTTTGCTGATGAGACATGATGGTAGCATTGAGACTGAGTTCTCTGCAGTGCCGCAGCTGGCAGTATGAGCCATGGAACTTGGTTTGAAGCCTTGCAGACCCCTTGATTTGCAGACATGCATCTAGCCCAGCAGTTGACCTGGTGGAAGGAGGCATTTAAGCTGTAAACAGAGCTGGCCATTCAGGAGTAAGACAAGAGCAGGAATGTAAAGCTGTTACCTGTACAAGGCAGAGAGGGCTGCAGCACTGAAGCTCACCACGACCTCAAGCCTCATAGCAGTACTAGCGTCTCTGTAAGCCTTTTGCTCCCAAAGCAGAAAAAAAATGGAGTAGCACTTTTCACTGGAGACCAATCCAAATGGAGGGGGATAGATCCCTGTATTACTGCATTATGCACACTGAGTGATATGCCATTTTGGGGACTTCACAGACTTCTTGAATTGCAATGGGCACTTGGGATCACCACCTGTGGGAGTGACTGCGCTGGGAAGGCAATCTCACATTAGACAGATGCTTAGACATGGGGTGTACAGAAGAAGCCTCAAGAGAATGGATGAAAGCCCTAGGAGGCACCGTACCCCAAAAAGTACATGCAGTGAAGGAAAGCAGGTACCCAGGATTCCATACTCTTAGTGAGAGGTATTTACTGTGGGAAACAGCATGAGCAGTTAAAGGAGAAGTGCTTAATACTAGGAAAGCATTGAAAGGAATGTGTCAAGTTAAATCATTTTAGCAGTGTGTGAAAGAGGAGAAGAAGATCCACTTACACTTGTACCATGGGGTGATGGCACATTAGATGGCACTGGTGACATCATGAGTCTTTCTTTGAGTCCAAGACCATGTCAGGTTCTGGCTGTCAGGACAGGAAAGCAACAAGGTACAATACCAACTTTGATGCATACAGCAATGTCCTAGAGAAACACCTTGTGCAACTTCAGCTGGATACCGGGGTCTCCTGCAATGTGATTCCTGGGTTGAAATGGACTCGAACAACTCATTACAAAAATCAGGAGCAATCTAATAATGCTCAATGAGAGCATAATGCAGCCAGTAGGAAAATGTGACCTCATAGTAACAAACCCAAAAAATAACAGATGATGCCACCTCCGGTTTATGGTAGAAGATGGCAAGAACCCCAGGTCCTTCTTGGGAATACTGCCATACAAGCCATGGATCTCATTAGGTTGCAATGCCATAATTTTATAGCTACTGTGCAAGAAGCAAAAGGGGGAGTCTCGCTGAGACAACTAAAAACATATGGAGCTGTTTTTAAAGGGGACTGGTGCCTCAAAGGAAAGCTGCTGTGGTTGGAAATAGACCACACAGTGGAACCTGTGTGCTTGCACAAAAGAAAATTCCAGTGGAACTACATAAACCTGTACACAAGGAGTTAAGCCTGCAGAGAAAGGGTATTAGCACCTGTAGGCACGCCAGTGCAGTCTAGGTAAGCATCGTGTGGTGGCAAAGAAGCCTCTAGCAAAATTTGTGGCTACATAGGTCTAAAGCCACTGAAACAAGTATTGAAAAGATGCCACTGACCACAATTGATGACAACTTGCCAGAAGTTTCCAAAGCCAGAATTTTAGAGTCTCTGGTGTGAGGGAATGGGTTTTGGCACATAAGCCTAGATAAACAGTGCAGCCTGCTGGTGACCTTCACAACATCATATAGTCACTACAGACAGCCGTGCATGGCAATGGGCATAAGCTCAGCACCAGAGATGTTCCAAAGAAGACTCACCCAAACACTGGAAGGACTGCCTGACATGAAAATAACTGCAGATCAGATCCTTTTGTAGGTGAAGGGAGCAATGATACAGAAGTTGAATGAGACCATGACAGAGAACTACAAGCTTTTCTACAGTGATGAAAGGACAAGAACATAAAACTCAACCCAGAAAAATTGTGACTTAACATTAGGTGGCATACATTGAACATCTACTGAAAGCAAATCCCAACAAGATCAAGGTAGATAGACATGCCAACTCCGGTGGATGTGAAAGCAGCACAGCACTTCATAGAAATAATAATTTTTTTGTGAAAGTTGTGTCCACATGTGGCTGCAGTAGAGGAACCCATATGTCATCTCAAAAGGCAGGCTGTTGAGTGGGACTGGGCAGGAACCCCAGTGGCAGTCACTGGACATGCTGAAACAAATAAGAGGTGCCCCAGTCCTGAAGTACTACCAGCCAGGAGAGCCATTGACACTGCAGTGTGATGGGAAAGGATTGGGTGTAGCTCTCTTCAGAGCAGCTTATAGTTTATGCCAGCAGAGCTCTGACAGAAACTGAAGAGTGGTACACCCAAATAGAAAAAATTGGCTGTGGTATTTGGACTGGACCAACTCCATCAATACAAGTATGGCCATCCAGTAATAGTTCAATCAAACCAAACACCCTAGAGACAATCATGGCAATACCCATTCCTAGTGCTCCAAAAGAGATGGTAGATGGCAGCATGCACTGCCAGGTAGAGATCAGATATTGTCCAGGATGATTACTGAGACCCTGAGCAGGGCATATATACTTCTCAGTGAGTTGGGGAAGGGGATCAGGATACTGAATCCATTAACATGATGCACCAGTTCTAACACTTCTGTGCTTCTGTGGCTGTAGCAGCTCTTTGTGTTGTTCTGTGGGAAAACTTGACTGACTGTCCTGTTGTGCTGTCCCAGGAATTGCTGCAGCCCATCAACACATCCAGCCAAAATCGTCTTTTGGGTCTGCATTCTCCTGGAAACTAGAGCCAGTAACATGGAGAAGTCACCGTTTGAAGAATTTGTCCTACATGTGCTTTCACTCCTGTGCCAGGAAATGGAGAGAATATCCATGAGACTGTGATGGACACGCCAATGGTGTTTTCTGATCTACCTAAGTCCTCTTTAAGGAGAGGATAATAGAAACATGGCAGACCCAAATGGACTGCTGTTCACAATTCTCAGTATAGTTACTAATGCCCCCTACAGACCATGGATTCTGGAGCAGGCCCACAAGCACAAATTGGTGGGATCACATCAGTGGCTCCAGAACTTTAGCATGAGGAACATAAGAATGGCCCTACTGGGTCAGACCGAAGGTCCATCTAGCCCAGTATCCTGTCTAGCAACAGTGGCCAGTGCCAGGTGCCCCAGAGGGAATGAAGAGAACAGGTAATCATCAAGTGATCCATCCCCTGTTGCTCATTCCCACCTTCTGGCAAACAGAGGCTAGGGACACCATTCCTGCCTATCCTGGCTAATAGCCATTGATGGACCTATCCTTCATGAATTGATCTAGTTCTTTTTTGAAACCTGTTGTGGTCTTGGCCTTCACAACATCCTCTGGCAAGGAGTTCCACAGGTTGACTGTGCGTTGTGTGACAAAATACTTCCTTTTGTTTGTTTTTAACCTGCTGCCTATTAATTTTCATGTTGTGACCCCTAGTTCTTGTGTTATGAGAAGTAGTAAACACTTCTTTATCTACTGTCTCTACATCAGTCATGATTTTATAGACCTCAATCAAACCTTAGCCATCTCTTTTCCAAGCTGAAAAGTCCCAGTCTTATTAATCTCTCCTCACACGGAAGCCTTTCCATACTCTTAATAATTTTTGTTGCCCTTTTCTGAACCTGTTCCAATTCAATATATCTTTTATGAGATGGGGTGACCACATCTGCACACAGTATTCCAGATGTGGGCATACCATAGATTTATATAGAGACAACATGATATTTTCTATCCTATTATCTATCCCTTTCTTAATTATTCCCAGCATTCAGTTTGCTTTTTTGACTGCCCCTACACATAGAGTGGATGTTTTCAGAGAACTATCCACAATGATTCCAAGATCTCTTTCTTGAGTGGTAACAGCTAATTTAGACCCCATCATTTTATATGTATAGTTGGGATTGTGCTTTCCAATGTGCACTACTTTGCATTTATCAACATGAAACTTCATCTGCCATTTTGTTGCCCAGTCACCCAGTTTTGAGAGATCCTTTTGTAGGTCTTCACAGTCTACCTGGGTTTAACTATCTTTAGTAATTTTGTATCATCTGCAAATTTTGCCACCTCACTGTTTACCTCTTCTTCCAAATCATTGATGAACATGTTGAATAGGACTGGTCCCAGAACAGACCCCTGGGGGACACCACTATTTATCTTTCTCCATTCTGAATACTGACCATTTATACCTACCCTTTGTTTCCTATCTTTCAACCAGTTACCAATCCATAAGAGCACCTTCCCTCTTATCCCATGGCAGCTTACTTTGCATAAGAGCCTTTGGTGATGGACCTTGTCAAAGGCTTTCTGAAAATCTCAGTACACTGTATCCACTGGATCCCCTTGGTCCACATGCTTGTTGACCCCCTCAGAGAATTCTAGTAGATTGGTGAGGCATGATTTCCCTTTAGTAAAACTATGCTGACTCTTCCTCAACAAATTATGTTCATCTATATGTCTGACAACATTGTTCTTTATTATAGTTTCAACCAGTTTGCCCAGTACTGAAGTCAGGTTTACAGGCCTGTAATTGCTGGGATCACCTCTGGAGCCCTTTTTAAAAGTTGCCATCACATTAGCTATCCTCCAGTCATCTGGTACAGAAGCCGATTTAAATGATAGGTTACAGACTACAGTTAGCAGTTCTGAAGGAACTCAAATGTGAAATTGCAGAACTCTTGGGTGAATACCATCTGGTCCTGGTGACTTATTGCTGTTTAATTTATCAATTTGTTACAAAACCTCTTCTAATGATACCTCAATCTGGGCCAGTTCCTCAGATCTGTCACCTAAAAAGAATGGCTCAGGTTTGGGAATCTCCCTCACATCCTCAGCCATGAAGACCGATACAAACAATTAATTTAGTTTCTCCGCAATGGCCTTATTGTCCTTGAGTGCTCCTTTAGCACCCCGATCGTCCAGTGGCCCCAATGGTTGTTTCGCAGGCTTCCTTTTTCTGATTTACTTAAAAAAAAATTGCTCTTAGTCTTTGGCTAATTTTCCTCAAATTCTTTTTTGGCCTTCCTAATTGTATTTTTACACTTCAGTTGCCAGCATTTATGCTCCTTTTTATTTTCCTCACTAGGATTTAACTTCCACTTTTTAAAGGATGCCTTTTTGCCCCTCTCTGCTTCTTTTACTTTGTTGTTTAGTCACGGTGGCTCTCTTTTGGTTCTCTTACCATGTTTTTTTTTAATTTGGGGTATACGTTTAAGTTAAGCCTGTATTACGGTGTCTTTAAGAAGTTTCCACGCAGCTTGCAGAGATTTCACTTTTGGCGCTGTATCCTTTAATTTCTGTTTAACCTCCTCATTTTTGTGTAGCTCCCCTTTCTGAAATTAAATGCTACAGTGTTGGGCCACTGTGGTGTTTTTCCTGCCACAGGGATATTAAATTTAACTATTTTATGATCACTATTACCAAGCAGTCCAGCTATATTCACCTCTTGGACCAGATCCTGTGCTCCACTTAGGACTAAATCAAGAATTGCCTCTCCTCTGGTGGGTTCCAGGACCAGCTGCTCCAAGAAGCAGTCATTTAAGGTGTCAAGAATCTTTATCTCTATATCCCGTCCAGAGGTGACATGTACCCAGTCAATATGGGAATAATTGAAATCCCCCATTATTATTATTATTATTATTTATTATAGAGTTTTTTATTTTAATAGCCTCTCTAATTTCCCTGAGCATTTCACAGTCACTATCACCATCCTGGTGGTTGGTAATATATCCCTACCGCTATATTCTTATTATTAGACCATGGAATTTCCATCCATAGAGATTCTATAGTACAGTTTGATTCATTTACGATTTTTATTTTGTTTGATTCTTTCTTGCACGCTTTCTTTCACATATCCCACTCACCCACCAGCACAACCTGTTTTGTCCTTCTGATATATTTTGTACCTTGGTATTACTGCATCTCATTGATTATCCTCATTCCACCAAGTTTCTGTGATGCCTGTTATATCAATGTCCTCATTTAACACTCTAGTTCACCCATTTTATTATTTACATTATAAAGCTGCATTTATGGAGCTTTGTGAGCAGCTTGCTCTGACACCAATGCCGAATTAAGGTATAAGCTAACTAAGCTACAGCTTGGGGCCTCTAAAAAAGAAAAAACTGATTCCATTTTAAATTTTATCAAAATCAGTTGATAAATAAAGGAGATATGGGGAAAAGGTGATCTCAAAATAGACATTTTTGTTCAAATATGACAAATATACACATCTGGCTACACAAATACCCTTACGCTTCACTAATTGTTAATTATTGACAGGAAGGAGGCCAGGGCTGAGAAAAAAACAATTGCGCTTGTAAAATTAGTATTTCTATGCGTAAGTCTGCTATCAGCCTCCTAAGGCAGCGTTTTGTTGGCCAGCTGCTACTAGGAAAATTCTAACCATGCCTTTGTTACTTATTTAAATAAATCAATATCACCGCTGACAAAATCAGGGGAAAAATGTGAGGTCAGACAGCAGTGCTGTGAAGCAATCCTGCCAAACTCATACTCATATGTTAGTATGTTCTTTCTTCTTTTGATCTGTACTTAGGTTACTCCTGGGGGAATTCTGTACCACTGCATGTGCACAGAATTCATATCCCCTGCAGATTTTTTTGCTTTCCTGCAGAAAAATCCCTTTCTAATAGGGAAGCTGCAAGAGCAGTCACTCACCACTCCCTAGCAGTGCAGGTACATTGTTTCAGGCACCTGGAGCAGCCAGCAGAGAGGTAAATCACCATGGGGCTGAGGATACCCCAGCCAGTGGCTCCTAACCTGAGCTGCTAGTCTTCTCTGGGCTGGTGGCAGGAGAAGACGGGACTTCCGCTTCCTCTGCAAGGAGTGGTTCGGGCTATGTCAGACCCACCCTCAGAAACCTCCCTCAGCTGCAGGAAGCTCTGCATCTTCCCCTGCTTCCTGCCCCCATCCCTCCACAGATGAGGAGTGAGGAGTCACTATACAGGGAGCTGTTCTCCCATCCACCCAACCCCTGTGCATCCAGACTTCCCATACCCAGACACCCCTGCCAAGCCTCACCCATACATCCAGAACCACCCCCCACACCCCCAGCCTTCCATACCCAAACTCCACCCCACTGAACCTCAATCCCTGCATCTGGTGCCCCCTGCACCCAGACCCCCTGCCTCCGGATCCTCACCTGTGTGCCCAGACCACCCCCAACTGAGCTCCCTGCACTCAACGCCCACCCTGATGCCCCACCCCAGCACCACCCTGAGCCGCCACATCCAGACCCCCATGCCACTGACCCCAGACTAGCTGCACCCAGACCCCCACCCCACCAAGCCCCACTCCTCCAGCACTCAGACCCCCACACCCAGACCCCTCCGCTGACCACAGCCATGGGGGCAGGATCTTGTGCAGCCTCACCGCAGAGTCAGTATCCTGGGGGTGGGGAGGCTGCAGTGTGATTTCCCACCTTCGTGCAGCCTGTGTTCCCCACTGGCATGCTGGAGCCTCTGCATTTATTTATTGACAAATTAAACTTGCAGAATTTTAAAATGTGCGCAGAATTTAATTTTTTGGCCCAGAGTGCCTTCAGGAGTAATACAATTGTGTATTTTAGTGCGCATGCCGCTTTCTGCTTCATGCGCTATTCATGCTTCACATGATTGAGTTTGCAGATTATCATCTTATGGATTTAGGTCAAATAGATCTTGAGGAGGATAAATTTGTGTTGGCTTCCCTCTGTCAGTTTCGAGAACCTTCACAGTAAATATCAGAGAGTGCTGACAAAAGGATAACTAGAGGGTTTTGAGAGAAGTGAAGGAAGATCTAGATATATAACAAAATATTGTGAGTACTTTGTGAGCAAGTTATTTCAAACTATGTGCATATATGATTTATAGGCTATTAAAGCCTATAATATTAATTATATTTGTCTGAATATAGGCTAGTTTTTCTTACTTTCTCAATGCCTGTCTAAAGATTATCAGTCTTTTTTTCTGGTAAATTCTTTTTCTTTTTCGCACATATATCTTGTTGTCACTCTGTGTGTCCGAGGTGTTTACTCGAGATTAATTAGTGGTCCTGGGGAAGACAGGGGATAGAGAAGCAAACACGAAGAGAGATGTCTGTCTAGAAAAAAATAGATTTTTCTGTTCGGCAGTTTGGAGCATGCAAGATAATATTTTATTATAGGTTGTATGCTATGTAAAAATTCTTTTATAGACTTATAAATCACATATCATATACATAATACATTGTATTTTTACAGTATGGCAAAAGAAAAATCCAACAATTCATTGATTCATAGCTAAAAGTAAATCGGAATAAACATTTGTAAATATATTTTATATCATCTGGATTAATGTATTTCCCTAACAATAAATGAAAAAAGCATTTGATTAATTTTCATATGACAAGCAAGATAATTTTCCTTATTTATGGTATAAAAACATTATATATCCTCTCTTGTTTTCCTGTGAGAACATAGACAAAATAGGATTAACTTTCATAGAAATATCCAGGTTAAAAAAAATGTTTCTGAATTCAATGAAAACTTTCTGCTACCAATTTTAGTATGAATATTAGGTAATTCAGCATAATTTTCCATAAAAACAAATCAATTTATTGTAAAAATACAACCCACTTACAATTTGCTGATGGTTTGCTTATTACCTGAGTGTAATTCATATCAATATAACTAAAAGTTGAGTTTTAAGCTTGTGGGTTAGCCGCATCCTATATCCTCCATTGCTTCTTGTATCCTCTATTGCCATCTTGTATCTTCTAAGAGACTCATTGTGTATTCGGACAAGGAATTCCGAAATTTAGATGCCCCAACAGAATAAAACTTTCCTGAGCACTCTTGTATTACTGTATTATTAAATTGTATTATTTACAGAATTTTGTTATTTTATATATTTATATTGTTTACTTCTACTCTACTTACATATCAGTTAGTTCAAAGAATTTGTCTAAAATTTATTTCTGTCATGATGTCATCGTTAGAGAAGGCTAAAAATGAACTATGAAAATTATTTTTCTATTTTTAAAACTTTGCCTTTGTATATATGCAAATATAAAGCTTTTGTGTGTGTATATTCAATGTCATTTCTGTGAAAATAAGTTAATTTTTTTTTAATCGTATGGAGCCTCTTACACTTGATATAGCTTAGGACCTCAGAATGTCATCATCTGGCCCTGCCTGACACTTTAGCATCAGGACATAGGCTGGAGGGAAGCCAGGTTTAGGAGTGGGATGCTGTTACCTTCTGGAAGCTGGCTACCCCAGACTGCTACAGGTCCATTGCTAACCAGTTTAGCTTTGGCAAATTCACTATGGGGGCTATGGTGACAGTTTTCTGAGGCAATCAGGTGTGTGATTTACCAAAGGTGATGAGCATATAGAGTGTCCCTGAATTAATTGCTGGATTTGAGAGGATGGAGTTTCCTAACTGCACCAGGGCCATTGACTCATGTTCCCATAGTTGATGATCCTCAAGGAGCACATGAGTACATAGTACCATTTGCAGTTTATTTCATAGTTATGCTGGTCTTTGTCAACCACAGAGGCCCATTCATGGATGTCAGCATGGACTGGAAAAGTGGCAGAAACCCCGGTATGATGAAATCAAGGATCTGCTTTCATGGATAAGCTGGGATACCGTCCACCAAATTCTATCATATATGGAGTAATTGTCTCCCATTGTTCTAGGGGATCTTGCAGATATCCCCTTTTGCCTTCGCTTCTGAAACCTTAGCCTGATCTCAGAGGCCCTGGTAAAAGGTTTAATTACATTCAGTGGGTGTAGAATGGTGGTTGAATGTGCATTTAGCAGCAGAAATCCCACTGGTATTGTACTGCCATTGGATTCCAGTGTTACCAGTGCTGTCTGAATTACTGAAGCTTATTGTGCTCTTCAATCTTTGTGAATCCAAAGATGAGCTATTAGCCCATGAGTAGACCTGTGACAGCAATGCATTGTTGAACTAGTACACTCATCCAGCAAGTGCACTAATCACAGCTGAAGCAGGATGCATATGAGCAACAGAAATCAGGGATGCTTTGTGAGCCCACCTTATGGACTTGCATGGCCAATGAAAGAGGATGTTTATGGATGTATTTGTCCAGCAACATTAACAGTAAATGAAGTACCCTTGCTATACACTGCAAATGGGATGGTTGGGATGTAGTTGTCCTGAATTTTCATTATGGATGACATGAATACTTAAACAATGGCTTGTGGAGGCAGTGGTGGTTTGTGTAATATGAGCTGAAGATTTTCATTATGGATTGATCTGAAAAGATTTATTGAAAAATTGTGTTTTGAATACAAGTTCCCAGTTGTCTTATGTCTTCATCTTTATATTTTGAAATGCACATTAGCTGATGTCATGCAGTGATGGTAATAAACTTTCTTAATGAAACAAAAGCCTTTATTTTTAACATGGGTGTATTACAAAAAACAATATTCAAGAATTTAATGGCATCTGGCCTGCAAGACAAACACCAAAGCCAGTAATAAAATAAAGTGTATAACACACACATTGAACAGTTAAACGATGCAAAATAATTCCCCTACTTCTGGATGTCTCCTGGCCTCCATTCTCATTTCCCTTTCTACCATGTTTAGCACACACTTGGCACTGCTGCACAGGAGTGGATGACTGCAGTGTGGATGGAGGACTGCAGTCGGTATATCTGCCCAACCCAACTAGCATTCAGTCCTGGTTGCATGGACCACCCAACCATGGTATTGTCCAATGCATCATGGCTCTGCGGGACATGGTACCTTGGAGGCAACTCAGGACATGATGGAGGTGAAGCAGATGCCTGGACTACCATTAGTGCAAACAACTTCTTGCAGGTCTTTCTGCTGTGCTGTCCTCTCTCCCAAGTGATGTGCCTGCTCCAGACACTTCACCAAATCTCTTCTCATGTGCTGTAATTCCCTCCTTGTGCCTGCCTGTGCCTCTTCACTTAGTATGAATCCTTTTTTCCCTTTAGTATTGTATCTGCTTGTTGGGCATGTCCACCAGAAGTTTGTCAAGGACACACTTCCTTTTTGACCACTTCATGACAGTTTGAATCCCTGTGGCTGGGCTGCAGAGATGGAAATGCCTGAAAACAGACATCAAACAGTACATTATTGTCTCAGTACTTCAAAAAACAGTTCAATGCATTCTCAAAAGAAAAAAGTGTAATCTCAGGGCCAAAAAATGATACTCTGTAAAACTCTCTACTTTAGTCTATTTTCAGACGAACACTCCAGTTCCCAACCACAGCTGAGTTAAGCAGAGTGAAAAGACTACACCTTACCATTGTGTACATTGGTAACCATTTACAATGTTAGTGTTTTACAGTTGCAGACCATTGTAGCCTTGGGTGTGGGTGAGGGGAGGGGAGTACATTGTGGCTTACTACCTAGCACTGAGTAACCATTTCAGGCATTCCACATTGTGGAAGACCTAACAATCCTAGGTTTCAGAGTAGCAGCTGTGTTAGTCTGTATTTGCAAAAAGAAAAGGAGTACTTGTGGCACCTTAGAGACTAACAAATTTATTTGAGCATAAGCTTTCATGAGCTACAGCTCACTTCATCGGATGTATTCAGTGGAAAATACAGTGGGGAGATTTATATACATAGAGAACATGAAACACAGGGTGTTACCATACACACTGTAACAAGAGTGATCAGGTAAGGTGAGCTGTTATCATCAGGAGAGTGGGGGTGGGGGGAACTTTGTAGTGATAATCAAGGTGGGCCATTTCCAGCAGTTGACAAGAATGTCTGAGGAACAGTGGGGAGTGGGAGGGGATAAACATGGGGAAATAGTTTTACGTTGTGTAATGACCCATCTACTCCCAGTCTCTATTCAAGCCTAAGTTAATTCTATCCAGTTTGCAAATTAATTCCAATTTAGCAGTCTCTCGTTGGAGTCTGGTTTTGAAGTTTTTTTGTTGAAGTATTGCCACTTTTAGGTCTGTAATCGAGTGACCAGAGAGATTGAAGTGTTCTCCAACTGGTTTTTGAATGTTATAGTTCTTGACGTCTGATTTGTGTCCATTTATTCTTTTACGTAGAGACTGTCCAGTTTGACCAATGTACATGGCAGAGGGGCATTGCTGGCACATGATGGCATAACCACTGTTGTGGCCCCTTGTGGCATGTAGTAGTTTAGATAGTTTAGTGTCCTTTTTCTTTTGTAGAGAAGCAAAGTGTGTGTTGTAAATGGCTTGTCTAGTTTTTGTAAAGTCCAGCCATAAGGAAGTTTGTATGGAAGGTTGGTTTTTTATGAGAGTATCCAGTTTTGAGAGCACATTCTTAATCTTTCCCTGTTTGCTGTAGAGGATGTTGATCAGGTGAATAAGACTATCCCATCAGTGGGTTGTCAAAATAGTCCAGTGCAAGCATTGATGGGACAAAGGCCCAAAATCCTTTTACCAGTGAAGGGAGACTTGTTGCAACCAGGAGGATGGAGATACTGCTGAGACGAGATGGCCAACTGTCAGAAAGCAAGCACTAGAGTACAACAGGTCAGGCAAGGACCTGTCTACCCTGTAGTTAGGCACTCCTGCAAGGATCCACCCATTAGAGAGAGTCCAGAATGAGTGGACTAAAGGAGTCATGAGGGGGACAGTGGCTACCGAAGAGGTACTACGCAAGAGGGATAAATGATCTGAAGGAACAAGAGGCACTAACACAGACAACACCCAGAAAGCCAAGAGTGATTATAAAATGGAGAGGCAGAACCATCTGGAGGCCACCCCACAGGGAGGGAGAGACCCCACAGAGTGAGAATTTTCAGGATTCAGAGACTCGTAACAGGAGACACACATTACTCCTGGTATGGTCTCCTGCGGCAGAGATCAAACTGTCTCAAAGACCATGTAGCTAGCTGAGTCTGTTGTAATGATGAGTCTCCAACTCTGCTAAGGGCTAGCAATCTCTGGCCAAAAGGACACAGGTTGGTGGTGGGAGGTCTAGGCACCAATTCTTTGTTTTTAATGTTTGTAAAATAGGGAAGATGTATCATTAGTAGAACAGTAGTGAGAAGCCCATGTTCACTGGAGGGACTGTTACTGAGGGGACACCAGTGGAACAGGGAATATGGGGGGTTATGCTGGAAGCAACTCAGCCACATGGACAGAGCAGTGTCCAGGTTTAATAATGTTTTGCTTGTTCAGTGTTAACCTTCATTTAGCTTTAGTCTGTCCTAATAAAAAAAATACTGTGCCAGATTCTGATTTGGAATAAACTAGTGTGGTTCTCTGGACTTCAATGCAGCTATGCCAATATATACCAGTTGAGAATCTCACCCATAATTAGAACTCCTGGTTTTTGGGATGTATTAATTTGATATTGGAGTTTATTTTTAACAATTTAATCAGGTTTATGTTGATGTGAAAAAATCTGTTTTGGGGGCTCTCTCTCGTCTGTACTGTAATGAATAATCTTTGTAATATTCCCCAGTGCGCTTTAACATGTTGCAAATAGCACTATGTTAACCCATGCTAGGGAACCTTTAGTGCACACCAGCAAATAATGCATGTTTAGTGTGCTTTAGAAATCCTACCCCTATAGTCTGCATTACTGCTCCATATAGACAAGCCCTTATGTATAAGTAACCATTTCTGATGTTTTCCTAATGTTTATTAGATGTATACTCTTTTTTTGGGGGGGGGGCAAGGGGGGAAGCAATCTTTTATTGCTGTTTGTTGGCTAAATCAGAAGCCCTATCTATAATGTGTACATATAGTAACACATGTAGAAATTGCTTAATGCCATCTATTGGTGGAAACTGTGGAATTACCAATGGTTCCTTCTACTTTTCATGATACCTAGGGAGTTATAATAGGGGAAATAAGAGCCAGTAGGTTTTCCCCTCTGTTTTATTTTCAGTGGAAACATTTGTAAATGTTTCCTGTTATTCTTTTTATAGGTAGACAAATGCATTAAAGTTGAAATAAAAGTCACCATTATACCCTCTGTAAAGCCCAGGACAAGAATAATGATTAAAATGTTGTGCTGGTTTGATTAAGCACTCAAGGGTATAAACTTCTTAGGCTTATTTCTAACATTTTTGAGGGACAATAAGGAATCTTGTGCCTGAGACTTTTGGACTTGTGCCTTTTACATATTTCATTGTTTCTTGACTAATTTGGTTTGTCTTTATCTTCCCCCCTTATAGCTCCCCAATAGAATTGTCCTAGTTTCAACGTACTTTGTAGTTCCTAAACAAACTCATGAGGTCTGTTCAAATATATTATCAAAATTATACATTCCTCAGTCCTGTCACCTATACTACATCTCTCTTGTCCAAGATATGAGATGTCAACTAGAGCTAGCCAAATAATATAGAAAGTGACTAATTAATATTTTCACTAATAAACATGGTGAGTTTTCTTTGCTGCTGTTCAACATGAGATCATGCTATTGATTGTTCACAAGTACTTGGATGACCTACTTTATTTGTGAATTACAAAAGGATCCAAGAAATTTAGCATGAATCATTATTTATCTAAAATTCATGCAGGAAATGCTGTTCAGTTTTTATCATTTGTCATCCTGCTTAAAAACTTTCAGTCAGTCAGGGACCAGAAACCATACCATAGAATACCATACAGTAACTTAGAGAACCACTCCTAAAACACAAAGAGCAAACAAATAGTAAAATTGAACAGCAAAAAAAAAATAGCTGACACTATCTAAACTAGGTAGTGAATACTTATTTGTGATTTCTATGAATGGATTCACTTATGATTCAAAAATAGAAGAAAACACTGAATTTGATGTATAATTATTTCCAAATAGTTATTTGACCACTTTCAGCAATTACACTGGACATCATGCCCAATTCAGTATTCATTAACATTAAGGGTAAATCCTGAGCTTGAACCCTCTTTGAGTTGCCCACTTGTCTCTAAATATCTTTAAAAGAATTTTTGATGATGTATTGAAGCAAGTCATATCTGTGTTCTTTGTCAGTATTTATGGGCTCTGGGTTTGATTCTCTGCTGTGCCCACTTGTCACTGACTAGGGGGAGCCCTAACTTAAATAGTTTTCGTGTAAGATCAGGCACAACTGAACTCCACTTGGCCATGCCTCCTCCCTATCTGACCCACCTCAGAATGCCTTTGAGTTCTCACTCTGAATATCTTGTATGTCCAGAAGTAGAAGGTGCACCTCACCACCTTCTGCTCCAAGTGCAAGATGCATTGCTTTGATTGCGCTTTCTCTAACAAACACATAGCAACATGTGTATTTTTTTTTAAAAGCAGCAAAACCCTTGTGTCAGAATAAGACACTGCACTGCACATGTTTCTCCCCTGGGAGAAAGATGAGAGAACAAACAGCTGATGTGTAATCATGTTGCTTAATACACTACTAGAAAATGATCTCAAGATACTGTGGTGATGGAAGTATAAGAACCTAAATAGAACAGAAACAGAGGAGCCACCTCTTCCAAATTTCCATGAGTAGAGGCCCACTGCACAGGAAAAAAATCTCTACGTGGTCCGAAATTGCCTTAGTGGACCAGAAAATCCAGCCGTCTGTGTCTTACTCTTAGTCCATCTGAGTTACTATTTTTTCAGAATACACTGATACTTATAGAGGATTAAAAATATAATGACGTTAAGAAAAGACAATAAGGAGGTTAATCTCTCCATACTTGTGTGAGATACCTATTGATGTTAATCAGAGTAAATCACATGTATTAATGGAAGAATATATCCATAAGTGCTGAGTAAAATTCTGTCATATATGAGGGAGTATATTTCAAATTGTGGCATTGATTTTCAGTGTATTTCATTACATTCAAAGCTGACTTACTGACTGATATTGGTGAAGTCAGTGGGATTGTGCTGGGTGAATTTGCTCCAATAGGAGCTGTGGCTAAAACCGCGAGCAACTGCCTCAAAAAATACATCTTGGTAGTTGTGATTGTTGTAATACTCAAGTATTACATGTAATAAACCACACTCAAAGTGGGCATATTATAAGAATGAATGTTTATTTCAGGGTTCTGATATGTACAAAGCACTGTTATTGTTGGTATGATTTATAATGTTGTTAGAACCGGTAATGGTATTGGTAGAGAAGACAGGTGGTATACAGGGGCCCTACCAGATCCATGGCTATGGGTTCAAAAGGAACCTCTATTATTGGAATAGGTATCAAAGGAGCCCGCGAGTGCGGGCGAGGGCTATGTAACTGACACTCCGGACAAAGAGGTACAGTATCGTCAGACATCTTCATGTATTCCTGGCCAGAAGAACCTCCGCAGGATCCGTGCCTGGGTTTTCTCTACCCCTAGGTGTCCTCCAAACAGATGACTGTGGACGATACTCAATATGGCTTTTTGATGTTTTCATGGCACCAGAAATTGTTGAATCTCTTGCTCCTGCATTTTCACCACGCGGTACAGGAGATCTTTCTTCACTATAAAGTAAGATCTTTCTTCATCTCCCCATCCACGGGTATCCCGTCGATCTCTGCCACCTCTTTTCTGGTGTTACCATATATGGGGTCCTCTGCCTGGTCCTGCCTGAAAGTCTCTTTTTCCGGGACTAACCTGCCCAAGCTTCCAGGAGCTGGCTTCTGCTTCTTCCAGTGGCTCGCTGCTGTCACGGCAGGGGGTGGCTTCCAGCTCACCTTCTGGGATGGAAGTTTTTCTGTTGACTACTCATGTCCATCTGCCCATTAGGGCAGTCTTCTGGCCCTGGGTCAGGATCCGGGTTCCCAAGGCCTTTGCATCCTTCCTCTCTTTTTTTGTCTTCCGGGTATTTCAGGGGGCTGAGAATGGATCCTGAGAAATCTCAGGGAATATCGGGGGTTGACATTCCCCTGGTGACGAGTCGATGTCCTCAGGGTTCCCACCTCCCTCCAGCCTCTCCGCGGGGAGTAAATTATCAAACCCTGGATTGTCCCTCCCAATGACTACTGGGTATGGGAGTTTAAGAACTACGCCCACGGTCACCTCAATGGGGTTCCCCTGAACCTCTATCTGCACCAGGATGGTGGGGTAATGGCTCAGGCCCCATGCACGCACGTCACTGCTATGCGTTTGGCTTGCAGCAGCTGACTACCTTTTTACCAGCTTACCTGATATAAGGGTGATAACACTCCCAGAGTCCACAAGTGCTGTAGTTTCTGCTCCGTTTATTCTCACTGGTCTGGTGTAATTATGCGGGGCTAAAGCAACCCCCGTGAGGTGGATAAGGGAGCACGGGACCTCCCAATCCCCCAAGTTACATTGCATAGGCTCCTTGGTGCTGGGACACTGTGCTGCTATGTGTCCCCGCTCCCCACATGCAAAACATCTATAATCACGCCCCTATCCTGGGGGTTAGGGGGGTTAGTCCTAGGGGTCCCCCCGCACTCAAGCCAATCCTTTCCTTCTGGGATCCCTGCTGGTTTTCGCCCTCCCCCCTTCTTCCACCTAGGACTCCCCAGGGGTTTGGCTGCCCAACTTTCCAGGGTTGGGGTCGGGTGCTTTTTTCAAAAGCGGCCTTCCTTGGATAGTTGGATCAATTCCCTGGCTGTCATCCGTCTTTATCCAGCGTGATCATCTCGTCGTAGGTGGACAGATTGTTCTGGCCTACCCATTTACGGAGATCTGGTGGCAGTCCCCGCATGTAATGGTCTATGACCAGGGTCTCCAAAACCTCTGGGCTGCATGCCTTGGGCTGTAACCACTTTTGTGCGAGGTGTATGAGGTCAAATAGCTGGGACTTTGGGGGTTTTTTCTCCTGGAATTTCCACTCATGGAACCTCTGGGCCCGTACTACTGCCGTCACCCCTGATCATGCTAGGATCTCTGCCTTCAGGCGGGTATAGTCAATGGCATCCATGGCAGGCAAGTCAAAGTAGGCCTTCTGGGCCTCTCGGCACAAAAAAGGGGTTAGAATGCTGGCCCTGGGACCACACCTCATGCTGAGCAGTCCTTTCATATAAGAGGAGATATGCCTCTATGTCATCTCCCGTTGTGCCATTGCCTGAACCTGGGTTGCCTCCTGCTGGGCTGCTGTGGCTTGTACCAGAGTTCTTACCACTTCCTCCATTGTGGTACAAAAACAAACAAACAAAACAAACAAACACAAAAAAACCCCAAAACCCCAGTGCACTTTTTTTAAAAAAACCTCTTTCTTCCGCCACACTGTGAACAATAATCCCACTGCAAACACCAGTTGTGACAAAGCTCTGTCCTTGTCTCAGTGGGCCCTGCACTTCCTGGCAGAGTTTGCTAGCCTCAGAGGCTCACTGTGACCCTCTCTCTAGAGGCAAGGCTCACAGCCTACTGAGCCATTTTCATCATAAGCCAGCAAGGGAGGTGAGGAGAAGCCACCCTCCCTCACACAGTCTCTGTTGTCTCCCAGTCTCAGTGATTAATCGGGATGGGAGGGGGAGCCCGGGCCTGCCCTTTACTCCAGGCTCCAGCCCAGTGACCCAAATATTAGCAGCTACGGTAGCTGACTTTTTGGAAATAGGATGTGTACAATTCCCTGGGTCACTTCCCCACAGAAGCTCCCACACAATATCTCCTTCACCGTTATCAGGCACAAGGAAGGAGGCTGTGAGGTATGGTTTGTACTACTTAGTTCCTCCAGTAGCACAGCTTCCTCCTACAGCTCCTGACACGCACGCCCAACTGACTAACTGGGAGGCTTTTAACTAGTTTCAGCCAGCCCTAATTGGCTTCAGGTGTCCCAATCAACCTACCTATCTTCCCTGCCTTCTGGAAAGATCTTAACTGTCCCCAGGTGTCTTAATTGACTTGTAGCAGATGCCATTTACTTATCCTGGTACCAGGGATTTGTTTAGCCTGGGACTAATATATCTGTCTCCCACAACTTTTCTATAGCCATTTGGCCTTGCCCTGTCACACACAGTAAAAGGTAAATACATATTGCCACATACGTATGCTATGCCGCAGCTACTCCTTCATGATTATATTTAAGGTTAATAAGCCATCAGTTAGCATCTGAGAAGCCTGGTGATGTTTTCTTCCCATGACATTTGAAACAGTTAATGAAATCCGGATTTCGATTCAATGCTAGAAAATAGGCCGATCTTGTTCCTATGTATTTTACAAACATTTTTTTTAATGTAGTGCAGCACAAAGATTGTATTTAAGCCAATATGTGTCAGTCTGCAAAGTGGCCTGCATTTGCCTGGAGATACTACTCTGAAAATCCTAGCCTCTATTCATGGGTTATTTATGGCAGCCTCGCCAGGATCTGAGGGAGTGCAGGATCATGTTGCAAAATTTTATTTTTGTTGTTGTTATTTGGAAATCTTGTCTTTAGATTAAAGTGTCAATAATACTAGTGCTAATAAAGTGCTGATAATACTGGAGGGGTGCATGGTCCGTCACAAGGGGAAATCGCTCGCCTACGAGGTAATAACGCAGTGTCTCCATGGCCCATTTGACAGCAAGGCATTCTCTCTCTCGACTACTGGGTATTTCTGTTCTCTTGGGAGAAGCTTTCTGCTTAGGTAGAGGATTGGGTGTTCCTCTTCTCCCACCATTTGCGACAGAACTGCCCACAACCCCACCTCAGAAGCGTCTGTTTGTAAAATAAATTCCTTGTTAAAATCGAGGGCTATGAGTATAGGGTTATTACAGACGGTCATCCGAAGGTCTGTGAACACCCCCTCTGCTGTGTCAGTCCACTTCACCATGTCTGGACCCTGGGCCTTCACCAGGTCCATTAGGGGACTTGCCCTAGTGGAGAAAGTGGGGAATAAAATGTTGGTAGTAGCCTACCACGCCTAGGAATACATGTACCTGCTTCCTTCGGGTCGGCCAAGGCCAGTTTTGAATCGCCTCTAGCTTATTTGTTTGGGGCTTCACTATGCCCCTGCCTACAATATATCCGAGGTACCTAGCCTCTGCTAGCCCTATGGTACATTTAGCAGGATTAGCGGTGAGGCCAGCCTGCCTTAAGGTGCGCAGTACTGCCTCAACTTTCTCCAAGTGGGTTCCCCAGTCTGGCATGTGGATGATGACATCATCCAGGTATGTGGCTGCATAACTAGTATGGGGGCACAGCGGCTTATCCACGAGGTGCTGAAATGTGGCCGGGGCCCCATGTAGCCCAAAAGGAAGGACGCTGTACTGGAATAGACCATCTGGGGTGGAGAACGCTGTCTTTTCTTTAGCTTCTTTGGTCAGGGGAATCTGCCAATATCCTTTTGTCAGATCCAGCGTAGTCAAGAATCAGGCAGTACCCAGTCGGTCAACCAGTTCGTCGATGCATGTTATGGGGCATGCTTCCAATGAGAATACTTCATTCAGTCGGCGAAAGTCATTACAGAATCTCGTAGTACAGTCAGGTTTAGGCACTAGAACGATTGGACCACTGACTGTAAGATTCTTCAGTAACCCCTAATTCTAACATTTTCTTTACTTTGGCTTTGATTTCTTCTCTTTTGGCTGCTGGGATTCGGTAGGGTCTCAATGTTACCTTGGCTCCCAGGATTGTGCGGATATGGTGATAGGTCTCAGTCATCCGCCCTGGTTTTGTAGAAAACACATCTCGGTTGTGATTAATCATGTCGGCTGCCTCGATCTTTTGGATCGGTGTCAAGTCAGGTGATATCCTCACTTGCTTGTGTAAATTATCCTCCTGGGGAAGGATCTCCTGGGTGACTAAGCATGCCTCTCGATCGTGCCAAGATTTTAGAAGATTGATGTGGTAAATTTGCTCCAGTTTCTGGTGGCCCGGCTGCCACACCTTATAGTTCACCTCTCCTACGGCTTTGATCACTTCATAGGGTCCCTGCCACCGGGCCAACAGTTTACTTTCTGCTGTGGGTGCCAGTACCATCACCCGATCCCCTGGTTGGAACCGTCAAAACTTTACTTGGTGGTTATAATGGGTTCGTTGGGTCTCCTGTGCTCTCTCCAAGTGTTCCCATACAATGGGCGTAACTCAGACTATCCGATCTCTCATCTGCAATACATGCTTGACTATGTTTCTTCGGGGATTTGGCTCTTCTTCCCAGGCTTCTCTGGCTATATCCAATATGCCCCGGGGGTGGCACCCGTATAGGAGTTCAAATGGAGAGAAACCCGTGGAGGCTTGCGGAACCTCCCAGATGGCGAGCATGAAGTAAGGCAATAGGGTATCCCAATCTTTCCCATCCTGGCTCACCACTTCTGATCATGGCCTTGAGGGTCCTATTGAACCTTTCCACAAGGCCATCTGTTTGCGGGTGGTATACAGAGGTCCGTAGGGCTTGTACATAGAGCAATGAACAGAGATCTTTCATCAACTTGGAGATGAAAGGTGTTCCTTGATCAGTCAATATCTCCTTGGGTAGCCCAACCCGGGCAAAGATCTGTACTAGCTCCTTAGCTATTGTCTTGGAAGCTGTGTTGCATAGGGGAATGGCTTCTGGGTTGCATAGTCCAGTACAATAAGCACACATTGGTGGCCCCAAGCTGTCTTCTCCACCAATACCCATGGGGCCCCATACCACCTTTATTGTACAGCTGAGCATTCTGTAGAATATCTTGTATATGTGGTGTATCCTAAGGGCCAAATTTACAAAAGTGTGCCGTTAGCAGTCACTACTTGTGCTTGTAATTTTGTGCCCATTTTTGAACTGCACTTCTTCCGTCTCTCAAAAATTCTTAAGCCTTAAACTCCCAGTTGCAGGTGCAAATCAGGCAGCTAGAGGCACAAGTATTTTTATTTGCATACATACTTCATTTCATAGGCACAAAGTTAAGGGTGCAAATTGCACCCAACTAAAGGAAGCTGGGCCTTCGGCTAGATTTAAATGTACAACATAGGGAACATCAAACTAGGTAAAAATAAATCAACACAAATGTAGAAGCTTTACTCTATTTCAACACAGTACAATATAATGCTAACATGAATGTCTCAAACTCTGCCTTGCAGCAAATTAAAATAACCTAAAGATCACAAGTTGGGTCATAAATACAGCAGTACATACAACATTTCAGGATTTTATCTCTAAATTCATTTAATTACCCCAATTTAGATGGGATGCTAACAGACTCCAATAGTACCTTTAGGGTGACCAGACAGCAAATGTGAAAAATGGGGACAGGGAGTGGGGGGGTAATAGGAGCCTATATAAGAAAAAGACCCCTAAATCGGGACTGTCCCTATAAAAATCAGGACATCGGGTCACCCTAAGTACCTTTAACTTGTAGGTAACTCTACTATTGACCTCGAGGAGAGTTTAATGTCTGGATTAAGGGTATTATAGATTATACCATGTAGATTGTGATTCACTGAAAAGTGGTAAACTACAACAAGGACTTCATTAATTGATTTCCCATTGATCTTGTGGTGTAGGAACACTTCACTTTATAGTGAGTGACCGCTATAAGGGTAGCGCAGAGGATAACTTTTTTTTCACTTCTGTTGGTGAGGATCCATAACAGTGGCTTGTACAGTAAATCTACACTCCAGAGTAATAACTGCCTTACTTCACTCAAAGTAATTATCTTTTATATTACCATTATCTTAATATTGTCTGTACATTACATATGCAGCACAGTATGTGATAATTTAATTCTACAAAGAAGTTGGTTCCAAAGACTTGTTTTACTTTCTAAATGTCAAGTTTTCTGATTTCTGAGTGTTCATCATTTGGTTGGTGAAGCATAGACAAGCTATGACAGATTGCGAATGATAGGCAGCAGGGGAAGCATCTCCTGTAATTTGCAGATTTGTGTGTAAATACATTTGATGCTTTTGGGTTTCATCCAGCTCAGGAAGGGTTTCTCATCACCTGCCCTGTAATCTTGGGTGCTTCTGTGCTATGCAGCTTTGGCTTAGAGCTCTGACACCAGCAGCCTGCTCACAGCACATTGGCCTCACCATGGGGCTTCCACCATCCTGATACTTCTTGCAGGGTGACACCAACAGCCCTTCCACTCCCAAGTCCCTCTCATTGGATCCTCACAGAAGTTTCCAAATTCATTGCCTCTGAAGAGACAGAATACATGCCAGCTTGTTAGTTTGCCTGAAAACCCACACTTCAATTTAAATACACAGCACTGAGATGACTGTGTGATAAAACAAGAATAAGTTTATTAACAAAGAATGTAGGTTTAAGTGATTTCAAATAAGTGTGAAAGATAGGAAAGATTGCTAAACAACAAAAAAAACAACAAAAAAACCATGCTTTCTAGTGACTAGGAAGCTACAATCTTTACTTAAGCAATTTCCTCCTTACATCAAGTGATCAGAACCCTAGTCCTCCGGACAAGGGGACCCAATTTTTATGCTCAAAGTGTGCTGTACCCTACTGCCCTCTCAGTGATGGATAACAACATGGTTTTTTGCCACTGCTTTTATCATTCAAATCATTTTATCGTCATTTTATCATTCATTTATCATATCTACCAAAGTTCATTGACCCTATTTCAAGAGGCAGGAAGACCTCTTTGGGGGGTGTAGTCTCCATCCCTGCTCAAAGTTATCATGTGGTCTTCTTCCCCCTCTTGATCCCCTGATGACTTTGTTTACCTTGAACATAAATGTACTTTCCATTATCTCATGTTACACTTTTTAAAATTTACATTGGAGACAGTCAACCCTGTGAAATAACATTCTTTTCTCTAGGACTGGCTGGGCTTAGGCATTGTCTGTCAAACACTTTCAAGAAACGTATTTCCAGCACACAGTTATAATTCTTTATTCACCACTTGTAGGTACATCATGCAATAACATTAATGATCAGCATATTACCAGTCTGCATATGAAACCTTATATGACACCTTTTAGATTAGGACAACAGAGAGTTGGTGCAGTGAGTGTGAGGGTAGGCCTGATGGGTTATGGTAGGGTGTTCCCTCTGCCACTTGGTATTGAGAAGCTCCCTGCATCACAACATTGTTCCTTTTATGCTGGATTATCTGAATTTCTTTCTGCTATAAGCATAATATGTCTCTTGTCTTTCTGCTTTAAGATAAAAGCAGAGGCTCAGTCTCAGTGATTGTTTCAAAATTTAATATTAAGTCATCAGAAATGGCTGTGCCTGATTAAAGTCAAACATTCAGACATACTCTCAAGAGCAATAACAAGATCAGAGCAGGACTCATGGCTAGGAGGATGGTTTAGTTACTTGAGGATTCCGTTACAACAGGGAGCACTAATCAATTTATATCTACTTTTTAATATGTTACTTCAACCCTGTCTTTTACCAACTTTTGAAAGGATGTTATGTCAACTTTCTGATAAAAGCCAACAAGTAGTGTAATGAGACTTTAAATACTGTAAAAGGATATTCCAAGGATAGAAGAAATATATATGGAAATATTGCACATTATATACCTTTGTGATGGGCAACTTTTCTTCCAGACAAAAAATTAGAGTGGACTACTTCATTCCTTCTTCTTTATCCTTGGCACCCTCAGCTGCATAGGATGTCCACTAGTTTCTGTCACTTGTTTTGGTGTTGTGCTGATCTGCTTAGGCCTCTGAATGTCATGTTGATGGATTTGGCTTCTTTCTTTATTCTGTGTAATGTTTCTCTGGGCTGCCCTCTTCTTTTCTTTCCAGGTGGTGTACATGTTATCACTTGCAGTGCAAGTCATTTGAGGGCAACCTTAAAGCATGTCTTACCAATCTTCTTACTGTGTTTGGTGCTTTAGATTATTGGTTTGCTCTACTTAGAATTTCTGATGTTGTAACAAACTCTTTCCAACGGACTCTGAAGAGCTTCAACAGGAATTTTAGTATAAATTGATCTTATCAATTTCCGTGGAAGATTTCCATAATTCTACTCTGTAAAGAAGTACAGATACAATTTTTAACACTGACATTGTATTTTTGTGTCAGTGCCACTTAAAAATAATTAGGAAAAAATAGTGTAAGCTTATGGAAGTTGTTTGCTGCTTTTGATATTGTTTGCTTGACATCTAGCATGGTGTCATCATTGCAAGTTTCACTCCCTGGATAGCTAAAATAACTTGTTTATTTATCTACTCTTATGTTACTTTTCGGACATTGATAGCCGTATATCTTCTCTTACCTTGGTTGATGAACAATCCAGCTTGTGGACTTACAGTATTTTAATAAGTCATTGCATTTTCAACAGCTACATTATACTGCAATTATTGTGTGCTTTTACAAAGATCTTGAGGTGCACTAGACAGAGCTCAGGAGAGGGGGTTCAAAAGTATCTTCAAACTACCTTGACATTTCCTCCAGCTTTGTATCATTTTGGCACTGGCCCAATCCGTGACATGAGACCAAGCAACCTGAAGGATGCTTCAATTTAGGCTAGCTGCCAGAAGCTCCAAGGTTACACAGAGCTCTTCTTTAGGTCTGGGAAATAAACTCAGAGTCACAGCTAAATACAAGGTGGAACAGATTGCTTAACATAAATAGTTAATACCTTTCAAGGGACCATTCAGGATGGGGTCCACATTGGGTATGGTTTGTAGTTGTTACCCCATATGGGTTCTAGTGTGGGGTGGTAGGTGACAACTAAGTTTGTGCAGTTGGAGGGTGTTTTATTTCTGTATTGAAACTCAAGGTGACCCATTCCATGATGCAATCTACTTCTCTGGTGAAGTGTCCTTGTTTGGTGAAGGCAGTTTTGAGTGTGTTAAGATGTATATCCAAGACTTTTTCCTCAGAGAATATTCTGCACCATCTGAGTGTGTGGCTGTAGAAAACAAATTTCTTGGTATGTTTGGGGTGGTCACTGGTACTATGAAGATAGGTATGGTGATCAGTGGGTTTCATAGTTGTCTATAGGATTCCATTGCTAAAGCTGGTCATGGTGTCCAGGAAGTTGATGTGAGTGTGAGAGTGTTCCAGAGGTAGTTTAATGAACTGGTGGTGGTGGTTGAAGTTGTGGTGGAAATGTACGAGGGAATTTGTCATCTGTCCAGAAGATGAAAATATCATTGACATATCTCAAGTATATCATTGGTTGTGGTGCATTTTTCCAGAAATTCTTCAAGGTGGCCCATATTGTCCAAGAGAGGGCTGGACAGGGCAGAACACACATTTTTTTGGAAAATTCCAGACAGAGTGTTGGGGTCACCCTGGAAATAATAACCAAGGCTGCTTGAAGCTACAGTGTGGCTGGGTGTTTGATGACAGGCTGTGTTGGGGGTCAGAGTTGCTGGAACAGGGCTGTGGTCATACACAGGGTGTGACCTGCTTGCAGGTAGGCTGTTTGTGAGTGGACCAGATGGGAGCTACAGCAGAAAAGCATTGTAAGGTACCCCAGGTTGCAGGGCAGCTGGTGACACAACCCCTCACTGGTCTGGATTGCACCCTGGAATGTCATACATGCAATGAGTTCAGTGAGATACTTTGGAACCACCAAGTCTGGCAGTATCCTCCAAATATCAGAGGGGTAACCACGTTAGTCTGTATCCATGCATCTGAAGAAGTGGGTATTTTACCCATTAAAGCTTATGCCCAAATAAATCTGTTAGTCTTTAAGGTGCCACTGGGCTCCCTGTTGTTTTTGTAGTATCCTCCAAAGACATTCATGTCAGACAGTATCAAATGCTTTTGAGTTGTCAATGAAGCATATAATCAATGGGTGAGTTGTATTCTCTGCATTTTTTAAAATAATGTGATGGATATTTGCAAATGGGCCATGGGTGCGTCGACCCCCTCTGCAACCATCGTATTGTGGTGGTAGTTCCACTTCTATCCTTTGTCTCATGCTATCCTGGATTGTGTAGAGCAGAACCATGTTAGTCATAAGATGGTGTATATATATGGAAAAATTTGCAGATGATAGATAATCATTTAGGTTCATCATTATGTGATGAGGTGGATGGGTCTCACACTGACAAAAAGAGGGTTAAGGACAGCCTGTGGACCCATTTGGCCCTGCCCTGCTACATCTGCAGCAAATGTCAGGCATGAAGAGGGGAGTTAAAAGGAAGAGCCCTAGATCAGTTCAGGGCTGACCAGGAAGGAGAGCAGAGTAGCTGGGAGAGAAGCCTGGTTGTAGTCCTGAAACTGAGCTAAGCCCCTGCTAAAAGGGATGACCAGTCCCTGTGAGATCAGAGGAAGCATGGACTGTTTTGAGACAAGCTCTGAGTACAAGGTTGGATTCCCACTGAAGATTTGTAGGATGGCCCTGTTTTATCTAGTTCTGAATTTTCCTTTGGAAGGGCTAGGACTGAAGTTTTTCTTGGCTGGAGGGCCAGCCTCAGAGACATACCAGAGGAGACCTTCCAGTGGGTGAGTTGTGCCCTTACAGGCCACAAGAGGATGATGCAGAGGCAACCAGGCCACACATGACTAGAAAAGATTCTGAGGAATTTCAGAAGGACTTGATGGACTTAGGCACTAGATGAATGGGCAGCCCAATGGAAGATTAACTTCATTGTGGACAAATCCAAGGTGATGTATACTGGAAGGAATATATGAACTACTCACACACTGCTGAATTCAAAATTAGTTGTAATGTTTCAGAAAAAACATGTGGGAGTCAAAGTGCATAGCTCAGTATAAAATTCTCCTTCATGTTAGCTGTAATCAGGAAAATCAACAAAATATTATGTATAAAGAATGCAATAGAAAATAATTCTGCAAATATCCATTTTACTATAATGGTATGCCTTATCTGAATGCAGTTCTTGCACCTTACCGCTCAGCCCTATATGTTAAAAAAGATATATCTGAGATAGAATAGACCCAGAGAGAGGTGACAAAAAAGATGAGATTTGAAAAGATCTGTGTATGGAGATTCTGCACAGAAAAGACAAGATTGGTGCTGGTTAGTTTAAAGAGATGACTAACAGGGACCATGATAGAGGTAAATTATATAGAGAAAGTAAATCAGGAGCTCCTGTTTCTCATAATACAAGAACAAGGGGACATTCAATGAAATGGAAAGACAGCAAACTTAAAAGTGATAAAGGAAATACTTTTTTACAGAATGCATAATTAACCTGTGGAGCTCATTTCCACATGATATTGAGACCAAATCTTAGTAGAATTCAAAAGAAGAGATACCGAGAACAACCACTATGGCATGAGAGAGGTTAAAAAAAGTAGGGAAATAATTCTCATACTTTAGGGCATAAGTCAACCACTAACTGAAGGGGGTTGGAGTTAAACTTCCCTTATGGGGAAGATATTCGATAGTTGTCAATTATAGGGATTTTTGCACCTTCTTCTGAAACATCTGATTCTGACTATTGGCAGACATGGGTAAGTGTTCTGCTCTGCTCAAGTATGGCAATTCCCAGGCCCCTATGTAGTTTAGTGGCTGATGACAACATCCAGGCGTGCCACCAGTGTACAGCACACTGTACAACTATGGAAAGAGTTTTTGGGGAATTCTGGGCAGGGACACTAGTGAAAATCCCTACTGTGACACTGGCAGACCAGGTGCCACCTCATGCCAAGGTCCTTATGCCTCACTGAATACTGACAAATGCATAGATGGAAAACAGACTGGCTCATCCATGTGTTCACATTGTTAAAATATATTGTAAGTTTATAAGAAGGTGTTTACTGTTTCGACTTGATGAAATGCTTGTAGGATGCTGCGTGTATTGATTTCACTTATAACATCTGTAGCTCATGGAATAAAGTTATATTGAGTGTTTACATTGTAAATCCCTATAGTTGTGTCACTCAAACAGGAAAGGAACATTTATTAAAGTGCTGATCCTGCACAAGAAGGCCCATTGAAACCAAATGAGCCATTATGAAACATTAAAGGACAAAGACTTTGTTGTTTGCCCCACCCTCCTGGCCACACAAACACACACACACACAACCATGAAGAGGAGATGGGTGCTGAGACTTGTTCTTTCCGTTTGGACTCTGGAGGAAGGGAATAAAAATCCCTGACCAGAAGGAACTGTATCACTATGCTGCTTGGAAATTTGGCAATATTTCCAAGAATAATCCAGGGATTCCCAAACAGTTTACCTTGAGTTAGCTCTAGAGGACACAGAAAGCTTGCACATCACAACAGTTTCTATTACCTTTTGGAAACTAAGACTGTAACTCATTTGGGTGTGCATACTTACCTGCTTCAACCCTGTATATAATTCTCTTATTTCTTTTTCTTAGTTAATAAATCTTGTTAATTTATTATAGGATTGGCTACAAGCGTTGTCTTTGAGAAATCTAGGGTACAATTGACTAGTCCTTTAGGACTGGAAGTAACCTGAATAATATTGTGGTTTTGGTGTAAGGGATCATCTATCACAAAGGCAGTCTTGCCTGCGTGGCGAGAAAAATCAGAGTGCCCAAGGGGACTGTCTGTGACTTCTAAGGTTGTTGCACCCTCTTCTAAGGTAGTTGTAGTGCTCGAGGAATTCACACTTGGTACTTGGTTGGTGAAATCTAAGTATTAGAGCACACAACCAATTTGGGGTTTGTGCCTTGTTTATTAATAGTCTGCCCTGAGGTCGGCACTCACTCATCAGCCATTCTAGATACTTACATTGTACAAAACGTGCCATGGGATCTTTTGTTACCTGTCTATAATATTTCTAAGGCACCTATCACCTGGTTATCTAAACATTAACTGCTTATACAGTAGGCAGATTTTATCTGAAACAGCCCAAGCACTGTAAACTATACGTTAGTCAATTCAATTTATTTCTAATTCAGCCTCATACCATAACATCTTAGGCATGAGTGTCACAAAAATGATAAAGGATTAGAAAACATGCCTTATACTGATAGACTCAAAGAGCTCAATCTATTAATCTTAAAGAGAAAGTTAAGAGATGATGTGATTACAATCTAAAGTACCTACGTGGGGAACAAATATTTAATAATGGGCCCTCCAATCTAGTAGACAAAGGTATAACGCGATCCAATGGCTGGAAGACAAAGCTAGATAAACTCCAACTAGAAATAAGGCATAAACTTTTAAGTGAGAGTAATTAATCATTGGAACAATTTTCCAAGGGTCATAGCGGATTTTCCAACACTGACAATTTTTAATTAAGATCAAATGCTTTTCTAAAAGATTATGCCCTCTCAATTATTTTGGGAAAGTCCTCTGACCTGTGTTGTGCAGGACCTCAGACTAGATGATCACAATGGTCTGTTCTCGCCTTAGACTCTATCAGTTCGTGTAACCTAATGCATGCCTTTTCATTATATTATTGCTTAATTAGTAGGACTTGGCTCTTACTGACAAAATGTGATGTTAACTAATATAATTCTGTATATAAATCTTAACAAAGAATAATGAATGCTAAACCCCTACATACTTCATGGTTCTGGTAACATCATAGTTCTCTGGAGTATTGCTTTTGCAGTAACTATATTACCAGAACTCTAGGATTTGTGTGTATAGCCTTATAACTTGACCACATGCACAGTGTCCTCTATATATTATTGCTAAATATACTATATTTATGAAGCTTCTGGATTTTTACAATGTAAGAAATCATAATTTAAAATATAATACTGTGTCATTGTCTTCAAACTTTGTTGCATTACTTTTACCGCTTTATTCCAGGAATGGCCTGGGTCATAAATATTAGTCATCTTCCAGGAAATCAGAACAATGGTACTAAAACATAGTCTATTGAGAATGGCCTTCATGAGTCAAAACTAACCTGTGTTTCAACTCTTTTTGTAGCAAATGCTTAATAATGCATTATTCTCTGTCTGGCATGGCTATAATATCTGTTTAGGCTGTCAAGGAAAATATCTCAGTTTAATAAAGAATTCCATTTACAGAGTGGTTCAGAACAAGTAGCACACTTCTGCACTTAATGGACAGACCTATTGCACTGCAATTAATTTAACAATGCTGAATGAGTCAGCATAATTCCAAATGATGTTGCAGGTATATGGCAAAGAGTAGGTATCAAAAAGTCACTTGTCTTCCTACTTTGTGATACAGTGAACTATGGCATACATTGCAATTGCCTCATGTGACCTGGTTCTTGGCTGATGTTCACACTTGTCATAAAGATCACACTACAGAAGTTATGTCTTAGGAAAACAGTAGAACAGCGTGAAGAGGGAATAAGAGGAATTGAAAAGTAATATTTTCTCAGCCTTCAAATATTTCCTTAAAGGCCATGAGGTAATATGTCGGCTACATGGTATATACTTTTAGAAAGCAGTAGCTCCAAGGTTTAGAATTTTACATTTCCAGTAGAAATTGAAAGCTGAAAACCTATTTCTTTTATTATTTGATTTGGATTAGATACATCCAAGCAGCATATCTAAGAATAAATGGCTATTAAAAATATATAGTCATTAATATTAATGGTAACTAATATTCCATACAGTATTAGCATCACATTTTGTATAAAAGATGTCAGATAACCAGATCAATCAAATATGGAAAAGGTCAATAAGTTATTTTGTCTCCCCTACCCTGTACCAATGTCAAATTAGTCCCTATAGTATATTCTTCAGTGCTTGTCCAATCCAGTTTTAAGTGACTCAAGCAATAGGATTTCCACTACCTCCCTAAGGCAATAGCTAATCTGTTTTATTTTCTTTAAAGATGGTGGCCAGTTACTCACATGGAAGCTATCTCTGCAGCACATTCTAAGGCTTATCTACATTACAATGACCACCCTGCACCTTTAAGCGGGAGAGTGTTTGGCTGGCTGGCAGAGTGAAGGGAATAGTGCTTTATGGCTGGGGGCGGGGAGGAAGCTGAAAACTGCTGCAAAAGGGGCAGTGTGGTTGCTGACTCATCCCCTGGGAATGCAGGGTTTTAGAAGGGGTTTTTGAGGCTTCCTCTTTACATGTGTGACCGGATAAATGGCTTGGAAAAGAGGCGTTCATTAAAGGAACAAATGAGGGGCGGTTGGGGACTCCTATGATTGGTATGGCAAGGAGTCAACCCCCCATTCTTATAGCCCACCTTAACCCTCCTATGAGGGGGAAAGGTGGATGGTAAGGTCCAGCAATGGATTTGTTGGAGGGACCTGAAGGGAAAAAGAGGGGGAGCTGGTGGAAGCCCTGGTATGGTAAGGTCCCAGAAATGGATTTGCTGGAGGGACCTGGATGGAAAAAAACCCCGCCCTGTAAGGGTAATTATGGAATAAACCTGGGGTTGCCTGCACTGTACACTGTTATCTGCTGGGTATCCCAGATATCTAATAATAAAGTTGTGGCCGGATTAACCCATGTCAAATGTGTCCTGTCCATCTTTCGGCATAGCCAGACAATGCATGTACAAAACTTATCTTAGTAAATGGTACTTATTCACATGCTATGCCAACAGTGAGTCACTGAAGATATTCCACTTAAAAAAAAGTTAGCTCTTTGTGCAGTATCATGCTGATCTGTCTACCTAGCTATATTTCAAGAAGTTTTCAGAAGCAGACTGCATATCTTTTTCACGTTTTACCACCCCAGAAAAGAAGAATTGAAACAGGTTGTATTTACAGGGCAATACTGTAATGACCAACACAATGACTGTATGCACAAAATTCTATATTTCCCGAGACAAATTGGGTAAATGTTTGAACAAGTAATTGTACTTGCAATCACTTCATTTATATGCACTGTGGTGCATTATGGGAGATGTAATCCAGCTAGGGAGCTCAGGCTATAGAGGAGAATAGGAGTATAAATCATCCAACTGCAGCTTCTACAATTCTGAACCAACATATTTTGGTTTTCAGCCAAAACATTTTAGTTTAAGTTTTTTGCCAAAATGTAAAAATATTTCATTGGAGGAAAAATTCTGTCCAGTTCTAGAAAATATAAATGTATCAAACTTTTGAAATCTCAATAGTGGTTTGGTTTGACAGCATGGCAAATGGTTATGTCAGATCTTATTTTATCTGAAGCAGTTTGTCCACTTCCAATAACAATTTAAAGTTTTACCCAGGTTTCACTGCTTGCGCTAACATTCAGCACTGTCTGCCATACATCACTATAATACAGATCACCTCTATCTGTTGCAAACGATATAATGCCATGGCATTAAATTTTGAGTTCTGTGATTTTGTTAGAGAGCAGCAGGATTATGAAAGAAAGTTTGTTTGAATGCAATTCCCCTACCCCCTCAAAAAAGTTATTTTAAAATGAAAGCTATATTATTTTCTACTTTTAGTTATTCAGTAGATCCCCTGGGCGCAGTTACCTTGGAAACATCAGTGTAAAGGAATACAAATATATGGAACATCTTCCTGCACCCCTTGACAGTGCCTGGAAAAACAATTTTGATAACAGTGAAAAACCGGTGAAAATTTAGCAGAAGCAGAAGTTTGACCTTTAAAATGGATCTGGGGAGGAGCAGAGGAATCTGAGTAGTTGAGAAGGATTAACTCTTTGAAAGCTCAGATTTCAAAGACACTGTGTGGCACCAGTGATCACCGTGTCATTTATAGATTATATTAAAATAAGTTAATGTCATGAAACTTTTAATACAAAGTCCTGGTGCAAAGAAATGTGCTGCAATAGTTATGTCTAACTGCAATGCATAATTGTTCCAGGGCCCAACCTTAGACCTGGGTCATAATAGGGTTGAAATAATTGTTGTAAATTCATTATTATTTTAAGCGTAAAAAGCCACAAACATTTTTTATATTAATTACCCTTAAAATGTCTGACTGAGCCACGGGATCTCCTGCATCATTTATTGTTGTCATCTTGGGAAAATTAAAAAAAAACCCTAATGATACAAAACGAACATGGCAGACATTAAATGGATTAAAAACTGGCTAAAGGAGGAGTCTCAAAATGTAGCTCTAAATGGGGAGTAGATATGTTTCTAGTGGGGTCTTTCAAGGATCGGTTCTTGGCCCTACACTATTTAACTCCCCCCACCCCCCCTTTAAGGACCTGAAAGAAAGCAAAATCATCACTGATAAAGTTAGCAAATGACTCCAAAACTAGGGAGTGGTAAATAATTAAAAGGATAAGTCACTGATTTAGAGTGATCAGGATCTCTTGGTAAGTTGGGTTGAAGCAAACAATATGCATTTTAATATGGCTAAATGTAAACATCTGGGGAAAAAATGTAGGCCAGACTTACAAAATGGGGAGTTATCCTGGGAAGAAGTGACTCTGAAAAAGACTTGTGGGTTGTGGTAGATAATTAGCGGAACATAAGCTCCTAGTGTTATACTGTGGCCAAAAGGACTAGTGTGATCCTTGAATGCATAAACAGAGGAATCTTGAGTAGGAGTACAGAGTTTATTTTACTTTTGCGTTTGGCACTGGTGCAACCACTGCTGGAATAGTGTCTGTTTCTAGAGTCAACAATTCAAGAAGGATAGTGATATATTGGAGAGGGTTCAGAGAAGATTCATGATAATGATTAAAGGACTAGAAAACATGGCTTATAATAAGAGTCAAGAAGCTCAATCTATTTTGCATAACAAAGAGTAGACTAAGGCATGACTTGATCAATCTATAAGTACCTACATGGGGACAAATATTTGAAAATGAGATGTTCAGTCTGGAAGACAAAGGTATAACACAATCCAATGGCTGGAAATTGAAGCTAGACAAATTCAGCCTGGATATAGCATGTACATTTTTAGTAGTGAGGGCATTTAACCATTAGAAGAACTTACCAATTGTCATGGTGGATTCTTCATCACTGGCCATTTTTAAAATCAAGATTGGATATTTTAAAATTATGCTCAAGTTCAAAACATTCTTTTTGGGAAGTTCTGTGGCTTGTGTTATACAGGAGGTCAGACTAGATCATCATTATAGTCATTCTGGCTTTGGAATCTATGAATCTCTTCAGAGAAACAAAAGGTTCTTGTGGACATTTTAGGTATTAAAAGCTTAGACCAAACTTTTTAAAGAAGTGTGGAATTTTCTTAAGGGCCAAAATGACTTTCAGTAAAATATGTGCTCCTAAATTATTCAGATGCTTTTGAAAGATCCCATCCCCTTAGCCAAATTTTCCAAGGTACTGAACACCTGCAGCTTCCATTGAAGTCAGGACACTTTAGAGGAAACTGTTTTGAGAACAAGCGACCACTGGCTATGTGATCAGAAAGTCAAATCAGTTCAGAAATGCTAGTTATTGGCAGATATCCAATAAGAAGCACCATAATCCTATTCACTGCTGGTGAAGTTCATGTTTAGTCTGACTTCCATTTTATGCACCTCTGTTACCATTTTATAAACTTGGCTGCATCAGTTTGAGGCAGTTGTTTTTGGCTGACCTTTTGTTTCACAGGCATTTTATTTAAAAAAAAAGGAAAATGTAACTGTAACCACTGGAGTCAGTGGCTATTGCCTCTATCTTGTGACAGTCAATCCTTCCTTTGAAGTTAATGGCAAGCCTCCCATCAGGGCAAGATCAGACTCACTTTTATAATAGCTTTAAATCTCAACTGTTCGGGTTGTTTTTTTGTTGTTGTTGTTCTAATGACTAATATGCATCTTTTTAAAAGGGGAACATAGAGGAACTGGGGAATTAGACCAGTCAGTATAACTTTGATACTTGGAAAGATACTGGAACAAATTATTAAGTAATCCATTTGTAAGCACATGGGGAATAATAGGGTTATAAGGAATAGCCAGAATGAATTTGTCAGGAACGAATTATGCCAAACCAACTTAATTCCCTTCTTTGACAAGATTAGTGGTCAAGTGAGTGGGGGGAAGCAGTAGACTGATACTTCTTGGTTGTTGTTTTTTGATTTTTTTTTGTAAAGCTTTCAACAGTCCCCATCAACATTCTCGTAAGAAAACTAGGGAAATGTGATCTTGATAAAATTACTATAAGGTGGGTGCACAAGTGGTTTAAAGACTGTAGTCGAGGAATAGTTATCAATGGATCACTTCCAAACTGGGAGGTTGTGCCTAGTGGGTTTCCACAAGAGTCAGTCCTGTGTCCAGCACTATTAAATATTTTCATTAATGACTTGGATAAAGTAGTGGACAGTATGGTTATAAAATTTGTGGATGACACCAAACTAGGACGGGTCGCAAGCAGTTTGGATAATAGGATTAGAATTCAAAATGACCTTGACAAATTTGAGAATTGGTCTGAAATCAACAAGATGAAATTCAATGAAGATAAGTGCAAAGTATTTCACTTGGGAAGGAAAAATGTAATACTGCTGAAAAGGACCTGAAGTTTCTGGTGGATCACAAGTTGAGTAAACAATGTGATGTAGTTATAAAAAAGGCAAATATTCTGGGGTATATTAACAGGAGTGTCATATGTAAGACTCAGGAGATAATTGTCCTGCTCTACTCGGTACTGGTGAGACCTCAGCTGGAGTACTGTGTCCAGTTCTGGGGGCCATACTTAAGGAAAGATGTGGACAAATTAGAGATAGTCCAGAGAAGAGCAACAAAACTGATCAAACAATTAAAAACCTGATCTATGAGGAAAAGAAAAAACTGATGGGGGACCCGATTACAGTCTTCAAATATGTTAAGGACTGTTGAAAGAGGATGTGATCAATTGTTCTTCATGTCCACTGAAGATAGGACAAGTAGTAATTGGCTTAATCAGCAGCAAGTGAGATTTAGATTAGATATTTCGAAAAAATTTCTAACTATAATGATATTTAAACTCTGGAATAGGCTTCCAAGGGAGGTTGCGGAATCACCATCATTGGAAGTTTTAAAGAACAGATTAGACAAACAGCTGACTGGGATGGTCTTCTATGTTTACTTGGGCCTACCTCAGCACAGGGAGCTGGACTTGATGACTTCTCAAGGTCCCTTCCAGGCCTGCATTTATAGGATTCTATGCAGATTGTCTGGAGTTATAACTTAGTAAAGATTTGTTTCAGCAAAACTCCACTGAGCAATTTCTGTTCCCAAGTGAAACTAAAAGAAGATTCAAATCTTAAAACCCCCTTGACTAGCACAATATTAGCCTAGTATATTAACAAAGCAAAGACATAGCCAGAATATTTTATATAATGGCTCCTATTGTTTCTTTTTTTTATTTGATTTTTCAAGTTTCTCTCAGAATATAACCAGAGTTGTAAACAAAATCAGACAAAACAGTTTCATGACTCGCTGTTGAAAGGTATCTGTGCAGTGAAAGCCAATTTTAATCTGGTTCCTTTAAAATAATTATTTGCTTTTAAAACTGATAAAGCATTTTTAGTTGAATAATTTAGGTTCAGCACTCTCAACTCAACCTGAAGTCACTAGGGATTGAAAGTTTTCAGCAGCTGTCTTAATGAAGAATACCAAGTATGTGAAAAAGTGACAGTCACAGATGCATAAAGAACAGTATAGAGAAAGATGACCCTGCTTATAACTGCATTAGAAATTACAGGAAATGCAGTGGCGGTTGAACTGGGATTGTTCTAAAAGATAAAGGATCAAATAAGATTTTAATCTATTAGTAGCAAGGGATATGAGTAGTGTGAGGCATTAGAGCAATGTTCATTGACTTTCTCTTCACTCTTTCCATTGAGTTCCTTTCTTCTCAGTCTTCCCAAAGGAAATTTTGCTGGTCTCCCCTCAAGTACTGCATTCATGTCAGTTAATGTCTTTTGTTCTGTGATTATATAACATCTTGGAGCATGACTTATGTCAAGTTAGCTAGTCCTGGCAGTTCTGGGGGATAGAGAAATTAATGCTCCATTAGAGCATTAAAACGATGATGGTTGTAGTTATATCAGGCAGAATTAACATCAGATGTGCTTTTTTACTGGAATACACATAAATGATGAATTTCTGAGTACCACATCTCCTGCTGAACACAATGTAGAATGTAGCCGCACATATGCCCTACATAATGCACTTTAGGCCAGGTTTGCAGCTTGGATAAATCAGTGTATCTCCGTTAGCTGTGTCAATTTACAATACCTGAGAATCTGACCCAATGTCTCAGGGTTGTTCCTATAACACTAGCTCATACTCAGAGAAAAGAGAGCCTGTGAGTCTGACTGCTTTCAGTTCAAAGAGACTCCAAACAGTGAAAACGTGATGTGTCACCATAGGTTTGAAAAGGCAAATTGCTGCCAGTCTTATTTCATAGATCAGGAAACAAATGTACTTGGTTGAAAAGAAGAAAGGTAACAAAAGAGAAATAAAAACAAAGATGAACTCCCAATTCAAAAGATAGAAAAGTTCCCATTACAATTCCCTGAAAAGAGACTGTATAGAAATGTGCTGTCGCGCACTTAGCGGATCTGCACCCTTTATGCACTTACCATAGAATCTCAGGGTTGGAAGGGACCTCAGGAGGTCATCTCGTCCAACCCCCTGCTCAAAGCTGGACCAATCCCCAACTAAATCCTCCCAGCCAGGGCTTTGTCAAGCCTGACCTTGAGAACCTCTAAGGAAGGAGATTCCACCACTACCCTAGGTAACGCATTCCAGTGCTTCACCACCCTCCTAGTGAAAAAGTTTTTCCTAATATCCAACCTAAACCTCCCCCACTGCAACTTGAGACCATTACTCCTTGTTCTGTCATCTGCTGCCACTGAGAACAGTCTAGAGCCATCCTCTTTGGAACCCCCTTTCAGGTAGTTGAAAGCTGCTATCAAATCCCGCTTCATTGTTCTCTTCTGCAGACTAAACAATCCCAGCTCCCTCAGCCTCTCCTCATAAGTCATGTGTTCCTGTCCCCTAATCATTTTTGTTGCCCTCCGCTGGATGTTTTCCCAATTTTTCCACATCCTTCTTGTAGTGTGGGTCCCAAAACTGGACAGAGTACTCCAGATGAGGGCTCACCAATGCCGAATAGAGGGAAATGATCACGTCTCTCGATCTGCTGGCAATGCCCCTACTTATACAGCCCAAAATGCCATTGGCCTTCTTGGCAACAACGGCACACTGTTGACTCATATCCAGCTTCTCATCCACTGTAACACATAGGTCCTTTTCTGCAGAACTTCTGCCTAGCCACTTGGTCCCTAGTCTGTATTAGTGCATGGGATTCTTCCATCCTAAGTGCAGGACTCTGCACTTGTCCTTGTTGAACCTCATCAGATTTCTTTTGGCCCAATCCTCTAATTTGTCTAGGGCCCTCTGTATCCTATCTCTACCCTCCAGCGTATCTACCTCTCCTCCCAGTTTAATGTTATCTGCAAATGTGCTGAGGGTGCAATCCACACCATCCTCCAGATCATTAATGAAGATATTGAACAAAACCGGCCCAAGGACCGACCCTTGCGGCACTCCACTTGATACCAGCTGCCAACTAGACATGGAGCCAGCTTTCTATCCACCTTATCATCCATTCATCCAGCCCATACTTCTTTAACTTGCTGGCAAGAATACTGTGGGAGACAGTGTCAAAAGCTTTGCTAAAGTCAAGGAACAACACGTCCACTGCTTTCCCCTCATCCACAGAGCCAGTTATCTTGTCATAGAAGGCAATTAGATTAGTCAGGCATGACTTTCCCTTGGTGAATCCATGCTGACTGTTCCTGATCACTTTCCTCTCCTCTAAGTGCTTCAGAATTGATTCCTTGAGAACCTGCTCCATAATTTTTCCAGGGATTGAGGTGAGGCTGACTGGCCTGTAGTTCCCACAATCCTCCTTCTTCCCTTTTTTAAAGATGGGCACTACATTAGCCTTTTTCCAGTCATCCAGGACCTCCTCTTATCGCCATGAGTTTTATAGTTATACCTTCATATCGTAGTGAGAAGAAAACATTGGTACTCCTTTACTGTTAGCACAGTAGAACCAGCACAGCTAAGGGTGTGAGGTGGCTTTTCTTCCTTCTTGTGCATTGTGGTGGGTTTGGTCACAGATACCCCCTTGGGACTGTCACCTGACGTGCTGGAATTACCTCTGAGCCGATTTCCCCTGTCAGCTTGGGACTCCAGAACCCTGCCTTGTTGAGCCAGACATGCTAGTATGCTGCAGCACAGACCCAGGTCTGGTCCACGCCCCGAAAGCTGCAGATTTTAACAAAACCTGCTCGGTAAGTCACCTCTCTCTAGCACCCAGATAGCCAGCTCCCAATGGGATCCAAACCCCAAATAAATTCGTTTTACTCTGTATAAAGCTTTTATACAGGGTAGACTCATAAACTGTCTGGCCTCTAACATGGATAGAGAGATATGCACAGCTGTTTTCTCCCACAGGTATTAATCATTTACTCTGGGTTCAATAATAAACAAAAGTGATTTTATTAAGTATAAAAAGTAGGATTTCAGTGGTTTCAAGTAATAACAGACAGAACAAAGTAAGTTACCAAGCAAAATAAAACATGCAAGTCTAAGCCTAATACATTAAGAAACTGAATACAGGTAAATCTCACCCTTAGAGATGTTCCAATAAGATTTTCACAGACTAGACTTCTTCCTAGTCTGGGCCCAATACTTTCCCCTGGTACAAACCTTGTTAGTTCCAGCTCAGGTGGTAACTAGGGGATTTCTCATGACTGCAGCCCCCTTTGTTCTTTTATTTATATGTTTGCCACAAGGCAGGAATCCTTTATCTTTCTCTGGGTTCCCATCCTTCCTTCTAAATGGAAAAGCACCACGTTTAAGATAGATTCCAGTATTATGTGACATGGTCATATGTCCTGTGAGACCCCAAGCCTCCATTCTTTCCGGCCTGACTCACAGGAACACAGGAAGGCTTACAAGTAAACAGAGCCATTTACAACCAATTGTTCTGGTCAGTGGGAGCCATCAAGATTCTAAACCACCATTAATGGCCCACACTTTGCATAGTTACAATAGGACTTCAGAGTAATACTTCATATTTCTAGCTTCAGATACAAGAAAGATACATTCATACAAATAGGATGAACACACTGAGTAGATTATAAGCTTTGTAATGATACCTTACAAGAGATCTTTTGCATAAAGCATATTCAAGTTACATTATATTCACACTTATAAACATATTTCCATAAAACATATGGAGTGCAATGTCATATGCATCATCAAGATCGTTTACTAAGTTCCAGCCCATTTTACCTGTGCAAACCCACTGAAGGCAATGGGAATTTGTATGGGTCTTGAAGGCAACAGACTGGCACAAGTGTAACTTACTGAAAAATTTGCCTGAGGAACCTGGGTGGTCTGCAGGAAGTAAAGAACCCAGATAGACTTTCAGAGCCTTGGTGAGTTTGCAAAGCTGGCAGCAAGAAAAAGAAATCTCTTTACTTTGAAACTGAATGTTTGGGGCATCATCCTCATCTGGGTCTAGCATGTGTCAAAACAGCCACAGGGCAACCTTTATTTGTTGGCTGAAATTATTCTCTTAGGACTGTTCTGCCAGCTGGGGATCAGCAGATTGCATCATGGTCTGGTCCCACCTCATATATTTCCCAGAAAGTCCTCTATAGCGCCAGCTGGCTCCACCTCTCTCCTGCATTGGGGCACAAGGGAGGAAGGGCTGAAGTAAAGCTGCCCCATTAGGGCGAGGATTCCCCTGTGGTGAAAAAATGGCCAGCTTCCCCATTAGGAAAGGTTTAACCCTATCTAAAAATGCCCTGGTGATGCAAAGTGAATTTAGTAGCACCAGAGATCTGGTAAAAATCATTAAGATACAGTAGAGATGGAACCCACAATACAATTTTTTAATTGAGTCCCTTTTTCTACTAGAACCACACTTTGAGGATTAATACAAAGTTTAAGTAAAAGCAAATGGGGTTAGTGTGGGTAAGTGGAGGCTTCGTTTACCTGTGACTAGAGATTAATTTTAAATGTGAATTCTGTAAACATTTCAGGCAATTTATTTAAGTTTAGTCATCTGGGGTTGAAATATGAATATATACAGTTATGTTTGTTTTAAAGATTTTTATTTTAACTTTCATGATATTAGTTGAGCATGTGGTGAAGATAGATGTATCCATGGAAACTATACAGTAATTCATAAGGAGTAGAACTGTATAGTTGCTGTCTACCAAAAATATGTTTTATCAAAAAAATCAGTGCTACTTTTTTCATGTCAGATTGTCTCACAGTCAAGATTTCTTCCTGTTTATGATGATGATTTGAGCTTTCTCAAGGCAGACACTATTGTTTGGTGCTTTGACTTAAAACAATAAAAAAGTAAACTCTCATAAAGTGTGTAACATGTCATAAGAAAACATAGTCAGAGAATGGATTTGGATGAGAACTAACCATAATGCCATACTAAAACTTCTTTGAGTAATGTTTATTTTTTTAATTAGCAGACAATAGTTCTTTCATAGATATTAAGGTCAGAAGGGACCATTATGATCATCTAGTCTGACCTCCTGCACAATGCAGGCCACAGAATCTCACTCACCCAGTCCTGCGAAAAACCTCTCACCTATGTCTGAGCTATTGAGGTCCTCAAATCATGGTTTAAAGACTTCAAGGAGCAGAGAATCCTCCAGCAAGTGACCCGTGCCCCATGCTACAGAGGCAGGCGAAAAACCTCCAGGGCTTCTTCCAATCTGCCCTGGAGGAAAATTCCTTCCCGACCCCAAATATGGTGATCAGCTGAACCCTGAGCATATGGGCAAGATTCACCAGATACCCAGCAAAGAATTCTCTGTAATAACTCAGATCCCACCCCATCTAACATCCCATCACAGGCCATTGGGCCTATTTATCATGAATAGTTAAAGATCAATTAATTGCCAAAATCATGTTATCCCATCATACCATCTCCTCCATAAACTTATCGTGTTTAATCTTAAAGCCAGATAGATCTTTTGCCCCCACTGCTTCCCTTGGAAGGCTATTCCAAAACTTCACTCCTCTGATGGTTAGAAACCTTCGTCTAATTTCAAGTTTAAACTTCCTGATGACCAGTGTATATCCATTTGTTCTTGTGTCCAGATTGGTACTGAGCTTAAATAATTCCTCTCCCTCTCCAGTATTTATCCCTCTGATATATTTATAAAGAGCAATTATATCTCCCCTCAACCTTCTTTTGGTTAGGCTAAACAAGCCAAGCTCCTTGAGTCTCCTTTCATAAGACAGGTTTTCCATTCCTCAGATCATCCCAGTAGCCCTTCTCTGTACCTGTTCCAGTTTGAATTTATCCTTCTTAAACATGGGAGACCAGAACTGTACACAATATTCCAGGTGAGGTCTCACCAGTGCCTTGTATAATGGTACTAAAACCTCCTTATCTCTACTGGAAATACCTCGCCTGATGCATCTCAAGACCACATTAGCTTTTTTCACGGCCATATCATATTGGTGGCTCATAGTCATCCTGTGGTCAACCAATATTCCAAGGTCCTTCTCCTCCTCCGTTACTTCTAATTGATGCGTCCCCAACTTATAACTAAAATTCTTATTAATCCCTAAATGCATGACCTTACACTTCTCACTATTAAATTTCATCCTATTACTATTACTCCAGTTTACAATGTCATCCAGATCTTCCTGTATGATATCCCGGTCTCTCTCTAAATTGGCAATACCTCCCAGCTTTGTATCATCCACAACTTTATTAGCACACTCCCACTTTTTGTGCTGAGGTCAGCAATAAAAAGATTAAATGAGGAACTCCACTGGTTACCTCCCTCCAGCCTGACAGTTCACTTTTCAGTATGACCCACTGTAGTCTCCCTGTTAACCATTTCCTTATCCACCTTTCAGTTTTCATATTGATCCCCGTCTATTCCAATTTAACTAATAATTCCCCATGTGGCACGGTATCAAACGCCTTACTGAAATCTAGGTAAATTAGATCCACTGCATTTCCTTCGTCTAAAAAAAATCTGTTACTTTCCCAAAGAAGGAGATCAGGTTGGTTTGGCACGATCTACCTTTTGTAAAACCATGTTGTATTTTGTCCCATTTACCGTTGGCCTCAATGTCCTTAACTACTTTCTCCTTCAAAATTTTTTCCAAAACCTTGCATACTACAGATGTCAAACTAACAGGCCTGTAGTTACCCAGATCACTTTTTCCCCCCTTTCTTAAAAATAGGAACTATGTTAGCAATTCTCCAATCATATAGTACAACCCCTGAGTTTACAGATTCATTAAAAATTCTTTCTAATGGGCTTGCAATTTCATGTGCCAATTCCTTTAATATTCTTAGATGAAGATTATCTGCGCCCCCCAATTTAGTCCCATTAAGCTGTTCAAGTTTCGCTTCTACCTCAGATATGATAGTATCTGCCTCCATATCCTCATTCCCATTTGTCATGCTACCATTATCCCTAAGATCCTCATTAGCCTTATTAAAGACTGAGGCAAAGTATTCGTTTAGATATTGGGCCATGCCTAGAGAATCCTTAACCTCCACTCCATCCTCAGTGTTTAGCGGTCCCACTGCTTCTTTCTTTGTTTTCTTCTTATTTATATGACTATAGAACCTTTTACTATTGGTTTTAATTCCCTTTGCAAGGTCCAACTCTACATGGCCTTTGGCCTGTCTCACTTTATCCCTTCATGTTCTGATCTCAATAAGGTAGATTTCCTTGCTGATCCCTCCCATCTTCCACTCCCTGTATGCTTTCTGCTTTTTCTTAATCACTTCTCTGAGATGCTTGCTCATCCAGCTTGGTCTACAACTCCTGCCTATGAATTTTTTCCCCTTTCTTGGGATGCAGGCTTCCGATAGCTTCTGCAGCTTTGATTTAAAGTAATCCCAGGCTTCCTCTGCCTTTAGATCCATAAATTCTTCAGTCCAATCCACTTCCCTAACTAATTTCCTTAATTTTTGAAAGTCAGCCCTTTTAAAATCAAAAACCCTAGTCGCAGATTTATTTTTATTTATCCTTCCGTTCAGTTTGAACTGAATTAGCTCAAGATCACTTGAACCAAGATTGTCCCCTACAACCATTTCTTCTATGAGGTCCTCACTACTCACCAAAACCAAATCTAAAATGTCATCCCCTCTAGTCGGTTCAGCAACTGCTTGATGAAGGAATCCATCAGCTATCACATCTAGGAAAATCTGAGCCCTATTATTATTACTAGCACTCATCCTCCAGTCGATATCTGGGAAGTTAATGTCTCCCATGATCATGCAGTTTCCATTAGTATTTACTTCATTAAAAACATTAAAGAGGCTCTATCCATATCCAAATTAGATCCCGGCGGTCTATAGCACACCCCAAGCACTCTCCCAGGGGGGGCTCTGGTAGTTTTCTTCCCCAATGTAATTTTTGCCCAGACGGACTCTGTCTTATCCATTCCATCGCTTCTTATTTCTTTACATTCTCCCTCATCATTAATATACAATGCTACTCCACCACCTTTACCTTTATTTCTGTCTTTCCTAAACAGCACATACCCTTCAATATTTGTAGTCCAGTCATGACTACTATTCCACCATGTTTCTGTTATCCCTATAATATCTGGTTTCACTTCCTGCGCCAGTAGCTCTAGTTCCTCCATTTTGTTACCTAGGCTCCTCGCTTTGGTGTACAAACATCTTAATTTTTGCTGTTTGGCCTCGCTCACATTCTGTACCTGATTAGGCATGGTCGTTCTACAGCCAGTATGACCTATTAGACTGGTATCTACACTGCCCTTCCTCCTTATGTCCATTCTCCTACCCACAGCTGTATCCTTTCTTACTTCGTTTTCTTCCCTCTCAATGGTAAAATCCAGCATGGAGATTACCTGGACATCTCCCAACCATCTCCCCCAGATTCCTAGTTTAAAGCTCTCTTAATCAGTTGTGCCAGCCTCCATCTTAGAAGTCTATTTCCTTCCCTACTCAGATCAAGTCCATTCCGAAAGAACTGTCCTCTGTTCATGAATGCCTCCCAGTGGCCATACATCCCAAAGCCCTCCTTACAGCACCGCTGCCTAAGCCATCTGTTGGTAGTCATAATCTTGTCACACCTTTGTTGCCCTTCTCTAGGGGCAGGCAGAATCCCACTAAAGATCACCTGAGCCTCGATTTCCTTAAGCGTCTTCCCTAGCCTAGCATAGTGTCCCTTAATACTTTCCAGTGAGAATCTAGCTGTATCATTTTTTCCCACATGAAGGATAATTAGGGGATTCTTTCCCTCTCCTTTTAGGATCCTTTTCAACCTCAGGTCTACATCCCATATTTTAGCACCTGGAAGATAGCACACCCTTCTATTCTCTGGATCAGCTCTGGTTACAGGCCCATCTATTCTTCTCAGTAAAGAGTCCCTGATCACAGACCTGCCTTTTTCTGGTGAAGGTGCTATTCTCCAGTCTATCCCCTGTTCCCTCTGGGTGCAAGTTCTTTCAATTCCTATTCTCCCTTGTAATCCTCTTCAACCCATCCTGTATCCTCCTGGGGCTCATATTTGGTGTAGTCGCCATTGACGCTTCCCCTTTTCCTATAGGAGTAGCCTCTCTTCTCTTCTTCCTTGCCCTTCCGCCTTCAGTGACCACCTGCTGAGCCCCTTCTTCATTTTCCAACTCTACAAACCTTTCCTTGAGCTCTATTTCTCCTTCACTAGTCTATCTTTTTCTTTGCCTTGTTCTTTTAGTCACATGCTTCCACTGACCACTTTCCTCACCCAACAGTTTCCCCTCAAAATTCCTCAGTCCTGCTTCCATCTGCAAGTCTGAGCGTTTCCCTTCAGATACCTCATGTCTTTGCACCATAATCTGCTTGAACCCCCTTCTAAACTCAACCAGACTTTCCCCCTTGCATCTCCAATCCTCGGATCTTTTCCTCCATCAGACGGCATTTCATACAGACAAAACTCTTACCAGATACCCCCTCCAGGATCATGTACATGCAGCTTCCACATCCAGTCATCTTCATTGGGTCTTCCACTACATGGGTCACTCCCACTGCTGCCTCTGTACTGGCATAGCCTTCCCACCTAAATCCTGTTAATCTGGAAAACACAAACCAGCAAAAGCAAACCCCAAACAAGCACCACAAGACAAACTCCCCTTGCAAACTCCCCTGTTTACAACTCTGTTTGCTGGCTCCTGTGCCGCTACAGCTGTCTGTCTTTCAGTTGTACTTGTGTACTCCAGTAGGGATGTAAGTGAGGTAAATAGAAGGAGGATTAATCTTTTGGGGTATTTCCAGACTAGCATTTAAGCTTTTTTTTTTTTTTTTTTTTTTTTTTAAGGTGAGTTGATTGCCATTTAACTCAATTTAACTGACATGTTTGTATATGCTCAGTGTAGAGTAAACCACAAATGTTTGTGTCCTAGAACAAATGCTCTAGTATCTGATCTAACATTTGAAAACATGTTAGATAATCCATTTAATGGGCAACCAGTTAACTCAGGATCTAGTCTAGCTATACTGTTAGTTAGAGCACAGGAATTGAAGTTAAGAGCCTGTCGTTCTCTTCTCAGTTCTTTGACAGACAACCTTTGTGACGTTGGGCAAGTCATCTAGACCATACATTTTTTTAAAAACTGTCCTCCTTTTCACTTTCATTCAGATATGAATTGCAGCCAGAAATCTGTGTACTCAAACCAGCTTTCCAAAAGGTCAGAGGGATTAGATGTGGGAGGTGAGAGTTTGAGGCAGTGATTCATTTCATCTGCACACACTGGATTTAGCTTTGAATTTGGGAGCTGCAAAACTGATTTTTTGTTTGTTTGCTTTGGTGCCTGATAGCATGTTCTGACATTTCTAGTTTATTAGTAAAAAAAACAACACAAAACACTTTCTCAACATAAACTTTCCCCATCTCAGAATTGGCCCTGTATCCGAAACCTCAATAACATTTTTCAACTACCGTAATTGTCGTTTAAAGTTTCTAAGACAAACTACTTTTGAGAGAGTTCAAAAAATCCTTTAAAATGTTTTTTCCATGCCCTAAGATGAACACTTGTTTTTTTTCCACCCGGAGGCCCATGTCTCAAACAGCTTTTCCAAATCAAGTTACATGTGAGCAAAATAAATTCTGCTGGTACAGTCCACATATGCAAGATTTTTTTGAGAATTTTAAAAGAGGTGGCACAACTGAACTTGTAATACAAAGCAGGTCTCCACTTTAATGATTAAGATACTGCCATGTCTCCATGATAAAATCTTCTATCAATCAGTGTTCTACCATAATTTCTTACTTCTATTGAAACAGCAGGTTAAATCTGACTTATGGCCTGGCAAAGACTTTTGATACCATCAGTGTTTAATATAGGGTTTGCAACAAGCACCTGAGGATGGAAAAGAAATTATAACCTGTCTCTTGATGCTCACATAACCTTTTCACTTGTATTTTTACTACTTTGCAGTGGGATTATTGTGATTAAATAACCAGACAACCATCCTAATGCAGCTATCCAGTCCATATAAAGACTGATTTAAACTTTGTGATTGAACAACCACATGATGTAGTCAAATCAGATGCTGTGGCTAAGATTTTTAAAGCCGTCTAGAAGAATTAGGTATATATCTTTCATTTCTTTCTATGGCATATTTTTTTGTCTATTTCCCTAGAATGTTTGGAAAATTTTAACATCTAGCTCAAAAATATTGTTGGTTACCTTTAGAAATAATGAGCTTTAGACTCTTTTCCTGCTTGGTTTTGCGCTGGTACAACTTCACTGGCTTTACTGGAATTATTCCTCATGTACACTAGTGTAAACAAGGCCTAATAATCCAATGATTTAGATATTGATTCAAATAGGCTAGTCAGACAAGACAAATGTTCTGAAATTGAGCTTTCTTACAGATCTACAATCTGCTTTGTCTAGTAAAGTAACTCTAGAAAAACTCTAAATGAATGGTAATTCAGTGATGTGAAAAACAAAACTGCACTGAACTGAAATTCAATAAATTCAGAGTATCAGTTTTCACACATTAAGGTTCCATATTGTCAAGTCCAATCCTTTCATTAAAATGAATTAGTCACTCTGTGTTATGGACTTCGTAACAAAAGAAAACAAACATATCAGTATAACTTATTATATATAAACAGTTAGATCTGCACAATATGTGATATTAAAAAACCCTCAAGCTTTATTTATCCTTTCTCAGATATAGGAATTTATTAAATGATGCTTCACTTGAAGTACTTTAACAATCACTGAAAAAACAGCTGATAAATATCAAATGAACATAGGTTATTGGCTACTTATTTGTACTGTCTTTAGGGGTTCGGCCATCTTTTATACCAAGTCGCATTTCTCTTGTAGGTAATCAGCATTAAGATTCCTATGCAAAATATACATCCATCATTAATATAGTGGCTTTCAGTTCCCCACACTTTTCTGACACTTCTGTTACAATCAACTGGCTAGTTTATACTATAAACATATCTTGCACATATAGAATCATTTAGATATATCAGTGGAGGTGGACACTTCATTTATTAAAATAACTTGCATATTAAAGCAATAAGTGCAATAAGCGATAAATATTCATTGATAGATAGACACTAAGTGTAGGGCTATATTGTCTCTTTACTTTCAGCCATGATTAAGGGGCAGCGCATAGCTGTTACACCCCAGAGAAGAATCTATAACTAAGTCAAAACTTACAGTGTAAATCAGAAGTTACTTCACAAGGTCATGGAGTTGCACAAGTGTAAAGCTGGCACAAATAGGAGGATAATCATACCCCATACATTCTAGCTCTTGCTTTCATTTTTCAGTAGCAGTGGACAATGAAAGTAGGTTGAGTTCAAAAGGAAATTGCCAAGGAGACTCTTACCCACTACACAACACTGAATTCCAGAAGGGTTTTTCTTTTTACGTTCTTGTTCAGTGTTGTGGCAGCCTTGTATCAACGCTCAATGCTTCCTTTTGTAACATGTCCTGCTGAATGATTGAATTCTCCATTCAAGTTTATCTATTGTGGATGTTACAAGGATAATCACTAATAACCCTTCAGAAAAACAGGCATTTATAATAAAAAAAAATCCATGTTCCTTTTCTTAGAGGAAATTTAAAGAACCAGATTACTCACATTTTCTAGTTTTAAATATGTATTGGGGTAACAAAAGACAGTCACACACTAAAGCTTTTTAACAGTTACTTTTACCTTTATTACATGAGAAAAAGACTTCTTTAGTTCTGTGTTTTGCAGAGTTGTTTGGCTTTGGGGGATGGGAGGAGAAGGAGATGCAGCTTTTCTTGAAAGACACTATGGCTCCAGTTCTACCTTGCTACGTTTCAGCCCCTTTAGTGGTGGAGGCCTGGAGATAACACCAGGTGTATCACACCATGATTCACCAGAAGTACTACGATTTAAAGACAATTGCTAGGTCTCACAGCTAGGGATTTTTATGGTAATGGCAGGGATGGAAATCCTATTCTCCCCAGGGGACAGCTGCTAATCAGAGCTCATTCAAATTGAGGGATGGTCTTGGTGTGAACCCACAGCCTAATATGACAACAGTCCCATTGTTTTCTGACCTGTGATACCTGAATGCTATCAGTACCACATTAGGTGCAGTCCTTTGTGGGTGATGGTGCACCTTGCTTTGTGCAGCTCTTGATAGTTCAGCATAGCTCTCCTTCTACAATGAAATGAAATCCCTTAATCCTATAAAAATATTGATCGGGCTCAACCAAATTTAGCTTGTGAGGTGTGCCAAGATTTCACAACCTATGATGGTTGGCTGCAGACTAGCAAATACTTCTTGTTATAGCATTCCTTAGAGCCCTTGGGAATTAGCTACCAGGGCAGGAACCAAACCCAGATCTCACTTCTAAAACAAGAGCACTGCCACAAAACCATGTACAGCTTAAAATCTTTCATTGCAGTCACTTCCAATATAGCTTGGTGAAACTAAAAGTACAATTTGATCTTCCAGTGATTAGGAATAAGCCTAGAACATCACACAGTCTCAAGTGGTCATGCAGCCAATTACAATCCAGACCCAAACTGGCTTTTTTTTTAAATTTTTTCCAAGGTCAAGCCTATTCATAACAATAAGGCCACCTGCTTGGAAATATTTAGCTACTAGAGGTATCAATGAATCTCAGTTAATGCCTGTGATTAACTGAAAATAAAATTAACATGTTAATTGCATACCTCTGGGTGGTGAGAGAAGCACTGGTGGCAAGGGGGCTGAAGCCTCAGCCAAGAGCTCTGGAGGTGGTGGAGGGAACTGAAGCCCTGCACCCCGAGCAGGACTGAAGCCCCAAGCTGGGCTGAAGACCAGAGCCCCAAGCCTATATTTGAAAATATAGAAAACATCCACAAATATTTAAATAAATGGTATTTTTATTATTTAACAGTGTGATTATTGTTAAAACTGTGATTAAACATTTTGTAAAATACTTTTCAAATTTGAAGGGTATTGTTGGAGGAATAAGTTGTCATTGAGCAGTGCTTATGTTTCCTGTATGATACTTACTTTCTTCTTTCACCTCTCATCCCTTTACTGATTGCGCAGTCAAATCAAATCACTTGTGGCTAAGAGAATAATTGGTGATCTCCCAATTGAGTTGGAAGACTGATATCTTCAGGCTAAACAGTATTACTGCCACTTATGTTTTAAGTGCAGCACTTATACCCTCAACCACTGTGGAGCTAGGAATATGTTGTCCTCTTTATTGTCCTGTTGTTGTTCCACTCAGTGGGCCAGATCCTCAGCTGGTGTAAACTGTCATAATCCTATTGATGTTTATGGAGATGCACCAATTTTTACTGGCTGAAAATCTGCTCTGATGTGTCTGTGGGTCCCATAACCCAACTCGTATTATATGGTTGCACCTAGATAACAGTCATCTTGAGCTTCATTCATTTAGAGGTTCACATTTTCCTTTGAAGCATATCTTTATCAAAAACGTAACTGCTGCTAGATGACTCCCCAGATAGAACACAATCTCCTGCTAATTCTGACTGGCTGGTAGACAAGCTAACTGTACACCATTGGAAAAAAAGATGGTATTCTAGATTCCTGACTCCATTCAAGTGGCCATGTTATTCGAGGCTGCAGAATAATTATCTCAGTTTGGAACATAATGTGCATTAGTATTTATATAATTTTGATAGTGATATGGGTTTTAAATTGGTTATTTATTTGCAATAGTTTAGCAAACTGTGGAAGTCTAATCCCAAGAATGAACTTCATATTTCAAACAACTGAACTTAAAAAAAACCCCACTTCGCTCAAAGCATTTGTGTATGCTGTTTGTTTTGGCTTGCTGCTATTTGATTTCCAGGAGAACATTTTAAAGTTTATGTAATCTTGGGCCTAGCAGTTAATGTGTCCCCTCCAGGCAGACTCCATATAAATTAGAAAGAAATTCAATTACTGAACTCCTGATAACTTATCTCAACAGAATGCAAATGGTTTAAGATGGTTAAATGTTCTCTCTTATAAATGTACTATTTTAACTAGCAAACATGCTTTTTTGAAGGAAAAAAGATTCTGATGGTTTATGCTTTTAGTCTTTATACGTATTTCATATTAGGTTATTTACAAAGTCACCTAAGATGGTCCTTGTTAAAATAAATTGGAATTAAATTATACAAAAACATGCCAAATAATTTCCTGTTTTTCACTAGGAGATAAAATGGAAATGGCTCCTTTTTTAAAAAAAATGGAGATGACCTATTTGACAAAAAGGTGAAGTGTTATATATTTTGAATAAATAAAACTAGAGAAATCTCTTTTCCTGCCACATTATTTGCAGTGGTAGTGCATTCAGCTTTACATACATAAAGTATGCTCACCTATAGGTGGGATAGTCAGCACTTACTCAGGAAACGTTTAACTAATTTGATTTGTGTGTGTGTGTGTGTGTGTGTGTGTGTGTGTGTGTTTAAAGCACTCTCTCCCCTCCATTTTCTTAACTGATCCTAATTTTGACAGTGATTTATCTAAATTGTTAACCTTCTTGTTCTTCTCTTCTCCATTAATTAGTTCTGTACAAAAATTGGGCCTGTGAATAGAATTAGTCAACTTCACACCCAATCCCAGCTGCACATTTATTAACTCAAATAGCCAACAAAACATATCCAAAGTGTACCAATACTCATTTATTCACTGTATATATCACTATCTTCTTTTCACTGCTATATTTCTCCAAAGAGCTTAAGATCATGGCATCACTCTTACCGTCATAACGTAAGACATTGGCAGCCTTACAATTTTGTATTCTATTTAGATTAATTTAGATTGAAATTAAGATATGAATATTGGGTCTAATCTTACATTTGATCTGCACTCAAAGCTTCCAACTGGCTTGGTTGGAATTTTATGTTTTTTTTAACAATAAAATCAAATTTAAAAAATGAAGGATGCACTTCTAATCATCTGAACTTTACTCAGGCATTAGAACACTGCAGTATTAAATCATCTTACCAATATTTACAATACGTTATTCTTTCATTTACTGATTCTGAGTGCTAGATAAAGATTAGTCTTTTTGTAAGTTGCATTCCGGAATCCAACATAGCTTTCCCTTTTATGGAATAATTATAAATATAGCTATAGAAACCATTAGATACTAAATATGAATCTGGATAATGGGACAAGTCTGAAACTCATTTTAGCTGAGTTTGAAAAGCAAATTCATTTTAAAAATTTCACTGTGTAATATCTGTATAACTTTTTCATAGTCTATGAAGAAAAAATATATGTTCAGAGTATTCACTATAGTAAAAAGAAAAGGAGTACGTGTGGCACCTTAGAGACTAACCAATTTATTTGAGCATGAGCTTTCGTGAGCTACAGCTCACTTCATTGGATGCATACTGTGGAAACTGCAGCAGACATTATATACACACAGAGATCATGAAACAATACCTTCTCCCACCCCACTGTCCTGCTGGTAATAGCTTATCTAAAGTGATCGTCAAGTTGGGCCATTTCCAGCACAAATCCAGGTTTTCTCACCCTCTGCCCCCCACACACACAAACTCACTCTCCTGCTGGTAATAGCCCTCCAAAGTGACAACTCTCTTCACAATGTGTATGATAAACAAGGTGGACCATTTCCTGCACAATTCCAGGTTCTCTCACCCCCTCACCCCCCTCCAAAAACCACACACACAAACTCACTCTCCTGCTGGTAATAGCTTATCCAGAGTGACCACTCTCCCTACAGTGTGCATAATAATCAAGGTGGGCCATTTCTAGCACAATTCCAGGTTTTCTCACCCCCCCACCCCCATACACACACAAACTCACTCTCCTGCTGGTAATAGCTCATCCAAAGTGACCACATGGTCCACCTTGTTTATCATACACATTGTGAAGAGAGTTGTCACTTTGGATGGGCTATTACCAGCAGGAGAGTGAGTTTGTGTGTGTGTGGGGGGGAGGGGCGGAGGGTGAGAAAACCTGGATTTGTGCTGGAAATGGCCCAACTTGATGATCACTTTAGATAAGCTATTACCAGCAGGACAGTGGGGTGGGAGGAGGTATTGTTTCATGATCTCTGTGTGTATATAATGTCTGCTGCAGTTTCCACGGTATGCATCCGATGAAGTGAGCTGTAGCTCACGAAAGCTCATGCTCAAATAAATTGGTTAGTCTCTAAGGTGCCACAAGTACTCCTTTTCTTTTTGCGAATACAGACTAACACGGCTGTTACTCTGAAACCTGTCACTATAGTAGAGATGTATTAAAAATTGTTAGTCATGCAGTGAGATTAGGAAAAATTTCTTAGGGTGTTATAAAATATTTCTGAAATAAATGATTGTTATTAATGTGGTATCAATAACATAGCATGTGTAAGTTTGTTTTAATATTTTAATATTTGAATTCTTCAGTGTGTATAAACTGCATTTTAAAAACAGAAGTTCCTCCATTTTCTAGGATTAGGGCTTGATCTTGTAAAGTACTGATCACTATAATCCTTGACCCAGCAAAGCACAGAATCATAGAAGTGTAAGACTGGAAAGGACTTTGAGAGGTCATCTAGTCCACTCCCCTGCACTCAGGGCAGTTCTATGTAATGACCAGACCATCCCTGACAGGTGTTTGTCTAACTTGCTCTTAAAAATCTCCAGTGATGGAGATTCCACAGCCTCCCTGGGCAATTTGTTCCAAGCATTCAAGCATATGCTTAACCTTAAACATATGAATTGACCTATCGGTTTCAGTCAAGACCGGATAGAATCCACAGTAAGCCTCTGATCAGAGCAAATGTTTTCAGCAGAACTGAACAGCCTTTCAGATAGTCCTATAGTGCCAAAGTTTGGTTCTGTTCTTTTAGTGTATAGTTGGTTCCAGTGTAGCAGAAACCAGTTTGCTGATTTCAGTGGGAATTAGATCGGGTCCAGACAGTACCACAAATGAGATTGGAAAACTTGCAGTTGTGTTATATCTCTTACTAAGAATTCTTTTTCTCCTTAAAATTGAATGGTATTCACCTGCTGCGTAATCTGTAATGGACATGGTCTTGAAGTTTTAATACATACCAAATTACTAATGAAATCATTTGGAGTTTTCAGTGCAAATCAGTTGGAGTATTGGGCCCAAATTCACATCTGAGTTGAAAGCTAGCGTTTCTTATGTACTATTTTGCCAGACTTTCAGCTGCAGAAAGGCAGAGTCAACCTTATTAAAGACATCATGTTTGATGGTCCTCTTGAACCCGAATAGCCAATGTAAATATTCAGGTATACTGTGTGGTAGTGCTTGCTTGAATTTGCCATATGAGGTTTTTGTTCATTTTAGTTCAATTTACCCAGCTCAAGCATCTGAGGATCCTTTATAAATGCCATTAGTAACTATCTGTGTATCTTGGCTCATTCTTTTTACTGGAATGGCTTCTTGTCACTAAAAGCTACGGTCTCTACTAAATAACACTGTGGTATTTATGTATATTCATTTTTAGCGACATTCAACCACATTTTCCCTCAGCTGCACATGCACAATTGCCATAAGAACAAATTGGAGCTGCACACATGGAGATGATTTCAGAACTCTGACTGCATCTCTAGGTAGACACTCCAAAATACCAAAGGCAGCATCTTGTAGAAGAACTGGCAGAAGATGAAAACAGTGAAGGGGAAAGCAGCTAATGTTGATTTATTTTCCATATCTGACTGACTGACTTTATCTTGTTTGTTTGTTTTCTCCCCTCTGTTTAGAATAACAAGGTTCAGTTAGAAAGGGTCTCCTCTTTTCACTGGCTCCAACTACTTAGGAAGTTGATCCTCATGAAATGAGTAAAAGTTATAAAAGAAACTTGCTGATGGCTATTTTGAGGGTATTTAAATCCCGGAAAAGAAGAATATTTTTCAGTATCCTAATCAACCCTGAATGCCACAGGTCACTACTTCTCTGGGCAACTGCTGCATAGGTACCCCCATAGCATCATCAGTATGTTTTTCTCACTGTTCCTGTAGCATCAACCAAGATTTCCTTTGATGCAACTTAAACCATTTTCTTGAGGAATAATTAAAATAGCATTTTCTCATAAATATTTTCTGCTTACTTCTTGCAGAGCATACTTCTAAATAAAGCTCTGTGAGTTTCTCTTGTAAAACTTTCAGTAATTACAAAAATAATTAACAATCTTTTATCTGAGGATGTCCATGTCATGTAAACAAAAAGAAATTATTGGCCACAAACCACTATGTTTGGAAGGTCTTAAGTCAACATCCACAATGGAAAAGAGAAGAAGTGAGAATGGCTTTTCTGGCCTGCTGTAACCAAGACTCACTTCAAGAATTCTCTTTCCTGTTATTAGTGAGATTCTAACTGACAGTAAAAAAGTGGTCTGTTTAATGAAATAGAGAATAACTGGTCCACACAATCCTCCTACAAGGATAACAACATTTTTGTCCTGAGTGGGAGTTCCATCATGCAAACATTTCCAACAAAGGGCATCCTGAGATCCAACAAACTGGCAAAAAGCTCCTTACCTGCCCCCAAAGGGGATGTGGTCATATACGTCAACATGGGAAAGAGAGCAGAGAAATGAGTGGTATTTATTCTGGATAAAGATGCATCTGTCTTGCTGCTCAGATAAAATCCAGACCATGTCAGGCTTATTTCAATTGGTCTCAAAGGGAGCCTCAGTAAATCTGAATATCATTTAAGCCAATGAGCCAACTTCAACAGCCAAGGATGGTAAAATTGTTGTGTTTTACAGCCAACTAAAGGAATTCATTGATACTGTGCCAAGCATGATGAGCTGTAATTACTGAGGATGTGAAGTGCTACAGTGTGGGAAGAGGTTCTGATCAGAATGTAATGGCATGTTGTGGACTGGGAGAGCTCAGTGAACAAGGACACTGACTCATTAAGTTTTTCTCTGAGAAAGAGATTGCCCTTAACAACCTTTCATTTCAATATCATAGTGCAAGTATAGTTCCTTGAAGCTCTCTAGATCAGTTCCACAAGGATTCAATCAATTACATCATTGCACAGAGAAGAAGATGCAATCTCCACTGCAAAACTCTAATGGGCAGTGATATCAACTCAAATGACTACTTCTACTTTCACTGTTCAAAGTGATAGCTCAATGTCATTAAAAAAAATCCACCAAGGAATAATCTGGACAGTAGAGAGAGTGTTTGACAGTTTGATGCATTTCTCAACATGAGCGGGAAAGGGGGCTAAATGAGCTGTGGGATGAAATGAGGTTCACTAAACATTACACAGAACATCAAGACAAAACCACATACCTTTTAAAAAGAGAAATCACCTTACGCTTTCCCATCCTGTATGGCATCCCAACAGCATTCGGTCTGGCTCTTATTAATACCATCTGAGCTGCATTTTGAGGGTAGTGGTAGGAATGGCTTTAGAATTTGCTCCTCATTGCATCCAGACAAAAGCAGTTTGTTAGAGTTAAGGATACAAAAGACAAACTATCACTGTTAGTTATCAGTTTTTGTTTATCATGAAGACCCTTTTCATTAAGGAACATTATAGTTTAATCCTACATGAAGCATGCAACTTTCAAACTTATTTTTCCCCCCATTGTTTTTAAATATGCCAAACCCTGTGCAGGTGCCCTCGGAGCCTGCTCCTCATTGTCTGGATACTCTACATAAACCTTGGCATACAGGAATGCAAGGCATGCAAAAAATGAATGCCTGAGATTGCAATGATTGTACAAAATCAGGGCAGAGAGGGTGGAGTGACATCTTTTACCCCATCCTCAATGACCTGATAATCTGCCTGGGGGGGGTCACAGAGAGGAGCTCATGCTGACCCTTTTGAAGGGTGTCACATTGATGGCCCTCATACCTGGAGTACAATAGTACAGTACTCCCAAGAGCTCCCTCTGGGACAGCATTCCCTTGCACTGCTTCCAAGGTATCCAGTAGCAGAGGAGCAGCAATCAGAACATATTTTTATATTTTTATTTGACAATATTTTATTTTATTTTATCTTCCATTTTATCGGCTTAACAAAAATTAAACAACAAAACAAAACCACCAAACAAACCCTCCAAAATATGAGAGTAAATTGTATTTGTGCAATTTTTAAAGTGGTCAGGTAGAAATAAAGGTGAATACTCATAACATGACAATGTAAACTTTTTTCATACATTTGATAAAAAGGATGAGAATTAAAACTGAAGAAACAAAGAGGCAAAGTTATGGTTAGTTATGTCCTATCAATTCTGCCTCCATCTTTATAGTACCTATTTTATCTCATACATATATTTAGGTGCATTTCATTGTCTCTTTTTGACAAATTTTGCTTTCTTTTGGGGGTATATATGCATTACAGTGGTGTCTAGTAATAGGTTTGGGACAGTAGATTTGAAGATAAGACCTGCTATATGATAAAAGTATAAGTGGTATAAGTCAGCAGGGTTCCACTAGAGCTGCATCAGCTGAGAATATGGCCCTCTTGAAGTAGACTTTAAAATGAAACTACAGTTAAGTATTTTGAGGTCCTATGTGAAATCCTGCCCCCTTCAAAATCAATGGGAGTTTTGCAATGGACTTTCACCCCCCATATATACAGTAGTAAGACTTTTTGTTTTGAAGTAGCTCTGATTTCATGTCCTCCATTAGTTTGTCAGAGTTTAGGGTTCTTCAGTAAACTAAGGGGCTCCCATATTTCTGTGTGGCACGTGGATATAAAAGGTGTCTCTCCATATAATACTGTAAATTCTTTGTCTTTGCTTTCAAACTTGAGACATGTATTCTGCAAAACTTAATCAAATAGATTGTAGATTTGCAACTATTTTGCACAGGTGTTGTTCTTCCCCCCCATTCCCCCCCAGTGGTAAAAGTTTATAGATATTTTGCGAAACTCCTTGATTAAGCTATTTTGGACATTGTCACCTTGGACTCATGTGGAATAATACTTTACTTCAGAATCAGTCTTCATTGATTTCTTTGGGACTACTTGTGCAGTAGGGTACTACTAAACATGGTAAGGGTTGCAGAATCAGCCCTTTGTTTAGCTTTCCAGTTGAATGGGCTATTGTGATGCTTTAGCATTGCATGTTTTGTTTGCTTGTTTTCGTATGATCTGTAGAAAGCAGTTACGCTTAAGTAAAGGATTTGTAGTCAGAGATTAAGGCAAAACAGATGTTATTAGTGCTAGGGTCAGTATCTAAGAACTGCACCACAGTTGACAATAAGTATTTCTTCAAGATTTAACTCCTATACTTTCAGAAAAAGTGTTCATAGCACCCTCTGTAATGGTGCCATCTGAAGTCTTTCCAAAATTTTAGTCACTAGTCGGATCATATTTTTGTCTATCTGGGACATTTTCATATGGCGTTCTACAGTTACAGTAGTTTGAAATTAAATTCAAAGGTCTTTGTGGAAGCCTTTCTACATGATTATGAAACTACTTTTCAAATTATTTGCCCACAGATCTTAACAACAGAAAATCACCTACCAGATGAAACTTCTCTACTCTTCCCACAAATTCAAGTAAGTCACAAGACAAAACAAGCAAACAGAAAATTCAAGAAATCTGTACACTTGGTTTTTATATTTTTAGAAGCTAAATAGCCTCTATCTGCCAATGCCTATTTTTTCAGGGAAAGCAGTGAGGTGGACCTGAAATTTAAGTTTTTCTCATTAATCTAGGAATTAAATTGTATTGAGGCAAGAAAATTTCCTCCCAACATAAATGAACTTTTCTGGTAGTATAGAAATTTTAATGTTCATCCTACTTGCAAGTTCATTTAAATTGACAATAAGAGTCCTTTGAATAATTTGTTACATATGAAGCAAATGGGGAAGTCATTTAAATACAGCAGACAGATATTAATATAGATAAATAAATTACAACTTTATTATCCAGAACCAAATGGCTGAGTCTGTTCAATTAATCATGAAATTAGTCTACTATATTACTGTGCACGTATGTTTTGGAGATATATTTAAGAGTTTACTAATTGTATTGGTTTTATACTGTATCCAAAATGGTGAAAACCCCTTCATAGTTTCAGACTAGCAATGAACGGACAAGTCAGGCTACAAGAAGGATATAGCAAAGGGAGAGAGTACTCTCTTTTATTAGAAATAGCATTCTGACTTAGAGTTCCCGGCATATTAGAACACTGGTTCCAATCACTACTATGAGTGTTTACTGTTCTCATGTACTGTTGGACTCTTTTTAGCTATAAGCTATGCTGGTTCAATAGATTGAGGCAAACAAAGAAGGGGAAAGTGGGACATTCCTTTGCCATTGCAGAAGGTGACTCTGTGAATGTTCCCTTACAAGCTGGTATAACCCTTCCTTTACTTCCTTTATGTCTGGAGCCAACCACTAGAAACAACTTCTATAGCACCTAGCTTCTCTTTCTGAGAGCATTGTAACCTGGCAATTTGAACACACTGACAGTTTCTTTTCAATCTGTGTACTGGAATGCTGTAGTTATATTCTGTATTGCTACACACAGTGTGATATGTTCATGCCTATCTCTTTGTTCATTCATCTAGGTACAGGATTTCACTTTTTGCTAAGAGTCGTCCCAGGAGCTATCATGTTTCAGAGACAACTTCTCTTTCTATTATCATAATAGGAGCCACTGGCACAGATTAGGACCTGACTGTGCTAGGCACCGTACAAAAAGACAGTCCCTACTCCAAGGAGTTTATAATCTAAATATAAAAGGAGACAAGATGAGAGAGTACAAAGAAATAATGGGACAGTAGTGTGTAAATACACAAGAGAGACACAGGTACGGGGAACCTTCAAGCAGAGTGAACTATGTGCTGGTGGCAAACATCCTGTTAGTTCCTTGACTTTTTTGGGATGGGAATTTGGGTTTGGGGGTGGGTTTACTTAGCAAGGGATCAGTTAAATGGGAAGGGAAGAGGAGTGAGGGGAAAGGGTAGGATGCAAGAGACAGGTTTGGAGTGAAGTTCAGGAGAAGAGACTGAGGGAGGGAGGGAGAGGGTTGGAGCAAACAGCCAGGCAGCACAGGGCAGAGAAAGTCAGAATATTCTACAGTTTTGACTAGAATGTCCAAAGGTCCCTGCTTTGGCTGCTGCTGCTTCCACCTGGAGTCTCTGGCTGGCTGCTGTCCACAGTTTGTCTGTGACCTGGCGAGAGGGGTGGGTCTCAGAGCCCAGGTTCCAGCCCCCGTGGGAACATCTACACTGCTATTTTTAGCCCCATAGTGTAAGCTGACGTCAGTTAACCCAGGCTCTGAGACTCTCAGCTGGGGGAGGGAGGGTTGGTTTTTTTGGTTGTGTAGACATACCCGATGTTGTATTTCTTTCGCACGCCCTCTCGCCCAATGAATATTTAATTATTTATACGTAGTGGAACAACTTCAACAAGAAAAACTGAGAGAAACCCACACCAGAATTCCCAGTTATTTGATGGTTAAGGCACTCCGGTAGGAAACCTAGGTTTAAGTCCCTGTTCCAAACAAGGAAGAGTAAAGATTTGAAAGCAGGTCTTCCAAATTCCAGGACTGTGCCTTAATTACTGGGCTGTTGGCTATAATGAGGCTAGAGGAGGAGGGTGTGTCTCTCTAATTTCTTGTGATAAAGGATGGATCTGGCTTCAGTGCCGAACTCCAGGAGACAGTGCGTGGCTGAGAATCCTGAGCAGAGATAGGTGGTTCCCTCTGGCTCTGAAGCTAGGCACCTAACTATCTTGGTTGGGTAGGGCCTAAGCATTTCCTGTTAACTAGCTTAGGAGTCTCCCTGTTTATCTTGCTGGCTTGAGGATCCCTTTCCTAGGCATCTAACCCTCCCCATGCATTGTATGGGCACCTAACTCAGGGCTGTGAATTCCACTGAGCAGCAAGGCACCTAAGAGTATCTCCTTTGTGGATCTAGCCCAGGGTGCCAAGGAGTTAGGCATTGCAATGCCTAAATCCCCTCTAAAAAGAAAAGGAGGATTTGTGGCATCTTAGAGACTAACAAATTTATTTGAGCATAAGCTTTCATGAGCTACAGCTCACTTCATCGGATCCTCAGATAAATTTGTTAGTCTCTAAGGTGCCACAAGTCCTCCTTTTCTTTTTGTAAATCCCCTCTGTAAATCTAGCTCTAATAGGCTCTGTTAACAAAATTACATTAAAAATGCCCCTTTGAGTGCTATTGTACTCTACTATGATACTTTACATCTCAACAGTCACCTTTTTACTATCTTCTCCTCCCTTCAGTGAATTTTGTCTTTGTTGCTTTTTTGTTGCTGTTTGTTTTGGGGACTTTTTTGTTTTGTTTTTGTTCAGAGTAAAATATAATTGCTTTACAAACCCAGGAGCTACACCACTGCATCCATTTCCCAGTTGAAAAACAAAGTTGTACCATTGATCTGAGTGGAATTACTCCAGATTTATATAAAAGGAGTGTAGATTTTGGTGCTATTTTGGAACTCAGCAAAAAGCATGCCAAGTCTTCATGAAGAAAAGCACTTGCAAGGAGTATAACTAAGTAAGAGAGCAAAAACAGAAAACCTATGTATTTCACTGGCGAAAAAAAATATATATCCTTTGAATCTGTTTGCACTGAAATACACAGTGAGAGGCAAAATATTAACCTGCAATTGTGCATGTAATTATCACAATTGTGAAGGCAAATTGGATAAATGCACTTGCAAAAAGGTACTTTGTACCAAATACAGTTTTACCTCTACAAACAGCATTAAGTATTCTAAAAAAAGTAAAAGGATTTTGTTTAATCATGTTGTCTCACTGGCCCCTCAGAACACTGGGAGGAATTCTGATTGGTTTTTCTATTAAAAAAAAAATCAAAGAGATGAAATGTCTAAATTAACTCAGAAATAACCTTACCCAGAAAAATAATTTTATTGTTTATAGTAAGTTAATACTCAAAAGTTACATGTAGTTTGTGGTATACCTTATGATATAATCTCATTAACAGTACCGGTACAAAACCATGTAGTTTTATCCATAATTATCATCCACATGGCTCAACAGATGATGTACATCTTACTTATAACGTAAGGGTTAGTGTTGTGTGGGCACAGAAAGTAATTAAAAACATGTATCTTTACTAATCCATGGATATGTCAGCACTCCTGAGTAAAAGTACATCCTCCAGATGATATTTCTAGGGATTACTCTGTAGTGTCAAAATTACTGGATATATCTAGGAGTATCAGATATTTAAACTAACTCATTGTACTTTGCCTTTATAGGACTTTTCTTTTACATTGACAACAGTATAATGGTATTTTATCCGTAAGCCTCTCTGTGTCTGTTTCTAAAACCATGTCACGAAGTACCACACTGCTTATCACCACATGCTTGAATGACTATTGCCCTTACTCATTGTGATAAATATAAAGGGAAGGGTAAACCCCTTTGAAATCCCTCCTGGCCAGGGGAAAGCTCCTCTCACCTGTAAAGGGTTAAGAAGCTAAAGGTAAACTCGCTGGCACCTGACCAAAATGACCAATGAGGAGACAAGATACTTTCAAAAGCTGGGAGGAGGGAGAGAAACAAAGGGTCTGTGTGTCTGTCTATATGCTGGTTTCTGCCGGGGATAGACCAGGAATGGAGTCTTAGAACTTTTAGTAAGTAATCTAGCTAGGTACGTGTTAGATTATGATTTCTTTAAATGGCTGAGAAAAGAACTGTGCTGAATAGAATGACTATTCCTGTCTGTGTATCTTTTTTGTAACTTAAGGTTTTGCCTAGAGGTGTTCTCTATGTTTTGAATCTAATTACCCTATAAGGTATCTACCATCCTGATTTTACAGGGGGGATTTCTTTATTTCTATTTACTTCTATTTTTATTAAAAGTCTTCTTGTAAGAAAACTGAATGCTTTTTCATTGTTCTCAGATCTAAGGGTTTGGGTCTGTGGTCACCTATGCAAATTGGTGAGGCTTTTTATCCAACATTTCCCAGGAAAGGGGGGGTGCAAGTGTTGGGAGGATTGTTCATTGTTCTTAAGATCCAAGGGTCTGGGTCTGTAGTCACCTAGGCAAATTGGTGAGCCTTTTTACCAAACCTTGTCCAGGAAGTGGGGTGCAAGGTTTTGGGAAGTATTTTGGGGGGAAAGACATGTCCAAACAGCTCTTCCCCAGTAACCAGTATTAGTTTGGTGGTGGTAGCGGCCAAACCAAGGACGACGGGTGGAATATTTTGTACCTTGGGGAAGTTTTGACCTAAGCTGGTAAAGATAAGCTTAGGAGGTTTTTCATGCAGGTCCCCACATCTGTACCCTAGAGTTCAGAGTGGGGGAGGAACCTTGACACTCATGCTGTACAAAGGAAAGGAGTACTTGTGGCACCTTAGAGACTAGCACATTTATTTGAGTATAAGCTTTCGTGAGCTACAGCTCACTTCATCCGATGAAGGGAGCTGTAGCTCATGAAAGCTTATGCTCAATTAAATTGGTTAGTCTCTAAGGTGCCACAAGTACTCCTTTTCTTTTTGCGAATACAGACTAACACGGCTGCTACTCTGAAACCTGTCATGCTGTACAGTTGCTTAGTCTGCAAAAAGCCCCCACTCAATTCAACAGATTGCTCACAAAGTAAAGGAGTGTTCAAGGAAAAGATGAAAGATGGTCCAGCGTAGCCTGGGACTTAGGAGACCCTGGATTGGTTTCTGGCTTTGCCCTGACATCCTGTGTGATTTTTAGGCCCAGATTCCAGGTATTTAGAAACCTATCTGCATCTTTAGGTACCTTATCTTTAAATACCTGTCCCTTTCTGCCTCAGTACCCCATCTATCAAATGGGGAATAATAGCATTTACCTCTCATACAGGTGCTGTGAGATATATATGTGAAGATGGTATGATGCTAAAATGTTACAGTAACAGGAGCCATATAAGTACCTTAGATTGGGCTATGTATAACGTGCAACCAGAAAAACCTCTTGGTGTGATGTGATCCTAGGTATCTGAACCTGGGCTTCTTCCAAATAGGTAAGGTATGCCAGCAGGCCAGTAAATGTAACACCTACTGTATAAAAATACTCAAAATATTTATGTTACAGCTTATTGGTGCTAAATTAACCTCAGTTCTAAATGTCATAATCTTGCATTGGTATTTTATATTTTCCTCTCAAGAGCATTTTGTAAATAATACTCTGTTAAAATAAAAGTAAAAATAATAAAATCTACTCTTTGAAATAAAATGAATTCAACAGTACATCATAAATACAGAGAAAGATTTTATAAACATTTGCTAAAGCCAAAAGTGCAATAACACATGTGGCTCAGTCAATATTCCTTTCAAGGGAGCTTCATTTGGGAAAATGCAAAAACCATATCTTGTAGTCAGTAATAAATATTTCATTAAATTATCTCTAATTCAGCTTTCGTTCCCATTGGAAAACCTCTAGTGCTGCATAGTTTTTCCTCTTTATTTTATTGCCCTCGTAATATGCAGTCATTTCATAAGCCCTTTGGTTTCTGACATACGGTATATTGCATTGCTTTAGATTACTCTCATAGGCATTGTCTTGTTTAAATATGTAATATTTGACCACCTAATCAGCTTAGAGCTATTTGAAAAGAATAATACAGGCTTACTTTTGGCTCTCAGAACATTTCCCAAACAATGAAGAGGTAAAACCACAAAAATATTTTCTTTATGCTATGAAAATATTAAATTATTTTCTTTATGCTATGAAAATACACACTGCTTTGGCTGACGTAATTAAATTGACTATGTATCTGATTTCTTAATAATGAAAAAGCAAGCCTTAGAGCATTCAGATATTCTATAGAATCATAGAATCATAGAATCATAGAATATCAGGGTTGGAAGGGACCCCTGAAGGTCATCTAGTCCAACCCCCTGCTCGAAGCAGGACCAATTCCCAGTTAAATCATCCCAGCCAGGGCTTTGTTCACTTAAACCAAGGAATTCTACAGTATCTACTCAGGCATTCACTTTTTATTGGTGATGTTGCACAAAGAAGGGACGAAGGCCATCCTTTAGTTTTTTAGAGCAGCAAATTTCATACCAATTTGTTGCTTTCTTGTTTCGTTTTGGTTTAAGTTTGTTTAAGTTTGTGCATTTGTGTGAAAAGAAGGAAAGAGTTTAACTATCTTTTCATCATGCTTTAGAAAGGAATACTATATTTAAAAGTCACATTTCTCAAACTGCAGCTTTTAATAGGGACGTAATAAATCTCATATATATTGCCAGGCAATGGGTGAAGGCTGCTGGTCTGTCTGAGAAAAAAATCTGAATCTTAAATCTGAATAGACAGTGATGATTCGTTAAGAAAGGGTGCTTTTGATAGTTGACCCTGACTGCTCTCTTATAGCTGCTGGGCTGTACAGTTAAAAGCTTCTGCTTCCTCACTGCCCCTATAGAAATGTGCACACATGCCATTTGATGTCTCAGGCAATGGAACAGCTGCCCTTAGATTCACTACTTCCCTGGAAGAATTGGATAGAGCATAGAATTGGGATGAAAATAAATTTGTCTAACTCCCACTGTGTTTATTTTTTCTTATTAAAACAGTGTTCCATGTGCCTGTGTGGCAAAGCAGCAACTCTCACTATGACAAGGAAAGAATGAGAGTGTGGAAACTGAAGGGAGGACTCTAAGGGTGGATAGTGGCTGAGGAAGGGAGAGATTAGGTTGACTCTGGGTTCAGAGTGGAGGGAAGCAGCAGATAGGCAAAGTCTCGGACTGAGGTCCAGTTGCAATAAAGAAGCTAAGACAGTGGAAGCCAGGCCATAGTTAAAAGATCTGCCATCACGTCATGTAGTGATGGCCATTTAAAATACCATATATGTGAATCGTACCGAAATTTGGATTCAAGCCTGCACAAATCAGAGATTTATCTCAGTCCTAGTTTGCTGATAAAATAAATCCATGTGAATCTGACAATGTAAAAATAAATATTAGTCCATACCGAATGCTAGAGTGGCAAAAAGAGGTACTCAAAAGACTGGAAATTCCATAGTTAAGATTGTCTATATGACCTTAAATGTCCGTTTGTGTGCACACAGCACCACTTATATGTGATTTCAATACAGAACCCACTGCCTTGTTCATAGGGCATATTCTATGGTGTGGAATAAATGAGACACCTGTTCAATATTTTATTTTTAATCTGCTAAGTGTGCAGCCTCATTTCCCATTCACTGCACATCATCCAACTCCTTTTGGACTTCTGTCTCTTTCATTAGATAACCAACCATCCTCAATGAATGAGGCAACCCTGTGAAGTCAAATCCAAAATTATGCTGGTAAGTTACCCAGGCAATATCCCACCCCCCTCCCTCAGTCTAAATATAATTAGATATTATTTAAAATCTGGGACTCTGAAAAAAATCTACATTTGGGAATTTATTTTGTACAATCAATGTTTAAAAGGACATGCAAAAATGGTCACATGCGGTGGTGTCCTGGGTTGGAACGATAAATGCTATTAAAATGGAAATATGCTCTTAGTTTTTAAAACATCTTTCATCACCACCTAGCTGACAGCTGAAAACAATTTCCAAGACCTTCATAAGGCCTTCAGCAAATTTATATGGCAGTGGTGCAGCAGACCATGAATTGTCTCACAGCTCTTTAGCTCTCTAAGGGAAAGGGTGATATTGCCCTGCCTAATTTCCAATGCTACAGAATGATGAAGTCTCAATTTCAGCTGTTCCAGTATACAAGATATTTAGTTTTAGAGTAGCAGCCGTGTTAGTCTGTATTCGCAAAAAGAAAAGGAGTACTTGTGGCACCTTAGAGACTAAGGTTCATCGGATGAAGTGAGCTGTAGCTCACGAAAGCTTATGCTCAAATAAATTGGTTAGTCTCTAAGGTGCCACAAGATGTTTAGTGTTTGACTTCCCTCTAATCTGGAATCTACAAGCCTGGTGATCCTTTCTCTGTTCCTTTTACCAACTCCTCGCATTCCCAACTGGTAGCTGCACACAGCCTGACTCTGAGTTGTTTAGTACCTGTTTAGAGCTAAGACAGGAATTCTGCCTCTCACACAATTTGTGTACAATGTTGCTATCCTTCTTTTCTGATTTAGCATACAATATCTGAAGATGCCAACTTTATACCAGTTGTACGGGATTGTTGTATTTACTTACTGTTGAAAATATACACATCCAAATAATCTCCACTTTACTCACTGAAATAGCTGGGGAGGAAGGCTTTATCAATATTATTTTAAGATTACACCAAGACTTCATAGACTTTCAATTCATAAAAATATGACTAACATCCTATGAATGAACAATGGTATGAAGACTTGGCAGCTGCTTTCAGAAATTGGATCTGGAGGCAGACCTGGAATAAAGCACATCAAATCTTTATTTATACTGGCTGGAAAGCTCTGTTGTATAGAGTGATACACAGCATCTGCAGCTACCCAGTGTTTTGGGTAAAGAACCTGATTAGACAAGGTCTCTGACATGACCAGAATTCCTTGCCATATAAGGCATATGTTGAGGAGTTGCCCAATAATCAAGCTATTTTGGGCAGAAGACCATTCAAAAGATTCCAAGTTACATTGCAAATTGCCTTCCCCCCACAATGCTGTCATTTTTCTGTTAGGTAATGGGTCTCTTAGGCTGTGTTAGAGAATCAAGGATTTAATCTCACAATCTGTGATCAAAGGAACACAATGTAGTGGTTCTAAATGATATTCCCAACAGTAGCTAACGGTAGCCAACAAGTATTGGGCAGAGCCTCCACTGAAGTGCTTTGGGAGGCTAATTGGATAAACACCATCACTTGGTCTTTTATAATTATTCTGTTGCTGCATTATCAATATGCCACTTGGTCTGCTAATGAGCTATTGTTTTCTGATCAGAATAATGGAAATTTCTTTGGGGAAAAAATGCAAACTGAGAATTACATGGCCTTTATAGGGGGACCACTAATTTAAAAAATGTTGCTTTAAGAAATATAATAATCTTTATTTATGTAGTTCTGTGTCAGGTGCTAGTTATTCTGCTGACTTGCCCTGGCAGCCTGTTCAGGTGCATCCTATTACTTGTAAACCAGGAACATATAAGAGCCTGAGTCTTCTCTTCCTGAGGAAAGGGAGAGCTGGGGGGCAGGAATATAGGTGCCTAGCATGGAAAGGTGTAGACTGATGCTTATATTTTGTAGTTCTTAAATTAAGAGTAAAAAATCAGCAAGTAGGGATGAAGTTAGAACACCAGTCCTCTGTTTTTTCTGTGCTCTGTTGAGAATGGTTGGTGGATATTCTGTGCATTCAAAAACTTCCTCTACTGAAGAAAATGTAGGGTGCTCTGTTCTCAAAAGTAGTGCAAATAATACTGGTGGAAAGGAAAACAGGTCTACTCCAGTGACATATTTGCAAAAATATGTACTGGGAGAAACCCCAGAACACTTTCTAGGCTGTGGACTAGAGTATTTCTAAATAAATTTAGAAAATGGTCATGCAAACTAAAGAAAAATATGTGAAAAACAAAAAAGAATTCCTTTTTCTCATAACTAAATATAATATGGGGGAGGATGAGAGAGAGAGAGAAGAGAAATGTCCCTGGTGTCCGCCTTACAATACAAATCACTAGTCTGATTCAGACCTTCAGAGCAATTTAGACTGACGTAATGCAATTCCTTTAAAGTTATAGAGTGTGCTGTACTCTACTCTCAAGCCCAGGTTCTGCAATTTATAGAAATCCCTATGTGGTCTGGAGTTGCGTCACCCAGCAGGAGCTCTAGGAGGGATTTTTGTGTTAGGATGCACAATCGCTCCCAAAGATCTGGTGTGAAGGGGCAGTAGATGTACTGCACCAACACATGTCCCTGTGCGTTCAGTACCAGTTCCGCTTGCAGGTGGCAAGGCAAGGTGGAGCTATGGCTCTTGTACCTCTCCACACCCTTTGGGGCAGCTTGTATCTCTGGGGACAGTTGGAGAGAATAGTTCCTATTCTCCCCTGTATGGAGAGATTGTGCATATGCCAGGCATTGGCGGAGGGGGATGTCCGGGGAGAGAAGGCTCTTCCCACATTTTCTCACACTGTGGCACACCTGTGCAGGGAAAGGAGGCAACTCCGCCCGCAGTTTGCAAAAAAAAAAAAAAAAAAAAAAGTTATGCATATGTTATAGCCTAGATCTTCTTGATGAATAGAGAGAGAGAGCTATTATTTCTCATGATTTTAATCTTTCTTTTATTCATTATCTTGACTTGCCCTTCTTTGATTTCCACTAATGTAGAAAGAAGCACCAACTCCCAGATGTTTCTTTATTAAATTCCTTCTGTGATTGAGGATAAACACAGTATGTTACCAACCCAAAAATGATGAAAGTTCTCCACTCATTATCACATTTTACATGGAACACAGACATAATGGCAATGTTAATTAGTGACAAAGGCTTGATTGTTCTTTAATTACTCTGTCAAGAGCTGGTACAAAATATGAAGTCACAAATTGTATGACATTATAAATGAAGTGGATTGGCTTTAATGATGTCTTCATGTACCAACATGCATATTTCATTACTGACGTTCTGCTATTAGCATTTTAATACAGCCCATTAATAATAAAAATGCTGTGTAATGAACATTAATAAGAAAATTATTATTGCAACTCTTTAACAGGCAACCAACATCTAGGTGCACTTTTCAATAGTACCAAACATCAGAAGAATGGGGAGCACATACTCTGCTAATTTCTTCTTAGTTATCTTAATTACTGAGCAGAGACTTTAAAAAGTAACCAGAGTCTATGGGTAAAATCCTTGCTTCATCTAACTCAATGACAGAAGTCCCAGAGAGTTCAATAGAGGACACCTAGAGCCTGCCAATATGGAAAAGCCAAGCCACAGAGATGTAAATTTACATCATGCCAGGTTAAGGCTCCAAAGTAATTTCTGCCAGGAGCAGTTTCAGAGAGACCACTACCAAGTGCATCTAAATGTTCTCAAACTTCAACCTGAGGATCTCAAGCCAAAAACATTCCCTCCAAGTATTGTTATTTTGGTGCAGTATACAAAGAGAGGAAGTTGCTGTCATAAATAGTTTGGGACCAAGTTAGGACTTTGAAGAGTGTAACCATCACATTGAATTTGATTCAGAAGTGGACTAGCAGCCTGGGCAGAGCATGAAGATGGGCAGATTATTATTTAACACTTATATTGCAGTGGTGCCTACAAACCTCACCATTTTGTTTGGTGCTGTACAAACATGCATGGTGCACGATCTGGAGCTTCTGACAAAAGTATAGATTACTACAGATTTGAGATGACAAAAGTATAGAGTACTATAGAGAAGTCTTAATGGACACATAATGGTAATAATTATAGCTGGTCTGATTTTTAAAAAAATTATGAAAAGTTTTGACAAAAAAACCTACCATCCCCTCCCCCCCAACCCCACCCCATCCCAACTCTACTCACAATCTTCTGGCTAACCAGAGTTGTAACAAGCTATTCCTAATCACTACTCATATCAGCAAGGGGCAGGGAATAATCCAATAAATCTAAAACAGGTTAAGAATCACATTTTTAATCCGCTCTCATGTAAAGATCAGCTCCAGAGTGTTTCCACATATATAGCAAGGTCCATGATTGATATGGGGATCAAGAATCCCCGATACACACAGTCTTGGTGCGCCACAGCACAAAGCTTAGTGGTAGCTCAGCCAGTTTGTACAGGGAGGTTTGAAGGGGCAGGGCCAGTAAGGAGTTTGTACATTACCATAGTCCCACATAAATTATATCCGAAATCTCTCCAACCGAATAGGTATATTCAACAACTTTGGGCCAGAATTTTAAAAATGCAGATGAATGCTTTTGAATATCCCATTACACACCTATCTGCATCTTTAGGCACTTAAAGGAGCAAGACAACAACCTTCATGTGGTGCTTCTGTTAAGTGCTGGTGTTTTTTTGTGCTCTGTGTTTTGTGCAATTCCACCAATGTCGTCAATTGGCCACTGGACGTCGTTTTACCAACCTCCAAGTAACATAGCAACGAACAACCACTCAAAACAAACAGCTTGTCATTGATCCTGTTGAGGAACCACTGGGTTTAGATTTATGTCGGAAAGACTTGTGCAGATTGTATCGCATCAGGACATCTCATGGGAGATATGGACAAACCCTTTTTAAATGGAAAATGAGGCAAACACCTGTATGCAACTGTGCTCACCAGGCACAATCAATAGAGCACATCATATCTGAATGTCCCCTTCATTCTTTTGCCAAGAGCGTGAAGGACATTCACCAGCTCACTGCTGTGGCAATGTGCTGGTTATCAAATTTAGAAATAAATTTGTAGTTGTTGGTACCTACCCAAGCCATACGAAAGAAGAAGGAAAAAGAAGGCACTTAAATACCTTAGGTTCACATAAGAAGTGGTGGTTCTTTAGGAAATTCATATATAAAACTATACCTCTGTATGAACATGTAGCATAACTCTAAGCATGTTAAGCTAGACATGGACAAACACTTTCTAATGCCATGTGAAGGATTATAGCTCTTTCAAGAGTTAAGTATGAGGCACGTGAGGGCCAATAGAAGGATGGTAGGTCAGGGAATTCCCACAGGGAGGATGAGATGAGTTTTCACTTTTATGCTTTTTGGAAAAAGTTGATTTGGCAATGAGATTCTTTACAAACATGAAAGAATAAATGAATTTCAGTGGGGTAGACAGATGTTATTATCCTCATTTTACACATAGGGAAACCAAGATACTGCAAATGTGACTTACCAAGCTTCATGATCAGGAACAAAATTAGAATTTAAGCATTCCTGGTTATCTGTCCTTTGTTCAGATCATGTCTGTGGTCTCAAAAGTAGCATAAGGAAAGTCAATTTCCATGGCTTTCCCCCCACCATTATTATGGGCTGTTATCTTTACTTATATCCATTCTAGTCCTCCCTCTACATGACTGTGCAAATAGCCCTCAATCTGAAATGGAAAGACCCCCCATAACCAGAACGGAAATTTGTGTGTTCCATGAAATGTCCACTGAGGATGCTACTGAGTGAGAGAAATGGTTCTTATTCCACTTGAGGCTCACTATGTTATTTAGAACACTATTATGGAAATGCCAGTTTGAGTAAAACTGGCCTATTGTTTTTCCTGAATGTGATGCTAAATGAGACAGACAAAACCAGTTCAGTTTATTACCTCTCAGTATGTTCATTACCGTCATGTTATGAATATAGGTATTTATATATCAGCTTTGATTTGAGCAAATAGTTTTGAGATTCAGTTGCAAAAGAGCAATCCTGCAAATATGTATTTGAGCATATAATTGTGGTGTTCCAGTTTTACAGAGAAGGAAATATTTTACTCACCTGGGATCCTGTTTTCCCACTACAATATATAAATAACCATAAGGAGTTACTTGTAACCTGCAGTGGGATAATGAGGTCCCTGTAATGTGATTGTTGTAATTTAAAAGCACAAAGAAAGACCAGAGTTTGCTGTACATTTTGCATCAGATTCACTAAAGATGCAAAACCATTAATCCCCAAATGCTGTATTAGAATGAAAACAACTGTGCCTTATCTCCTGTTATTTTTCTTGTCAAGTTTTTTTAATGCTGTCACTCCACAGCATCCCTATATAGAGGTCTCTGATAGGAAAATTTTCCTTTCTCCGTACACACATTCAAGGATACTTTATGACCTACTGATTAAAGGCCTATCATCATCCCCTTTTCATAGTACCCAATGAATTGGTGATGTTAAAAAATGTTCAGCTCATTAAGAAAACGTCACACTTCTCATTCCTAAAAAAAAAAAAAAATCTGGAGAAACAGCCCGACCTGATGACTCAGCTGTTAGTAGACGGTGCTCTATACAGCGGAGCTCTCGGTTTAAGTGTAACTGCCATGTTCACCATAGCTGAGGAAGAGCTGGGAATATTCTGGGGTTCATTCCCTAATCCTCCACAATTAATTGTGCTCACAGAATCATTCTGAGCATTTTTCAGTATATGTGGCTCTATATTCTTGTAGAAATTTCTTGTAGAAAAGAATTTGTATGGCATTCCAGCCACTTCAGACACAGGAGACAAGAATGGATTTTGAACAGGGTGATTGGGGTAATGGACGAGAACCAAAAAAACCAACAACCCGGCATTTGGACCAACCTAGTATTTCCAGAATACATTTTGAAAAATATTGCTGGGCAATGAAGAGTTCATGATAAAAAAATCTGGAATACAATCCCAGTTCCCCTCCACAGCCAACCTCTGTCCCTGAAAATCATTGAAATATAAAACCTTGAAACAGATAAACTGCTTACTGACATACTGTAAGTGGCAATACTAAGACACATTACTAGGCATTTATTTTGAGCTGATATGGTTTTAGCTCACTAGTAAACAATCCAACTTGGAAAGCCTGGGGTGCTATGTAGGCATGGATATTGTGTAATGAAGTCTTCTCAGATGTTTTGCTACCCTAATTAATCAGATACTATATAAGATTTGTTTTGAGAAGATGACTGGTGGTCTAATTTCTCACCTCTTCCTTTGGGCTTGAGCAAGTCTCTGTCTCCCACACTGTCACTCAATTTCTCCTTCTGTGAAATGGGGGAAATAGCACATACCACTCGGGGATGTTGTGAGAATGAATTTGTTAATCTCTGTAAAGAATTTTGAAGTGTAAAGGTATATGTAAGTGCTAATTATTTTCCCCCTCTCGCTGTTAATTGGCTGAGTCGTTTGCCTGGCAGTAATAATTATACATCTTCAGATGTTCCAGCCTCTGCTGAAATTGTGTGAAAATTGTTTAATTCAGCCAAAATGGCTGAAGTTTGGCAAAGATATAAGCAACTTATAATGGGACGTGTTAGTAATAATACGTAATGTTGTCTATCTAAAATTCTGTGGAGTAGTGATTCAAAACTGGCAATAAACTCTGGAGCCCCTTCAGATTTTGGGAGGATGTGGATTGACTTCAAATTCAAAGATGCCCCTATACTTTTTGTTAGGGGACAGACCCAATACAGGAAGGCTGAAGGGGGTGTCTTTGATTTCTGATTTGGAAGCAGTCAAAATCTCAAGAATTTGGCCCTGTGAAACTGAAAACCAAGCTCTGGCTTTGATTCAACCTTGGATCCAAACATCTAACTCTCTGCCTAAATGTCATCTGTATCTTCTTTTCCCATCTCTGTGTATTATTTACACACTTCCATGGTTTAAGAATATTATTCTTAAAACACTTAAATAATCCTACACAAACTATACACCCAGTGAGGATCATGTGTTGAGAGAACATCATTAGAAATTTCAAACTCTTTTGTTTTAGGAGTAGACTATGCCCTGGGATAATTATAATGTAAAAAAGTATATGCATGTAGTACTTAGAATTCTTCACATGGAGGGGGGGTTAGTTTACACATTTACATATCCTCTCATTATGAAGATCCTTTTGTAAGCAGGGACAAAGGTATTTTTACATTCTGTAAAACATAAGTAAGCCTATAGAGGTCTAGCGAACAAAAGCTTCAAATTTCACACTGTGTTCTGGGAATTTCATCTCAGACCATCATCTCGTAGGAAATTTATGAGATGTTTAAAGTGCTACACCTCAAGGTGACCTGGAAAGCTTCTCTATTTGACTTGAAAGTAATGTTTGTCTGCTCAGTATTTTTAATTTGTGTGTTTCTTAACCTCCTGATACAAACAGTTTCCTGACAGCAAAATCTGCCCCAAGGGTTTGGGGGGAAGGGGCAGTGTGTCTCTGTGTGTGTGTGTACACACACACACACACACACACACACTTTTTTGAGGGCGCCACAATGCCTTGATTAGTTGTGGTTATACAAGCTGAAGGTAATAAAATATACCCATCATAGCCCCAGGAGAGAGAGGTGAGATTTGTCCATTGGAGGCTTCTGGAAGCTAACTGCACAGTAGATACTGAAGAGTCATAAATTTGTAATGTGTAGCTATTGTGGCTGGAGGGATAAATATTCAGTATGTGTTATTACCTGATAAAGTCATACATATGTATGCATCCATTTTATGTAATAATTATTGAATCTAGCTTTAGCATCTGCTTTTACCTGATAAACCAACTTTATTATTTTAAATAAAGCAATTGAAATAATTCACAGGTCACCAGGCTCTGTAAAGACTGCAAAATAAAGCAATCAAAAGGGGAGGGAGCGAGACAAGATTTTAGCTCCTGTCAACATCAAGAGATGAGAGCAATAACTATATCAACCTCCTTTGCATGTGGTTTTACCAGAAATATTTCTGTGTTTCAGAATGCATGTTTAAAAAGTTAACTTAGGATACATCTATGGTATGAGCTTACGTGCACATACTCGCACTAGCTCCATGAGAACGAACATGAGTAGAAACAGTCGCGTAGCCACAGTAGCACGGACAGAGACTGGCGGCACAGTTTAGCCGTGCTGATTATATCCCCACCTGTATCCCATGGGTATGAACTCGGCACGGCTCAGCTATGCCACCTCTGCCCATGCTACTGGGGGGCTATGCTACTGTTTCTATTCGCACTCTCTCACTCTGAGCTAGCGCAAGTACAAAACCTGGAAATCACACCGCCAGCTCACATTGTAGACATAGCCTTAACCAACATTAAATACCGCAGAGTTGCAAGGAAATGTGACCAGCCCTAATATGTTTTTTAAAGTGACTTTGAGAGTTAGGCAAAAAGCACTTTTTGTATCCAGCATCTAGCAAGGAATTGGAGCAACTCAATTTACTCCTCCTCATAATGTTCAGCTACCAGTTGAGTTGATAAATAATCAGAAGAGAAAACCTGGGAAATTATTTTAATTTAAAGAAGAGAGATGCTGTGACTGGCTAACCTAGTGAGGAGGGCTTTAAACTAGGTTCACCGGGGGAAGGAGACCAAAGCCCTGAGGTAAGTGGGAAAGCGGGATACCGGGAGGGAGCACAGGCAGGAACGTCTCTGAGGGGAGGGCTCCTGCCTCATACTGAGAATGAGGGGCGATCAGCAGGTTATCTCAAGTGCTTATATACAAATGCACAAAGCTTTGGAAACAAGCAGGGAGAACTGGAGGTCCTGGTGATGTCAAGGAATTATGACGTGATTGGAAGAACAGAGACTTGGTGGGATAACTCACATGACTGGAGTACTGTCATGGATGGTTATAAACTGTTCAGGAAGGACAGGCAGGGCAGAAAAGGTGGGGGAGTAGCACTGTATGTAAGGGAGCACTATGACTGCTCAGAGCTCCAATACGAAACTGCAGAAAAACCTGAGTGTCTCTGGATTAAGTTTAGAAGTGTGAGCAACAAGAGTGATGTAGTGGTGGGAGTCTGCTATAGACCACTGGTCCAGGGGGATGAGGTGGATGAGGCTTTCTTCCGGCAGCTCGCAGAAGCTACTAGATCGCACGCCCTGGTTCTCATGGGTGACTTTAATTTTCCTGATATCTGCTGGGAGAGCAATACAGCGGTGCATAGACAATCCAGGAAGTTTTTGGAAAGCGTAGGGGACAATTTCCTGGTGCAAATGCTAGCGGAGCCAACTGGGGGGGAGCTTTTCTTGACCTGCTGCTCACAAACAGGGAAGAATTAGTGGGGGAAGCAAAAGTGGATGGGAATCTGGGATGCAGTGACCATGAGTTGGTTGAGTTCAAGATCCTGACACAGGGAAGAAAGGTAAGCAGCAGGATATGGACCCTGGACTTCAGGAAAGCAGACTTCGACTCCCGCAGGGAACGGATGGGTAGGATCCCCTGGGGGACTAACATGAAGGGGAAAGGAGTCCAGGAGAGCTGGCTGTATTTCAAGAAATCCCTGTTGAGGTTACAGGGACAAACCATCCCGATGTGTCGAAAGAATAGTAAATATGGCAGGCGACCAGCTTGGCTTAACGGTGAAATCCTAGCGGATCTTAAACATAAAAAAGAAGCTTACAAGAAGTGGAAGGTTGGGCATATGACCAGGGAAGGGTATAAAAATATTGCTCGGGCATGTAGGAATGAAATCAGGAGGGCCAAATTGCACCTGGAGCTGCAGCTAGCGAGAGATGTCAAGAGTAACAAAAAGGGTTTCTTCAGGTATGTTGGCAACAAGAAGAAAGCCAAGGAAAGTGTGGGCCCCTTAATGAATGAGGGAGGCAACCTAGTGACAGAGGATGTGGAAAAAGCTAATGTACTCAATGCTTTTTTTGCCTCTGTCTTCACGAACAAGGTCAGCTCCCAGACTGCTGCGCTGGGCATCACAACATGGGGAATAGATGGCCAGCCCTCTGTGGAGAAAGAGGTGGACTATTTAGAAAAGCTGGACGTGCACAAGTCCATGGGGCCGGACGAGTTGCATCCGAGAGTGCTAAAGGAATTGGCGACTGTGATTGCAGAGCCATTGGCCATTATCTTTGAAAACTCGTGGCGAACGGGGGAAGTCCCGGATGACTGGAAAAAGGCTAACGTAGTGCCAATCTTTAAAAAAAGGAAGAAGGAGGATCCTGGGAACTACAGGCCAGTCAGCCTCACCTCAGTCCCCAGAGTGAGAGGAAAGTGATCAGGAACAGTCAGCATGGATTCACCAACGGAAGGTCATGCCTGACTAATCTAATCGCCTTCTATGATGAGATTACTGGTTCTGTGGATGAAGGGAAAGCAGTGGATGTATTGTTTCTTGACTTTAGCAAAGCTTTTGACACGGTCTCCCACAGTATTCTTGTCAGCAAGTTAAAGAAGTATAGGCTGGATGAATGCACTATAAGGTGGGTAGAAAGTTGGCTAGATTGTCGGGCTCAACGGGTAGTGATCAATGGCTCCATGTCTAGTTGGCAGCTGGAGTCAAGTGGAGTGCCCCAGGGGTCGGTCCTGGGGCCGGTTTTGTTCAATATCTTCAAAAATGATCTGGAGGATGGTGTGGATTGCACTCTCAGCAAATTTGCCGATGATACTAAACTGGGAGGAGTGGTAGATACGCTGGAGGGCAGGGATAGGATACAGAGGACCTACACAAATTGGAGGATTGGGCCAAAAGAAATCTGATGAGGTTCAATAAGGATAAGTGCAGGGTCCTGTACTTAGGACGGAAGAACCCAATGCACAGCTACAGACTAGGGACCGAATGGCTAGGCAGCAGTTCTGCGGAAAGGGACTTAGGGGTGACTGTGGACGAGAAGCTGGATGTGAGTCAGCAGTGTGCCCTTGTTGCCAAGAAGGCCAATGGCATTTTGGGATGTATAAGTAGGGGCATAGCGAGCAGATCGAGGGACGTGATCGTCCCCCTCTATTCGACATTGGTGAGGCCTCATCTGGAGTACTGTGTCCAGTTTTGGGCCCCACACTACAAGAAGGATGTGGATAAATTGGAGCGAATCCAGAAAAGGGCAACAAAAATGATTAGAGGTCTGGAACACATGACTTACGAGGAGAAGCTGAGGGAACTGGGATTGTTTAGTCTGCAGAAGAGAAGAATAAGGGGGGATTTGATAGCTGCTTTCAACTACCTGAGAGGTGGTTCCAGAGAGGATGGTTCTAGACTATTCCCAGTGGTAGAAGAGGACAGGACAAGGAGTAATGGTCTCAAGTTGCAGTGGGGGAGGTTTAGGTTGGATATTAGGAAAAACTTTTTCACTAGGAGGGTGGTGAAACACTGGAATGCGCTACCTAGGGAGGTGGTAGAATCTCCTTCCTTAGAAGTTTTTAAGGTCAGGCTTGACAAAGCCCTGGCTGGGATGATTTAATTGGAGATTGGTCCTGCTTTGAGCAGGGGATTGGACTAGATGACCTCCTGAGGTCCCTTCCAACCCTGATATTCTATGATTCTATGATTCTATGACTGGGGTCCTAGTGGGGAGCCAGCTATGGTCACTCAATTAGGGTGAACTGCAAAGAATGGGCCATAAAGCTGATGGATATTCCAATACTTAGATTTACTAAGCCCACATAAAACAACATCTTTATTACTTTACTGGTTACTCAGAAGTCCAGACCACACAGTTCCCTTAAAATGATCCAGCCTCAGGCCTCCATACAGGTACCTAAGTCTAATACGATGATTTCTGAAATCCTTATTTCATCATATAAAAGAAAAGGTTCCACCAGTCCCAAAGGATCGAACACATTACCTCCCCGGTTACTGAATATTCCAGATTTTACCCAAATACACACTACAGCCAATTCTTATTAACTAAACTAAAATTTATTTAAAAAAACAAAAGAGAGAGAGAGTATGGTTAAAAGATCAATATAGATACAGATATTAACTAGCAAGACACTTAAAGACATCTCAATGTATTTTATGGAGTGAAACAAATGGAATCATCATTAGAACTCATAACAATTGATATCATTTAAGTGATCATTCATAAATTACTCACCTCTCCTTTTCTTTTTGGTACAATGTGCTGCTCAGGAGTAAATTTATATGTATCTCATGGTTGCTTATCTGTTGTTCCCACTGTTCAGCGGAGATGGTTGAACAGCAGCATTCGCTGCAGACAAGGAGCTTTCAGATTCTGTCAGATACTTGAGGGAGTCCTACAAATTCTGCATTACAAGACATTGTTTCCTACAGAGAGTGATCTGACATGCCACTGGAGCTTGTATAAACTGAAAGTAAACACGCCATTTCACTCACGCTGTGTGTATATGTATGTTTTTAAAAACTTACCATCAGTCACATCTAAATTTCCATCTTCCAGTGCTTCAAAGGGTCACTGTCAGGTTATTAGAAGTAATAGAGCTTAATCCTCAGGTCTGCCTAAACCCAAAGATTACTAGAACATGCCAGCACCCTGGCCATGCCTTTTTTGTTCTGGGCTAGTTACACTATATTTCTGGCCACCACTTTATTAATTTAACACCTCTACAAAATTATCTGGCAATAGCTCATCCAAAGCAGGCCAACAACCTTCTTTCTACAGTTCGTAGCACTTGGGGCAGGGCCGCTCTCAATCCCATCCTTCTCCAAAACTTGAACCTGGGCCTAGCACCATTCCTGGGACCCCACTGCCCACCTTTCATATGAGGTTTGAAGGGCTGAGGAAAGGGGGTTGGTGCCTCACTCTACCAGACATTGGGAGCCTCGATCCCATTCCCCACCTGTGGATTAAGGGATAGCCTCCCCTAATCCAGTTTCACTGGATCCCTTAGAAGTACCTCCACTGAGTACCTGCCAAGTTGCAACAACAGGAAAACATTCTGAACTAAGTTACCCACTGAGTACCTGGGCTGCTGATTTTTTTTTTTTTTAAATCACATTGCCAAGGCCAATCTGACGCCTGAACACTTCTTTCAAATTCCCCAGTTCCCAGGATTTCCTGCAGCAGCATAATGCTGCAATGTTTTGGTATAACATTTACAGCTCATATAAACCTGTTGTCATTTTAGTAGAAATGTTTTTCAACAATGTTAGGTTTTAATCACCTCCCCAACCCAGTCTGTTCCTTTATTAATAATTACATCTAAATATCTATTTTTTCCCATAAATACAGTACATTTGTCCTTTAAAAAGTTTATGGTGAGTCCATCTAAAATTAACAACTTCACGCAAAACACATCATGAATAAAAAGGCAAACAAGATTCTGGTATTTATAAATTTTAAATGTAATAAGTAAAAAATTACCCTTATTTCCTTTTTCATTATGCACTAATTAGTAAAATCCAAATTGGCAGGAAATACGATCCATTCCACATTTTACAGTATTTCCTACTGCATATGCTATCTGTTATATACACACAAGCTAGAGCATCCTTGTCCCATTTTCTTATTTGTAATTTGTAATAAGATTTTTACATCAGAGACTGAACCTGCTGTGAGGACTGTTATCTCAAAGGAACCATCCTGCTGTAAAATGTTTCCTCAGCTCTGTTCCAGATTAACAGTACTCTGTCAGCCATTTGATTTAATAACAATGAATGAACCATTTTCTGACAAATTTTACATCCTCTTTCTACTTCAGGGCTTACATGGATTGCAGAGAGAATCCAAGCCTACTAGCAGCTAGCCATTTTTATGGGACACAGAATAAAGGCTTATGAACACCTTCTCTGAATATAAAATCCACTTTACCCACCATAAATCTTACAAACCCTGAATAAGCTAATTAGCATAACCAAAACAATGCATGATGACAGAGGTGTGAAAAAATAGATGTTTGCTGAAGCTCCGTTTGTAAGACCTAAAAATAATCCAAAATGTGGGCAAGCATGTTTTTATCATTTCTAAATGCAAACATTTCCCTAATTATGAATTATCTTGAGTGGTGGATATACATTTTCTTCTGATGTTGTTCATCTAGCCATTTTGGACCTTGATACTTGTTGCAACAGTTCTGCAATGCAGCTCAGTTCTGCGACTGCTGGAACCCTGTATAGTCAAGTATTGTAAAAAACATATGGAAAACTTGTATGTGTATTTATATATACACATATATAGGTGCAAGAGAACACAGCAGACCAAGCAAAATGAGGTGGACGTTCCTGCAGTTCCCCCCTCTCATCCAGTGGTCCTCTCCCATCCTCCCCCACCCCCATCCTGGCTCAGCATAAAGCCTTTGTGCATTGAATTTGATCCACTATCCCAGCCCATGGAGGCTTTACCTGGCCTGCTGAAAGTGAAGGATTCAAACATTGCCCTTGTGCATTGTTTAAATCTCTCAGGGGAGCTCCAGTGGGCTGCCTTCTATGCAGCATGCTCCTTTTCATATGACTCTTCTGCTTCTGCAACTCCCAGCTGACCCAAAAATATAACAACTATGTTTGTACAACCCAAGGATATGCACCTTCTATCCTGTACCTAGTTACATAGGTTCAGAAAATTCATGAAGGCACTGGGCTTTGCATTGTACAGCATTCTAATATTCTGAAATTCAGTATATGATCTCTGCATTGAGATGTATTTATGTATTTATAAGACACACTCACACCTTGCTGTCACCACTTTGTTTGGTTCCTTGCAATTTAATGTTGCCAATTCTGGCAATATTTTCTTGTTTTTTCTTAAAGCCTCAGCTCCTGGAATAGTGTGATTACATGAGAATTTCACAATTCATTTTTAAAACCAAGTTTCTAATTCATGTTTGTGGAGAAAAGTCTGATTAAATGTTTGTTAGGCTTGATTCTTTATTTTCTGATCAGCTTTCTATTTTATAAAGGCAGACATCGAGTTTGAGGCCAGCCTCATTACTAGTCAGCTATTACAGTCCAATGCAACATTTTTGTGCTGATTTCAATTTGTGACCCTGGTTACCTATTTCTTATATAATCTCAGCACAGGTATTCATTACTGTGTCAAGAAACTTACCACTAACATTTGTGTGAATTATGCAGCTACGGTCTATTGGAAATTCACCCCACAAAAAGTTACAGAGCATCTATCCTTTAATCCTTTTGCCTGAAAGTCTTTTCTTTTCCAAAGGAAGAGGCCTAGTTTCACTAGCCTTTCTGCTTAACTTTGAATCATTCTGGTTCTCTCCACTGTCCCTTCTCCATTTTTGTAATATCAATTTTATATCAAGGTGACCCTAATTGAGCATATTATAATAAGGGTGTTATAGGACTACCACTCTTCACATTTATTATCCACTAGCAACTTTTTCTCTGAAAATTCTTCTTGACACCAGAAAAAGAATGATTGTACTATATAAGATGTATATCCAAACATATATCTGTGTTACTCTCAAGGCATTTTGGGGGTTCCATGGTTCAGAACTCACCACCATTGAAGTGTGAAGAGTTAGGTGAAATTTAATTGCACAACATTTCAAAGATGCAAATCGGTCAGGGAAGAGGAAACCATGTTACATCCATTACATTTTCAAGAGCATCTGATGCTGACATAAAAAGGCTCCAGAGGCAATAATTTTCAGCATATAATGCAGTTCCTCAGAATCAATTTTGTATAGTCTCTTCATAAACTGATGGGAGAGAAGGATTGTGAGTGTAATATGGGAATCAAAAGTTTAAGTGTCATTTCAATACTAAGGGCATTTCTCTGCCCTGGTTGCATGTGTGTGGATATATATATATATAATATACACACACACTTTCAAGTTGCATATGAAGCATATTTATCTGAAGTTTTAATTTACAAGCCAAAGTAAGTCTAACCCATTCAAAAAGAGTGACTGACATACTGTGTGTGCCAACTGGTAGCCAGATAAGCCAAGTAAGTAGCCAACCAGTGAAACCTCTCCCCTTGGATAAGCTAGTTTTTGTGTATCTTGTATGACACCCACAGTCAGCATTCCAATGGAAACAGCTGTTGTATGAGAGGCTGAGACCTAGGAGAGAGGTTCTCAGATACCATGGTAAAGAGTGGAGAATAGTTACATTGACTTCATTAGGACAACTTGCATGCTTACAGTTAGTTAAACATGAGCTTTAAGCAATGTTTAATTTTAATGCTTTGCTGTATCACGGTCTTATGGAACAACTGAAATGCCCAAGCTTTGTTGAACAATGGCCATGGAAACAAATGAAATAGTCATTCATTAAAAAATTAAACCAAAAAGCAAACAAGACAAATAAGAAATTTAATCTGGAGTACCTGAGCTGTCTTTGGCAAAAAAGAGAGGAAATAAATCATGAACCAACCCCACTGAACTTTGTCATTTCCAGGCTTTTAAAATGTAGTCATAATTATTTGTATAGCATCATGAATGGTTACCCAGTGCTATAGAGTTGAAAATTGGGCCAAACAGGTAGACTCTTCCAGCCCCAACAGGTTTTCATTCTGTTCTCTCTGTCTTTCTTAATAGCTCATCCCATGATTTTTGGTCATCTTCATTCCCTCTTTCAGGTTGCCCCTAACTCTTGGCATCCCTCCTAACTCTAATGCGATTGCTCGCCTGTCACTCTTTGCTCAAATGCCTCCTTAAAAGGCACTCCTTCCACCAGGGCTGGCGTTAGACTTGCTGGGGCCCAGGGAAGAAAATGAGGAGTGGCCCCCACCCTGCCTCCCTTACCTGCTCACACACTGAATTTCTGCAACGTCCCTGAAGCTGAAGCCCAAACCCTGCCACGCGCCCTGTGGTATGCGGCGTAGGCAGTTGCCCTGCTTGCTACTCCATAATGCCAGCCCTGCCTTCCACCAAGCCTGCCATTGTGAACCTACATAAGCTATGGATGCTGTTATATACCCAATTAATAATAAAATACAAAAACTGCAGTGCTATGATAACCTTCCTCTGGTTATCTGGGGTAGTTTGTATCTGTACTGCTTTGTCTGGCGATATGGATTGTAAAGTAAGAATGGCCACAGATCATGTTTTCCTCTGTTTCTGTGTATCATCAACACATTGTTAGACCATAACATATTAACAATATGTTAATATTAAGCACAAGCTAATAGTACTAGAGGTGTGTGGTCCTTATATTTGAATTGCTGGGGTAATAGGGCTTCAAGCGCCAGATCCTCACCTGCTGATAATCATCATAACTCCATCTATTGACTTCAATGAGGCTGTGGTGATTTACTCCAGCTGAAGATCTTGCCCTTAATTTTTGAGACAGGCAACCCAGAACAGACAAATGTTCATATTAATATTCTGTATGTTTTACATGCCTACTGAGGAAAAATGTATTTGAAAGCATCGTTGGAGGATTTAGAGTTTAGAATAATATTCAGTTACAGGTTTCAGTTTTCAGTGATGGGTTAAATTAAAGAAGAGTTATAGAATAATTGTTATGAAGACCCACAAGAATCTTTATTAACTTAAGTTGCAACAGATATTGTCAATCAGATATTGTCAATTGCCTCACACACCACAATGTTCTAGTAGGTTACATAGAAAGAGCCTGCACTGTTTCTCTTCTTTCTAGACTGCCTGAAAATAATATTCACCATTTCAACAGGCATTTGATATAGGGGAGGTAGATGTATAACACAAAAGGGTAAAAAAGGAGGGAGAAAGAATCAAATCTATCAAAAGACAGCAAATGATAGTAATTCATTTGGAGAAGATTTTTGAAAATCAGATTATGTTAAATCTGCCCTTGAGAAACATGATCCATACATATGGCACACAGCTGGTAAGCCATGCTCCCGCACACTTCGTCAGCATTACGGGGATAATCTTTACATACACACAAACTGTTCCTGAATAGTTTCTCTAATATATGAGCTGCTTTTCTTCAAATGTTTGTATATACTTTGTTTTCCAAACATTTCTGGGCCAAATGCTTACGTGAGCAATGATACTGCCACGGATGTGGATATCCACAGACAATTTTTGCGGATTGCGGGTCGGATGTGGATACAGCTTTTTGTATCTGCTCAGGGCTCTAGGCATAAGAGCCAGGTGAGGATCACACTTAAACTAGGACAATTCTCCCTCTACTGGTTAAGCCAACTCTAAGCCAAACTATGCTGCATCACAATGAAAAACCACCATCTGGCCCATGATCTTCACCTGTGCAGGTAGCACTAAACCCAATGGATCATTAATTACTAGGGTGATAGTATATACCGTTTCTAAATAAAAACTATATTAAAAGGTACTTTTTAAAATAAAAATAAACAAAATTGTCTATCTGCAAACGGCAATTAATCTGTGATAGCTTTCACCCTCACATGAAGTACTGTACTAGGATTTTAACTTTTCAGTTTGGGGGTAAGTGCCCTTCCTTCCATGCAAACCTGTGGAATGCAACACCCTCCTCTGCAGTTCTGCTTCCAGATTTTTTCTTAGACACCAGACCGTTGTTGAATTGCCATTCTGATTCTCATCCACGCTGCTGGAGGAGCACTTTTCCCCTCTGCAGGTCTGCTGCTACTATAACACTCAAATCAACTCCCAATTCAGCCTCTGAGCGAATGTTGTACCAGGGCTTTTCATGTAAATTGACTAGTGTTCCTGCCTCTCTCTGAAGTAATGAATATGAGGTTACATTCACAAGAAAAATTGCAGCATAATTTCTTTATAGGTTAAGAGCCCAAACAGCTTCATCTAAATTCTGTTTTATTCTTTGGGTCTTATTTTTCTCTTTCTGGATTTTGCATTCTTGTACATTCTGAGCTTCTTTTTTGTTTCGTTGGTTGGGTTTTTTTGTTATCACAGTACATATGAAATAGTGTATACTGGGGATTAAAAAGGGAGGATATCTTTCTCTATCCCAAATACTCAATAACTAAATCTTTGTGCAGTGCAGTTAAGAGGCAAAATGTATGAGGTTTTTTTTATTTATTTGTATTATAATTTTATCTCTTTCCAGAATAAATGTTCTCCTGCTGGACACACTGTCTAATTAATAATGATCAATCTACTTTATGTATTGTAACATATTATTCTCACTGCCCTAAACTGAATACAGTCTGTTAGGATAGATAGCCCTTTTGAAAAATTATTATAGCTATATGTAACAAAGAAACCCTAAGAAAATCACTTCGCAAAGGCTAGGGGAAAGGTAGTGTTTCCTTTTGTTACAGTGTTAGGTAATGATCCTTTTTTTGGTGGTGGTGGTGCGGGGGTCCTAAATTAAAACCAACCATGAATCAATATGATTTTAGTGTTACACATTACATTGTCAGATAGAAAATATTAATTTCAGTGCATCTATGCAAACCCACACTTGTTCAGTCAAGATAACCTTGTTATCTAAAGTAAAGACAACCTGCATAAACACAGGTTTGTAAGGAGAAGCCAATGGCTAATTGCTGATATATATGACAGATAATGAGCCAGATCCTCAGCTGATGTAGTTCCTTTGGAGACAACATTTATCATAGGTTTGTATTGTGTTGTTGGTTTTATTGTGAATTATCGTAATTGATCTATTTTCATTAAAATATACCAAAAGTAGTAGGATACCTGGCAATTTTTAACCATGTAAGTGGACATAAAATACAATTACACTTTTCTTCTTGCAGGGCTGCCAGATGATTTATCAGTGAGGGACCATGGGGTCAAAGATAAAACAGGCTATTTGAAGCTTTTTACAGTGTCTTTATTGGGATTATTTTTATTATAGTTATACTGAGTGCTGTCATGCCTCTAGTGAGTCAGTGCCTGGGGATGTTTATGCTACCTGTCACCCCCTCTTAACAGCTTTGATCTTGCATGCAAAGGTTGGAATATTATTGTGCCATTTTTCAGTTTCAGCCTGCAGTGGTTTAACACAGTTACTGACACGTTTTTTCACAATATGAGCTAATACCGACAAGCATTTCGGAAGGGAGCCCTAAGGCTAACAATAATATTTATATCTTCTGCCGTTCAGAGAAAAGCAGAACCGATGAAACACTTGAAAAATCTGGTCTGTTTCTTTTTGGTCATTAATGTTTCAGTTCATTCTGTGGGCTGTTCTGTGGAAGACTGGATGTTCTTAATCAAAGAAAACAATATTCTTATTCAAATCTATTACCTATGAGGTTCCAGTTTTCTATGTATTTCTTGTTGGATGTTTAATTTTTTAAAATATTTTTACACAATGATGCACAACATGGTGAGGAATTTGTGTGCATTGACCAAACTGAACTGATTTTGATAAAATAGACTTGCTGAATGAATAGCACATGGCAAATGCAAGAGAAACATAGAGCTTGGCCTAACAAAGTATCTGCAATCTTTCCGTCTGTGCATCCTTCAGTCAGATGCAAATGTTGGCTCTGTGGAAGGCTGACTTTTCCCTGCATTGGTTCCAATAAATCTCATAGTTCTTTATCTCACACCCTTCAATGAATTCCACCATGATTTCAACAATTTCCATCCCACCATCAACCTCAGCCTGGACCAGTCCACACAAGAGATCCACTTCCTGGACACTACGGTGCTAATAAACGATGGTCACATAAACACCACCCTATACCACACCACATGATCCATTGTCTACAGCCAAGGTCTTTGATACAACCGCATTTGCTCCAACCCCTCACACAGAGACAAACACCTACAAGATCTCTATCAAGCATTCTTACAACTACAATACCCACCTGCTGAAGTGAAGAAACAGATTGACAGAGCCAGAATAGTACCCAGAAGTTACCTACTAAAGGACAGGCCCAACAAAGAAAATAACAGAACGCCACTAGCCATCACCTTCAGCCCCCAACTAAAACCTCTCCAAGGCATCATCAAAGATCTACAACCTATCCTCAAGACAACCCAAAACTCTCGCAGATCTTGGGAGACAGGCCAGTTCTTGCTTACAGACAGCCCCCCAGCCTGAAGCAAATACTCACCAGCAACCACACAACAGAACCACTAACCCAGGAACCTATCCTTGCAACAAAGCCCGTTGCCAACTATTTCCACATATCTATTCAGAGGACACCATCATAGGGCCTAATCACATCACCTACACTATCAGAGGCTCATTCACCTGCACATCTACCAATGTGATATATGCCATCATGTGCCAGCAATGCCCCTCTGCCATGTACATTGGCCAGACTGGACAGTCTCTACGTAAAAGAATAAATGGACACAAATCAGACGTCAAGAATTATAACATTCAAAAACCAGTCGGAGAACACTTCAGTCTCTTTGGTCATTCAATTACAGACCTAAAAGTGGCAATTCTTCAAAAAAAACCCCTCAAAAACAGACTCCAACCAGAGACTTCTGAATTGGAATTAATTTGCAAACTGGATACAATTAACTTACACATGAATAAAGACTGGGAGTGGATGGATCTTTACACAAAGTAAAACTATTTCCCCATGTTTATTTCCCCCACACACACACACACTGTTCCTCGGATGTTCTTGTCAACTGCTGGAAATGGCCCACCTTGATTATCACTACAAAAGGTTCCCCCCTTCCCCTCTCCCCCCCCCCCCGTTTGCCTGCTGGTAATAGCTCACCTTACCTGATCACTCTCCTTACAGTGTGTATGGTAACACCCATTGTTTCATGTTCTCTGTGTATATAAATCTCCCCGCTATATTTTCCACTGAATGCATCCGATGAAGTGAGCTGTAGCTCACGAAAGTTTATGCTCAAATAAATTTGTTAGTCTCTAAGGTGCCACAAGTACTCCTTTTCTTTCAACCAGTCTCTGACTCCTTCCCTATGACTCATGACCTGCACTCTACATTTTCCTCTGATTATCTTATTGAGTGTCCTCCTTCACTTCCAGTGGCAGCTAATCTTTTTGAGGAGCTGCAGAGCCTTCTTATGCCCTGGGAGTGTTCCTGAGGCACAATTCTTCTACTCTACCTCCTGCTCAGGGCATTTCCTTGAGAGTATAATTTCTTACACAACATTTGTAAAGCACTTTAAAATCCTTGAATGAAAGGTAGTACAGAACTACAAGTATTATTGTTACAATATACTGTACTGCATTTGTTGATTATCAGAGATGGTTTGAGTTTAAATAAACTGAACAATTTTCCACCTTTTGTCCTGTACTAATGTCTTAATACTGACCTTGCAATCTCAAAGACATAGTGTTGCAACAGACTGTTATGTCACAAAAACTGCATTACAGCGTTACTGCAGGATCTGCCAGACCAAGGGAATGGCTTTTTATGGTGAGACATAATGATCCTTGCTACAGATAAAGTGGTCAGAGTGCAATTCAGGGAGGTTTGTGCCTTTCTGGAAAGTGGGAGCCCATGTGGTTCCCTTTCAAGCCGTTTGAATTTATGCTGGTTATAAATGGCCCCTGAAGGCCAAAAACCAAAAACACAGCCACGGATCAGCGTGACCCAGGCACAATCCCTTGTCTCCCTGCTGCCAGTGTAGCAAGGAAAAGGGTGTGTTTGGAGGAAAGTCATGGTGGATACCCTATGATGGCTCTGTGTTTCTGGAGGATCACCTGTACACTGGGCTCATCCTCCCCATTTTAGTTTAGAAGGCTTTAGAAACACATTTCAGCAGCACTGTGCTATAACAGGAACTGCAGTCTGGTGCAGTGATGACACAAATATCTTCAACAGTGAAATTTAGCCCTGTGCAGAGGACCAGCACCAGGCCTATGGACCACTTGAGCACCACTTAAGGTCCAAATGGAACTTAAATGGTGTGTAAAACTTAATGAATTTCACTCCTCTGCCTATGCACCATTTAAGGAGACTAATGGAAATTACAGACTATGTAAATTGTCTCCTTTCCAAGTTTACTACATTGTGAAAATTACTCTAAAGATTATTTAAAGGGTTAGTGATTTAATCCAGTCTTAACTAAGCCTCTATTTTTGTGGGCCCAAACTTGTGGTCCCAGTTTTGATCCAACAGTTTAGGTCACATCAACTCAAGCTTCTGATTTTCAAGACTGCCCCCACAATTATACATGCCTGTAATTTGTACATTCCAAAACTGAGGCTGTCTGAAAAGAGATGATTTCGGAAGATTCCAAATAAGGAAAAGAACCCTCAATCTCAAGACTATACAACTTTGATAAAATCTAGCCTGCTAGTCTGATACAGCTCAAGCTCTTTGTAGATAGCAAGCAAGAGAATAAATCAGGGAATTAGAACAACAGCTTAGTTTGGAACATTTAACCCAACTCTTCAAAACAGAAATCTTTCTCACCAAAGCCAATGATGTGATAGGAAAATGTTAAGAACAGCTGTAAGAACATCAGCATTCAACTGAGCTTTCTTAGATGACTCAAATACTAGTGGGTTCATAAAACATGTATCAGCATCTTATACCCACATTTGAAAAAAGCAGCAGGAAAGTGAAAACAAATATAAAATCAAAGGGAAATATTGTACCAAACATCCATTATGAGAAAGGCAAATGACACCAGCTTCAATTAGGGATGTAACAAATACATTATGTAGATTTATTTTGTAAATACTATTCACAATTTTAAGATGGGGGGGGATGCCACTACACACCCAGAAAAAAAATCTGATTACAAACTAATAATCCAAGCAATCTCATGTGATTCTAATGAATACACGATTAATAGAGAGAACTATATATATATATATGAAGAAAATACCCATCCAAAACTTTCTAGGATCTCTCAGAAAGAAATGTGAGGAGGGATGCTATTGTGGCTAAAGCATGGGACAAGGAGTCAAGAGATTTAGGCTCTATTCTTAGCACACCGAGCTAGTTGAGAAGCCATGCACAGTGGCATGGGCTAGTCACTCAGGTACATATCCATGGCCCTGGGCAGGCTTTTTCATTGGGAAGCTAGCCCATGCTGCCATGGCTACATTGCTGTTCTTTACTCGAGCTAGCTTTGATCTCGCTAGAATCTCAAACTAGCTTGGGTATGCCTACATAAACTGCAGTTTCACTTCCTGATTGCAGTGTAGACGTACCCTCTGTCTTGCTGTTACCCTGGTTTCCTTAGCTGTAAAATGAGCATAATAACACTTCAACATCATGAAATTCCTATGAGTTAGTTAATATTTGCAAAGTGCAAAAGTGCATCCTTGGGTGAAAAGTGCTTTATAAGGGCTCAATCCAAAGCCCACTGTAGTAAATGGAACACTCCAATAGATATCCATCGGCTCTGGCTCAGGCCCTAAGATTATTCTTATGCCACACTGCACTATGATAAATAGAGGTGTGATATAATTGCATATATTATTTAGTTTACTCTGTTTATAAATTCAGTCTGTTGCTTCCTCCACAGTCAAGTCAGATTTTAGCTGCAGTTTTGTAGGGACTATTTGTGAGAACCTAGTGACGAACGTGTCCCTGTTGTGTTCCTGTTTACTTTCTCCAAATTTGGAACAGTCTTGTTCATTCATATAAACTCCTTGTAAAAGCTTCTATTGTTTCCCTGAGTTTTTGGTTCCACTGATTAAATACAATCTCTTTGATGGATGAGGTTGTGTGTGGGGCTGAAATATTCATCGAGTTGCTCCATTACTATTTTATGATCACTTTCATGCTGTTCACTTTCACATAAGAAGGTTTTAAATATGTGCTCCACTGGCTTCCATAGCGCATATAAGGGAGCGTCCCTGTACTTTCCCTGCTCTCCTTACACGGCTGCTTAGCGATCCTGTAATGGGTAAAGAACTACTTCCAGTCTAGCCAATCCCCAGGATAGATGAAATCAAAAACCCCAGGTGGCAGTCAACCTATCACAGTCACTTAGCTGTCAAATTTTTCTTGTTCTCATCGCTCTCTCGCCTTCTCTCATATTCCTTCTTATTACTTTTTCTTATGCAATGTTTACTGTGGAAATCATGTAGAGTAAATCCAGGCTGTCCCTCTGGAGTTAAGACTGTTCTATCTAAAAACTCGTAACAAAGTGTTTTCAAAAGAGCACCAGGTTTCAGCCCTTTCATGTGTGAGCCTGTACTTGTGGGCTCTCTGAATATACTCAGGACTATCATGTCTATAGGCCAAATTTTTCAGATGTGGCCTCTGATTTTAGTTGCCCAACTTGAGACACCTAAGCTTGGTTAGAAAAGTTGCTCACTACCCCACAGCTCCCATTGACTTCTCTTGGAGTTCCAGATGCTCAGAACCTCTGAAAATAAGACCCAGGCTGTCTCAAACTGGGCACTCCAAAATCATAGACCACTTTTGCAAATTTTGGCCCACAGGAACTTTGGCTTCACACCTCATTTTATTAATACGCATTAAAAGATGGTCCTTGTACTGAAGACCTTACAATATAGATTAAGATAAGACTAAACAACGGGGTCTAATAATCAGTTGGAGGTGTAAAAGGAGAGATGATGAGAATAAAGGTGAAAAGAACATACAGTCACATATAGCAACCAGGTAACATGTAGTGGATTTCAAGGGTGATTGTTTCTTGCAATATTTCATCTTATTACATCATGTGCCACTGTACATTTAAAGTATAGATTGGCTTCTAGCTGAAAGTCAGCACTGGTCCCTTACCTGCATCCTCCCTCTACCCCTACCTCCAAAGATTCCTCACAATGCTCAGATCTCTTCTGTGTCCACGATGCCACAAAATAAGTACCAGCCTCTCCCTGTACTCTCACTCCTCCTCTCAGACACTCCCAACTGCCTCTTCCCACTGCCTGCCAATTGAAAATAAAATAGTGGATTTGTCACATCAATGCTAGACAAATGTGATAAAAATGATTTGTCACTTGTTCAATTTTGAATAAAGCCTCAGTGTTACCAGAAGGGAGATAAAATAAATTATCACTTTTCTTTAATAATTATTTTAATCATTATACTGTGATGTTACACTGATTTTTTTAAAATCTATGTGATAGCTCCAGCTCATCAGTTAAACTTTGGATTGTAATTCTCTACGCACGTCTCCTGGTGGCACAGAGCAGCAGAAGTGATATCAGAGGAGCAGGGAAAGATAAAACTGAGGACCAAGTTAAATCCAAGAAATAGCCTGGGGTTTTATACCCCTTAGATATCTAACTTGGAATGAAAAAAATTAAAAAGGATGGCTATGGAGGAAAAAACCCAGAACCAACAAGAAGAAAACAATGAACTTCTTACCTCTTTTTCACAGTTATTCTGGGTTTATGCTTCCTCAGCACATAATAAAGTGCCCAGGCTATATACAGATGTGCTTTCTATAGTTTGCCAATAGTCCAATTTATAGTAAACACGTTTAGCTCATACACAAAGCAATGCTGCAGTGTTGTGGAACCTATCAAAAAAGTTCAGTTGTGGAAACGGAAAGGTCTTTTTGGTGTGACTTTAGTTCTGTGATTTTTTAGGCCTGTTTGAAAGTTCAGAGGTAACATTCCATAAGACTTAGCTCTGTTACAGGCTTTCTCCTATAGATATGACATGTTGGTTCCATTATCACCAATGGTTGTTGAGAAATCTGGTCATCAGTATTGGGTCAGGGGTTATATCCTATTTGCAGGTCAACCTCAGGGCAAATTAATCTCAAATGCTTAGCCTGTTATATGGCACACTCTATTCAAGAATTGCAAAGTTAGTTACAAATAGTAATTAATCAAGCCTCACAATACTACTGTGAGTTAGGTAAATATTATCCCCATTTTACAATTAGGGAAACTGAGGAAAGTGTGACTCACCTAAATGATATAAATCAGTTACAGAACTGGAAATAGAATGTAGGAATGCTGATTAGTGTTCTAGACCTTGCTGTTTCCACAGACTACAGGAGTTCTATTTCCATTAAGCAGAGGATATGGGTACATATGCTTACCAGCCAGAATGTTCTAAGCATACCTGATTTTGAAGAAAGGCTCTATGAGCAAAATATTATGTGGTTCTGCTTCAGAATACAAAGCAAATTAAACTGATTCTACAAGGCAGTGAGGGGTTCAGAGGCCTTTTTTTGCTCAAAGCTCTGTGTTGGGGTCTTCATTACAAGGTACAGACACTCCAGAGATATTTCTGTTCTCCAAAGTAAGCTACATGGCAGAAAAACTAGGAAACTAAAGATAAACAATTTAAAAAGGATAATAGTACTGAAAAAGAGTGATTCTTATTATTTTTTATATCACTACTGAGCTGAGGAGCACTAATAAATCCTAAGTTGACATTTCCAAAATTAAGCACTTTTTTTTTTTCTGTCCACCTGCTTGAAGTACTAGCTGTCAAAACATTTCCTGTAGACCCAAGCACCAAGATGGATAAAAACAAGCTTTTGGCATAAAAGAAAATGGTCTAGCTAACTGTTATTATTGCAGCAGTGGTGATGTGCATTGAAAATTATTTAGTGTCTGCTTCAGCTATGTCATTTGAATGGCAAAGTCTTAAATAATATGTAGAAGAAGTACATTAATTCTGCGTGGCACTGCAACTCTGGAGATTGGTGAATAATAAATAAAAGATTTTCCTGTTGGTTAGTAGCATATATTCTTTCATTTAGACTTTCATTCTGAGCAACTGAAAGCAAAATGGGGGAAGGGGCATGATGTCACATTGGTATAGTATCTGACTTCAATAACAATGACAAACTTGTAAAATATTATACTTGTAATAAACATAAAATAGTTGTGTTTTTGCTTTTTTCACCTAGTATATGAGTAAGCTGTGCATTTGGGTTCATTGTTCTTTTGAAATGCAGATATCCTTAAACAACACATTGTAAAAGGTACTTTAGGTACTGTAAACAAGGATGCAGAGCTCCATTAGATGTGATGTTAGAAATGTGTGAGCTATATGAGACATCTGCTACCTGAAACTACCCATATGGGGAATAGTAGGGAAATGGATTACCTGCCGGTTAACTTGCAGGTAAAAATCCCAATTTTACATGCAAAAGAGAAAACACCTGTTCCAAGTCTCATCTGGTGTTTGGTTACACTGAATAATGTAATATATCACATGGAACAATGCAATCCAGAGTAACCAGACACAAAAGGATTGAATAAACTGAATCCTTTATGCCAAGAAATTAAAGAAACAAGTCAGCAGTCCATCTCCTCCTTCCTTTTCCCACACCAAACACTGATATAAGTTCTGGAAGCACTTGTTTGGAGGAACCATCAGTGATACCTATCAGTATGATGAGCAGACATACTGGCCAAGACTTTCAAACATGGATGTTTAAATTAGACATTGAAGTCCATATTCAGGTGCACAAATAAGAGACCTGTTTTTTTAAAGTGCTGAGTGCACTCAGTATCTTCCTGGGTGCTCAGTACTTTTGAAAATCAGGATTTCAGAACCTAACTTCAGGCACCTTTAAGAAAATCTTGGCCATTGTTATTGCTATTCCATTATGTATAGAACTCTCAAAGTTGTGCCCAGGCACTTTACAGAACAAATAAAGACCCGGTTCCTGTTCTAGGAATTTTTTAATCCAGTTTTAGACATACACATAGATTCCAAGGCCTGAGAGGGCCATTGGTATAATCTAATCTGACCTCTTGTATACCACATGAGACAGGGGGTAAGATTAACGAACACTAAGAATATTTAATGAGGAAGTACAAGGTTTATGCATAATTACATAACACAGTTGTGGTGCGCACACATCTTGATTGTTCTGTTAAAGTAAATACATACTTTTTTTGTTTTGGAAGTGGTACTACTGGGAAGTATGTAAAAGTCCCTCCCCACTGATTAAAATTGCACAATGAAACATGAGTTGTGAGTTCAAATATCCCTAGTCTAGCTCTCTTGTATCTATAGTGTGTACAGTAGAGATTGAATTTAAAGTTTTATTTCAAGTGCTATTTAAATTCTCACACACCTATATAGTAATTCCTTTTCTCTGTGCTGTCTTGTCGAGAAAATTGTGGCTCAGTTTTTAATTGTCTTTCTGCCATCCCAAAGCGCTATCAGGCTAGGACATATTGTCTTTTATATCATCCACCGACAGTTTAAGATTAATTAGCCTTTCACCAATTTTAAAGGTATCATATATATCCTGAAGGCAGAGTATGGTGTTTGGCAGCCTCTTCAATCACTACAAATCCTGCTCCATACTCATTTGCTCACAGATTATTTATACAGTGTATGTGCTGTGTATAGCTACAGATACAAATGCTATGTTCTCTGCAGTTCCACAATCTTCCCTTTGTACAGATTTGAGCATTTTACCAAGGATGATAAATATTCCTCACACACTCCATAATTTTACAACAGAACTGGCATATTATTTATTAACATTCATTCTGTGATTTTAGTGCATTATGTATCCTTTGTTCTGCCTAGTTCACAGTGATGGATACTTAGACCAGGATCTGGAAGTCTTGCTTTTGTAATACTGTACAGTGAATGTTAACATGTGAAGAGATATTTACATAGAAAAACATAGGAACAAAGATGTTAAGTGCTTTCCATGATGCTGTCGCAGTGTGTTAACTTTTTACCAAGTCCTATTAGCGACTGTTATAAATTGAATTGCTTAGCCAATTGTTTGACTTCCTGGCCTAAAGTTCTTGATAATTAGTTCAGTTACTCATGTATTTAAAATACCTGCATGTGTGGGAATTCTGTAGATATCCAAATATACTAGCTGCTGTACTATTTCTATGTGAGGTTTCAATCTCAAAACTGGGTGACGGGGCAACAAAATGGCAGATGAAATTCAATATTGATAAATGCAAAGTAATGAATACTGGAAAATATAATCCTAACTATACATACAAAATGATGGGCTCTAAATTAGCTATTAGCACTCAGATCTTGGAAAGAGATCTTGGAGTCGTTGCGGATAGATCTCTGAAAACATCCTCTCAATGTGCAGCGGCAGTCCAAAAAAGTTAACAGAAAGTCAGGAACCATTAGGAAAGGGATAGATAAGACAGTAAATATCATAATGCCACTATATAAATCAGTGGTGCACCCACACCTTGAATACAGTGTGCAGTTCTAGTCACCCCATCTCAAAAAAGATCTATTAAAAATGGAAGAGGTTCAGAGAAGGGCAACAAAAATTATTAAAAGTATGGAACAGTTTCCATATAGCAAGATGTGATGGGGGTGTCTGACCCCCTGTCTCCCAGACCTGGATGGGTTAAAGTGGCTAGCTGGGCCAATTAACTCCCCCGCCTGCAACTGGAGGAGGAGTCAGGGACAGGAGGCTCAGCTGGACAGGATCAGGAGGGGCATGTATGAAGCCCAGTGATTAGGAGCAGTTGTGAGCTGCTTTGAAATAGGCTGCAGTCACTCCCTGGGAGAAGAGGGTGTGTTTGGGACTATGGAGGCAAGTAGCCTACAATTACTTCCTGAGAGGAGAGAGCTGTAAGGCTGGCAAGCCCAGACAATGTGGGAGAGCCAGAAGGTAAGACAATGGCTCAGGAAAAGGCAGTAAGGTCCTGGAGGGTGCAGACCTTATGACTAATTAAAAGGTCCCTGAGCTGGAACCCAGAGTAGAGGGCAGGCCTGAGTTACCCTACCAGCTCCTAGGGAAGGGGCACCATAGGGGCATTGAATGGGAAAACTGCCTAAGACTGCTGGTAAGGAAAGACTTTGAGACTCCAGAAGGGGGAAACATGCATAGTGACCTGGCCGGAGGGCCAAGTCATGAAGAAATAGCAGCCAGAGTTGCAGAGACTGAGAGACACAGTTCCAGTAGGTTGTGCAGCAAGCAGCAGATGGGTGCCCCAGCCCTGGAATGAGCTAATCCCCAGAGCAGCCAGGAGGAGGTGCCACCTGCTGTGAGTGGACGCTGTGAAAGGAAAGATTAAAAATACTGGGCCTATTCAGCTTGGAAAAGAGATGACTAAGGAGGCTATGACGGAGGTCTATAAAACCATGAATGGTGTGGGGAAAGTGAATAAGGAAGTGTTATTTATGCCTTCACATAATACAAGAACCAAGGGTCACCCAATCAAATTAATAGGCAATTAAAACAAACAAAAAGAAGTACTTCTTCACACAAACACACAGTCAACCTGTGGAATTCATTCACATGGGGTGCTGTGAAGGCCAAAATAACTGGATTCAAAAAATAATTAAGTTCATGGAGGATAGGTTCATCAATGGCAATTAGCCAAGACAGTCAGGGATGCAAACCCATGCTCTAGTGCAGGGGTGGCCAACCTGAACCTGAGAAAGAGCCAGAATTTACCAATGTACATTGCCAAAGGGCCACAGTAATTTGTCACCAGCCCCCCACCCATCAGCTCCCAGCCCCTGCTCCCAGTGCCTCCTACCCACCGGCAGCCCCACCAATCAGCGCCTCCGCCTCCCTCCCCGTACTTCCGATCAGCTGTTTCGTGGCGTGCAGGAGGTTCTGGGGGAGAGGGGGAGGAGCGAGGGCATAGCAGGCTCAGGGGAGGGGGCTGGAATGGGTGGGGGCAGAGCCAGGGGCTGAGCAGTGAGCACCACCCGGCTCATTGGAAAGTTGGCGCCTGTAGCCCCAGCCCCGGAGTCGGTGCCTGTACAAGGAGCCGCATGTTAACTTCTGAAGAGCCGCATGTGGCTCTGGAGCCCCAGGTTGGCCACCCCTGCTCTAGTGTCCCTAAGCCTCTGATTGCCAGATGCTGGGACTGGATGACAGAGAATGGATCACTTGATGATTGTTCTTTCTGTTCATTCCCTCTGAAGCATCTGGCATTAGACACTGTCAGGAAACAGGATACTGGACTAGATGGACCTTTGGTCTGACCCAGTATGGCCATTCTTATGTTCTTAATCAGCAAAAAAAAAAAAAATAGCGAAGTACTATGTCTAATCTAAATTAATCTTAAATAACTGTTTTTAGTTATATGTCACTGTGACACAGGCATTTAATCCCAGTCCCAGCCATTGGCAATCAGAAAGTGGAGCAAACCCATGGTGTAGGCAGGATAAACTGCTATAAGATGTGATGTGCATTGTTGTAGTTCATTATTACCTGAAACATGGGTAATAGGGGCTTTGGCAGTTTACATTAAGGGGTTGCACCAGTGCTCAGCCACCAATGGCTAGCTGGGGCAAATCCTCAGTGTGGTCAAGCCCTAAGAAGCACAAAAGCCCAGAGCAAAATGTTTTCTTTCCTCCATCCTTCCAGGGCAACAGGATAGAGGAGGGTGGTGAATGTTTGTGCACACGCACTGACCCTTGAGGAAAGCTTTATCGAAAAGGTATGTTTTACAACTCTATCTAAATGCTGTAAGGACCGGACTGAGCCTGATTTCTTTTTGGCAACAGGTTTCACCCTCAGGGTCTTGCTGCAAAGAATGCCTTGTTCCAATACCTGATAACTGATCGTCATTACCTGATCAAAACTGAGCTTTCATTTATCAATTAATAAATAAGTTTCATATCTTTTCCATTGCAAATGCAGCATTCACAATCTGAATTGATGCATGGCTGTCTTGGTAAACTGGCTTTTCAGAAAACATTCTCCAACCAAACAATAGCACAAGCAAAGGTATGAGTTTTATTGCCATTCATCTCAATATAGTGTTTACTTCAAAGACATTTAGATGCTAACCATGCCAAATGTGAGGTTTTTTTTTAAATGACGTCAAGGAAAAGTCAGAAAATCCTGCCCTGGCAGGGAGATGGACAGATGACTTAATTATTTTTCCATTTCTAATTTCCATTAACATCTTATTTTGGAATTGTAGAGAAGAAGGGAAATTATTGCTTTGCTATTCTCCTTTCATAGCCCTGGAGAATAAAAGCATTTCTAAGTTTTGTGATAAGATTAGTGTAACATCTTCCACAACTGGTTGTCCTACTCCTGGTTCATGAAAGAGACTGTCTCATGGGATTTCATTTAACTTTATTTGTATTGTGTGGCAAGGCTTTATGACTTGAGAGGTAGCATATTAGGTTGAAGCACGCAGAGAGGGCACTGGGATAGTTTTTTGTAGAGTGTTCCATGAGCCCACTTTAATTTTTTGTATGTATTTTTTAAGATGAAATGATGTAAGTGCCTAGAGCTTTGAATAAGTGTATTTATCTGTTTCACTGTTTTCAGTTTATAAATATTATCTGCACTAGTAATAGCCCTGAGAGCACTGCTGTGTTTAGGGTATAGAGTGGGGTTCTGACATTCCAAGAATGTGCCAAGACTGATAAAGACCTTTATATTAATAATGTTATTCCCAAGCATACAGATATATGTGGGCCATGGGAGGAAGGTCCTTGGGAGGAAAATTCCATGATGTTCCCATATATTTTCTTTCTTTTCCATTGTGGAATGGCACTAGGGTTTGCTCACCTCCTGTTCAGAAACATCAGGGAGTACAGCCGCCCTTTCTCCCTTTCCAAGTGTTTCTTCATCTCAAGCCTACTCCACTAGAAAGCTCAAGTAACAAATCTTCTATATGGGCTTCTCAAGTCCTCCCCTCTGTGCAGACAAAGGACACCAGCAACCACCACTTCATGCAGCCACAGAGGAAAGGACAAGATTTGCCTCCTAGTTTGCGTAACACTTTGGGGATCGTTAGGTGTGGTATGACTGTAAGTTAATGGTATTTTATAAGGTATTGACCTATTTCTAATCCATTTTTTCAGATGAAAACTAGTTTTCAAAATTCTCAAACCTCTAAACACATTAACTATTTGAACTATGCAGAATTCAGAGAACAGGTGCTTATTTATGTTAAATGAATATCTACACTTTATTATGCTGGTTGTCCTTGCAGAGATATCTGCTGTAAGTATAAACTTTCCGAGTAGAGATAAAAAATCAGGAAAGGGTCATCTCACTGCACAGCATGCATCTCCAATTTCAGATAAATATGAAATTCAGACATTGAGTAGTTCTGGACCTTTTTCATGAAACTGTCAGAAGGAAACTGTGGCCTTTAATGATCACAGGCATCCATGTTCAATTGAGTGTGACTAGATGAAGCAAGAATTCAAACTGAATCTCCTCAGTGAATTGTTGGCTGATTGAGATGTAGCTCAGCGAAAGCAAACAAGGTCCCAAGAGAACAAATTTCTATTGAGAAAGCAAGTGCAAAACCAGATTTGAGGCTGCAAAGTGTTCTTTGGACAGGTTGCAACGTGGAATTCTAATACATAGCAAGCAGAAAACATGATAAATAAATTTTATACATTTTTATTTAAAAGAAAATTCCCCTCGCCCCCATCCACATAAAAAATGGTACAGGAAAGAATCTTAATTTCTTGTCCATTCTGAGTTAATGTATTCCATTTAATCTGCACCAAACATTCCTCTGAACTTTCTTGACTCAGGATGATGGCTACAACATCAGTATTTCTGATTGAGAGATATTTCAGATTAAAAACTATCATCTTGTATTGAATTAAGGAGTAGATCACAAGCCACACACTCAGCTGTGCTAACTTTCCTTGGCATCTTATTGGATTCAGAATTGGCATAATTTCTCTTCATTTCTCCCTCACTGCTATATTTACTTTCTCTTCCTACTGCATTCTACAGTCAAATATTAGAAAATATAGTGGAGAATAAAAGAAAAAAAGGTCTTCAGAGAAATACAAAGAGTTTGTTATATAGCTTATGGAAAATTTCCATACAAATGCAATCTCTTCTGATACAGAAGGAAAGAGGCAAAAATACTGTCTGTCCAATGCAGTAGAATATATCCAAGGCTTCCAAATCATTCTACTGCCAAAACAGTCTGGGATGATGGTTTCAGAGCAGGATGACCTTTCAGGACAAAGTCAAACCATTATAAACGAACAAGAAAAAAATTCAGTGGACAAGATCATCAGATCTTCTCAAGTAAAGGTTGTGCAAATGAGCCAGTCACCATTTGATGTCCAGGAGTCCTCGCCACCCACCCACCTGCCTTCTCTTCTCACATTGGTGTCACATGACTACTGGAGTTACTAAAGCCCTAGGGCTAGAATAAACCCAACACAATTACAGATAGGGAAATAAAGTTCTGGGTATGGCTTAAGGACTATGAATCACTTAAAAAACAAAACAAAAAACCTTTCTTAAGCCTAAGAGAAGACCTTCCGCCAATCTTTGAGATGTGATGCTGAGGGGCCTTTCCCCCAATCATTGTCATGCTTTAATGGGAACTCTCCACCCTGGTTTCTATAGTTTTAGATATTAGCAGTGAGCCCTTGGTTCCTCTTCCCTTCTCTCCTTGCAACAGTCACAGTTCTTTTTTGGGTGAGAATCAGGGACAGAATCCTTGGGTCGCATGACTATTGCTCAATCTATTTGGCTAAAGTGGAGTTGTCATAAAGGAAAAGAAAAAACACTTTTGCTGCCTACCATGCTGGCTTTTGTGGATCCCATTCTTAAATGCCAGGTCCCTACCTCAGGTTTTCTGTATCCCGGTGTTCTAGTGATTTTTCTACGTGCCTAAATATTAAGTGTTGCTGCGCTCAGCCTTTGTCAATCCGGGCCACACTCTATGAATGCAGAACTCTGAGAACTTGCAGAGTTCCTATGAGACAGGAGTCATGGTGCATTTAAAAAAAAATATTTTTTCCCCCCTATTTCGGTAGTCAGTAAAAAGGTAACTTTAAACCTCGGGCTAGTTTTAGGGGCAGGGGAGCAGGGCGGTTGCCTTGGCTTCCAAACCACCAGCTTCCATCGTGACGCTCGTTTTTGTTTTGTTTGTGTGCTCCACTTATTGGCTGCTTTTGCTTCTCTGATTGGCCAGCCATTTTTTGTTTGGTTGGTTTTTTGGTTATGTGGTTTTTTTGCTCAGCCACTCAGGGTGGGGAGTACCAAAAATGTTTTCTGACATAAGCAGCAATATATCTGGGGCCAACCCCATTTAAACCTCACATACAGTATAGATGATCAAATAAGGACCTTTATCAAAGATACAAAATATTTCCCTGTGGCTGTTAGTTCCAGTGCAAAAACCCATGTTAAAATTGTGACGATATAACAGTCACAAAACGAAGGGCCAGATTCCTCCCTAAAATGCACTCAAATCCCACTGAGTTAATGGGAGCTATGCATATGTATTCTAGGGTAGAATTTGATCCATAGATGGTGGTCTAAAATTTGAATCTTGTGAATTCAGAAATGTTGGCAAATGTGAATACATTATATTATCTGAGAGCTTTATCAATATCCGTCTCCTTCATTACAGTTTCCAGGCACAAGAGCCACATTTTGTCAATTCACAACACTGAGGTTTTAAGATATCTTAAATCAAATTGTTGGTAACAACAAACTGAAAGTTACTGAAAGAAAGGAAATGGTGCTAATGCCATATTGTTACTTACAACTGCATAGTATATTTCTTGCCCTGATATCAAAAATCTTATTAGTAACACCTTCTATCCTATTTGCAACTTTTCCATTTGCATTAACACATTAATTTTTGCTAATACTATAGAATATTGCTATGATACAAAGGTCACAAACAATTCCTGTTAAAACAGAAAAGATAATACTGCATAGGAAAAATTGCTGATACCTTAGAGCCCTGTTCAATATTCTTCTTTTAGCAAACTCCCATTGACTTTCTACAACAAGGGCTTAATATATTGTCAGATTGCAATGTTGTTCCAAATAAAAATCAGTGGGACTAGCCTCAATAAGGACAAAAAGAAAAGGTGTACTTGTGGCACCTTAGAGACTAACCAATTTATTTGAGCATAAGCTTTCGTGAGCTACAGCTGAAGTGAGCTATAGCTCACAAAAGCTTATGCTCAAATAAATTGGTTAGTCTCTAAGGTGCCACAAGTACTCCTTTTCTTTTTGCGAATACAGACTAACACGGCTGCTACTCTGAAACCTGTCAATAAGGACAATGGGTAGTTCCAAATAAAAATACTGTGTATATTCTGCCGATTGTAAATTCATCAAAAATTATAATTCAAAAGAGATTTTTAATAAAAAGGTTCCTAACTCTAGTACTTAACACTAAAGCTGGTTGGAAAATGTGCAGTCTTGATTTTTTTCAGAGGAACAAGAAGCAATTTGCATTTTTTCTTTTTTTTTCTTTTTTGACCATCTCTACTTTTAACAAATATGCATTGGCACATAGATACAGAAAGACAATGAACTAGGATATGCAAACATTTTAACAATTTAGGAAAGACTTTCTAAATGGCAGAAGAAACAGGATCACACTTCCACATGACTCTTAAGAAGTAACATGAAGTTTTGTGCTCAGGAGTGAATTTCACTCTGTGCTACCTGATGGTGCAATAAAATGGACTTAATTATGGTTAGGTTCTTCACAATCTTTGCTTTCTTTATTTTAGCAAAAAATATGGTTATGTCTTCTGTCCTCCTGAGGTACCCAGAATCTCCTTTCTTTTGAGACATTTTAAATATTGGGCCAAATTCTTTTCTCCATTACTCTCATGCAACTTCCATAGGCATTTGTTTGGGAGGGAGAGTATCTGAGGACGGAATCAGGTAATAACAGTGACATAAATGTCAGAAGCCATCAAAAGGGCCACTTTTCTCAAAATATAAAACCAAATTTAATCCTAACCTTTTTTCCCAGTGATCCACTCCTACAGAACTATCTGAAAAATGCAAATGTATTCTCTGGAAATATTTATTCACTTTTTTTAGTATATTCTTAACACCATATTCATACTCCTTTGTTCATTTTCACTAAACATTTTAGTAAATGAGTATACTGGTGGAATGTTTGCAGGAAGAGCTAATTTTACTCACTCCTAAACTTCTGTTCTTGTACCCAGTGCTGTCCCTCTTTTCTTCTATTCTTCTCTCTTTTTCTTATTCACTTTTTCTTATTCACACAAGTCAAGTGCAAGAGATGTCTTCCATCTATGATAAACCAAACAGGATTCACCTACCTAATTAAAAAAAAATCTTCACAATAAATAAACTGCATTTATTATCTATGATAATAAAACAGGATCCATCTGTTGATCTGGGGAAAATTAAGTTCCGTTTTAACTCGCCTAGAGAAAAATGTTATACAGGAATCTGGTTGCACTTTTAGAGAGAGTGTAATCTCTACTAGAAGCTCTTCACAGCAAGGGAGCTCTTCACAACAACTGAACATATTCTTCTATTAATTTTTAGCTGTTATTTCCATTATAGAATTAATTAATAAGTTTGTGTTCTCATGGCCCAACATATTTTAAAAATTCTGATAATAGACACACAGGGCTGGAAGGGAATTTGAGAGATCATCTAGTCTAGTCCCCTACTGTATACCTACTGACAGACATTTGTCTAACCTGTTGTAAAAAATCCCAAACGATGGGAATTCCACATTCTTCCTTGAAAGCTTATTCCAGTGCTTAATTATCCTTACAGTTGAGGTTTTTTTTCTGACCTAAATCTAACCTAAATCTCCCTTGCTGCTGATTAAGCCCATTATTTCTTGTCCTAACTTCAGTTGACCTGGAGAACAATTGATCACTCACTGTCCTCTTTATATCAGCCCTTAATTTATTTGAAGACTGTTACCAGGTGCTCCTGAATCTTTTGTTCTTAAAACATGCCCAGTTTTTTGTAACCTTTCTTCATAGGAAGTTTTCTAAGCCTATTATCAGTTTTGTTGCTTTCTTCTGGATTCTCTCCCATTTATCCATCTCTCTCCTGAAGTGTGGTGCCCCAAACTGGACACAATACTCCAGCTGAGGCCTTACTAGTGCCAAGTAAAAGGGAGACAATTACTTCCCATATTTTACATATAACACTTTGATTAATGCACTCCAGAATATTAGTCTTTTGTGCAGCTGCATCACATTGTTGACTCATATTCAATTTGCGATCCACTATAATCCTTTACACAGAGCCTTTTCAGCAGTGCTATTGCCTAGCTAGTTATTCCCCATTTTGTAGTTCTGCCTTTGGTTTTTTTCTTCCTAAATGTAGTACTTTGAACTTGTCTTTATTAACTTTCATCTTGTTGATTTCATATCAGTTTTCCAGTTTCTCAAGGTTATTCTGAATTCTAATTCAGTCCTCCAAAGTGTTAGCAACCTTCCCAGCTTGGTGTCATAAAACATATTTTCCACTCCACTATCCAATTCATTCATGAAAATATTGAATAGTGCTGACCCAGAACAGCTTCTGGCTTCCCCCCAGGTTGACAGTGAACCATTGATAATTACTAAGGCTATGATTTAGTCACGAGGTCATGGCAGTCACGGATTCCATGACTTTACTGGACCTTCATGACTTCTTCAGCTTTCAGGGGCTGAAGCCGGGGCTAGAGGCAGGACTGTGCACCCCTGCCCTGCAACTAGGGCTAGAGCCAGGACCCTGCAGCCCCTGCCCCGCGGGCTTGCAGTTGGGGCTGTGTGTCCCCCTCTCAACATCCCAGGGCCGTACCCCTTCCCGACTGTGGCTGGAACTTGGTGGGGTCTGCAGCTGGGGCTGTGCACCCCTGTCCCACAGCCACAGCCAGCTCTGGAGCAGGCGCTGTGCACCCCCCAGTGCCTATGTCCCCCATGGCCTCTGGAGCTGGGGCTATGCCCCCTGCAATGGTTGGGGGCTTGGCCTGTCAGTCCCTGCCCCCCATGGGACTCCATTCCCTGCCCCACCTAACCCTACCCCACCGGTTATTTTTAGTGAAGTCACCCATAGGTCACAGGCTCCCGTGAATTTTTGTTTATTGTCCGTGACTTGTCTGTGACTTTTACTAAAAATAACCATGACAAAATCTTAGCCTTAATTACTCTTTGAGTATAGTTTTTCAACCAGTTTTGCCACCATCTTATAGTAATTTCATCTTGACCACATTTCCCTAGTTTGCTTATGAGAATATCATGTGGGACTGTGTCAAAAGCCTTACTAAAATCAAAATATATCATGTCTACAGCTTTCCCCCTCGCCATCCACTAGGCCAGTAGCCCGGACAAAGAAAGAATTTGGTTTGGCATGATTCCTTCTTGATAAATTTGTGTTGGATAATAATAATATTTATTATTATTTATGTTCTGGTAGCACCAAATGTGGCAAGTGATTTCCAAACACAGAAGAGACTCCCTGGCCTGAAGAGCTTCAGTAATGTCCTTCTATTGGTTTGCTTTATGGCAATGGCAATTATAAAATAAATATCACATTTTACTTCGGAACACAATTAGAAAAGAAAATATACATGTTTTAATCTCTTAGCAATATAAAACATAGTTTTATAGTTTTCAGAAATCATGGTTTCACCCTTGTATATTAACAACATTCAGGTGAACTGACTATGTAACAGAGCAGAAACCTACTAATAGCAATGCAACAGAGGAAGTGCCTCTTCCTTTACTGAAGAACACTGGATAGAGTCAGCCTGTCTGTCCTGTGGGACATTTGGAGAACCCAGTTGGCCAGTGCCCTGTGATGGTCCTCTAGTGCCTGGTTATGTTGAGTAAGAGCAGCTCCAAATGAAAGAGCCACTGCTGTCATCTAGATCAAGGCCTATCCCCCTTGAAAGATTAGTATTTATTGTCCCTCCCTGCTGTATTGAACGACAGCTTGAACCTTTGCTCTGGACAAATAAAAGAATGGGTCAGAGGATCTGGTGCAAATCTCTGGCCTACTTCTAAAGCTGGAGCCAGAGTATTTTACCCCTGGCTAGTTCCATCTCCTCCTGAACTCATCACTTTTCTTGACAGAACAAAAAACTTTTCCTTCCCTACTGACCTGAACTTACACAACTATTTTTTTAAGCCTCTGACTTAAAAGCTTGGGCAAGACCCATTAGAAAATGTGTCCCATAATCATACTCTCTTTAAGGAGCTCAAGATCTATATTTTTGAGCTACATGTACACTTTGGAGAAAAATAGAAATAAAATGGATTTTTTGTGCAACCCTTTAATCTGAAGAATCATATCTATTTATATTTGACATTTAAAAAATAAATAGCAAAAAAGTCTGCTTGCTTATAAAACACCACTGAATTGGGCAGTAATTGTATACTGCATCTTGAAAAAAAGAACCCAATGTAGTTAAAAATTATCAACAGGAATCACTGTTGTACACATTTGAGCTGCTAGTCAAAAGGACATCATGCTCCCAGACAGCTTCATTAAAAAATGGAAAGGAGACATTAATGGCTGTCTGCTGTCCATGGAGTGATGCCCATTATAGTGACAACTTAAATGCATACAATAGTAATTGCTACTGCTGTTTCTTTTTGCATTGATAGATTTTAATCAGCAGCACTGGCAAAGAGAAAATAAAGTAATGGGAAAAGCAATGTTTCTTAAAATTAGGGGTTATTTACAGGTCCTGTTCATCACACTAGAATGAGCTGTATACATATTTAAGTATAGACTGTTGATTGGTAAACTGGTATAGATTGATGGATTATTGATGAAGTATCTTGTAGTTAACAACGGAAGAAGAGCCAAAAATACATGTAAAACAGAACCATGATTTGCTAAAAGGTGTATTGATAAGATGTGGCACTATAAACAATACTTCGCCCAACTCCCCAATCCTATTGTTTATATGAAGTTCTCTAGAGGCGGGAACATGTGCTTATGTGGCAATATTGTAGAAGCCCACGTTTTCCATAGCAACTAGGTTTGCAGAGGTGCCATGTGCAGTTTTGCAAAGGCGGTTACAAATGAGAAGCAGACACCAGGCATGGATCCCTTGTTATGCAGATATCCTAGCTATTTCCCTTCTGAACAGTAGTACTACAACTGTGTGAATTATTGCAGTCACTTGGATGCATAATTTCACTTATATTTCTGTGGTCCTTAGCAGATTCCATTGTCTGATGGGAGTGTTTCCTAGCTCACTGTAGTTGCCCTGGGTATAACTCTTTACATGTTAGTTTGCCAGTCAATAACCCTTGGGAAGTGGCTTCTTCTTGAGGGTCAGACTTAGGAAGCTAATTGGGAAGAGAGAGAGACTAGGGACTTTTTGGGGGAGTGGGTCAAGTTGGAAACTTGCCTGAAGAATATCACTCCAATTCTCTGTTAGTAAAAGAACTCTTCATTGATCTGGATATATGCTCCCAACAGAGTATCTGTTTTTCTTGTGTATTTCTAGGGTGCACAACACTGCCAGTTTTCTACTCAATCATAAGGCAGAGAATTAGATAGGAGATAGTCAGATGGGGACTGCAAGTCAATAGGGATTGTGGAAGGAACCGGCAGAGAAGCAAAGCAGGCCAGAGTGGACCGTGGGTCAGCAGAAGAAAGGAATTAACACAGGCAGTAGTTCAGTTCAGGATTGAAGGAGTGACTGTAGGAGGACTGGGCTATATGGAAGAAGACACAGGCATGAGGAGATGAGGGAGGGTTACAGTTCTTTGAGGAAGGGTAGCAAACAGAGTTGGAAATGAATGAATAATACTTCATCTCTTCAGTACAGTTCACTGAGGACAAATAAAAGCATTCTCATATACAGCACTCATCCTCAATGCTGAAGGAGTGAAGTATTTATTCTAATAATCTACACTTAACTGCCAGGACTTCTCTTCTATCATTCCATTTTTGTAGAATCAACATGTATTGAGACTGTTCAAATATTAACCAGACACGTTGTCCGCTAGTCTACACAGTCTTTGGTAGTAGTCATACCATGTCTTTCAACGCTTATTCGTTCTATGAACACACTGGAAAGACTGAGGGCACGTGTTATGGGAAGTACTGAAAACAAAATGATGAAAAATAATTGTTTAAAAATATGAAGTTGCTGCTTTAGGATTGCCTTAGATCTCCAGAGAGTGCTCCAGAAGATGTTTTATGTCTGAAGGACAGACTCATCCTTCTGTTAATGGAGTCACTGGGGATGATTATAATAACAACAACATTTTCTTCTAAAGCTACAGGGAAGGGATCATGAAAAATTAGCTAAGCTGGAAAACCAAAATATTATTTAAAGCACTAAAAAGGTGATCATTTCTAGTTAGTCATCTATTTTATATTTATTTGAAGTGGGGATATATTCTGCATCAAGCTCTGCAAAAATAGCTTTACATTAAAAACTCTGAAGCAACAGTTTTAGCCTGAAAACTTGTGAGGAGAGGTGTCCAGGACTAGCTGATGAAGAATGTCACTCAGTAGCAACCCCCCGCTAGAAAAACATTAAATAACAATATAGATATCAAAACTTTCGAGTTACCTACATCATTTGTTGGTTAATCTATGAGACTTTCTCTGAGTGCATAAGAACTAGATTCCAAGAAGTGGACAGAGGTGATGGCAGGAATCCCACACAAAATAAACACACTTTTATTTAAAAGCTGCTAATAAATACAGTACAACTTCCTCCCCAAACAGTATTTTTCTTAGTATTTTAATTAAATAAAATAAAACTCAAAATGTTCACTCTGCCATCTGTGAATGCCCTTGGAGATAACATGTTTATAAAAAGTGAAAATAAACAGACTTAGTTACAATATATCCCAAGAAATATGCAAGATCAATTGCACCTGAGTTAGTTCCTCTGCATCCATTTAACATGGATAAATACAGTTGGCTTCTACACGCTCCCTAAACTGAGATTTTCTTGCAATAGTCCTGTTACATCCCATAATATTTTCTCTCTCACTCTGATTAATGGTCCCCATTCCACAAGAGCAAATTTCACTATATCTGAGAGACATAACAATTCCCTATTCTCGGTACTTTTTAGTACACCAAGCTGTTTTTTTGTTTGTTTGGTTGGGGTTTTTTTGCTCTATTTTTTTAAACTACCCTTTGGCCAAACTCTCCCTAGAAAATTTTTACAAATTGTAGGCAATTGTAGGTAGTGCTTGTCTCTTGGGGTAGTTATTTTTCATAATCATCATCTTCATAGTAAGAGTGGGCAAGTAGATTATGGCCCTGAATACCATACTGTTCAACTCAGTCTGGAGAATGCAAAAGGCTTTATGCCACCTTTGTGCTTCTGCAGTCCTGGAATGGCTGTGCTCCACGCCAGTCCCTTGGCACAACTTATAGCAGCTAGTGAGCAAAGAGGCCATTATGGCAGCTGGGAATAGCTGGTGTTAAAAGGAATCTGAGGATTAATCATGTGTGATTAACTGGTATGTATCAGCATAGATGTAATTAGAGATGACTGAACAGATTTAATATAGTACCTCTGATATAGCCCCTAGGCTCACTGGGTGAAGAATTGGAAATTTATTCTGTTTTAGTTGTATGTTGGTGAAAATGACCATTTTGAAGTTTTATGATGATGATTTGGATGTTCCATTCTAATACCCTCTTGTCAGTCAGTTTCTTCCTTATCTGATAATTAACTTTTGAGTTAAAATGTCTCATGATTAGGCCCAACTCATAAATGAATTCTTTTTTGTAAAGTTTCTTAAAAATCCATTCCTCCTTTTTTGAGTTACAAAAAGTACATTTTCTCCATGTGTCAAGACATTTTCCAGTTTCTTTTTTGGCCCTGGATTAAATCTAAATGGATTTAGTGCTAAAATTTCACCCATCACATATTGTACTCCTGGTTGGTACTGGGATCTTTACCATGTTTCCAGATACTTAGTTGGAAAAGCAAATCCTAAAATACATATATTTTAAAAGAGCAGGCACAGCATGATCATTTCCTTAAATTCAGGGAGATGCACCACAATGTAGGTGCAGATATGTAAGACCAAACTTACATGTTTTTGATTGTGAAAGCATTCTCAGAGGCCTGATCTACACTTGCAAGTTTTTGCACGAAAAGTCAGCTTGTTGTGCTGAAACTCCTCAGTTTTAGTGCTGCAGTAAAACCACCCTGACGAGAGTCATAAGGGTTTTTGCGTTGAAAGTTTAGTGCCGTAGTGTTAGTATGGACATCATTCTTAATTTTAGCACTGTTATTGGCCTCCGGACGCTATCCCAGAATGCTCATCCTGGCCACTCTGGTCAGCAGTTTCAACTCTGCTGCCCTGAGGCTAGGTAAACAACCATCTCCCCCTCCCCCTTTAAAGCCTTTAAGGGGCAACACTCTAAACTTTACCACCATTTTCCGTAGGTGGTGGTCACTGTGGAAGATATCTTACTCCTGAGGGTAAGCAGGAAAGCAAGCGTCTGCTAGACACTTTTCAGAGTAACAGCCATGTTAGTCTGTATTCACAAAAAGAAAAGGAGTACTTGTGGCACCTTAGAGACTAACCAATTTATTTGAGCATAAGCTTTCATGAGCTACAGCTCACTTCATCGGATGCATATTATGGAAAATACAGAAGATGTTTTTATACACACAAACCATGAAAAAATGGGTGTTTATCACTACAAAAGGTTTTCTCTCCCTCCACCCTACTCTCCTGCTGCTTTCCACAGCCAAAAGTTCTGCAGCCACTGCTCATCATCCCAAACTTGCATAACTATGTGATCCCATCACTCTGTGCTAGTTTCCTGAGCCCAAAAGTGATGTTCCACTGCATTCAGCTCCTCCGTGAATGCCAAAAGCAATCTAATGTTGCTGTTTTCCATGTCAGACACCACATCAGGCAACTGTGACTGCCACTGTCTTGTAACTTCAAGAATAACTCCACTGCCACTCGCGGTGTGCTAGTGAGAGCTAGCAGAGCAGTGGAGAGGAGTGAGGGGTCCATTCCTGCAGATAGATGTGGCAGGGAAAGCACTAAAGGATGTTGAAAAATGCTGCAAACTGAAGATGGAAGCACATTGAATGCTGGGACGGAAAGCAGTGCATCTCAGGGCATTGAGCCTGGACCCATGATGCGCCGCGATTCCCTTCGCCTTCCCACAAGAGCTAGCAGTAGAAAGAGGAGAGCTGCACAGTGCACTGCTTTCACTGGCAATGCAAACGCCACAAGTATGAACATGCTATGGCGCCACTGGAAGACACTGTGGACACGCAACAGCGCTTTTAAGTAACGTGCTTTAATGAAAGCGTTATAACTTTTGGTGCAAAAACTTGCCAGTGTAGACATACCCATAGCTACAAGTGATTCTACTGCATTGGGGGAAATTCTGGGCCCCACTGAAGTCACTAAGTACTGCTGTTGAGTTTAAAGGAGCCAAGATTTCATCCCAAGTGTAGGGAGCCAGTGGTTGAAATTTCTATAAGTGCCTAAGGGAGTTATCTGCCTAACTTCCTGAGGTGATTCTGAAAATACGACAGGTATTAAAAACTCACAAAATAATATAAATACACCCGGGCGTGAGTACATTTTGGGTTTTCCAGTGAGATGTACCTATCTGTCACCATAAAGAAAGTTCACCCTGGTCATTAGGTAACCCACACACATGGTGGGTGAAACTGAGGATCTTTGTTTCCAAAACTGAGATTACTTGAGCTACAGAACAATCTGCTCTTACATGCATAGTACCAAAGGGCTGTTCTGCCAGCCCTCTCATTGAGATGCAAGATCCCTTTTCTGCAAGAACAGCCCTGGCATCTAAAAGAGGGTTGCACAGAGCCCTTATGCCAGCTGTACACCACCCAAGGATTTTCTTTACACAAGACATATGCTCAGATATCCAAATTGGCCAGGTTAAAGGCCACTTTATGCCACTGAAATAATAGATCCAAGAAATGAGCCCACAGTACTTAGCAAACCATTCAATTAAATGTAATAGAATGGCTATGCTGTTATATGAAAGTATGCAGCATTTTATATTGCATGTTGTATGATCATGTAATTAACCCTGGCATAGCTACATGGGGGCAAAGTAAGATTGGAGTGGGGAACTTAACTCTGAATTTCTTATCTTTTTTGTAGTTAAAATCTCAGTCTTACATTTGCATGAACATGTTTTTTGCACATAATTTGTTGTCCTTTCTAATTATGAAAGCTGATGATCTTTTTGTATTTTCTTCTACCGTAGATATTTAATAGTATTACATGTCCAAACCATTTCACATTGTTTCTGAAAACCTAATCTGCTCAATGATTTATTTACTAGCACTTGCCTTTAGTACTACAGAAACACAGGGGTGTCAGCTTTCTCATTCCGAAGTCATCTATCATTGCCTTGAACTTGTCAGTGTATGTAAGATTGTCTTCATCTCTTATAACTCTTCACTTCTTTAAATCCAGAGTATGTTTAAAGATATCATTATGTCTCTTGGACATAGATGAATTTGATCAAGTTTTCTGAAGTTGAGTTAAAATGATTCCTTAGTTAAATATATCTAAGCTTTCAAACATGATTCTTGTAATATCAAAAAGCTTCTTGGGAAAACAAAAAGAATAGAGTGGGGAAATTTATCAGTTAGGGAAGATGTTAGTTTCCTTTAAATTGGCATAAATGTTAGATATCTTTTCCCCATCTATTAAAAATATTAACAGGTAAAAATAACCCTTTTCAGCTGTCTTGTTAATGCTATGAAAGTTATCATTGTCCTTGCAACTCCAATAAAGCCATTGATTTGGTGTAGTGAATTATGGCCCTTGTGAAGAGAAGAGACAAGACTGTGGTGTAGTAAACGTAAAAGGGACTCTTTATCTAGGATTTTGGATACCCATAGATCCTGTAGCTTCCTGGTTTACTAATTTACAGACTGAGGTTCTTGCTACAATGTTACCACACAGCATCTGTCTAACTCCCGACTGGACTGCTGACTAAAATACACAGCAGAAGCAAGCATTCATATATTGTCTTTTGGTCTTTACACAACATATGTAACATGAATCACACGGGCAAATTGGTGTCCAAATTACATGTATGGGAAACATAGTACGTATATCAGAGTAGCAGCTGTGTTAGTCTGTATTTGCAAAAAGAGAAGGAGGATTTGTGGCACCTTAGAGACTAACAAATTTATTTGAGCATAAGCTTTCGTGAGCTACAGCTCACTTCATCGGATGCATTCAGTGGAAAATACAGTGGGGAGATTTATATACATAGAGAACATGAAACAATGGGTGTTACCATACACACTGTAACGAGAGTGATCACTTAAGGTGAAAAGAAAAGGAGTACTTGTGGCACCTTAGAGACTAACAAAATGTATTTATTTTTGTTTTTGTTTGTTTGTTTCAAAAACAGACTCCAACGAGAGACTGCTGAATTGGAATTAATTTGCAAACTGGATACAATTAATTTAGGCTTGAATAAAGACTGGGAGTGGATGGGTCATTATACAAAGTAAAACTATTTCCCCACGTTTATTTCCCCCCCCCCCCGTGCACTGTTCCTCAGACTTCTTGTCAACTGCTGGACATGGTCCACCTTGATTATAATTACAAAAGGTTCCCCCCCTTCCCCCCCCCCCCGCTCTCCTGCTGGTAATAGCTCACCTTAAGTGATCACTCTCATTACAGTGTGTATGGTAACACCCACTGTTTCATGTTCTCTATGTATATAAATCTCCCCACTGTATTTTCCGCTGAATGCATCCGATGAAGTGAGCTGTAGCTCACGAAAGCTTATGCTCAAATAAATTTGTTAGTCTCGAAGGTGCCACAAGTCCTCCTTTTCATAGTACATATAGACACTGCTCCTTTGACATGGATCTGGTGGCTTCTGAAGCACATAGGATAGTGAGAGCCACTAGAATGCTCACAAACTATGTAAAGGGATTCTACTCCATTCCAATACACTGCAGTACACAAACACAAGGATATATGATATGTCACTTCCCCTAAGGACTTACAGCAATTGGCTTTAAGTTGGGTGCTTAAATTAGGCTCTCAAATCCATATTTTAAGGGTTTTTTTTTATTTAGGACCCTAAATATGGATTAGGATTCTGAGTTAAGGCAGCCAAATTTCATAATGTTTGCCTATATTACCAACTTGCCTGAGATATGATTAGGCAATATTTTGCTTGCAGGGTGAAAGTCATCAGAGGCTTTCTCATTTTGCAGACCTTACTCAAAAGTCCCACTCACTTTAATTGGAGTCCAATAATTTTATAAATGCCATTTGATCAGTTTATAGAGCTAATTGAACAATGTAAATAATTGTTCAGCTAATTTTAGGGATGAAAACAAATATTATTCAATTAATTGTTTTATTATTCACTCAAATCAGTTGACTAATGGGGTTGACAAGTCTTTTGTGTGTAGCAGGGATGGACAGAATCACTTGTAAGTGTCTATGCTTCTTTCTGGTGAGAGATTTCAGAAGTGTGGCCAAGAAGTGGTCAGAAAACTGAATTTCCATACTACAAGAAATTCCAATATTTAAAAAATATTCTGAATCAGAACACAAAGTCAAAATATCGAAATTTCAGAATTCAAGGACCAAAGGGATGACTTCTGCCTACAGCATCATCCCCCTCCAAACCCATCAGGAGTTATCACATTTGTCAAAGCTGCCCTTGTAGAGAAGAGAAAAAATACCTTTGAATTTCTCCATCCCCAGCCCTGGAGGTGCCATACACTCAAGGGTCCCTGGGGAATAGCCTTCCTGTTCTTCCTTCTTCTGCTACTTACCGCTGCAACTACAGGTTTGTGGTGATTTCTCAGGGAGTTGTTTTCACTGCTTCAATTCATCCTATCACACTTTTAAGGCCATGGTCCATGGTGGGACACCATCCTTGCTTCTGGACAGGAAGACGTATCAGAACTTCCTTTACTTCTGCTATTTCTACCTGCAGAATGGAAGATTTGGCCCTTAGCCTTCAGGCAATCGTCCTCCTGACATTATTTGGGAGTTTTGCCATGTGAGGGCTGCCACATTTGATCTTAAGTTACCCTGTGCTCTCTCTCTTTTCCTGTAGGGCAGGTCTAAGGAACATAAGTGGGGCAGTCTTGGGAAGCTGGTGGCAACACAGACACTGGAAAATATATAAGATTTTGCTCTTCCATGGCAGTCAATCCATGAGTAAAATTTATCTAAGAGTTAGATTGAGAGTTTACTCAGCCCATAGCAAGGAGGGAGCCAGGGAAGGAATTCTCAGTGGTGAAGTAGTCTGCTACTGGTAGGTATGAGTAGAATATTACATTTTCTTCTGCACTAGTTTCACTGTGCTGGCTGCTGTATTTATGGTGTGGGGGTGGTGTCAAGGCTGTATACCTATTTCCTGCCTCCTATAGAGGTAGGGGAGTAGCAGAATTATGGAGGCTTGTTCCTAGAGTGTGACCCATAATATTGATAACTCCTACAAAGGAGTGAATGGAGATTTTTCTTACCTTGTGTGGGTATGTCGAGTAAGCCATGATCTTGTTCTGAAAGGATGTATTCTCTTTCTTTCTAAAATTCAGATTAATTAGGTAAACCACAGATATCCAGTGTAAAGAAGTTGTAATTCAGGCATAGATACAACACAAGTGATTATAAGAGTCAGAATAACAACTCTGATTTTGCTGAAATGAATACTGAATTTTAAAAAAAGAAATTGTTGTTTCTAAACTGAAGCCACCAGTCTGGCTGAAGGTTTTAAACTATTTCACCTCAGACCATCATATTATTAATTTTAGAAAAGTTTTAAATTGGGAGGTAATTCATGCTCCTGAGGTTTTATTTTAATTAATTAAAACTGAAAGTTAGAAACAGCATGGCTGTGAGAGAAGCACTATTAAAACCAGCAGGTGGTGTTTTTACAAAAAACGGGTTATTTTCAGTTATTTCTTCAGAAGGCGGAAAACGAGACTGGGGAAGCTGGAAGATGCTGAGTTAGGTGGAATGCAACTAGGACAAGTGGAGCTAAAGAGAATTGAGAACAAAACAGAGCTAGAATAGGAGAGATAACCTTTTGATTCATTTTCTTTTAGTTTGCACTGAGGAAACCAATTAATACTCTATATCAATATCTTCTATAAAAACAAAACAAACAAGTCAGCAATGAACTCTTGGGATTTTTGTACGCAGAGTTTGAAGATATATTTATAATTATAATTGATTGAAAAAGTAATGATCATTACAATGGCCCGATCATCATAATATCTGAGTACTCCACAATCTTTAAGGTATTTATTCTCATAACACCCCTTTGAGGTGGGGAAGTGCTATTGTCCCCATTTTACAGATGGAGAACTCCAGGACAGAGAAATTTTCCCAAAGTCATACAGGAAGTCAATGACAGAGCAAGAAATTGAACCTGCATCCCTCATGTCCCAGGCTGGCAACAGACATGCCAAACCTGTGAAAAAAATGCAGAAATTGGGCTTGTTTTGGGCTTAATTGGCTTGTGAGTTGCTTGTTGGCTAGTTTTTCGCTTGTAGCTTGTTGCTTGTTTGGTTTGTAGCTTGTTGCGTCTTTTTTTTTAATCAGCTCCCAGAAAGCAGGGGCAATGGGGGGGGGCAAGCAGGGGCAAGAGGGGGAGAGAGTCAGGGGTGCACAGTGGGCCCACCACAGTCCCAGACTGCATGTTGGGGGGGATCTAGCTGCATAGAATGTTGGAGTTCTTAGGGATTGCTTGTTTCAGCCTTGTTTTGAAATGGGATTAGCTTGATTTTTGGCTTATTGTGAAAGTCAGGGTGCTTATTTACCACATGAAAGCTGGCAACTGGGGGTGGCACCCTAATCACTAGAGCAGCCTTCCACTCTCAAAAAATGTGAAACTTTTGTCCTTGTTTTTCATGGGAAAAAATCAGATTTTGATTTTTTTCCCATCACTTTTAATGATGGGGGTGGAGGGAAGGAGGTTGTACACATATGCATTTAGTCAAATGAAGTAACAATGAATTTTTTCACTGAGTTAGTCATGGCTTTACTGTGGTCAGGGAAGGGTTGGACTACAAGAGCAGATATTTTCCTTCCTTAGGTGGAGACTGACACAGGCTACTGTAACTCCTAATTCAATTTACTGATAAATATGTAGGATTTTGAAAACAGATATTAGATGGCAAAAGCAAATTGTAGCTTAAGCTTCCATAAAACCTGTGGAACTCGTTTCCACAAAATATCATTGAGGCTAGGAGCTTAGTTGGAGCCTAAAAAGGATTAGACACTTACATGACTAAAGAGAACATTCACAGCTACGTTTAGACACTTATATGGCTAAAGAGAACATTCACGGATATGTTAGGTAAGACTAAAAAACAAAAGGTGGGGTTTTCAGGCTTTCTGAAACATGCACCTAACTTTTTTTGGAAGGGATATAAACTTTCATACTTCAAGGCATAAAGGAACCACTCACTGACAGGGTTTAGAAAAAAAAAACTTTCCCTATGCGCAGGTTATTCCATAGTTGTACACTACAGAGTTTCTTGCACCTTTTACTGAAGCATCTGGCACTAACCGCTGAGGGGGAAAACACAACAAAAACAAAACCCCCAGAATACTGAATTAGGACCCTGAACCTGCAAATGTGACTTGCTTAATTTTACCTGTGTGAGGATCCCCATTGATTAAAGTGTAGGTTCCAATCCTGCTATCATTACTTATATACATTTTAAATTGTTTCCTAATCCTCTGAGTATTTAATATATTGGCTTTCAACTTCTTGACTTTGGAATTTGTTTTGAGAATTTTCATCCATAAACCTTTGGATTGTGTGTGAGAGAGAGCATGCGAGCAGTGGAGAGCACTAGAAACTGGAGATTCTGCTCAAAATATTATTTTTCTATATAAATCTGAGTTTTGTGAAAATATTTACTTTTTTATGGAGTGGTTTATTGTTTCCCCACAGTTAAGGCTAAACTTAGTGTCACATTATAAGTCAAATTTTCATCCCACCTCCCAACTTTCCCCAAAGGAACCCAATACCACTGACCTTTCACATGGCACATCTCATCCTAGGGCAGAATGTTTCTAGGAAGTTTGGAAAAACTAGTTAAGAAATTTTAATATATGGTGTTTAAAAACGTCACAGTTGATGACTTTTCAAACGTTGTCCTAATTTTTTTGTTGGCTCACATGTGTTGGCCTTGCTAATGTTCTTTTCTGCATATTTGATGAAAGAAAGTCACAGTGTCTTTCTAGTGACTGGTGAGTTTTCGCTTATCAAAACTTGCCAGACATTAATGGTTTGTTTTTTTCAATGCACTGTAGGCTGTTGAAGATTGCACCAGTCAGTGGCTATAATAATTTGGGCAGTCTGAAAAAGGAATGGAAAAGCTAGATGTATTTTTTTCTGTTGAAGTTTCAATCCAGATATAACATTGCCATTATTGGGATTAAAACAATACAATCAACCTAAATACTTTTGTACCATGTATTCACTGTTCTCCAAAAAATTTGAATGTTGGTCCTATCCTGTCAGCTATTAGCATTGCTCCAAAATGTGTATTTATAGTTAATGCAACAGAATAAGTGGTGCTCCTGGTTATCACACAGGCCACACAAATGCTTCACTTGCTTGCAAGTATGCACATATGCTATATAAAGTATCATTTTAGTCACTGATCCTGCAATGAGCTATGCACAGGTGGAAGCCTGCACAAACTCTCATTAACAGCAATGGGGACCCATGTGGGTGCAGGGGTTCACCCAGAGAGAGTTCATTGCAGAATCAGGGCATTAAATTACAGATCTGGAAAGCAGCATTTGTTAATCTTTCAACATAGTTTGGATTTCTCTGTACTCTGAGTATGAGTTACGACCCTACCTTCTGTTATCATGCTACTTGTGAAAATTATTTTTAAAGATAGTCTTAGAGAAATGAAAGTACTTAGGATCAAATCATACTTCTTTTTCTCATGCAAAACTCCCACTGAAAGTCAGTATAAGTATTTAATTAGTAAGGTGAGCAGGATTTTGGTCCCAAGTGGATTTGTGAGTAATGGTCAGTTCCATTGCTCTATGTGTGCCCCTCTCACACAGCACCAGGGAAAGACAAGCATTTTTAGAAACAGCAAAATTCAGTTGTACAAATGGGCAGAGAAAGCGAGAGACAGGTATTATATGAGATTATTTTTAACTAATAATTTTAATAGACTGGTTTTCAAATTGACAGCACCCCTTTAAATGATTTTTCCATGACTATGCAGCAAATAAGAGCTGAGTCAGGACCAGAACTCAGGAATTCTTGACTCTCAAACTCTGATCACTTGTTGAGGATGCTCAATTACTTGTGATAGCCTTCGCTTAAAAGGTTAAGAGGTTCGGTTCAGGTAAACAACCAAAAGTTCAAGGGTTAAGCCCTCCCCTCATTGAAGTCAAAGCTCCCATTGACTTCAGCAGGGTCAGGATTTCACTTCAGTTGTCTTTGCCCTAATTCTGTAATTTCTGGTTTAAAAGGTATTTCTTGGTGAACTCAGTCCTCCAGCTAAATAATTATTTATGATTATTTTTTAAAAATCCCAATGTTGCATAGTTAACTCAGTTTCATTACTCATGCAGCATATGTAGAACTCAATATCTCCTTGAATGGCCCTACATGACCCAGAGCCAGTATATCTAAGAATAACTCTCTCATACGCTTCCTCAGCTCTCGTCCCTAATGCCCCTACTCTACTTGCGCTACACTGATGACATCTTCATCATCTGGACCCATGGAAAAGAAGCCCTTGAGGAATTCCACCATGATTTCAACAATTTCCATCCCACCATCAACCTCAGCCTGGACCAGTCCACACAAGAGATCCACTTCCTGGACACTACGGTGCTAATAAACGATGGTCACATAAATACCACCCTATGCCGGAAACCTACTGACTGCTATTCCTACCTACATGCCTCCAGCTTTCACCCAGACCACACCACACCACACGATCCATCGTCTACAGCCAAGCTCTTCGATACAACCGAATTTGCTCCAACCCCTCACACAGAGACAAACACCTACAAGATCTCTATCAAGCATTCTTAAAACTACAATACCCACCTGTTGAAGTGAAGAAACAGGATGACAGAGCCAGAAGAGTACCCAGAAGTCACCTACTAAAGGACAGGCCCAACAAAGAAAATAACAGAACGCCACTAGCCATCACCTTCAGCCCCCAACTAAAACCTCTCCAACGCATCATCAAGGATCGACAACCTATCCTGAAGGACAACCCATCACTCTCACAGATCTTGGGAGACAGGCCAGTCCTTGCTTACAGACAGCCCCCCAACCTGAAGCAAATACTCACCAGCAACCACACACCACACAACAGAACCACTAACCCAGGAACCTATCCTTGCAACAAAGCCCGTTGCCGACTGTGTCCACATATCTATTCAGGGGACACCATCACAGGGCCTAATCACATCAGCCACACTATCAGAGGCTTGTTCACCTGCACATCTACCAAAGTGATATATGCCATCATGTGCCAGCAATGCCCCTCTGCCATGTACATTGGTCAGACTGGACAGTCTCTACGTAAAAAAATAAATGGACACAAATCAGACGTCAAGAATTATAACATTCAAAAACCAGTTGGAGAACACTTCAATCTCTCTGGTCACTCGATTACAGACCTAAAAGTGGCAATACTTCAACAAAAAAAATTCAGAAACAGACTCCAGTGAGAGACTGCTGAATTGGAATTAATTTGCAACCTGGATAGAATTAACTTAGGCTTGAATAGAGACTGGGAGTGGATGGGTCATTACACAAAGTAAAACTATTTCCCCATGTTTATCCCCACCCCCACCCCCCACTGTTCCTCAGATGTTCTTGTCAACTGCTGGAAATGGCCCACCTTGATTATCACTACAAAAGGTTCCCCTACCCCCCTCCCCCCGCTCTCCTGCTGGTAATAGCTCACCTTAAGTGATCACTCTGGTTACAGTGTGTATGGTAACACCCACTGTTTCATGTTCTCTGTGTATATAAATCTCCCCACTGTATTTTCCACTGAATGCATCCGATGAAGTGAACTGTAGCTCACAAAAGCTTATGCTCAAATAAATTTGTTAGTCTCTAAGGTGCCACAAGTCTCCTTTTCTTCTCTCGTACACTTACCTGTATGGACCTCCTCACCAAGGTAGCTCAGAAGATTAACAGCAGAAATTGTCTCTTAATAAGGTTGTGGGCTCAACTTGGGGAGCTAATGCCCAAATGCTAGCTTTCTACCACACTCAGTTGGAGAATACTGTGCTCTTGTTACCTGATGTGCAATTGAATCAAAGAATAATAATAGGGACTAAAAAACCAACAAACACCGAGTAGTTATCAGTCCTTTTTAATACCCAGCCTTCTAATATCAGGCATTATATTACAGCAAAGAACATCCTTGACAAAATGCAAGAAATACCACTACTGCCACTTTTCAAAGATGTATTCGAGGCACCTCATCACTAACTCAGCAGCAGAAGACCTATCTGGACTGTGTTACTGACTATCTCTATGATGAATGCCATCACATTCTCACAAGCAAGTTGCTCCCTCCATAAGGAATTTCTTTCTCCTCACTCAGCCTGATGACAAACTGCCTGGCTTCGAGCTGCCACGCTATCTCTGGTACAAGCGCTATCATTCAGATGTGGATCTCATGGGAGGTATACGACATACCACACCTGGGACTCAGCAACTGCTTGCTGTGGTGCGGTTGAGGATGCCATAGAGCTACTGAATGGCTGCTCATCTCATGCTGGTCTACCAGAAGGACTTTCCAGACTCCATGCTGCTGATTCTGAAACTCTTCAATGGGCTACAATGTCTACCTAAGACCTTTTGACACTTTTTATATTTTTACTTTGTTTTTTATACATGTTTTATCTCCTACTTTATATTTTGTATTTGGAATCTTCTTCCCATCTTTATTGTACAACTTGCGCATTTGCTAAAAATAATAAGTAGTTTGTAAAAAGAGAAGACTTATTTTGACCTGAATCTTGACTATTGGATGACTGGTTGAAAAATGAGTAACTAGTTTTGTGAAAAATTGAAAATGGTTTTCATTTTAAAGAATTTAAACTGGACCAATTTTTTTGCCCTTGAGTGACAGTTTACTAATCATTAGGTCTCATGGCTGCATTGCACAATTCCAGGGGACTCATGGGCTCTCATGAGTCCTCTGGAAAGATTCAAAGATTCAGTAAAAGAAATTGAAACTTCATCTTGTTCTTTGGCACATGCAGAGTAACATTACTTATTTCACCACCACCCTTTGTGTTCATTCTGCCCAGCTACATATGCGGGAAGCGGGCCTTATATTTTGAAACATGCGCTGGGTAACATAGACAGTTGTGGAATCCTTTCATGTTTGAAGTAAAGAATGAGCATGGGGAAAAAATTGTTTTTGAAGTGGCTGAATTTTGTAATGTACTATACCTGACTTTATAAAAGTGAGCCAGAGAGATGTTTTTATATAAAACACATATATGCCAGTTTTTTTTTTTTTTTTACTCCTGCCATAGTTCCCCTTCTAACTTTCACTAGCAGACCTCATGAATGGATTGTGTCTCCTGGAAGAGCTACAGAGGCCATGAAGTTCCTCAGGAAAGAGGCACAACCCAGCCTACCTATGCATCCATTTTTCTGGATAATTAAAATGTATTTGAGAGCTAGGTATTTATTATTATTTATTTATTATTGGGTTCTCTTCAGAAGGTGGAATAATCAATCCTGAATTCATCCTTTTTTCATAGTCACAGAAATGACTCTTAAGCTGTTAAGGCTGGTGGGAGTTAGATGCCTAAATACCTTAAAAAAACTATCCTTAATTTTTCTGTGAAGCACAGTTTGGGGAGTAGAATTCTACTTAATTTGGTCTTGTGTACAAAAGAGTTGATATGAGTGGGCTTACCACTATCTAATCACCGTCAGAAATTTCTGACATGGAGGAGGGATGGAGTGGTAGATAGAATGGGCTTTACTGTACAGCAAATTAGGTTTTCTGTTGAATAGTTTGTCTTCCATTGGAAACAGGATCTGTGACCTTTTTGGACTTCTGAGTGCATATGCAGCACAGAAGTTCATTGAATCAGGACCTGTATGTTTTCAAATGTTTATGTATCTTCAGTTTCAAGTGTAAGAACAAAAGCCAATAGCAAAAGGGAAATAAAATGCAATGGAAGCAAAATACTAAATTAGTCTCTGACCTCTTTCAGCTCCTTCAACAAACTGTGAACTCTGGCAAAAAACAGATATAGCAGATCAATATTGTGTATAACTCAAAATGTTCTTTGTCTCAAACTGATGAGATTATTCTGATGTATTTGGCCCATTTCTGCAAAACCTCTATAACTAGAGTAAAATGTTCACTGATGCCAAAAATGTAACTTAAAATCCAAGAGAAATAGCTGCAAAATTAGCCTGATGCTGGCCCAGTCTTGCTCTATACCTAAGCCTCCTGGAAATGACTTCTAAAGCCAAGAATTAAGAAGTTTAAGATCATCCATCAGTCCCAATACAGCTATTTTAATTAATATGATATTCAAGTGGTTTCCTCTTTGCCATTTCTCATAATTACTTTGTTTTCCCAGATAAAGTTGACAGAAGAATTATCACAACAATGTGTGATTTTTTTTTATCAAATTTTGCAGCTGTTAGAGAACCTAAAGATGATTGTTCCTAAGGGCAACCTCTCCTTTTTTCTTTCCAGCACAACTGTTTAGCCATAAATGGGTGAAAAACTATTCAAGCTTGCCTCACCAATCCATTGCTTTGAATTTTTAATGATGACAGCTAAATAATAAAAGTTCCCTAAAAGGTAACAAATACACAGTAACATTCTGGTGGATTCTCTGCAGTCTGCTATGGAAACAAACATCTGTGAAAGATTATTTTCTTTAATGTCACCTGATGAAGATGACCTTTAAAATAACCACAAAAGCAAAGCTTTAACCACCTGCTGAGAAATAAAAGGCAGATATTTACATTTTAAGTGTTTTAACTACAGCAGGAAAATAAAAAGTAAAAATGCTTTAGATATTTTTGCAAGTTATATGAAGGTAAGAAAATGTATGCTAGTCACTTATTTAAAATTACCCTGTTAAATCTACTTTTGGTATGTTCATATGTAGAAGAGAACCAAATAATAATAATCAACTCTTAAAAAAACAGATTTTGGGTAGGGGAGTGCAGTATTTGGGCCTTGTTACAGTTATCCATCCAGAAGAGGAAATTATATTATGATGATCCTAGATACAACTTGTGTGATTGGAGCTGTGGTCAGGAACCATAAGAGAGAAATGACAGTGTCAGAATGGGCAAATTTAAGGCTGATAAGCCATATTCCTCATTCTTTGGAGCCATAGACACCACATGGCCATTCTTTGTCTGGTCTGGCAGTATCAATCTCTAACTCAAATGTCCAGACTTGGCATGAAAAGTCTGATTAAATGTGATCCAAACCCACTTCACTGGACGTAGAACTGAAAAGCCTAATGGCACAAATGAAAAACATAATAGAATCCTGTGAAATTATTCAAAAATAAACTCCACCCTATGAGTATGATTGGGAAAATTCCAAAAGGTACTGACCATATTAAGGACAATACTCATCACATACTACTTTTCCCCCTCTTACCCAGCCAGGAAGATATTTACAGTATTGGATAATTCTCCACCTTCATGCAACACTTCCTGATCCTGCAAATATACATCTGAATCGTCCCATTGAAGTTTATGGAGACTACTTACATATATAAAGTTAAGCATGTGCAGGATGACGTGCTTCATTTTTAATGCTTACATGGTGCTGTCCCCAGTGCAACTTCTCCTTCAAATCTTGTCTTCATCTTTACTTATCATGAGGCAGGGCCATTGCTGTGCCTCTGTCAGATGTTGTAATCTCCTGTCATCAGAGAAGCCGTATAGCTAAGAGTACATTGATGCTTGCATACTTTGATAACACGGCAGCAGCAACGGTGCTGCCAAATACTAATTAAAATTTACAAAAACTCAAAAACAGCACTGCCAAAGGCAGCACAGAAGTCATAGCTGGTAAACAACCTAAAATTCCCTCTGCAGATTAGCTGCCTTCTGCAAATAATTGACTTCACTGGAGGTAGAACTGGAAAGCTTAATGGCACAGATGAAAAACATGATGGAATATTTACACATTTTCCCATATTTCTTTGGGGATTTACATTCTGTAAAATCTCTACATTTTCCCTGTTCATGTCTCATTTTCTCCTTTTCCCCTCTTTTGCCGTCTCCTCTCCTATTATTTTACAGTCTCTCCTTTCTTTCTGTTACCCTGCTTACTTTCATTCTTCTCTCCTCTTTCTTCTTCTGTCTCACTCTAACAATAATACACCACTTACATTTTTACCAACATTTTTATTTGGAAGAATACCAAGTCCAACTGAAACTGAAGGGAATGATTTGATACACAAAATTCCCTCCCTCAGAGGTGGAAGACTTTCTGAGCCAACAAGGGAAAGAAAATCTGTAGGCTTCTTTAAGGATTGCCACCCACTTTTTTCTTCCCCTCCCCATGGGCTTGGAAATGGGAAAAGGGGAGTCGTTGGCTGATCAGCTGGATAGAAGCCCATTGGCTCCTGTACACCTGAGAGAAGGATTTATAAGCCTGCCTAGGGTGCCATTCTGTGCCCAGAGCAAAAAGAGCTCCCACTTCAGGATAACAGGACTGCATATCCTTATGGGAGTCTTGCTAAGCCACGGGCATCATATGTGGGGCTAGGAAAGAAACTTTCTCTCACTAGCAGACTGGCCTGGGGTAGGGGGTTGCCTTCCACTAAGCAGTCCAGGGGCCTGTTGGGAAGGTTAGATTGTGAGGTGCTCATGATGTTGCCACTTTGCGTGCGTCCAGTGCAGGTATTAGTTTACTATGGGGTGCAGTTCCTTAACAAGCCAGAATTGGAGGCGGGAGTAGGGGAGGGCATCTCCTAAATGGGGTTGGGGCTGCAAATCTCAGGTACAGCAAGGAATCACCTCATATCACCCATTTATTCTCAAACTTCATATGAGGGCAGGGCAGTGAAGTCCCAGCAATGGTGCTGGACCAAGTTCAAAGTTTGGAAGGGGCAAGGCTGAGAGCAGCTGTGCCCTGGTTTACAGAAAGAAAGTTGACCTGCACTGGACGTGGTTATTGCCAAACAGTTTCCCAGTGTTAACTTAACAGTATTAACTTAATAAAGATATGACCTAGTTAAATCACATTCATGGTGTCTTGTCTGTATTCCCGTGGCTCTAGGACACTATAATGGCTCAAACTGTAATTTACTTGTGCTCTAGAATGACTAGCAGTGCTCTGAGGAAAAAGTCACTGAATCTTTATTAAACATAAGTGGTCAGAAGAAGAGCTGGTTGAAATTTTTTTGACAGAGCAGTTTTTTTTTCAAGAAATTGGAAAGAAATTCATTTTTGTCAAATTTGAACATTTTGCAGGAACATGTCAATTGTGATGAAACTTATCAACAAGAAAAAATCTAAATGTTCTGACAATGTCAAAACATTGAATCATTTAGTTTTTGATTTTCATATTATATAAAATATGTTAAAGATTACTATGGTATGTATGTATTTAATATTGTGCATATATCATACTTAATATTTTAATGATATAAAACTCAAAACCACAGGAAGAAGAGCTCTGTATAGCTTGAAAGCATGTCTCTTTCACCAACAGAAGTTGTTCCAAAAAAAGATATTACCTCACCCACCGTGTCTCTCTAAAACTAAATGAACTGAGGAACTGTTTTGGGGAAGTTCTGTGGCCTGTTTTATACAGGAGATCGTACTAGATGATCACAGTAGTCCCTTCCAGTCTTGGAATCAATGAAACAACACTATTAAAAGTAAATATTATGAGAGTCCCAAATGGAAATTCTTCAGCATTTTTGTTTCCCAAATTTTGAAATGTTGGAATTTCCCATGGAATGGAAATTCTGGTTTGAAACCAGCCCCAGTCAGAACCTCATTTTTATGTCCTTTAATGACTGCACCTCCAGAAATACACTTCTCCCTACCACCATGCTGAGACATGGGTAGTAAAATCTCAAAGGGAAGAGTGCCTACAAAGATACCGTTAATCCTTGGAGAATTTCCATACCAAGTCCTGACCATAAGCAAAGTGATGTAAGTTAGAACTGATAAGATCGCAGCACAGTGAGTATGTGTTCCTCTTTCTTCATTCTTTTTATTTCATCTTTTTCTCTTCCATATGAAGGCTGGTTACTTAACCCAAAGAAAGATGTGCAGCAATTTCCAGAGACTCTACTATGATTCTCCTATTGGCGTAGTGCTTCGCTGCTCAGAGTATGCTATCTGCTTTTACACTAATAAAATAGGCTGTCAGTATTACAGCACATAGGGAGGATTTTATAACTATCAAGACAAAAAAAAAACTTAGATTTTTTTCTTTTTCTTTTCCCATAGACATTGATCCAGCAACTCAGGGCAAGGAGCTTCCCACTGGGGAAGCACCACAGAAGTTGGTCAACTGTCTATGGCATCATTTAATCTGTGAGACAGGGTTGTTTTTTTTTTTTAAATCTTTAGATGATTCAATCAGAAGCTGAGGAACTGAAATCAGTCTTAGATCCTAGGGTCTGAGCATTTCTGAGTTGGGCTGACATTGTTAAATGTCTCCTGTGTCTGCAGTGTTCTGTTCTAATTCCTATAACTTTTCAGATATGCTGTGAGATTTTGAGGATAGGGTCTCTACAGTGAGCTAGTCAGATCACTTCCAGGTTTTTTATTCTTTATCATACTAAATGAATTCAGTGTGATCTCTTCAACAGTTTTGTTGGCCTTACTTTAGATGTCAGTTACCTGGGAACCATCTTGAATTTTTCTGGCAGATCTCCTTGATGTTATTCCTTTGTGTTTATGTCTAGCCTACCTAACTGTTGTTCCTTTTTTCTGATCCTAGGACAGGTTGATATCCTGACATCACTGATCTTCTCACATGAACCAGATTGGGTTAGGTTTTATGAGAATATTTATAGAGTGAGCTTGCTTCTGTTCTCAGAGCATCACATGACTCTCCTTTCAATGCCACTGGCATAGACTTTCAAAAGTGACTAATGATTTTGTGTGTCTCAGTTTTCAACTTGACACCATAAAGCTGAAAATCAGGCCCTTTTCAGGTGTCTCAAACTAAGCATCCAAAAATTGAGGCACTTGACCAGGAGTTTCCCATGATATTATTAATTAAAACTTGAATGCAAGAATACCAAGTGTTTAACACGTGACAAACAGTTCAGACACATTTCAGACTAGCGGCCGTGTCAGTCTGTACCCGCAAAAAGAAAAGGAGGATTTGTGGCACCTTAGAGACTAACAAATTTATTTGAGCATAAGCTTTTCTGAGCTACAGCTCACTTCATCAGAAGCATTCAGTGGAAAATACAGTGTGGAGATTTATATACACAGAGAACATGAAACAATGGGTGTTACCATACACACTGTAACGAGAGTGATCACTTAAGGTAAGCTATTACCAGCAGGAGAGCGGGGGGAGGGGGGGGAGGGGAACCTTTTGTAGTGATAATCAAGGTGGGCCATTTCCAGCAGTTGACAAGAACATCTGAGGAACAGTGGGGGGTGGGGGTGGGGATAAACATGGGGAAATAGTTTTACTTTATGTAATGACCCATCCACTCCCAGTCTCTATTCAAGCCTAAGTTAATTGTATCCAGTTTGCAAATAAATTCCAATTCAGCAGTCTCTCGCTGGAGTCTGTTTTTGAAGATTTTTGTTGAAGTATTGCCACTTTTAGGTCTGTAATCGAGTGACCAGAGAGATTGAAGTGTTCTCCAACTGGTTTTTAAATATTATAATTCTTGACATCTGATTTGTGTCCATTTATTCTTTTATGTAGAGACTGTCCACTCTGACCAACGTACATGGCAGAGGGGCATTGCTGGCACATGATGGCATATATCACATTGGTAGATGTGCAGGTGAACAAGCCTCTGATAGTGTGGCTGATGTGATTAGGCCCTATGATGGTGTCCCCTGAATAGATATGTGGACACAGTCGGCAACGGGCTTTGTTGCAAGGATAGGTTCCTGGGTTAGTGGTTCTGTTGTGTGTTGTGTGGTTGCTGGTGAGTATTTGCTTCAGGGGCTTTCTGTAAGCAAGGACTGGCCTGTCTCCCAAGATCTGTGAGAGTGATGGGTTGTCCTTCAGGATAGGTTGTCGATCCTCGACGATGCATTGGAGAGGTTTTAGTTGGGGGCTGAAGGTGATGGCTAGTGGCGTTCTGTTATTTTCTTTGTTGGGCCTGTCCTTTAGTAGGTAACTTCTGGGTACTCTTCTGGCTCTGTCAATCTGTTTCTTCACTTCAGCAGGTGGGTACTGTAGTTGTAAGAACGCTTGATAGAAATCTTGTAGGTGTTTGTCTCTGTGTGAGGGGTTGGAGCAAATGCGGTTGTATCGTAGAGCTTGGCTGTAGACAATGGATCGTGTGGTGTGGTCTGGATGAAAGTTGGAGTCATGTAGGTAGACATAGTGGTCAGTAGGTTTACGGTATAGGGTGGTGTTTATGTGACCATCGTTTATTAGCACCGTAGTGTCCAGGAAGTGGATCTCTTGTGTGGACTGGTCCAGGCTGAGGTTGATGGTGGGATGGAAATTTTTGAAATCATGGTGGAATTCGTCAAGGGCTTTTTTTCCATGGGTCCAGATGATGAAGATGCCATCAATGTAGCTCAAGTAGAGTAGGGGCATTAGGGGATGAGAGCTGAGGAAGCATTGTTCTAAGTCAGCCATAAAAATGTTGGCATACTGTGGGGCCATGCAGGTACCCATGGCAGTGCCGCTGTGTCAAGGTTCCTCCCCCACCCTGAACTCTAGGGTACAGATGTGGGGACCTGCATGAAAAACCTCCTAAGCTTACTTTTACCAGCTTAGGTTAAAACTTCCCCAAGGTACAAATTAATTTTATCCTTTGTCCTTGGAATAACCACTGCCACCACTAAACTCTAACTGGGTTTACTGGGAAATGTAGTTTTGACATGTCTTTCCCCCCAAAATCCTCCCAACCTTTGCACCCCACTTCCTGGGAAAGGTTTGGTAAAAATCCTCACCAATTTGCATAGGTGACCACAGACCCAAACCCTTGGATCTGAGAACAATGAAAAAGCATTCAGTTTTCTTACAAGAAGACTTTTAATAGAAATAGAAGTAAATAGGAGTAAAGGAATCACCCCTGTAAAATCAGGATGGTAGGTACCTTACAGGGTAATTAGATGCAAAACATAGAGAATCCCTCTAGGCAAAACCTTAAGTTACAAAAAAGACACACAGACAGAAATAGTCATTCTATTCAGCACAATTCTTTTCTCAGCCATTTAAAGAAATCATAATCTAACACATACGTAGCTAGATTACTTACTAAAAGTTCTAAGACTCCATTCCTGGTCTATCCCCGGCAAAGCAGCATACCAACAGACACAGAGACCCTTTGTTTCTCTCCCTCCTCCCAGCTTTTGAAAGTATCTTGTCTTCTCATTGGTCATTTTGGTCAGATGCCAGCGAGGTTACCTTTAGCTTCTTAACCCTTTACAGGTAAGAGGATTTTTCTTCTCGCCAGGAGGGATTTTAAAGGGGTTTACCCTTCCCTTTATATTTATGACACACTGATTTGATGGTATACATTGTCCCCAAATGTGAAACAGTTATGGGTGAGGACAAAGTCACAAAGTTCAGCCACCAGGTTTGCCATGACAGTACTGAGGATACTGTTCCTGACGACTTGTAGTCCATCTTTGTGTGGAATGTTGGTGTAGAGGGTTTCTACATTCATAGTAGCTAGGATGGTGTTTTCAGGAAGATCACCGATGGATTGTAGTTTCCTCAGGAAGTCAGTGGTGTCTCAAAGATAGCTGGGAGTGCTGGTCGTGTAGGGCCTGAGGAGGGAGTCTACATAGCCAGACAATCCTGCTGTCAGGATGCCAATGCCTGAGATGATGCAGACACATGCTCATTATCCTACTTATTCTAATATACAATAAATTAACTGCACTCAGAAGCAAGAATGATCAAAACTGGAAGTATCATCTTTAGGGATCAATCTAAATTTTAATAAAGGGTTATATCTGGGATTTCCGAAACAATGTAGAACTCTGTTGATTTATCCTGAGCAAAATAGTGAAGACTGAAATATTGATGATTTAAGGAGTTGAGGGTTTAAAGTGTTCAGCTCTTTGTGTATGTTGAGACTGAGTTATGAGACCCTCATTAAAGTTTCGTTTGAACCACTAAGGAGAGCAGTATCATTTTGCTAACCTCTTTTTCTAATAGTCTTCCCATTAGCTAAGGTTCTCTTATTTTCCAGTTTGAAGCTTTTAACCTGCAACTTAAAGAACCTAGTGCTTTTGTTTGGACCTAGGGTTTGTGTACACATCCTAGTTTATTGTTTTTGTTTTTTATGAGAGGTGGCAGCATCTTTCTAACCTTTAATTTTCAAATACTCATCTGCAATTGCACTCTACCAAGTCTAAACAGATAAGAAGTAATCTGACTCCTTTTTTGTGTCATTATTACTGCAAGAATCCAAAAGATAAGAATTAATATAAGCATATATGATACTTAACAGGTCCACTTCTACAAGATACTTTAAGTTCTTATTAATTTAATGTTCTTTTCATGAATTTTTGATAGAGCCAAATTAAGATCTTCCTTAATAAGTGGGAGATTTTTTTTTTTAACTGGAAGTGCACATTATAGCCAGAGAAACTACCTGATTACTCAATTTTTTTATGTTTCTATTGCTACAGTCAGTTTCCCATAATTGGGCTGCTTCTATTAGCAGAAAGCATTCAGACTTTATTAAAAGTATTTGTAAAACTCATTTTCTTTCAATATGTAACATCTGCGTTTGTCTCTGCTGGGCTCTGCCTTACTACCTCAAACAATCAAAACGAGACACATTATACATCTGCCATCTTTTATAATCTAAACTGCCTCAAGTAGGAACAATGCATTTATATTTTATAATGAAAAGAAAGTCTCTGAATGCCAACTAGTAGACACAAAAGATTATCTTCCTATTTGCCAGGCTTGGATTGTCAGACATTAAATTTTTTAGCAGCCACTTCTGATGAATTATTGATGTTCTCACCATTTAGAAAATGGATCACATCACTAGAGTAATTAGCACCCTGCCACTTCTGCCTATCACATTTAATGTGTCATGAGAGAACTCTGTGTAGAGCTATTTTTTAAATAAATGAATAGCTTTGTTTATCATCCATTGCTATATTGAAGATTACACTCTAGCACCTCGGGACTGTATTCAAGAGGTTGAAGATCACAGAAGCATATGTGGTTCCCTTTTTGTACACATGCATTTCTTTTAGGAAGTTAATAATGATTTGGGAGTTTTTTCTGAATAGTTTGAAATTAATGTGCTAAGCAAAGCTTTGAGAATCCAGTATTCCTTACACGCCCCAAACTCCCTTTGTCTCCAATGGAATTTTTTTGCAAAGTATGTAATATCAGTTTCCATATGAAAAACACATCCTTATTTCTGTCATACAATTCATAAGATGTATAGTAGGAAAGTACTCAAGGTGAATAGCTTATGATTTCATTTAATATTGTTAACTTAATATAAGTTTAAGATTATCACTAAATATTTTCTCTGCTAATTTAATTAGCATGGTTCTGTGGAAGGTATCAATTATTTTAGTAGATATTGGTCATGGTTTGGATTAAGGGTGAGATATGCTGGTCTGAATGATAAGAAAACCTAGAACATCTGAAGATTTGTTTGAACCTTTTGAGGTAAGCTGCTGTGGCAGTAGTAAATAGTGCATATTCAGACCAACAGAACAAAAGATAAAATACACGTTTCTCAGGAACAGCAGATGTGTAGGAATAAAATGCTAGTAATTAATTCTTTGTACTTTCAAATTAATAAAATAAGTAATTCTCTTTTCATCATCATAATTACTGTCTTGAAGTTGATATTTTGAGCAAGATCATCCTTGAAATATGAAGATTCTAAAGGTACTGCTGAAGGCACTTTTAAAAAAAAATAAAACCAAAATCTTAAACATGAATTTAGGTTCCTGGAATCTCTTATCAGCATTTGCCATAGTGTGCTGTCTATTTACAACTACAACAGTAAAATGCAAGAATTATTGTTCACCCTGAACCTTCACATGCATTGGTTTTTGAAGTGCAACACTTTGTGTTGACCCATTTATTTCTACAAACCTCTGAGGAGTGACTAAATTTAACACTGAGATATGTAACACCAACTATTCACCAAATCACTCTCTCAGCTAAGTAATTTATAAGCATAACACATTTTATTTTAGGACAATGTGTGGGTTTTTTTTTAAAGGTGTCCCTAAATTGTATGCTTTTCATAGGCAACTGTGCACCTAAACGAGCACTCAATTGCATGTGACCACATTTTAACATTTTGAAAGCTGACATAAAAAAACTACCAAGTAGTGATGAGTGAGGGTCAAAAAAAAAAAAAAAGTAAAGAAATAAATGGGCAGCTCTGTGGGCACATCTATCTATTTAAATGGGCAAATGCATGTTAGCTGCCTAACTGGACACCTAAAATTAGTCTGTGGATTTTCATGTATAATCATGTACCTAAAGATTTCTAATGCTTTGTCTTCCATCTCTACACACTTCAGATTACTAAAGAGTATAGATTCTTACACACAATCACAAAAAACATTTACAATCAGCCATGAATAAACATATATCCAACAAAATTTAAAAAAAAGTTCAAATAAGGCAATATAAAACCATTTTAAAAACCAGTGATGATAAACCCACCTTATGATCCACTAATACTTCTTCAAATGATTTATTCTTATTTCTGGAAATAGCTACACACCTAAATTACATCTACAGCTCAAAGGTAAAATGGTTTATATCTTCCCAGCCACTCTCTATGCAAAGCCTGAGTAAATGGACTTTGCAGAGGGAACTAACTGGTTGAGGAAAAGGACTCTGTCCTTGTAATCTAGCACCAAGGTGTGGAACAGCTGCCCAGCAACTTTAACTATAGCCTATGGGCTGCATCTGATGCTGAAACACCAGTGTATTCTCTCTGTTGATTCATTGGCCTCTCCACAGCTTCAACCCTGGACTGACCCACCAGACTGTCAGACTGCCTCCAGCATGCTATGAAAGCAGAAGGCTGCGGCATACAGGGTATGCAGCCTGTCCATAGCCTGTCTGTTTTGTGCAGTGGAAATGCAATGGTTCCATTTTGATTAGAGATTTCCACACCCATATGGCAGCATTTGGCCCCAAGTAAAAATGAAAAGGAAGTGCTAAGTCTGCTCATTCATGCAAACACTCTTATAATATTATATTTAGCCATTTACTTCTGCATAGTGCTTTGCAAATATTAACTGTTGTTTCTACCTTTTGTGGGTTTGAAAAAACTAAGAGATGAAAGAAAACAGTTTTCCTCTGCTACGAAGGCATTCACCTGCTACTAATTTTTCTTTTGGTTTCATAGCCTTCTAATAAGGGGAAAGGAGTTGTTTGCATCTATTTACATAGTGCAAATGATAGCACAATTAGCGAAGAACATGTACCTTAACGAGCAAAGCAATGCTGATCAGGGTGCAAATGTGAGACTAAACCAGGCCATACATTTCTGAAAACTGATTCTATTGCAAAATTTTAGACAGCTGGGTATTGTTGCTGTGTGCTGTTAAGAAGTTGTTGTGTCACACTAGGAGCAGCCCTTCTCAGCTGTGAGGGAAATTATAACTGTTAAAGCTTTTGGGTATCCCCTGGGATGCAAGGTGATCTATAAATGTAAGTTATTAGTTTTTACTGTGCATGGAGAAGAAGAAAGGTCCAATGGATGAGCATAGGCGTAGACTTGAGAGCCAGAGTTCTGTTCCTTTTTCTGCTCCTGGCCTGCGGTGTAATCTTGGGCAAGTCACTTCTCTGCTATGTGCCTCTGTTCCCCTTCCACACTTTGTCTTGTCTACAGTTTAGACTGTAAGGGCTTTAGGACAAAGCATTTCTCTTACTATGCTTTTGTACAGGATCCAAGACAATGGGGCACTGATCTCATTTGGAGCTTCTAGTTAATGCTGTTATGCTAATTATAAATAATAATACAGAGCTGGAGACCAAATCTTGCTACAGCTGGACATGCACAATCCTTTATTTCTAGCTGTGATGGGCACTTTTTAATTGCCTTTATAAAAATATCCCTGAATGGATTGTGTGTGTGCAATTTGATGTTAAATTACACCTTGTTATGTGCTTAGGCCCCAATCCTGCCATCGAATCCATGCTAGCTGACCTTTAAAGTCAGTGGGGGTCCAAATAGGCAAGAAGGTCTGCTTGCCTAGAACAAGGCTTTACAGGATCAGGGCCTTAAAATGCATCTTTTAAAAACTGTGTCTTTGGTCACAAAATATACAGAATCTTTGATATGCATCACTATGTGTATTATCCTCTCAGGAACAATTCTAACACTGCACTTCCTTTCTAGCCTGTAGTGAATGGAGAAAGGAAGGAAGAGATTTCTTGTGCCTTCTCTTAAATATTTCAAGTTTTGAGCCTCTAATCTATTAATCTGTGAGTCTGCACTTGATGGTACATGGACAGACTTCCATGTTCATGTGGAACCTCACTAACTTTGATAGGGTTTGTGCCAGTCCATCAGTCCAACCGTGTGCACTGTTGCTTGCAGAACTGGGACTGTGATTTGTACCTCCAGATTTGGAAAAAGTATATTGGCAACAGTTATGTATTGTTTAAGAGCAAAATGAACTGGGGCTATGTTCTGAGAACATTAATAGGAGATTTGTCATGAACAAATGAAAAAAAATGTTCATTTGATTGGCAGTATTTTTATTTAGTTATTTGTATAATTACCTTGGAAGTGGTTCAAAGAACAATTGTTTTTTATAAATCCTTTTTTTCTAAACATGGATAAATAAAAAGACCTTATTGCAAACAAAATATCACTTCTGTTGCTTCTCAAACAACACAGAAATTAATTATGTACAAGTGTGAAAAGTAAGATACATCACACACTAATCGCTGACTTTAATGTTCTAATTTAGTTTAGATGGCTGTAAAAGTCCAAGAGAATCTGCTGGGATTTAAACCTCATGGAACTTTGATTTTTGTCATGTAATTTCAATAGAGAAGATGTGACTTTTCTACAAAAAGCTTACTCAAAATTCTCCAAACAGTATTTTAATTTTCTAATATTCTCACACTCCATGTCACAGCAGGAATGGTGAGGCTGAAGACTGCAGAGAAAAGATAAAGGGTAACGTTTTCAAAAGTACTGAACTCGCTTAACAGCTGAGGTCCCATTGACTAACTTATGCTTCTAAATTCTTAAGGCCCAGTTTTTTTAAAAGATATTCAGGTGTCACTCTGATCAGCATTGCAAGACCTAGTGACTTAGGAACATAAATCTCATTTCAAAAGGGACTTAGGCACCAAAGTCCCATTGACTTTCAATGAAACTCCGATCTACTCTAATACCCATGCATGTGGATCAAAAGCAAGACAGAGATGATCTGCCATGTGCAAGCTCTGCTCCAGCTGTAACTTTGTGGGGAGGCTGATGGTATCTGACTCTACCTATCCAAGGAAGAAAGGAGAACAGCAGAATAAGGACCCTGGACTTCAGAAAAGCAGACTTTGACTCCCTCAGGGAACTGATGGGCAGGATCTCCTGGGGGAATAACATGAGGGGGGAAAGGAGTCCGGGAGAGCTGGCTGTATTTTAAAGGATCCTTGTTGAGGTTACAGGAACAAACCATCCCGATGTGTAGAAAGAATAGTAAATATGGCAGGCGACCAGCTTGGCTTAACAGTGAAATCTCTGCTGATCTTAAACACAAAAAAGAAGCTTACAAGAAGTGAAAGATTGGACAAATGACCAGGGAGGAGTATAAAGATATTGCTCAGGCATGCAGGAGTGAAATCAGGAAGGCCAAATCACACTTGGAGTTGTAGCTAGCAAGAGATGTTAAGAGTAACAAGAAGGGTTTCTTCAGGTACGTTAGCAACAAGAAGAAAGTCAAGGAAAGTGTGGGCCCCTTACTGAATGAGGGAGGCAACCTAGTGACAGAGGATGTGGAAAAAGCTAATGTACTCAGTACTTTCTTTGCCTCTGTCTTCACGAACAAGGTCTGCTCCCAGACTTCTGCACTGGGCAGCACAGCATGGGGAGGAGGCGACCAGCCCTCTGTGGAGAAAGAAGTGGTTCGGGACTATTTAGAAAAGCTGGACGAGCACAAGTCCATGGGGCCAGATGCATTGCATCCGAGAGTGCTAAAGGAGTTGGCGGATGTAATTGCAGAGCCATTATCTTTGAAAACCCATGGCGATCAGGGGAGGTCCCGGACAACTGGGAAAAGGCTAATGTAGTGCCCATCTTTAAAAAAGGGAAGAAGGAGGATCCGGGGAACTACAGGCCAGTCAGCCTCTCCTCAGTTCCTGGAAAAATCATGGAGCAGGTCCTCAAGAAATCAATTCTGAAGCTCTTAGAGGAGAGGAAGGTGATCAGGAACAGTCAGCATGGATTCACCAAGGGCAAGTCATGCCTGACTAATCTAATTGCCTTCTATGATGAGATAACTGGCTCTGTGGATGAGGGGAAAGCAGTGGACATGTTATTCCTTGACTTTAGCAAAGCTTTTGATACAGTCTCCCACAGTATTCTTGCCAGAAAGTTAAAGAAGTATCAGCTGGATGAATGGACTATAAGGTGGATAGAAAGCTGGCCAGACCGTCGGGCTCAACGGGTAGTGATTAATGGCTCCATGTCTAGTTGGCAGCTGGTATCAAGCGGAGTGCCCCAAGGGTCGGTCCTGGGGTCGGTTTTGTTCAATATCTTCATTAATGATTTGGAGGATGGCGTGGACTGACCCTCAGCAAGTCTGTAGATTACACTAAACTGGGAGAAGTGGTGGATACGCTGGAGGGTAGGGATAGGATATAGAGGGACCTAAGCAAATTAGAGGATTGGGCCAAAAGAAATCTGATGACATTCAACAAAGATAAGTGCAAAGTCCTGCACTTAGGACAGAAGAATCCCATGCACTGCTACAGATTAGGGATTGAATGGCTAGGCAACAGTTCTGCAGAAAAGAACCTAAGGGTTACTGTGGATGAGAAGCTGGATATGAGTGAACAGTGTGCCTTTGTTGCCAAGAAGACTAATGGCATTTTGGGCTGTGTAAGTAGGAGCATTGCCAGCAGATCGAGGGACGTGATCGTTCCCCTCTATTCGACACTGGTGAAGCCTCATCTGCAGTACTGTGTCCAGTTTTGGGACTCACACTACAAGAAGGATGTGGAAAAATTGGAAAACGTCTAGTGGAGGGCAAGAAAAATTATTAGGGGACTGGAGCACATGACTTATGAGGAGAGGCTGAGGGAACTGGGATTGTTTAGTCTGCAGAAGAGAAGAATGAGGGGGGGATTTGATAGCTGCATTCAACTACCTGAAAGGGGGTTCCAAAGAGGATGGATCTAGACTGTTCTCAGTGGTAGCACATGACGGAACAAGGAGTAATGGTCTCAAGTTGCAGTGGGGAAGGTTTAGGTTGGATATTAGGAAAACTTTTTCACTAGGAAGGTGGTGAAGCACTGGAATGTGTTACCTAGGGAGGTGGTGGAATCTCCTTCCTTAGAGGTTCTCAAGGTCAGGCTTGACAAAGCCCTGGCTGGGATGATTTAATTGGGGATTGGTCCTGCTTTGAGCAGGGGGCTGGACTAGATGACCTCCTGAGGTCCCTTCCAACCCTGATATTCTATGATTCTATACCTACTTGTGAAGAAAGGGCAAGAGCCACTGGAGAGTGGAGACCTATTCCAATCCTCACACAAAAGCAGCCTTCACTATTTGAAAAACTGAAGGACTCCCTTGGTGAACAGCCCTCTCTACTCTCATACACCAAGTATTCACTAGATATATCAGCTCTGTTCCTTAAGGACACCACCACCCCACCACCATGTATTCTATGGATTCCTATAAAATAGATATCCCCCTTCAGGTGGCTGTGTCATCTTTTAAATTGAGAATAATATTTAGAATAAAAGGGATAAGGGATAAAATCACAGTGCTAAATCCCCATTGAAGTCAATGGAGCTACGCCAGTTCCTACCAGCTCAGGATCTAGCCCACAGCTTTTTTTTTTTTAATTTTATTCTTTTAAGATGAACCTATGATCGCTTGAGTGTAGCATCACATCAAGATCAAAAGTAGTGTTCAGGGACATGGACCAGTTTTTAAACATAAACCAATTAATAGAGCATCCAAATCCCACGTTTGAAAGCTCACGTCAGCCCTTTGGTGTATTGACATGGTATCTATGGGCCTAAGCATCTGTCCAAATTTCCAAATGTGAGTTTGGGAAGTCCTAAGGATCTGAGATTTAAAATAGAGATTCCGTGTATATAAATTAGCTTTGTCTGAGAGCCTAATTTATACCCCTGTCTCTGCCCTAACGATTTCATATTCAAAATAAAGCATAATGGGTAACACAGAAAGACATTGTCTCCAACAAACATAAAAAATAATGCTTGATTATACTCTTTGGTAAAATATTTCTATGAAATGCTGAGGAAAATATGTGCATATTTTGTTATGGGTTTATATCAGGAGGGTAATTAAAGGATCCGCGTGTATAAAGCTGTTCAGTTATGTATGGGTTTTGCATTTTTAATTCCAACTCCCATTTTATGGTTTTGCATTATTTGCTCATAAGTGAAAACTCTGCATATGTAGCATTAATATGCTGTATTCATGGTGTCCCGATGGAGAAGCTAAATATTTCTTAAACTGATCTGACACAGTGCACAATTGACACGATAGGTGATGGGAGTGGAATTCTTCATAGGATTAAACTATTTGTTAAAGCAGTATCATCTGGCACTGATTGTTTAAAGGCATGCTAATATTTTCACTGCATGAGGGTCCTGTGCTCCTCTGACTGTCAGGGTCTACCCATGTTTACCTGTTTGAGAGGTACTTTGTATCAGACTGGATGTAGGCTAGGAAATGTTTTGTGTCTATTTGCTTGCACTGGTATAAGCAGTTGTGTACACAGGTTTGGGGGAGATAGGATGTCTATCTTTTCAGAGGACAGTGGTAAAAGCAGTAGAGGGCTTATCTTCACAGAAACTGGACGTGAAATGACTAAATCAGATGTAATTTGATTTAATTATTTTGGTGCAAGTCTGTGTGGACACTCTGTATCGAAATAGGAGTGTCCACACACGGACTTCCATTGACATAACAGAAGGTGTGAATTATAACTGATTTTAATAACTTCAGTTCCAATTTCCATGTTCACAGTCTCTGAGCTCTGCGTACACTTGCACCTGCACTATTGATAGCACTGGTCTGGTGCAGCTATGCTAGTGCTGGAAAATGGGTACAGAGTTTTCTGGTGTAGAGAAGGCCTAAGAGAGGGAGCATTTTACATTGGTTTCAAACAACCCTCTCTGGTCAACACCTGTAGCAGTTATGAGCAAATTCAGGTAGGAACTGTGCTTGTCCTCTCCTGGAGGCAAGGTCACCTGAGTAGCAGTATCTACTCCTTCATGGCTTTATCCAACCATTATGGAGAGGGTGGAGTAAGTTTGTGGAGCTGGTGCGGGGAAAAGGCACAGAATCTTTGTGATTCATGCTGCCATTGCCAGTGATGAGTGACAGCAAAGTTATTGGGGGAGAGGGTAAGCGATACCCTGAATGTGATTGGAGATCCACTGATTTTTCCTGTGTTCCCTAATCCTATTCATAAATCACACTCCCACACACCCCCATCTGCAACACGGATAGCTATAGTGGGGCAGTGTCTCAAAGTCATGCATCTTTGGAGGGCAGTGGATTATTTTAGCATGTTTATATGAGAAGAACAATATCTGGCCCTTTGAGAAGATGTTAGTATGGTGATGAACAAAAGATTACACACAAAAAAAATACAGTATAAGAACATTAAGGTTACAAAGTCAAGCACTCAAAAGTGTGGGGAAAATAGTATGTGATCATATAATTAAAGAATGTATCATAATGCTTATGCACAAGGGGGAAGAATTAAGGTTGCATAGGTGACGTTAATTTGGGCTTGTCCCAACTGATTTTGCTATCTTAATGTTCTTTTAATGTAGTTCTTTTTTGTAATTTCCTAGATTTTTTTTAAAAGAAGAAAACAGAAAAAAAATTAGAAATTCCATCATGTGGCATCCTATTCATAGAGTCTAAGGCCATAAGGGATGACTGTGATCATCTAGTCTGGCCTCCTGCATAACACTGATATCCATATGTTTAATCATCAGGCTTGGAACCTTGAGATCAACTGCCAACCCCTGCTACTTTAGCTAATGGAATAACTGATAGCAATAGTAGCTTGTCATCTTCTATACGGACCAGCCACTAGAGAGAGATAAGACACGCACTTTGCCAGTGGGTTTGACAGATATTTGCTAAAAGCAGAGGAATGGTGAGACTTAGGAATCTTGGGTTCCATTCAGGGTTCTAGAGGGGAGTGTGCGCTAGACATTTCTGCTGCTGCTGCCTCCAGCCTGTCTCTTATCCCAGTCCTGCCTCTTTTCACCCTCCCCTGACCCCATCTCATCATCCCAGTTTCCCCCAAGTCCAGGATTTCTCCTCTCAGGCCCAGTCTCCTTGCCCGCTTTCTTCGGCTTCTCATCTGATCTCAGTCTCACCCCTTTCCCATCAAAACTGGCTCCCAGTCCTCCCCCCACACTCCCTAGGCTCCTGTTGTACCTGCCTCTAGAACATTGCCATCAGGTGCTTCCACAGGGGAAGAATGCTACCCCCTAAAGATACAATTCAGCTCACAATATATACAAGTGAGGAAAATGAGAATACTAAATTTTATTGCAGCCATTTTTCTTCCCGGGCTTTAAAACAAATCTTAGAAGTTTTTAAATGATGCTACAGTGGCATATCTGCTAAGTTTCATTCTGAAATGAAAGCTCCACCATTTTGGAAATGGTTTTAAATCAAGGTACTGGAGCGCTGTATATTAATTATACCACAAATGCTGTCAGAGAGGGACATAATATAACACAATTGAGTAATAAATTGCCATTTCGTCCAGGAAACCCATGTCCTCCAAATGTTTTTCAGTTCCCTGTCTAGGGCTGAACTGTCATATTGCAATCTAGGCCAAGTAAAGGGCAGTGCATAGCTGTGCTGTGCCAGGAGCTGGGCAGGAACGAGTCACTTCTTGCTTTTCCCTTGTTCCATAGAGGAAATAAACTGTGCTATCCCTCTTCCTGATGCAGCTTATTCCTCCTTCCATGTCAACTCAACTCTACCTTCTCCCAACATCTGTTGGCCCACTCCTTGCCCTCTCACCCCAACACATGATCTGGCAGTGCAGATAGCCCACACAGAGGAGTGGTGGGGCTCCTCAGGCTCTTTATTTCCCTCATAATTATGCAGCCAGACTCACAGGCACCATTTACCTTCTCTCCACAAAATTGGGCAGCTGTTTTAAAGCACATTCATTGTATTTGCTTCCTGCCTTAGCCTACACTGAGGATTATACACTAGCCTGTTCTAAAATACTTTTGAAAATCTAGGTATACAACATTTACTGCTTTACTCTTGCCTGCTGTGACAGTAAGCACTTTAAAGATCTCCAACAAGTTATTTTAATGAGACCTTTATCTTTTAAATCCATATTGGACCTTTGACAAAACATGTTTTCCAACGTGTTCCCACACTGCGTGCCACAGAATTGTTTGCCATCCAGTCTCTTGCCTACAGCTGAAATTAACTGGTCTACAATTGTGTGCTGTGCCTCAACCAAAACTGTGCTTATTCACTAGGGCTCAGCTGTTTTATGAAATTTACAGTAATATTGCTGTGGTAAAGAGAAAATGAGATAACCCTTTAATAATGAGGCTGCACAAATATTTTCCAAACAATTAAGTCTCACAACACTCCTGAGAGAAATGACTACAGAGGAAAGAATCAAGCCTTTGAGATTTTACCACCTCTCTACTTCTTTATGTGAACTATTCTTTGATCAGGTCACTTTTCTATTGTCTTAGCTTGTGTTGCACTGCAAATTTATTCTTTAACTGGTTTGTTCCTTTACCAGGTTCTTATCTAGAAGGTGTCACTGTATTTTTGTATTGGTTTGGGTGAAGTGATTGGAACTCTCATTGTGGTCCTTGTCTGAATAATGATGTGAGGGTTGCTACTTTCCAATCTCCAGCTATCTGACCTATGCATCATCAAAGAACTTCCCTCATTTCCATCTTCATTTCCTTTGTCTCCTAAAGGTATGTCTCCTAGAGCTAGTCTGTTGTTTATATTAATGTGTCACTAACCTTTCCAGACCCATTTCCACTGCTATCTGTGTACTACAAATGTGTACTGTTTTATACTAGGGAAAATAGTGCATATGTTAGGCAGCACTCCATCAATCCTCTTTTTTTCTTTAAAGACACACAGAAAATATAGCAATTGTTTAATATCTGTCATTTTGTTATCTCTGCCTCCAATTCTCCATTTGCATTTTTAGTAGTTTTACCTTTATGGCTGGCTGGCCTTCAAACCAAGACAGGACTATCCGCTAGCTTTATAGGAGAAAAAGTGATAGACCTCAGTGGTAAATTAGTGCTTTGGTTTTTATTAATTAGGGGCAAAATAATGTCATCGCTGCCTTCAGACCCACCAGAACCAGTGTGGGGCCCCAGAGACCAGTTTTACACCCACTGTGCACCTAAGGTTTGTGCTCCAACTGGTCTCTCTACATGCTACAAACAGAGAGTTAAGGAGCAAATCTGTGGGCAGGCACCAGTGCAACCACCCCTTTACAGACTCACCACCTAGTTATAGGGGCTGCTGCACCCCCAGAGCTCCATTAATGGCTGCACTGTGTGGCTCGGAGTAGAGGATTCCTTCCCCTGCCCTCATTTCCTTATAAATCCCCCAACCCGGGCTCGGTACAGGAACATGTGCATTTAGTACTGTAACAACAGTGAAGATCCAGATTCACCAGCATGCTCCAGCTGCTTTGCATGACTCGAGCAACACAAAGTAGCCATAAAAATGGCCTAACTGGACAGTTAAGGTGGGCTACAGATGCTTTGTATCTCAAAGCAGCCAAATGTATCGTGAATCTGGCTCTTAATATGTCCAGGAATGTTTGATAGGAATTATTTAATTTCTGCAGAAATACAAGTTCCATGCAGGAGAGATTATCAAAGGTTCAAGGGGCAGTCGATTATCAGTGGAAGCTGGTTCCCTAACTGACATCTCTGTGTGCGTGAAAATCTCCCCCTTATTTTCCACCTTAGTCTTCGTTGGGTACAGAGCTCTCTTTAGTCCTGAAAGCTGACTGAATATATTCCCCAGCTGAAGTAAAGCTCTTTTTGTTTGCTACACTTCTTTGCCCTCTGAATTATCTGTAATAGGGGATGTTCTATGAGAAACATTTAACATCTGCATGGATAGGGGCACTGTAGGCATAATGTGCTGCTGCTGCTCCTTGCTGCTATTAGGGCTTGATCTGAAGTTCGGTGAAGTCAATGTAAACCCCCTTATTGATTTCAGTGGACTTTGCATCAAGCCATTTCTGCAAAAAGGTATAGGAAGAGTGTGATGGGGTGTGCCAGGCCCTGCTGGAGGTCTCATGGACCTACCACACTCTACTCCAGGAAACAGCAGAGTTCTCCAGGCTCTCTAGAGAGACTGTGAGTGGGGTTTGTGTGCAGCTAATCAGAGAGGCTGCAGGGAGCAGCCAAGCAGAGCCCAGCAGGTTCATATAAAAGGAGCTGCTGGACAGAGCAGATTAAGTTTCTGTCTGGAACCAGGGGAGCAAGGATGGTGTTCCTGGCTTGGTGCGGGAGCTGCAGTACCTGGACAGAGCAGTTTCCGGCTAGAGTCAGAGGAGCAAGGAACGTGCACAGCAAGGGACTCATCCCTGAGGTAAGGGTGAAGCTGAAGGTGCCGGTGTTAAGAAGGGAAGTGGCCTAGGAAAATGCATCAGCAAAGAGTTAAAGGAAGGCAGCAGGCTTTCTTATAGGGTCCCTGGGTTGGGACCTGGAGTAGTGGACGGGCCCGGGCCCACCACCACAGGCAGAGTGGCCAAAGCCCTGGGGAAGGGAATTGTAAACAGCCCTAGGGAGCAGGCTGAAGACCCCAAAGAGGTCATTTGTTGGACTTCGATCAGTCCCAGAAGGGAACTGAACTGAGAGAGTGACACAGCTGGGGTCAGCTGAGACTTGCTGGGAAGCAAAGAGTTTCCAGGGAGGGCACTGCTCCATACCAGAGCAGGGACCATTTGAGAAGGAACATTTGAGAGCTAGCCTTGAAGGTGCTGCGACAGTGGATCTCAACCTTTCCAGACTACTGTACCCCTTTCAGGAGTCTGATTTGTCTTGCGTACCCCCAAATTTCACCTCACTTAAAAATTACTTACTTACAAAATCAAACTTAAAAATACAAAAGTGTCATAGCACACTATTACTGAAAAATTGCTTATGCTCTCATTTTTACTATATAATTATAAAATAAATCAATTGGAATATAAATATTGTACTTACTTTTCAGTGTATAGTATATAGAGCAGTATAAACAAGTCATTGTCTATATGACATTTAAATTTGTACTGACTCTGCTAAAGCTTTTTCTGTATCCTTTTATAAAACTAGGCAAATATCTAAATGAGTTGATGTACCCACTGGAAGACCTTTGCATACCCCAAGGGTGACAACCACTGGGCTGAGGGACAGATTGAAGGCCAGCCCAGGTGGGGGGCTGAGCACTAAGCACATAAAGAAGACCAAAGAGACCAACTGAGGGCTCTGGGATAGGCCCTGTTGGACTGTGTGCCCCGAGAGGGCTCTGTCTGTTTTGTTTGTGCTCACATAGACTGCATGTGACTTGGCTGGAGGGCTGAGTCACTGAAGCCAGCCTGAGAAGATCAACTGCCAGCAGGGGTCACTGCAAGTAGAGAAAAGCTGAGAGTAATAGTGCAGACACACCGGGATGGCAGGGGCGTTTGCCAGAAGTGAGTGGCCCCGTCATAAAGAGCAATTTCAAGAAGGTGTGCAAAATCATGCTTTCTCTGCCTTCCTTACTTTTCTAAGCCCTGGTCTACACTATGAGTTTAGGTCGAATTTAGCAGCATTAGGTCGAATTAACCCTGCACCCATCCACATGACAAAGCTATTTTTGTCGACTTAAAGGGCTCTTAAAATCGATTTTGGTACTCCTCCCCAACAAGGGGATTAGCGCTAAAATCGACATCTCTGGCTCGAATTTGGGGTAGTGTGGACGCAATTCAATGGTATTGGCCTCCGGGAGCTATTCCAGAGTGCTCCATTGTGATCACTCTGGACAGCACTTTCAACTCAGATGCACTAGTCAGGTACACAGGAAAAGCCTGGGAGCTTTTGAATTTCATTTCCTGTTTGGCCAGCATGGCGAGCTCATCAGCACAGGTGACCATGCAGTCCCCTGAAAGTGGGGGGAACTGGATCTGATCGCTGTATGGGGAGACGAATCCGTGCTATCAGAACTCTGTTACAAAAGACGTAATGCCAATATATATGCCAAAATCTCCAAGGGCAAATGTGAGGTGTTTACAATGCTCACAACTGCAGCAGTGAGCAGAGTGGGCTCCCGCTTGCAGTGCTATGGTGTATGCAGGAAAATCCAGGAAAAAGGGCGAGAAATGATTGTCTGCTGTTGCTTTCACGGAGGGAGGGAATGGTCACTGACGACATGTACCCAAAACCACTGGCGGTTTCCTTGTCCATTATCTCAATTTTTTTTTAATTAATAAAGAATGCATGGTTTCAAAACAATTGTTACTTGATTTTGAAGGGGGGAGGGTAGTTGGCTTACAGGGAATTAAAATCAACAAAGGGGGCAGGTTTGCATCAAGGAGAAACACACACAACTGTCACACCATAGCCTGGCCAGGTTTTCAAAGTCTCTTGTGATACGCAGTGTGCCTTGCTGTGCTCTTCTAATCAGTGTCTGGCTGCTCAAAATTGGATGCCAGGCAATTTGCCTCAACCTCCCACCCTGCCATAAACGTCCCCCCCTTACTCTCACAGATATTATGGAGCACACAGCAAGCAGCAATAACAATGGAAATGTTGGTTGCGCTGGGGTCTGACCAACAACGCCAGCGATCTTTTAAACGTCGAAAGGCACATTCTACCCCCATTCTGCACTTGCTCAGTCTATAGTTGAACTGCTACTTACTACTGTCCAGGCTTCATGAGCCATGGGAGCAAGGGGTAGGCTGGGGTAGGTGAAACTGCACGGTGCTGCCAGCTGGGAGAACAGCCTGAGGCAGAAGCCTCCAGCTCGCAGGAAATCAGGATAGCAGAGTTGCAGCGGAAGTGGTGGAGTGAGCAAAACACCATTGATGAGGACAGCTAGCAGTCCTACTGCACCGTCTGCTGCAGAGTTGCAGTGGAGCCGTTCACCATTGATGCGAAGGCTCCCAGGAGCTGCTGCTGTGTGGCCAAGGCAAAAGAGCAGGAGCCCTGGAGCTGTTTCATGTGGAATATGTGCTTGCAAGACTTCTTCACCAGTGACAAAGGACAGGAATATGATGCACCTTAAATCTAAAAAGGCCTGCACATTTCCCAGAGTCACTACCCTTGATAACAGAATGTCAGTGATTGCATTGGCTACTTGGATCACAGCAGCCCTCACAGTAGACTTGCCCACAACAGCAGCGGTGACGGTGAGCTGAGTGGGCTCGCGCTTGTAGTGCTATGGCGCCTGTGCAGTTAAACCAGGAAAAAAGCCGCAAAATGATTATCTGCCGTTGCTTTCATGGAGGGAGGGAAAGAGGGAGGGGCGACTGACAACATGTACCCAAAACCACCCGCGACGATGTTTTTGCCCCATCAGGCATTGGGAGCTCAACCCAGAATTCCAATGGGCAATGGAGACTGCGGGAACTGTGGGATAGCTACCCACAGTGCACCGCTCCGAAAGTCTATGCTAGCCACGGTACTGTGGACGCACTCCGCCGACTTAATGCACTTAGTGGGGACACACGCAATTGACTGTATAAAACCGCTTCCAAAAAATCGACTTCTATAAAATCGACCTAATTTCATAGTGTAGACATACCCTAAGGCTGGATGCAGCCTGAACTAAAACACAGGAATTAGTGGTTTTCTTTGATATCTTTCTCTAGACTGAGCATAAGGCTGGAAGTCCAGAATTCCTGAATATCATTCTGTCATTGACTTGCAGTGGGACTCAGACGAGTTAACCTCACATCCTCTGTTTCCTCTTTTATACAATGAAGATAATACTTACCTACCTTGCAAGGGCACTGCAAATATTAGCTCTGAAAATATGATATATATAGGTTTTAAAGTATATTTTAAAATACCCAGGACAAAAATAAATTAACAATGGTGAATACAATTCTTCAGTTAAAATATTTCATTGGAGGATTTGTACTACTCTATTTCCTACTCATCTTTACCCTGTGTTTCAAAAGCCCATCCAGCAGCTGACTCCACAAATCACAAAAGGAGGCCATGCTGCTAATTCCCCCTTCCCCCAACCTTTCACAAGCTTCAGGATCTGTGGAAATGTTAGTCAGGGCTGTAGTTGTCCTCCAACCTCAAAGAACTCTTGTAGCTAATAACTTCCTCACTTTTTTTCCCTTCTATACTGTGAAACTCCCTTTAGGGCTGTTGCAGTTCCAGTTGTCAGTGTGGAAGATGATCTCAGAAAACAGCTGTTCTGACAAGGCAGCAGGAGCACAAGGCCTCCACATGAGTCCCCATATCTTAGTAGATGCTCCAGAATCCACTTGCATTAAGGATTGAGCCCCATATTGCTTTCCTGTGGAAAGGCCAGCCCTTCCTTCCATCCTTGACAGAATGTATAGAAATCTCTGCCAGGGAAACCTAGGGAAAGATATGGCCCAGTAATTAGTGTTTTGTTTTATTATATTTCCTAGATAATAGGAAAAAATAAAGAGAGAGGAAAGGCTTTATTTGTTAAGATGAAATGGTATTTTTTTAAGGATCTTATGTAGAAACGTACGCTTGCCCTTTTAAAAATGGATAAATAATCCGAGATGGGCCTTGGGCAAAATTCTGGCCCAGACCCAAACTTCTCTAATGGTTACGGTCCAGGGTTTGTTTTTTTTATCAGTCCACAAAATAAACCGGATTTGATTAGTGCCATCCAAGGTTGGGTATAATTGTAGATGATATGTTACCTTTAAAAGGTAACAATGAAATATGTAAACATAGGTGAATAATAGAGCACAAAAATAAAGGAGTGGAGACAAAGAAGAGGTGAGAGAGATTAGATACACTTTCCCTTCCTTAGTATGTTTGTTATAAATTTGCTGACCCAAATAGAGGCCAGAATTGTTATATGCTGCTTTGGAGAAAGAAGGGTCATGTCTGGTTAAATTTTACTTTCTGTTGAAGAACCATATACATAAACTGTAACTGAGGAACTTTTTATTGTTCATCCTTTCCCTCTACCCTCACCAGTGTAATAACACTTTCTTCTTATCTAATGACCTTTTAACTTGATTCTGGTTATTTTTGAGGTCTCCAATTTCTCCTCATCCTTAACAGCTTGTTTATATCTTTTGTAAAATTCTTTTGAATATTGTTTATACTTTTCTTTACACTCTCACCTAATGACTTTGGCCCCTACTGTCCTACTCCCTGTTTAGGCTTAACTGGGATGAATTTCAATTATCTTCAATTCTTTCTGAAGTATTTTTGCTTTGCTAGATTCCCTTCTGTTACAGAATTCTTATCACATTTCCTTAGAGTATTTCACTTTCTTTCAAAGCCTCCTGTACTAAAATAAAATAATTGTGTTGCTTGCGATAGTACTTGCTCTCATGAGAATTTCAGTATTTCACATGGAATGATAATGTTACAGCTAGATGTTCCTTAGTTTCAATCTTACTTGTCGTACCTGTCTCATTTCCTGGGATTAATTCCTGGATAGCCTCTGTGTCCATGCTACCATTTCAGAAAACCAAGGGCTCAGTCCTGCTCCATTTAAAGCCCAGGGTAAAAATTATTTTGATTTAAGTGGGAGCAGGGCTGCGTCTGATGTAGACAAACAATTCTGTCTACAAACATATTCCCCTCCTCAGATTTTACATAATTATTCCAATCAATATCTAAGTAATTAAAGCGTGTTACATTTTTGGTCTCCTTTTAAAAGCTTTAAAGACATCCCATTCTATCCTGCAGGTGTACAGCAACATTCAAAATTCCTCTGACTGCCTTTGTGTTTTGTTTCTAGCCAAACTTTCTGATATGCTAACCCACACATATATTCATTTCCTTATAAATCAAACAATAGATCAGGGATCGGCAACCTTTGGCACGTGGGCCGCCAGGGTAAGCCCCCTGGCAGGCCGAGCCAGTTTGTTTACCTGCCGCGTCCACAGGTTCAGCCAATCACAGCTCCCACTGGCTGTGGTTTGCCGCTCCAGGCCAATGGGGGCTGCAGGAAGCGGCACGGGCCGAGGGATATCCACAGCAGTAGCACCAGTTACTTCAGGGGGTTTTGGTTCAATATCATGTTCAAATATGGCATTGTACACGCATACTTCTCACTTCATGCGCCTTTGTTTTTAAGGATCTGGTACACTGAAAGCCAAATCTATCTCTTACCTTGCCACTTTCCCTACTTTCTTTTTCCCCAACTCACCAACATCCCACCAATATACCAACATCCTCATTTCCAATCAACTCCCTGCCCCTTGCCAATCCACCACAAGCCACCCCCAGCTCAGGACTCTCCAGCAATTTCCATCTGCTTCAAAATATCCCACAAAGACACTATGTCCCAGGCTGAGAAGCCTTCCACTTTCTACCTAACCTCTACACAGCTCATCACAACCATACAGTCAGCTATGGAACCTCATCCACATAATACTCCCAGGCTCAAAATGTACTCCACAGAACCTTCCAGACTCCAAATACCCTCATTCCTACCTGACACCCACCACCAACAGGTTCAAAAGTTCCCTTTTGCCCAAGCTCAGAAACCCTCCCCTCCCCACAAACACATGCTTGTTACTGGATCTAGAGAAGCAGGAACACAGGGCATAGAGAGACTTTAAGGAGCTCCCAGTCTGCCTCTGTGGGGCTGAAGAGAATCAGTCCCCCAGAAGCCTGTATTCCCTGCTTTGGCCATCCTCCCATTGTTTACAGTCCTTACGACACCTGGCAGCAGACAGGAGCATTCTAACCTTTAGAGGGTTGCAGTATCTTCAGCCAACCAGGAGCCCTCTTATTGCATACTTCAATGGATGAATACTGTAATATTCACTTATAGACTCACAGGAATTTATTGAAACACTGCAAGTACCACATAGGCAGAACTTGACTTTCAGCTAAATCCCCTCGGTCAGATACAATATAATAACATACAAGCCAACAACTTAACACTGAAAAAAACACTAGCATATTGTAAGATCAGCTGTTGTAATTGCTTCTTTTATTGCCTTGTACAGCTGCTTCTGTCAAGTCCAACCCCCTGCTCTCTTGCTGACAGGGCTGCTTCACAGGTCTTGTTCTCTGCCCTTCTTAGAGGCTTTGGGACACTAGATACATTGGACACTGTTCCCATGGTCTGATCTTTTACTAGCTCCACTTCCTGGTCAGTTACATTAATTCTTCTTACCCAGAATTCACCCTTAACCAGTTCTGCTAACCAACAATCCTGACTGGATACCGGTAGCTTCAAACATTCCACAGGTTCACTACAGCAACCTTTTATCCTTAGAGTTATTAATGATCTAGCTTCACCACAACTTTATTCTGAGCCACCACAGGGAGCAGTTTCTCTCGTCATCATGGAGGCACTTCTAAAACCCCAAGACTTGCCCCAAGGTCCACACTTCCTCCTACCCACATCCAGCAGGCATATCTAAATATTGTCCAGAGACAAGTGTGCTCTATTAACACCCTAGGAGTATTTATGATGGCCTCAGATGAAATCCACTCCCAATACAACAGCACTAGAAATCTTGGTCACCACAGCAAAAGTCTATTAGTATGCAGAGACCCCAAGTTCAGTGGAAGCTGGATTTCTCCTGTTATCGGCAGTGTTGATGATTAATAGTGATGAATTTAACTCCTGCATACAAATCTTCCCTTTCAGTGTTAGGTGTTCTCTCTGGATTGAATTTATTTCAGATCTTGAGTCCAACAGCATTGTCGGGGAGTTTAGCCATCAATGTCTCCAGACATATAGTAATAGGTATTTGGGCAGCTCTTCACATTGACAATTCTAACAGTGGCTAATGGTGGCCATCCTGCATCAGCAACTTATAGTTTCCCTTGGTTTGGCTTCCTTCTGCTTGAGCAATTCTACCTCTAATGGCCTTTCCCTCTGCATTGCCTGCAAATGTCGTCAGGTGTGCAACTCACCTGGGAAACAGTTTCTCTCATCTGACCCATGTGGGACTCATCCCATTTTTTAGCCACCTAACTAGCAATCTTTTCTCAAACAACTGCCAAGGAATTACCCTGGGGCTAAGAATTAACAGCTGATACCTTTAAGGAAACATCAATTTCTGCTTCCACATTTGTATCTGTGCATATAGTCTGGACCAGAGGCTTATCCACTATGTTATCTTCCTTCATCAGCAGGTTCTGAAGTTCTCCTCCTAAACCATTAATAAACTCACTTTTCATACAAGATTCTCTCATGACTTGCTACTGGGCATAGTCTCCTCTCTACATTGCCAGCTCCAGATTCTGCCCAGCAGGCTCTGCTTCATACAAATGATCTCCCCCTGGTGTAGGTAAAGCTCTATCAAACAGTCTCTTCAATGCACACAAATGCAGGACTTCCCCTTCCTGCCTCCTCCTGGCTTGCCATTCCTTCCAGTGTTTCAAAAGGACCAATCCTGCATCATAATGATCATATTGCTGTTTGTGTAACAGTCTATAAGAACCATGATCCACACTGAGAAGCTGCTGGTAAATTGCTTTGACATCACTATCCAAAAACACTGCTAGGTACTGTGCGGCTCTCTCATCAGTCCACTTTTTCAGAGAGCAAAAGCTCAAAGTCTGTCAAAGTCTACTCACTGATTCTAGTCTCATCTGCAGGACCAGCAAAAAAAGTTTTCAGGGAAAAGTGCTTTTTGCCACCATGAAGCTGCTATCACCAGTTGTAATACTTGCTTGTAGAATGTCAGGGATTTAACTGAAACACTGCAAGTACCAACTCCAATATGCACAGGTGGGACTGAACTTCTTGCTAAACTCCCAGATCAACAACAGAATAACATTCAAGACAACAACGTATCACTAAAATTTCAGAAACATCTACTGGTGGAGGTGGTGCCTGCATAAATCATTGCAATGCAGTTTCAAGATTAGTATATATGTAGATAATTCATGGGGTCAGTGTATGTACATTATGTTTATGGAAATCAGCCAGTTTCAACCTTTAACTATAGAGCCTCCACAGCCACTCCAATAAACTGAAACACTGAATATGATACTTTCCCCAACGTACCCATGGAGTTCAGCTCAACAGAGTTTTCCTATGTGTCAGTACATTGGTTCAGGAGCAGGCAGGTTATATGTGGGCTAGATAAAAAGTAGAGGATAGGGTTAGAGGGCTGGCTACTATGTGGATCATCCATCATTCCTGCAGCCTCAGGGCTGCAGGATTAACTGTGGAGCAACTCCGCATCTTGAGGGGAGAGGTTCTCTCTTCTTCAATCTACTCAATTCAGCTACTTCCATAAACTGTCCCCTGTTTTTCAATAGTGTTCTTTCTACCTTTTTTATTTTTATTTTTTACTTTTTATAACTGTGATTTACATTTGTTCTACATTTTTACTGAAAGATACCAGTCAAAATGTATACAGTATTTCTTCTGTACCTTCCTTTTGCTAGAGACTTTACCCGTCATATAATGAGCTGCTTCTTTAGAAAAGTGAAATACAATTTGGATGCACATGCCAACTGTAATTGTACTTGTCAAAAGAAACAGATAACTTAATAGCTAAAATTGTCAGCCAAAATTTAATCATAGGAAATGTGATAATTCATATGGGAAATCGTGTTTTACAATTTCTTTCCTTTCATCTGGTTTAGACTAGATCGGAAAACAAAAATTTACACTGTTTAGGCAAAGAAGAACTGTGTGGAATGACAATTATGTGCAATGCTTTTAATGGGTTTACATTTGGTGTCTCTTGCTGATTGAAATGTACTTGTGATCTTGACAACAAATAAAGTGTGTTGGAGGTTGAAATAAAAAGTGGTTATTTTTTACTATTTACTATTACTATTTACTATTTTTTACTGTTTAAGCTGCTTTACCAACACAGCAAGTTGGAAACAAACACAAGTTAATATATGAAACAGCTTTTCAATCACAGAGAGTGAAGTTCAGATCTGTTTGAGTGTATATCCAGAGTAACCCTATTAAAATGGAGTTATTCCAGGTCTACATAACAACAGATCTGGATCTCGCCCAGATTCTATATGCAACCCAAATTAAATCAGTAATTTAATTTTTTTTATAGTAACAGTAAAGTATTTGTTGAAATCACTCTGGTTTCTTCTTTTATATACTTTCAAAAAAGAAAGGACATCACTCTTGGTTGCTTAAGAGACAAACACAAATTATTCAAGCAATTTGATGACTTAGCTAAGTAATGTATTCTGATTTTCATTGTTATGCTTTTTCTAACTTGAGTACTTGTCATTTACTAGATCAAAATATTAATAAAAACATGTCTACACTCACACTCACTAGTCTCCTTAAGTCCACTCCCAGCAAGCACTGGGTCCCTATGTACAACCTAATTGTAATTCTCTGAGCCATTCCTTCTCCCTTCCCCTCTCCTGCAAGTCTCACAGGGCATTAAATCCCTCAGTTGGCCTCATCTGACCTTTCTCAAAATAGGTTGGGGCAGTATGTAGCCAATTATATGGCTTGCTAGGCTTACTTTCCCTTTACCTTCAATTAAACTGACTTCAGGATATTGCCCTAGGTAAAATGGTTTAGTGGCTAAACAACCTTTCTTTTTTCAGCTATAGAGCACTTGTACTATAAAATGGAGTGCTGTAGACGAGAGAATGGGGTGCTATGGAGGAAAGAGTGGAATTTCAAAGTGGAAAAAAGAAAAAGCTACAGGATGCTTTAGATAAAGCAGACCGACCCAAAGAAAAACAGGAAGCTCCTAAAAGAAAAGATGATGATACATCTAGTCATTACTCTGACCTGCATGTCTTTCATCATGCTTGATAAAGATTTGTTTTGTTCTGCAAGGGAACTTACAATCAGCAATACTGTCTAACAAGCAGATACTTTGTAGTCAGTGCCTTTTAGTGTACAAGGAAAGAAAAAGCTTGTAGTCTAAACATTTTAAAACCCTTATTGTTTTGTTCATCATCAATGTAATACATAGAAATATGCAGAAAATAACTGTTTGTTTTATTTGGATTTTATTGTTACATATATTTGAACTGGGATACAGGGGAAACAGGTCTTCTGACTGGCTTCTGTAGGTGTGAATGAGACAACATCCTTCCTATTAGAAAACATGCCCTTTAAATATTATATAGTAGAACAGGTTTGCCCTCTAGAAACAAGAGCTCAAGGAGCACACAATGACTCAAAGATAATGGCATATCAAAGTATTAGCATTAAACCAACTGCTTTGTTACTAAAATTTCATGGAAAAGGACCACTGTGGATGTGATCTAACAGTTTAGAGTGCTCAAGAGCACTAATTGTCAAAAAAAAAAGTTTAACAGTTCTGTAATTTTGCATTTTGTGGGTTTCTGCAGAATATCAATAAAATGATAATTCACTAGCCTATACCTCTAGAGTACAATGGAGGTTCCCTCAATCATGAAAGATTCCCCCATATTTCTGTCTTGTACACACCATTTATAACAGTGTACTTTTAAATAGAATTAAAATTAAGTCCCCTTGCATCTTGGCAGGGAGGAAGGCAGGTTTACAACTTGTTTGGTGTCTTATTATTACAGTGTTACTGCTAAGGTTCTTAACAGTTGACATTCCTGGCTCTGTTGTACAAGAATCATAAAACAATAGGGTTAGATGGAATTACAAGGGTCATCTAGTCTAATGCCCTGCCAAGATGCAAGATCTGTTGTGTTTAAACCATCCAAGACAGATGGCTATTCAGCCTCCTTTTGAAAACCTTAACCGAAGGAAAGGAGTACTTGTGGCACCTTAGAGACTAACCAATTTATTTGAGCATGAGCTTTCGTGAGCTACAGCTCACTTCATCAGATGCATACCGTGGAAACTGCAGCAGACTTTATATATACACAGAGAATATGAAACAATACCTCCTCCCACCCCACTGTCCTGCTGGTAATAGCTTATCTAAAGTAATCATCAGGTTAGGCCATTTCCAGCACAAATCCAGGTTTTCTCACCCTCCACCCCCCCACACAAATTCACTCTCCTGCTGGTGATAGCCCATCCAAAGTGACAACTCTTTACACAATGTGCATGATAATGAAGTTAGGCCATTTCCTGCACAAATGCAGGTTCTCTCACTCCCTCACCCCCCTCCAAAAACCCACCCCCATACACACACAGGATCATTCCACTGGGAGGGAATGGGCAAGGATGTTTCTACCTATGTCCAGTCTTGTGAGGTGTGCCAAAGAGTGGGAAAACCCCAAGACCAGGTCAAAGCCCCTCTCCAGCCACTCCCCATCATTGAAGTTCCATTTCAACGAGTAACTGTGGATATTCAGAGTCCTTTTCCGAAAAAGACACCCAGAGGAAAGCAGTACATACTGACTTTCATGGATTTTGCCACCCGATGGCCGGAAGCAGTAGCTCTAAGCAACACCAGGGCTAAAAGTGTGTGCCAGGCACTAGCAGACATTTTTGCCAGGGTAGGTTGGCCCTCCGACATCCTCACAGATGCAGGGACTAATTTCCTGGCAGGAACTATGAAAAACCTTTGGGAAGCTCATGGGGTAAATCACTTGGTTGCCACTCCTTACCACCATCAAACAAATGGCATGGTGGAGAAGTTTAATGGAACTTTGGGGGCCATGATACGTAAATTCATAAATGAGCACTCCAATGATTGGGACCTAGTGTTGCAGCAGTTGCTCTTTGCCTACAGAGCTGTACCACACCCCAGTTTAGGGTTTTCCCCATTTGAACTTGTATATGGCCATGAGGTTAAGGGGCCATTGCAGTTGGTGAAGCAGCAATGGGAGGGATTTACACCTTCTCCAGGAACTAACATTCTGGACTTTGTAACCAACCTACAAAACACCCTCCGAACCTCTTTAGCCCTTGCTAGAGAAAACTTACAGGATGCTCAAAAAGAGCAAAAAGCCTGGTATGATAAACATGCCAGAGAGCGTTCCTTCAAAGTAGGAGACCAGGTCATGGTCTTAAGGGCGCTCCAGGCCCATAAAATGGAAGCATCGTGGGAAGGGCCATTCATGGTCCAGGAGCGCCTGGGAGCTGTTAATTATCTCATAGCATTCCCCATCTCCAACCGAAAGCCTAAGGTGTACCATATTAATTCTCTAAAGCCCTTTTATTCCAGAGAATTAAAGGTTTGTCAGTTTACAGCCCAGGGAGAAGATGATGCTGAGTGGCCTGAAGGTGTCTACTACGAAGGGAAATGTGCTGGTGGTGTGGAAGAGGTGAACCTCTCCATGACCCTTGGGCGTATGCAGCGACAGCAGATCCAGGAGCTGTGCACTAGCTACGCGCCAACGTTCTCAGCCACCCCAGGACTGACTGAACGGGCATACCACTCCATTGACACAGGTAATGCTCACCCAATTAGGGTCCAACCTTACCGGGTGTCTCCTCAAGCTAAAACTGCTATAGAACGGGAGATCCAGGATATGTTACAGATGGGTGTAATCTGCCCCTCTGAAAGTGCATGGGCATCTCCAGTGGTTCTAGTTCCCAAATCAGATGGGGAAATACGTTTTTGCGTGGACTACCGTAAGCTAAATGCTGTAACTCGCCCAGACCACTATCCAATGCCCCGCACAGATGAACTATTAGAGAAACTGGGACGGGCCCAGTTCATCTCTACCTTGGACTTAACCAAGGGGTACTGGCAGGTACCGCTAGATGAATCTGCCAAGGAAAAGTCAGCCTTCATCACACATCTCGGGCTGTATGAATTTAATGTACTCCCTTTCGGGCTGCGAAATGCACCCGCCACTTTCCAAAGACTTGTAGATGGTCTCCTAGCGGGATTAGGAGAATATGCAGTCACCTACCTTGACGATGTGGCCATATTTTCGGATTCCTGGGCAGACCACCTGGAACATCTACACAAAGTCCTTGAGCGCATAAGGGAGGCAGGACTAACTGTTAAGGCTAAGAAGTGTCAAATAGGCCTAAACAGAGTGACTTACCTTGGACACCAGGTGGGTCAAGGAACTATCAGCCCCCTACAGGCCAAAGTGGATGCTATCCAAAAGTGGCCTGTCCCAAAGTCAAAGAAACAGGTTCAATCCTTCTTTGGCTTGGCCGGTTATTACAGACGATTTGTACCGCACTACAGCCAAATCGCTGCCCCACTGACAGACCTAACCAAAAAGAAACAGCCAAATGCTGTTCAGTGGACCGGAAAGTGTCAGAAGGCCTTTAACAAGCTTAAAGCGACACTCATGTCTGACCCTGTACTAAGGGCCCCAGACTTTGACAAACCGTTCCTAGTAACCACAGATTCATCCGAGCTTGGTGTGGGAGCAGTTTTAATGCAGAAAGGACCTGATCAAGAATTCCACCCTGTAGTGTTTCTCAGCAAAAAACTGTCTGAGAGGGAAAGCCACTGGTCAGTCACTGAAAAAGAATGTTACGCCATTGTCTACGCTCTGGAAAAGCTACGCCCATATGTTTGGGGACGGCATTTCCACCTGCAAACCGACCATGCTGCACTGAAGTGGCTTCACACCGTCAAAGAAACTAACAAAAAACTTCTTCGGTGGAGTTTAGCTCTCCAAGATTTTGATTTCGACATCCAACACATCTCAGGAGCTTCTAACAAAGTGGCTGATGCACTCTCCCATGAAAGTTTCCCAGAATCAACTGGTTAAAATCGTCCTTGAGATGTGGAAAATATTGTTAGTCTTTATGTACTTGGTAGTATATTTAGAGATGCATGTGTCTTATTAACTCTGTTTTTCCTAGAGCTCCAGGAAGAAATCCCAGCCAATGTTTCACCCTAGCTGAGATTTGGGGGGCGTGTCATAAATATAAAGGGAAGGGTAAACCCCTTTGAAATCCCTCCTGGCCAGGGGAAAGCTCCTCTCACCTGTAAAGGGTTAAGAAGCTAAAGGTAACCTCGCTGGCACCTGACCAAAATGACCAATGAGGATACAAGATACTTTCAAAAGCTGGGAGGAGGGAGAGAAACAAAGGGTCTGTGTCTGTCTGTATGCTGGTCTTTGCCAGGGATAGACCAGGAATGGAGTCTTAGAACTTTTAGTAAGTAATCTAGCTAGGTATGTGTTAGATTATGATTTCTTTAAATGGCTGAGAAAAGAATTGTGCTGAATAGAATAACTATTTCTGTCTGTGTATCTTTTTTGTAACTTAAGGTTTTGCCTAGAGGGGTTCTCTATGTTTTTGAATCTAATTACCCTGTAAGATATCTACCATCCTGATTTTACAGGGGGGATTTCTTCATTTCTATTTACTTCTATTTTTTATTAAAAGTCTTCTTGTAAAAAACTGAATGCTTTTTCATTGTTCTCAGATCCAAGGGTTTGGGTCTGTGGTCACCTATGCAAATTGCTGAGGCTTTTTATCCAACATTTTCCAGGAAAGGGGGGGTGCAAGTGTTGGGAGGATTGTGCATTGTTCTTAAGATCCAAGGGTCTGGGTCTGTAGTCAGCTAGGCAAATTGGTGAGGCTTTTTACCAAACCTTGTCCAGGAAGTGGGGTGCAGGGTTTTGGGAAGTATTTTGGGGGGAAAGACGCGTCCAAACAGCTCTTCCCCAGTAACTAGTATTAGTTTGGTGGTGGTAGCGGCCAGTCCAAGGACAACGGGGGGAATATTTTGTACCTTGGGGAAGTTTTTGACCTAAGCTGGTAAAGATAAGCTTAGGAGGTTTTTCATGCAGGTCCCCACATCTGTACCCTAGAGTTCAGAGTGGGGGAGGAACCTGGAGGGGGGTGAGGGAGTGAGAGAACCTGGATTTGTGCAGGAAATGGCCTAACTTCATTATCATGCACATTGTATAAAGAGTTGTCACTTTGGATGGGCTATCACCAGCAGGAGAGTGAATTTGTGTGGGGGGGTGGAGGGTGAGAAAACCTGGATTTGTGCTGGAAATGGCCTAACCTGATGATTACTTTAGATAAGCTATTACCAGCAGGACAGTTGGGTGGGAGGAGGTATTGTTTCATATTCTCTGTGTATATATAAAGTCTGCTGCAGTTTCCACGGTATGCATCTGATGAAGTGAGCTGTAGCTCACGAAAGCTCATGCTCAAATAAACTGGTTAGTCTCTAAGGTGCCACAAGTACTCCTTTTCTTTTTGCGAATACAGACTAACACGGCTGTTACTCTGAAACCTGTCTTTACCGAAGGAGCTTCCATAGCCTCCCTAGGCAGTCTGTTCTATTGTCCTACTGTTCTTACAGTTAGGAAGTTTTTTTCCTGAGATTTAATCTAAATCTGCTATGCTGTAGTTTGAACTCATTGCCTCTTGTCCTGCCCCCTGTGGCAAAAGAGAACAACTTTTCTCCATTTTTTTTTTGTGGCAGCCTTTCAAGTATCTGAAGATGGCTATCATATCCCCCCTTAATCTCTTCTTATCCAAACTAAAGAGACCCAGTTCCTTCAGCCTTTGCTCATATCGCTTGCATTCTATCCCTTTTATCATATTTGTTGCTCACCTCTGGATGCTTTCCAGTTTCTCTACATCTTTTCTATGGATTGGTTACCAAAATTGGACACAGTACTCCAACTGAGGCCTAACCAGAACTGAGTAGAGCAGTACTATCACCTCCTATGAGTTGCACGGTACGCCTGTGTTACTGCAACCTAAAATTACATTTGCGTTATGGATGTTTTGTTTTTGTTTTGTTTGGGGTTGTTTTTTTGGCGGGGAATTGCAACAGCGGGGAATTGCAACAGCATTGCATTGCTGACTCATGTTGATATTGTGATTCACCACAACTCCCAGATCCTTCTTCGCTGTGCTGCTAAGCCAATTATCCACCATTGTGCATTTGTTTTTTTCTTCATGGGTAGTACCTTACTTTTGTCTTTGTTGAGTTTCATTTTGTTGTTTCTAGCTCAGCTCTCCAGTTTATCTAGATCCTTCTGAATCTTAGCTTTATCCTCCAAAGTGTTGGCAACCCCCCACTCCCCACATCTGCAAATGTGTCATTGTGTCACCTGCAAACTTGATCAGTATGCCTTCTCTTCCTACATCCAGGTCATTAATAAAGATGTCTGGACCCAGAACAGATCCCTGTGGAACACCACTTGAGACCTCCCTCCAATCTGACATCATTCCATTAATAGCTACTTTTTGTTTGCAGTTGTCTAACCAATTATGTATCCATCCACTTAATTCTGGTTTCACTGAGTCTACATTTTTCCAGCTTACTTATCAGAATGTCTTGTGGGACTGTGCCAAAAGCCTTGATGAAGTCCAGATATATTATGTCCACCACATTTCCCCCTATCCAGCAAACCAGTTACACTGTTGAAGGAAATCAAGCTGGTTTGGCATGATTTGTTCTTAGTAAATCCATGCTGGCTGCTAGTGATTACTCCTTCATCCTCCAGGTATTTGCAAATTTAATGTTTTATACATTATTCTAGTAGCTTCCCAGGTATTGAAGTCAGACTGACAGGCCTATAGTTCCCGAGCTCCTCCTCACAAACCTCCCCTGCCCCCCCACCCCGCGCTTTTTAAAAAGACGGACACCACATTAGCCCTTCTCCAGTCTTCCAGAACCTCTCCTATCATCGATGAGTTTGCAAATATTATTGCCAATGGCTCTGAGATTTCTTCAGCTAATTCCTTTAAGGTTTTATTTGTAAAATTGAGCTTGAGGGGAGGCAGAGTTGCCTAGTGGATAGAGCACTGGGCTGACTTGGGAGACCTGGTTCTGCCACTGGCTTCTCTGCCCTCCTTTTTGAAGCACTTTGAGATATACTGATAAGTATTATATGTAGAATATAAGAATATTATTATTGTTCATTGATCTTCAAAATTATTTTCAGCATTTAGGTAATGGAAACCATTGTTCTCAACATGGAAAATCAAAGTGGGTTACTGTTTCCTCCATCACACAGTGATGATGGTATTGTATCCGCAGTAGCAGCTCAGTAAGTGATGAGTCCAGAGGCCATCTATTCACCATACCTCTGGCCCAGCGCACCTCTATCTCCAGCTAGGACTCTGCCACTAGGACAGTGCCCAAGAGCTACTTGGGGATATCAGGGCTCTAAACCACAGAATTTTAGAGCAAGTGTATTAAAAAGAAAATCTGTACTTGATTATGAATTGGCAGTGTGCTCCCTGAACCATGCCCTCTGATTTCTAAACTGTTTCAATCAGGACAGTTATTACAGGAAATGGGGAGGTAGTGCCCTCTCTAGTGAATTCCCACTGCTTCAGTTCTGGGAGGAGCTGGGAGCACTCTGATTTGTTGCTGGCCCTTCCCCATTGAATCAGTCTGAGGTGGAAGGAGAGAATACCTCTGGTTGCTCCACTGCCTACTCCCCAGCTGAGTTCTAGGTGTCCCAGGAGAGCAGAACAGGAGCATAGTAGGTTCTGCCTGAACTTAGGGAAAGACTTACAATATCAGTTGTGGGAGCCTGACTCTTTTGAAATAACATACTCAACCAACCCTTATGCAGTTGGACACCACTGATCTAGGAGGTGAACCTTTTAAAGAGCATCTTATCTGCCTCCTCTAGCAACGGTGTTAGCCGTAACACAGCCAGAACCAAGGCTGGGGACGTGTCTGCAAACATTTGGAGCGTAAGAAGAAAATAATACAATTGGTTTTGCTGTGTTGTTTCTTGAAGTGGATAGGGTAGGAGTGAATATCATTTCTCCTACTCCATGCATGTACACCCCCTCTTCCAATATGTTTTGCTGTAGGAGTGAGCCTCATGGAATTAGTGTGAAATAAGCAGTGGGTCTTTCCTACACATTTGCTTAGGTTGGACCCAACTTTCCAACCTACAGCTGGGCAAATAGCAAATGTTTTAGTTCTTTGACAATTTTGAAAAATAAAAAACAAATGTTTTTTGAATTGGACCAAAAATGTTCAATTTTGTAGTGTTCAGTTAAACAAAGAGTTGTGAAATTTTGTTTCAGGTCAAATGCAATTTTTTTTAAAAAAATTAATGTTTTCTGTTATCTACCATTTCAAACATGTTCAATTTTGAAACAGTAATTTCAAACCAAAACAATCAAAATACTTAATTTCAAAAATGTCAAAATGAAACATTTAGATTTTTTGTTTAATATTTCTTTTTCAAAAAGAAAAATTTGACTAAACTGACACAAATTGGCAAAAACTTTGGGAGCTGCCAAATCTGCATTTTTTGCCAAAAAGGTTTCTGCTGAAAAATATGATCCAGCTCTGTTCCAATCTCTTTTGTAGGCAGGTTGGATTGAATGAGGTGAGATCTTCCTCTTTTGTGTAATGGTGAGAGCCTTATATTTGGGGGGCACTAATCTCTGGGGAGTCATAGATAGGGAATACTAGAAATGGGTGAATATCACGTGGGAGATGAGAAATTTACCAGTCAGGAGAGTTGAGACAAGTTGGGGATAATGGGAAGTGTATGTGTTCTCCCCACTGTTCTATTTGGATCGGATTTGATGTTTTCAACCACAGGCACAAGTGTAATCGGCTAAGTTGATTTCTTTCTGCCATGTATGAATTTATCAAACTCTTCCCCTATATTTGGGGTGCAGTGGGAAGGAATACAAGGAAGGGTCAGTACCTTCTGGAGGTAGAAGACAAATGAGGTTAGCCGGTTGGAGAGAGTGTGGAGGGAGAGGGAGTGTGGATTTATTGCCTGCTCCACCTTTCCCCACCCAATGATTGTCAGTAGGCCTGTGGATATTAGTAGAATCTACATTGTGGCCTGCCAACCTAATGGAACATCTTTCCTGTCTTGAAATTATTAGTGATCAAAGACTAAACTTTTGTATCCAAATGTCACTGAACATTTGAGAAGTTCAGAACCAGATCCAAATCTGAATAGTACAAAACCAAACTTGCCTTGAACCTGTTTATCTCTGGCATGAAACAACTAAATGCTGAAATTTTGTCTTAGCTTACTATTTTACATAATTAATTTACAGAGTGTCCACCACCAAATCATCATTATCTGGGTAGCTATATGCAAATGATCATTAAAAACTATAAATTTTGGCAGAATGGCCACTTATCAACAAGCTGACAAATGAAGAAAATGATGGGAAACTCAGACTTTAGTTAGTCACACAAATCAAAACCTTTCTTCCTAGCTGATGCAAAACTGGAAACAATGGCAAAAGCAAAGTTTATATTAACCTTTCTCCTGGGATAATCTCCTTGTTGATAACACTACCCCAGATAAAGAAGGCCACAAGGCATTGTAACTGATAAAATGGAGACCTTAATGTTTTTAGTGGGTCAACTACTCCCACACAAACAGCGACAGAAGGAATACGTCATCTACACAACATCTTCATCAGTGATCACCCCCACAGAGAGGTTAGCAATGCCAGTATGTGGTACCAATCCTTACCAGGAATTGTGGAGTAGAACAATATGAAACCTTGGTAACAAAACCACAAGAAACTCTGTCTGGTTTGCTGTTTGGGGTTTTTTTACACAAGCAAAACTCTTTTAGATTTACACTAATCTTTCACAAGCAAGTCTTAAGGGGTGATGGAAACAGTGGTCAGTTATTTCTTCACCCTCCAGGTGCCAGTGGGGTGCAACTAGAGCTGAGCGAATAACTGATTATTTTGCTTCAGTGGCTAAAACAAAAATCTGAAAGAAAATAGCCATTTTGGATCAAACCAAAATATTCTGTTCAATCCCAAAACAATTTTTCCCAGTTTTTCATTTTGTTTCACTACATTTCTAACGTTTCTGATGGGGTCGTTTTTACTTCTTTTTTTTCCCTTTTAAATAAACCCACCTCCACTTCTAATCAAACATGGTTTCAAAAACAAAAAGATGTAATATTTCAATTTTAATTTTTATGAAATTGTTTTCTTTGGCTAAAACTATTCACTTAGTGTGACCTGAATTCAATAACAGTTCTGTGAAACTGAAAAATGTATTTTTGGCAAATAAACTACTATTTGCCAAAGAAATTCACCCCATTGTAGAGGCAACCGAGGCAACCGCTTCTGCAGGAGAAGAGCAAGCAGGAATACTCACTGATCTCAATCTCCACATCAACTATCTTCAAGGAAGTGAGTGACTTATATCTTCAAAGTGTGTTTTCCCTCCAAAATGTATTTAATACCAAAAGTTTGGATAATCATCAGATAAGTAGTTCAATATTCAAGGCTTAACCAAAACTTCTGAACCTTAGAAGATTCACCCATAACTCCTTCGAAGCCAGTTTTCTTTTCAGCACTATTGCCTATTATTCCATTTGATTCTTTATCTTAGTCACTTTTGCTTTGATGTTGACGTTTGTTAAATGTCTTTTGAAAATGTGAGTAAACTAGTTTTCCTGAATTTTCCATATTTGTCATAGCCATTATGTCTTCAAAGAACCCCAGCTGGTTACTTATGCATGACCTCCTCGGCCTCAATCCATGCTGACTATCCTTAATCAAATTGTGTTTTTTCAGTTGCCTCCCTCTTTCCTGCACACCACATCTCTTGGCATAGTTTCCAAGATTCTTACTAGAGATGATACAAAATGTACAGGTCTATAGAGGCTTGTGGTTAGTCTGTTAACACATAAAAATAATGGAGTTGTGTGACATTTTCTCCCTTCTTAGGAATCTCTTTGCCTCAAAATATTCCCAATAAATTAAGCATAACAAACTAAATACCTCAATACAAGAGAAGACTTCTGAACGAATTTCACTTGGAAAATGCCTCTAAGACTATCAATTAGCCTTCATTTAATATATTTGAAGTTCCTTAAACCTTTCTAGTATAGCATTCCTTGGAACATACTTTTGTGCTCATACTGTGCTTCTTTGAAATGACTGTTGTAAGCAAGAAAAACTCATTTTTTAAAATCATTATATACCCACAGCATGATGACAATATGAGAAAGACAGAAGTCAAAATGTAGAATCATAGTTTCATAATGGATTTTCTGTTTATCGGTTTTTTTCCTCTAACAACTTGCCTTTTCAGCAGTTGATTGATATCTGTTGGGAATCAGATACTCTTCTGATTCAGCAATGTTAGATTTCTGCCTGCAGCATTCGGGGGGGGGGGGGGGGGTGGGAGGAAGAGAGGGAGGGCGGGCATGCTCACACACACTCTTTGTATGTGAATATAAACACCGATTTTTATTTTAAAACCCACCAATTAATATTGGTCACATGAACACATTTTAGATTTGTGTCATTCCCTTCAAACAAAGGGGTCCAGAACAATGAAGTCTAGTGTGCATCATTAGACATTGCTTTGAGTAGGAATTGGTATAGGGTCACGCCCGGTGGAGCTCCCCAGTTCCCAAGGGAGTGTGTGAACCATAGCATCTCTGACCCAGTGTGCAGGGTGGACAGGTCCATGTGCACACTCCTTTCTGCTTCTCATTGGTACATTAAAGAGAGAGCAGCCACTGAGCTCCACTGAATGTAGGTGTAACCCTGGCAATGGCACAGGCATGGTGGTTCAATCTGGACAATGCATACTCCCTAATAATATTATTTCCTGGTAGATATCTATCCCCCCATTTTTTACTTCAAATAACTTTCCCTAAGTGAAACTATTCATGAACAGACTCTGTCAGGCAATCCTACAGCAGCTCATTTTCTACATGGCATGTTGGAATACAATAATGAAATTCTGTGCTTTCACATTGGGCAAGAAGGGCATCAAAACATCACACAAATCTTGACTTCTGAGCAGGCCTTCTCAGGAGGTGTGAAGCCAATGCAAACAACTCCTCTGTGGCTGCTTATACAGTCCATGAAGACTCGGAATTGTTTTTATGAAAAAATAGTTCAGTCATACTATATCTTTGATAGTCTCTCTCTCTTTGTTGATAGCAGCTCAGGGTATGCTTTGCACCTCTGTTGAATCCTTAGTGCCACTGAGCTCCAGAAACTGCACACACTCAGTAGTCTCTATGAATAGAAGGAAGGACCATAATACTGAGCAATCAAACTCCTTATCATCCACACAGTTTTAACTGGTGGATTACACTGGGACTGTCTCTGATCCCAGTGGGGAGGACCCAAGGAAGTGAGACCTTCCTTCTGTTCTTTCCCTGCCACATATAAGAGCCAGGAACAAGCTGACCCACTGAGGGCAGAAGCATATAGCTGGTCATTGATGTCTGATGTCCACACACTCCTGTGAACTGACCAACATAGCTCCATCAGCACAGGCTAAGCACAGAAGCCAGCAGTGAAAGAAAAAAGCCAGCACTGGCAGGGTGGGGAAATAGCAGGCACTTGTGTTTAGAGAACAATGCGACAATATAAATACAATTAGACTTGCTAGCAAGAAGCAGATTGTGTGGGGTGCCTAATTCACAGAGTACCGTAACCCTTTATCTCTGTGTACTTTTACCCCTCCTGGGCCTCCTTCAAAAGCTTTCTATTAGTGAGGAACTCAGCGTATATATCCTTGCATTCCCTTGTCAAATTGACACATCTGGAACTTTGCTTTCAAGCTCTCTATATCCAGACTATTCCTTTTATTTCTCCAAGTGGTAGTCATCAGAGAGAAACCCTCTCTGTGTTAGCATTGCTTCATGGTATTGAAACTATGTAAGAACTGATTTTCTTCAAGTTCTTGAAGTTGCCCTGTGCTTTGGTGAAAATGTTTAGGTACTTCTCCTCACTAATTGGGCAACCCTTTAACTCAGGAGAAGATTTGACTTTCTACAATGCCAAATTCTTCATAGAGCTCATCCATCTCCACTTCTTCCATGCTGCAAGCATGAACAGCTTCAGAAAATTCTTCAAAGCTGATGGGATTTTTCAAGAGCTAACTTGGACATTGCTTTGTTAGCTGTCTTCAGAGAAGTCATACCTGTTATGGATATATCTTTTTACTCTTCCATAAGAGATCATAAAGTCCTTTTTACACTTCCAGTAACATTTTGAGTAAGTTTCTTGATTTTAGAATTCAATGTGTATCCAAAGAACTTGTCCCTCATCCTTCTCTCCAGTTTCATATTTGTTGCATTTATGACTAAACTAAAACATTTGGTTTCTAAAGCCTCAGTACCGTCAGTGAATAGCTTCAGAGCATGGCTCAGAAAGAGAAAATATAGTTCACCTCATTGGCAGTCCCCTCATCTCCAAAGAACTTCCAAATTATTTTGGGACTCTCCTCCTCTCCTAAACTCTGGAAATAGCTAGTTAGTGGTTTCTAGCAGTTCAGTAATCTGTTGGTCACCTGTTAATCTGCCTCAATAGATTGCACTCTTCCATCTCAACAAAGACACAAATCTCTTTAAAATGTTATGTTCTGGTAGCAGAAAGTGAGAGTAAATCTTTCAAATTAAATGGTCTACATCAACATCAAGTTTTCCTGCAGCATGCTCCATTGCATTATGAAAAATGCATGCTAAGCAGTTGGCTGCTGTATTGTCCTCTTTGGCATTTTTCAGTTTCTGGTAAACACTGTTATGCTTCCCATAATTTACATTGACATTATCAGCTGCTGACAGCTTCTCCAGAGTGAGGTCAAAAGCCTTGAGTTTTGCAAATATTTCTGTGGCACTGGCTTGCACATTTTTCTGATGATCACTATAAAAATCCAGGAAAAAGTGTTGTATCCCTTTTTCAAAACTGAAATACCTTAAGACTAATGGAAAACACATTGTTTCTCTCTTATTTGAAGCATCAGTGGCCAAAGAAAAATATAGCTCATTAGATTTAATATATTCTAAATGCTCCTGAACTGAATATGGGGCTAAACATTCTTCCTCAGTGCTTTTGTTTGGGTTTTTCTGCAAGTCAAGTTTTTAGCCACAGACGTGTCCTGGAAAATAGTTTTCAGCATGGTGACTGTAAAAAAACCTTGGAGATGATGTTGCCTTTATCAGACACAGTGGGAAAACTGATTGTTTCCTGATTCACAAGCTATCTGTATGGGCATAGTAGTGATCCTGATTAATTTCCCAACAGGTATCAAGATTTCATAAAGAATCAGAGATTATCTTGATTCAGATAGACAGGTAGGTGTTCCCATACTATGGGGCAGGCATTGTATGAGAACCTAAAGAGAACAATACGAAGAGCCCCAGTCAGGCCCCAAGAAGCTGCTTCTTTTTGACTCTGGTATGCAAAATATTGGCTTCAGTGAAATTCACACCATCTTACACCAGATCTGAATCTGAACCTTTGCTCTGAGTGAAACCTAAAATCCCCTTTGGTTATGTTGCTACTTGCTACCCTTTTCTGCAATGGAGGCACTACATGTGGGGCCCATTGAGATGATCATAACATGAGCCAGACCTTCCAGTGGCTCTGAAAGGTCTCAGTAATGTGTATTTAAGGTAAATGGGTTATTCTGAAATACAGCCATGTTTTATAATGTGCTGTTTCCACCCTGCCTAGTTGTGGAGGCAATGGTGCCACAGAAGTGCTGATACCAGATGCAGAAGTTCTGCTGGAAAGGGATTTCTCCCACAATGCACTGTTAGAGACAGTTTCATTATTGGCAGCCTATCCAGCCCAGCAGTGAACTGTAAGCCGTATATGTTTCTCCTCTGCATTTTTTTAGAGCATGAGCATCACCAATGACTTTGATAAACACAATGTATTGATGCATCTGATGGAGCCACATGTTTTACTTGGGAGAGTCAAGTGTGGCAGGCTCTGGAGTCTGGGTTTAAGAATCTTTAAGTACATTGTCTGTTACTGTTTTGTTCACAAAATTGATGACAAACAGACATGGGTTCCTGATAGAGTCTGATATTACTTTTTAATATTAGGGCCTCAGTTTAGGAGACCATCTGTTCTAACAGCCTGTCAGCATCTCCTTCAGCCACCAGGACCCTGTCCTTGGCCTTGATACACAAAATTACCTTTCTAATTCAGATTTGTCTCCATCCAGTCAATTTCAGTCCTGTATTTTAGCCTGCCTCTCTCTCTCTCTCTCTCTCTGTCTTACCTCCATTTTAAACTTAACATGACAAAAAATGGAACTGCTGTCCTCTTAAGCGCTTCCTGTATTTTCCTTTACTGATGAAACATCATCATCTTTCCTGTCAGTCATTCAGACCATTAACTTGTGAGTAGTCTTTGATTCTTCCCTCTCCTCTGCCCCCACATCAGTCTGTGATTTGCTCTCTAGAGTTTCTGTGCTTCCTGAAAAACTCCAGTTCCTCATTGTAATCTCATCTTTTGATTACTGTAACCTCCTTTCTGCTGGCTTCCCAATCCCTGACAGACTGCAGCACAAGCCAGCTTAGCTCTCTGCATCAGAGTCTAACCAGCTGTTAGTCCTATCAAAGTATTGGCTGGCTTTCTGGTTTGCAGCCTCAAACAAAAAATCACAGGGAAAGATAGCTGCTGCAACTGGTCCAGCTGTGCATGCTGAATGGTCAGAAAGACATGGAGCATGGGCCCACCCTCCCTCTGTGTGGGCCTGCCACTGCCGGCATCACTCTGCATGTTTGTACCACACACACCCCTTCTGCCCGGCATCTTCCTGTATCCAGGATCTCCTCCCCTCTCCTCTCCTTTTCACCACACAAACCCATGTCCAATGCTAAGTCCCTGGCTCTCACAGACCTTGGGAGACAGGTCAGTCCTCGCTTACAGACAGCCCCCCAACCTGAAGCAATACTCACCAGCAACCACACATCGCACAACAAAAACACTAACCCAAGAACCAAACCTTGCAACAAACCCCAGTGCCAACTATGTCTGCATATCTATTCAAGGGACACCATTATAAGACCTAACCACATCAGCCACACCATCAGGGGCTCGTTCACCTGCACATCTAACAATGTGATATGTGCCAGCAATGCCCCTCTGCCATGTACCTTGGCCAAACAGGACAGTGTCTACGCAAAAGAATAAATGGACACAAATCTGACATCAGGAATTACAACATTCAAAAACCAGTAGGAGAACACTTCAATCTCCCTGTCACTCAATAACAGACTTAAAAGAGGCAGTTCTTCAACAAAAAAACTTCAAAAACAGACTCCAACGAGAAACTGCAGAACTGGAATTAATTTGCAAACTGGACACCATCAAATTTGGCTTGAATAGAGACTGGGAGTGGATGGGTCACTACAGAAACTAAATCAATTTGTTAGTCTCTAAGGTGCCACAAATACTCCTCATTGTTTTTACAAAAACTAATTTCTCCTTGCTAAATACTCACACCTTCTTGTCAACTGTTTCAAAGGGGCCACTTTGTTTACATTGGCCTCACTAACACTAAAAAAGTGATTTCCACTCTTTGTCAACAGTTGAGAATTGCCTACTTTCAACTTAAATTGAATTGGCTCGTTAGCACTGACCCCCCCCCACACACACACACTTGGTAAAGCAACTCCCATCTTTTCATATGCTGTATATTTATACCTCCCTACTGTATGTTCCACTCCATGCATCTGATGAAGTGGGTTTTAGCCCACGAAAGCTTATGCCCAAATAAATTTGTTAGTCTCTAAAGTGCCACAAGGACTCCTCATTATTTTTGCTGCTACAGACTAACACGGTTACCACTCTGAAATCTAGAGGACAGAGACAGTTCTCCACAAAACTAGGACTGTCCCGCTTTAAACTGGACGAATGAGCTCCCCACTCCCACCCCAAAATTTCCCCAAATGTGTCTGCCCTCAAGTGGCCAGCCCTCTCCTGCTACATTTAGAGAAGTTATTAAGTTCTCTGTTCCCTTTTAAAGAAACAGTACATCAGCAGCTTACCACCTTCCTGGTGTTAACAAACTCTATTTTAATCAAAGGACTGACTGGTTTGTAGTAGAAAGTAAAATAGTGTATGAATCAAAAGTCATAGGTCGTGATACAAAGAAGAAGGAATAAAGGTTAGAAAGAGTTATAAACAAACAAAAGTAGAAATACACTTGTAAGACTAAAACTTAATTGTAAAGAGTAACAGTCTTTGTCTCAGCAGGTTTCTCACTTTCCAGAGATTTCAACCCCCTTGGTTGAAGGACCCATCTTTCTGTGATCTCAATGGCTCTGGCCTCTTTAGTCCTTCACATGATGGATAACTTGGGGGTTCTCTGCCCCTCCCTTTAAATCCAGTAAACCTTTGAAAAGCATATCTCTCAAAATTCATTGACCCTTTTTTTAAGAGGCAGGAAGACTTCCTAGTGTCCCATCTCCATCCTCTGTTGAGATTGTTAAGTGATCATCTTTTCCCCAACTGCTGTACTGATGGCTTTGTTTATCTTGCATGTAAATATTCCTTCATTGTGTCTGCCTGATGACCAGGCTGGTCACACAAGCAAATACACAGCCCTTTGGGATCTGTACATGCTGACTGCCCAACTGTCTTGTAAACTTTCTGTTTACTGCACATGTAAATTGCACTCCCATTGTCATTGGTCAGTCCAGCTTCCTTTGTATGCAAGACCTTGGCAAACCAGTTTTTACTTCATTAAAAACAGAATTTAAAAAATAATATCAGAAAATATCCGTAACTCCACACATAGTATTAGATACAAATATTTTATCAATGTGTCATTAGTTTTCCTATGATATATTACATGACCCTTTTTAAATAAAGATCATGACATCAATGAATTTGGGCACACTGGTAAAGCCAGCTGAAACTCACTGCTAGAGACCAGGCAGCCTCTTGCCCTCTGGTGATGGCATGCTCTTACGGTCACACGAAAAGATAGCATTGAGTGGAGATCCTGTGTAAAACTCAAGAGATTCACATGGTTTTAATCGCAGCCTGGGTAAACATCTATGGTTAGGCCTGAGTTTGACTTTTGTTTTGGATTCAAATCTGAAAACTCAAAATAAACCTTAGTTAGTAGAAACTTAGACAAGGTGAAACTGACAAAATCCTTCCAACAGAAATGTCATGTTTTGCATAGCTTTAAGGTCCCAGCCTGCATGGGATTAGTCACAAGTGCAAATGATTGTGAATAAAGCAGCGTGATGGGGTATATAAACCACATGCTGTGTACTGAAGGGGCTAAAGAGCAGCTTTGGGACTAAATGGGTCCCACTCCACCAGATCTCTAGAGCCTGCTCCAGATAGAGGAGGAGTTTAAAAGAGCCATGTAGCCCAGAAAGCAGGGGTGGAGCAAGAACAGGAACAGACAGAATATAGGGATGGGGTATGGACCCATCCTGAGATCTCTGAGCACAGGCATAGTGGGAGACCTTGCGGCAGGGAAGGGGGGGTCCACTAGCATCTGTTACCCCGGGCCTAGGAGACGAGACTAGTTTGTCCTTAAGGATTAAAGAACCTTTTCCTCTATCCTTTCTTGGATTGTTTGTGAGACAGTGACCATGTCCTGGACTTGGAGAGTAAGTGGTAGGAAATGGCCCAGGGAGGCAACCTTGCAGCACTTTTTAGTGTTTGATATTGCTGCCACTTGTAGGGCCCTCAGTCAGAGCCTGGTAGAGAGGGAGGGCCCAGGCTCCTCTACCCACCAGCTCTACAATCCCACCTTGACATTAGGGAGGTAAAGACACTGTAATCCCTGAAGTAAGGGTGTGAGGCCTGTGGGGGCCTGGACTTGGGATGGAAACGCCTTTGTGGGGATGTTGGACTTCTATACTTTTTCGGACTCTTACCCAGAAAGAGGTAGACATCAGTGATGACCTGGCTGAAGGGCCAAGTTACTGTCTACTGGAGGAGAGACCATCACCATGCTGGAGTGACCACAGGCAGGGAATGCTAGAGACAGGGGAGAGTTGTGACTCAGGGATCCAACCACTAGGGAGTACCACTGGTGAGCCCAGTCATATCACAAGCAGTCATCCCAAATTCATGACACTAAAAGGTGTATAAGGCCCCCTCCCACAAAAAAGTTAGATCATTCTGCCTTTCACTTGCTAACATTCTCATTCATACAAATCTATCTATAGAAAGATAAGTCAAAGCTGTGATTGGTCATTATAGTTTTGATATTAAAAATGCATAGCAGTCTGGTGAACAAATATTAATTTGTTTCAGTTTCAAAAAGTTTCTGCATGAGAGGTCAGGACTGTAACTTTTTGAACATAATCTTTATGTAAAAGAGAACCATTAAATGTTCTCTTGCATGTAGCTGGTTATTCTTGAACTTATGAATAATCAATTAGATGTTTCATTTCACCATATTCAATATAGATTTTTGCTCCCTAGAGATGAAAGCAACATTTTTTTTCTGCTCAGCATAACATTCCATTGAAGAGTTAAGAGAGGAATATTCTATTAGATTAAAACATGGATATTATTCCTGGATGGATAAATTATGAATGAATTTTCATCACTATGTGCTGATCTAGGGCTTCTCTAATTTCAACCAGTTAAAATGACTGGTTAGCAACAGCACGAGCAGAAACAGCAGACCTGATTCATCTGTCAAGAGGAGATGAAGTGTAACATCATTGATTTCAGTGGAGTTACTCCTAATTTAGATTAATGTTAGTTAAACATTAGGACAATCAGAGGACTGGAAGGGACCTCAAGAGGTCTTCTACTTCAGTCCTCTGAACTAAAGGCAGGAATAAGTATTATCTAGACCATCCTGACAAGTGTTTGTCTAATCTGCTCTTAAAAATCTCCAATGATAGAGATTCCACAACCTCCCTGGGCAATTTATTCCTCTGCTTAACTACCCGGACAGTTAGGAAGTTTTTCCTAATGTCCAATCTAAACCACCCTTGCTGCAATTTAAACCCATTGCTTTTTGTCTTATCCTCAGAGGTTAACGAGAACAATTTTTCTCCCTCCTCCTTGTAACAGCCTTTTATGTATTTGAAAACTGTTATGTCTTCTCTTCTCCAGACTAAACAAACTTAATTTTTTCAATCTTCCCTCACAGGTCATGTTTTCTAGACCTTTAATCATTTTTGTTGCTCTTAATTAGGCCAAGCAACTCAGGGTGGATTGTTTTAATTGTTATGTACATTTATTGTATTAAGGAAAACAAGAGAAACTAATTCACAACTCAAGTGAAATAAGAAAAAAAGAGCAAAAGTAAGTAAAAGATAAAGTTGTATGAATCACATCACTGTGACCCAAGAACCTGTTAATGCTAACTTGCAAGGGGTGCAGAAGAGTTACAGGTACCTCTTAGTCTGGCAAGTACATTCTAGTTCAACAAAGAGTTTCATGTGAGGTCTCAAATAATATTCGGAGTCATACTGGTCAACAGTATCATTGCGAAGTGCATGTACAGATGTTGTGTAAGGAGTTACACACTGAAAATTCTATTCTTAAACGTCTTTGTCTAGGGACTGGTCACCAGCAAAGATGGAAAACAAGTTTGCTTTCAGACGAGAAATGCTCATTTAGCTGGCGGTTTACAAGTAAATAAAGTATTCTATAGTTCACAATGGATCTCCTATCACCAGACTGAACAGAATGTTAATGAAGGATAGTAAAAACTTCAAAGGTAGAAAAGTAACAGGAAGAAGCAAACACAGAAGTCAAGGGGGATGAGAACCCAATCTTGAGGTACTCATCAAAGGTTGCTTGTGTATATTGGGGGACAATGGAGACATCCTGGCATCCCTCACTGAGGAAGTGAATGAACAGCACTTTTACTTCATGAAAAAAGGGTCACAACCAGACTTGGCTGAAAACTCTGGAGAGAATTTTGGGTGAGAAAAGCTTCTGTAGACGGAAGGTGAACCTGTTAGTTAAGTTTAGTTTCTAGAAAGTGTGTTATGATTTTGTTTTATATGTAGCCATTTGTTTCCAATATTCTTACTCACTATTACTCGCGTCTCTAATGTTTGATAATAAACTTATTCTTGCTTTCACTATAAATATATCTAAGTGCTATGGTGTTAAGCAAAGTGCTGGCCCTGACTTAAATTTTATAAGCTGGTGTGTACTGTTCCTTTGGGGACAGTGGGCCTGGTAATTCTGTGAGTGTTCAGTGGATAAGGGGATGGACACTGTAGGAAATGCTCCAGAGACTCGAGGATTCGTGTGCATCTATCACTTACCTGCACAGAGAGAGCAAGGCCTGTGGAGGCCTGGAAGGTCATGCTTGTGCTGCCAGAGGATGGTGGTTTCAGGGAGCTGATCTACAGCAGGCCTAGAAAATACTTCCTCACGCTAAGGGCAGGTAGTGGTGAGGTGCTTCACAACTCTGGTTACCCTGGGGGAGCATCACAATCATCACACAATATTTATTTAATGGTTTGTGTTGTAAGAAAAAGGACCAAAGCAAAGTGAGACAAACAATTAGAGAGAAAAAATGATACAGTCGGAACTTAACATCTCAAGACAAGAAATACCCCACAGAGCCAGAAAATTGTCCTCATACAGAACTGATAATTCACTCCTCTCTCCACATCAACATAGGTCCCTGTACACATCGCCATTCCACAGTTATCTATTAACCCAAAACCTTTGGAACTAGACTGTCAGTTTACAATCTACTGTGAGTAGAGGAAAGAGGGACTAGCAATTCTGAGTAGCACAGTTCCCTTGCAGGCTCATTCCTTGCTCCAGGAAGGGAAGTAATCCACTACTGATTTAGATCAGTAACAGATTATGCTCCCTCAATATCAACTCAGATCCATTGGCTGGCACAGTGGGGTGAGTGGAGTTAAGGTTTCAGTCATGCCTCACTTTGCCTTCTTGTATTTGTGTGAGTGGGGGGTGGCAGCCCCACAGAGAATAGGCAATGGAGGAGTGTAGAGATGCATTTCACAAACTCTTATTATCTTTATGCAGACACACAGGGCAAGTCACAATCTTGTCCTTCACCAGTAAGTAAAAACTTTGGTTTGGTGAGCTCCAATACAAATAATACTAGTTGAAATAAAAGATACATTCCTAGTAAGTTAATTCTTCATTAAATACATGTATAGTATGTTTTTAATAGCAGCACTATATTAAAAAGGAGTTTGGTTTTACGAGTCAGTCAGTGAATTAATAGACATCTTGAATAGAAGACAGTGACTGATTATTTTATAAAGGTTGCTGAAGACTCTAGAGTCAGATTCTGAGGTGGTGTGAGTTGTTATAGCTCCATTAAAGTCAATAGAGCTATAACAATTTACCCCAGTTGATGATGTCCCCTTCTCTGCGTTTAAGGTAATCATCACTGTAGTACTGTAACTGAATGCCAGATCAGGCCCCAATTCTGCAAAGCAGCATATGCTCACAGTCCTTACTTGCACTGAGTTCAATTAGTTTCAATGGGACTCCTCTTGTGCGTGAAGGCTTGCATGTGCTGTTTCTTTTGCAGAGGTAGAACCTTAGCCTCTAACACACTAGAAAAGAGGTCAAAACTATGCCACATCATCTTGCTTCCCTTCCACCACCACCCACCCATTTTGTCCTATATCTGCACTAAAGCAACAGAACAAACTGAAAGGCAATATCGAGAACATTTTGGGCTGTTTCAGAAAAATGAAACAATTTTGTTTTATTGATCTTTCTGAAGGATCTGTCTGATCAACCTTACAGTAGGATATAGTAGAAATGTCAGTTCCTTAAACTGTATTTCATGATTCTGAGGCTATGTTATAGCAAATCTTAAGATATGGTTGTAGAATACCAATGCTATGGAGCTCTATAGTCATTACATTGCTCCTATAGCACGTTTATTATACAGAGAATCTATTTTTATCAGCATATACTCTTCTTAATTTCATTATTATCATTTATATAGTGTCAGATGCATGCTTGGTGTGTTAAATATCAAGACAAGGCAATAGCCTCTATAGCAAGCAAACTAAATAGATAAAATATAAACTGATTGGTCAGGAGGTGAAAAATACTGGGCAAGAAAGTGATTGAGCTGCTGTAGTTTTCATATTTTCTTAGATCTGCTATTTTACTTTCTCTTCCCCCACTCTACCCTTTTGTCTGGTTGTTTTGATGAATTCCAAGTCCCTCCTGCTATCCCTCTGGCTGCTGCTCCAATGTCCCTACCCAGTGCTATCCTACATCAACAATCACCTCCATCTACCCAAACTACATTTGAGTTTAGGTCTGAGTTACATATATAGAGAAAAGGAACAGACATAGCCATAGCTGCACAGATGTCCCATGTGACATCTGGGTGCCAAAGTCAGAGACAGGGCCCATTCCAACAATGCTGCAAAACTGGTAACTGTGGGGTTTCCCTCCCAATCATTGGGGTCCTCATCCTACCAGAGATGGCTTGAAATGCTAATGGATGCTTACTGTTCATGTTCCAGGTCCATGTGGTGTATGAGCTCCTTCAGACAGGTAGAGCTCTGTTGTAATAATAACTTGAATGATGCTAGGGGAAAGAATGTCTTATGAAGTGAGCTGTAGCTCATGAAAGCTTATGCTCAAATAAATTTGTTAGTCTCTATGGTGCCACAAGTGCTCCTTTTCTTTTTATCCATTATTGTGCATCGCTGAAGGACATCACAGGTTTCCCTCTCCTCTTGTTTAATGGAAAGCTTCTATCCATTGTTCCCCTGATTCCCTCCACAAATACATGCATTCTGGACACAAGATCTATTTCTCTCCACAGGATTGAACTTTCTTTCCCCCAACCCACTTTTTGCCTTTCATCACCATTTTGCATGTTTTAGGAGTCTGAGGAAAGTGTGGTGGAGAAGCTCAAATACTGAATGTCTAGTTTTGTACCTGAGGGTCCCAATAAAATGGCTTTGCAGAGGGCCCCAGACTTGTTTGTACAAGCGGTGCCAGGTGGTTTGACTTCTTCTTCTCCATGATATCTAATCGCAACTGCTTCCCCTCCTCTTTAGCAGCGGGAGGTATTGGGACTTAGAAACAGGATGCTGCTCATCTTGGCTCCCCTTCTCCTGGCTTTTACTGCTTCTCAGCGGCAAGTCTACATTTTTAATCCATAGAAATAAACCAAAAAAGAGTTAAAGGAAGGTCAACATATAAAGCAAATTGCAGCACTTGCCAGACATGGGCAATAGATTAAGTGCCTGACTGTGGGTGAGAAGATTGTAGGCTTGACTCCTGTCTGACTTATCACTCTGCTGCTTCTGTCTTCACAGCTGCCATTGGCATGAACATGGGGAGCGGCTGGCTCAGGAGGTAAAGCAGCACCAACCCAAACAGTCCCCCTTCCCAACCTCTCATGTCCTAACAAGGAATGTGGGCCAACAAGCAGCTCCAAAATGTCTAGGCTGGGCCTAGAAGATGGTCAACTACTTGCCCAAACACAAAACTTAGTAGCTTGGATGAAAAATACTAGCACAGCTACCTTCTCCACAGCCCCACCCTGCCAAAAGCATTACCCTTATATCCATGCATATTTAACTTCAGTTGGTCAGATGATAGAGTTCACAGGGTATACTCCAATTACACAGGTCCAAAGCTGAAATTCCAGATGAGGTCCCTTTAACTATAATTCATAGTTTATATTTCACAGCTGTGAATTTGAAAATCCATTTTACAGTAAGACATTGTGCAAAATCAGCTGTGCAAAATCACCAATTAAACAATTCCAGAGCTTATCAAAATATGAAAATTACAGGATCTCATTACAAACTATATAACAATCAACTGAAAATGTTTAACTCACAGTAGGGAATGTTTAAAATCTAACCTATTGCTTCTACATATTGTGCAAAAAATCTGAATACTGTAGATAGAAATCTAATGAACCCTGTTTAGCCCTTGCTCTGCTACTCTCAGTAGTGTGTCTGCTTCTTTATGTAATTGTCCCATTTTTCATCTTATAAATTTTATATACAAGTATTCTTGCTTCCCTCTGAAAATTGGTTTAGTTGTAGGGAAAGCTATATCCTTTAATGTCCTGAATATTTTGGAAATTGTATGAAGTACCTCAAATACTCAACATACTGTAAACTTTTTCAAACAATCAATCTATTGCAAAGTGAAAGTCTTAATTAAAATTCTGATTATTCCTTTCATAATAATAAATCCAGAATAATGGGATCTTTGATTCTGTTGATGTTACACCATTTGATTTTCATATATTATACGTGTCTTTCATAGTTCACTTTATATTAACTCCTCTCATACTGCAGTCTTTCATGACTTATTCCAACACATTTCTTACTTTAGGTATCTCTTTTCTTAATAGTTGCCGTGGTCTCTGGAGTCTATCAAGTTGCCATATGCCTATCTTGCATTCTGGTTCTGTCATTTTTATAACTTGTAATCTGTTTTTCACCCCGGAATATATCATGTCTTTCTCTTTATTGATCTTTTCTAAGTTGATATTTTCTGACTTTCCCCAGGTGGTATAATTCACTTACATTAGGGCTACATGCTGATCAGGTACTTGGTGAGCTGCATGAAGATATACACAGTAGAAAAAAACATATTGTGACATTCTTTACCTTGTGGGAACACCCTACGCCCCCATGTTCATCCTTATAATATGATTGTATGGTATCTAATGCAAAGTTTGTCATGTCGGGTGTCTTCAGAAGGCTCATGATGTACTGAGCATTGTTGTTATGGTAATGTCATAGTAATCATTGTTATAGTAAAGTTATAGATTGTAATTTCATGTATATAGTTATGAGGCTGAAAATGTGTCCTCTTGACTTAAAGCAAGCCCAGGCAAAAACTCTCCAGAAACAGAGTGGCAGTTCACAACCCATCAGGGCATATATGGGACAAACCCAGTCCAGGCTCACAGGAACAAAGGACACTGGCCTAGGCAACAACAAAGGATCTGTTGTACTCTCAAGTGAGTTGCTCCCACTTCGTTTGGTCAGTTTGGGACTGCAATGAGGTAATGCTCACCTGACTCTGAAGGGTGGAGGGTGGCAAAGCCAAGAGGGAAGAAAGGACATGATAACAGGAAGAGATGTTTGCTATGCTCTTTCTCTTTCTTCCACCTCCATTTATAGACATCACCACCAAGCGACTGAAGCACTGATCAAAGAGGAGAGCCTGGCTGACGGGCAACCAGCCAGCCTGTGGTAAGAGGAAGCATCTAAGTTTGTAAGGGCACTGAAAGTGTTAAGATCAGTTTAGAATGTGTTTTGCTTTTATTTCATTTGACCAAATCTGACTTGTTATGCTTTGACTTATAATCACTTAAAATCTATCTTTCATAGTTAATAAAGGTATTTGTTTATTTTCCACCTGAAGCAGTGTGTTTGGTTTGAAGCATGTCAGAGACTCCCCTTGGGATAACAAGCCTGGTACATATCAATTTCTTTGTTAAATTGATGAACTCATATAAGCTTGCAGCATCCAGCGGGCATAACTGGACAGTGCAAGATGGAGGTTCCTAGGGTTGTGTCTGGGACCAGAGATATTGGCTAGTGTCATTCAGTTGCCAGTAGCTGGGAGTAGCTGAGATGCCAGAGGCTGTGCTTAAACAGCGCAGGAGTGGGGGTTCTCACAGCAGAGCAGGGTAAGGCTGGCTTCCAGAGTCAAGGATTAGAGTGACCTAGCAGATCACCGGTCCAGATAACACCAGAGGGGAATGTCACACATATCTGAAATAAATTTTAAATATGCATTGCAACACCTTAAACTGGTCAGGATTTATAGTGGATAAACTCACTGAGTTTGGCTGGGGGGGCCTTATTCAGAGCCCACTCATCTCAATGGAAAGACTCTCATTGCCATCACTGAGTTTTGGATTAGGCCCTTAAAGTAAAAACAGCTAAGGAAAGTGATAGTATGCAAAATTCTACAGTTCATAAAGGGGTATTTATGAGACAATTGTGCAACATACGTTCCTGCAAACTTCCATATTTGTACATAGAAATTAATTAAGTGTGCCAGTCCCAGCATCAGGCAGGGTGGATGCTGCAAAGGGTACTAGTTTGATTTCCTGTCCTCAGCTTTTGCTACATTTGAGGAGATGTGACTTTTTCAAAATAAACAAAACACAAATAGATAAAGTGAAAGGTAACTTGCTGAGTCAATTTTATTCTAAATTAAGGCATAGTACTTCAGTTAGTGACTGTCACTACATTGTTAACACACCATTACCACACAGAAGTACCTAGAAAATTGCAAATTCTTACTAAAACTATAGGAAATAACTGATGCCAATACACATAAATGTTGCCTCTTTGTAGTGGGGTGGACACCCCCTCAGGCTCAGAAGGGTTTAATATAGCCCTGGGAGAGGGCTGGGGCAGGGGAAGAGCTGGGCTGATTGGCAGAACAGCCGCAGCCGGGAGGGGGAGGGCATGCCCCAAACAGACCCAGCGGGCCTTATAAAGGCTGTGAGCCAGAGGCCCACAAGATTACTCTCTCTCTCTAGCTCTGAGAGGAAGGGACCTGGCTGCAGAGACCTGAATAGAGGACCTAGTTTGGAGCAGGGCTGGGGGAAAGGCCAAGGGAGCCAGGGAGCTCCGGCCTAGGAAAGCCCCAGGCTACAGGCCTGGGGAGGCCTGTTAGGTACTGCGGTTGCAGGGGCAGCCACGGGTAGGCAAAGGCAGCAGGTCCAAACCCAACCTTGCTGGTGATGATTGGCTCATACTGCAGTCTGCCCCAGGGCATGGGGGCTAGCTGGTGACTGGCAGGAACCTACGACTGAAGCGAGGTAGGGATAGTGTGTGGGGGGGTTCCCCTGGGAGGGGGAGATCCTGAACTGTGGGTACTGCCAGGAGGCAGCCCCCAGTGAAAGGGGCATCGGGGTCCTGGGAGGGACATGGGAGCCAGCAGCAAGGCGAGACACCGGCCTGAAGAGGGCGCTCAGGATGCTGGAATGCTAATTCCCAAGGACAACCAGCAGGAGGTGCAGCTGGTGAGTCATTGCCCAGTTACACTCTTTAATAGTAATTTTTGTAGTTTGCTGTGAAGCTGCGCAATGAAATTGGTACTCCTTGTGTCTAGACAGTATCTAAACTCCTACTAAAACTTTAAAAATAGTCTCTCCTCTGCACTTGGAATTTCAGATGTGACACTAGCTTCTGGATTCACTGAAGAGTTGTAAATAACGTACAAAATGAAAACTCATAAGAATGGCCATATTGGGTCAGACCAATGGTCCATCTAGCTTATTATCCTGGCTTATGACAGCAGTGATGAACAGAATGGGGCAGTTACTGAGTGATCCATCTTCTGTCATCCAGTCCCAGCTTCTAGCAGTCAGAGATTTAGGGACATCCAGAGCATGGGGCTGTGTCCCTAACAATCTTCTCTAATAGCCATTGATAGCCCCATCCTCTGAACTTATCTAATCTTTTTTTTGAACCTAGTTACTGGTTTTGGCCTTCACAACATCCCCGGCAATCAGTTCCACAGGTTGACTATGAACTGTTGTGTGAAGAAGTACTTCCTTATGTTAGTTTAAACTTACTGCCTATTATTTCATTGGGAGATTCCTGGTTCTTGTGTTATGCAAAGAGCTAAATAATACTTCCCTCTTTGCTTTCTCCATACTGTTCATGATTGTATAGACCGCTACCATATCCCCTCTTAGTTGTCTCTTTTCTAAGCTGAACAGTCCTAGCCTTTTTAATATCTCCTCTCATGGAAGCTGATCCATACCCCTAATTATTTTTATTGCCTTTCTCTGTACCTTTTCCAGTTTATTTTTTGAGATGAGCAACCAGAATTGAATGCAGTATTCAAGATGAGTGCAGCATAAATTTAGATAGTGGCATTATCATCTGTATTATCTGTTCTAGGGGTTCTCAAACTGCGGTTCAGGAGCCCTTAGGGGGTCATGAGGTTTTTACATGGGGGGGTCGTGAGCTGTCAGCCTCCACCCCAACCCCGCTTTGCATCCAGCATGTATAATGGTGTTAAATATATAAAAAAGTATTTTTAATTTATAAGGGGGGGTCACACTCAGAGGCTTGCTATTTGAAGGGGATCATCAGTACAAAAGTTTGAGAACCACTGATCTATTCTTTTCCCTACGGTTCTTAACATTCTGTAAACATTTTTTAACTACTGGTGCACATTGAGCAATGTTTTCAGAGAACTATCTATGGTAACTCCAAGATCTTTCTTGAGAAGTAACAGTTAAATTGAATATATAGTTGTGATTACGTTTTCTAGTATGCATTACTTTTCACTTATTAACGTTGAATTTCATCTGCCATTTGTTGCCTACTCACACAGTTTTGTGAGATCCCTTTGTAACTCTTCACTGTCTGCTTTGGACTTAACCATCTTGAGTAATTTAGCATTGTCTGTAAATTTTGCCATTTCACTGTTTACCCCTTTTTCCAGAGCATTTATTAATATACTGAACAGCACTGGTCCCAGTACAGTTCTTTGGGAGAACCAACTATACCTTTTTCCACTGTGAAAACTGACCATTTATTGCTAGGATTTGTTTCCTGTCGTTCAACTAGTTTCTGATCAAAGAGTGGACCATTCTTTTTGCCCCATAACTGGTTACTTTGCTTAAGAGACTTTGCTGTGGGGCCTTGTCAGAGGCTTTCTAAAAGTCCAAGTATACTATATCCTTGTCCACGTGTTTGTTGACCTCCTCAAAGAATTCTAATATATTGGTGAGGCATGGTTTCCCTTTACTAAAACCATATTGACTCTTCCCCAACACATCATATTCATCTAATATTCTGATAATTCTGTTCTTTACTGTAATTTCAACCAATCTGCCTGGAACTAAAGTTAGGCTTACTGGCCTGTAACTGCCAGCATCAGTTCTAGAGCCTTTTTTTTTAAAAAAAATGGTATTACATAGCTACCCTAATTTAGTCATCTGGTACAGAAGCTGATATAAGTGATTGGTTACATATCAATTAGTAGTTCTGCAATTTCATATTTAAGTTCCTTCAGAACTCTTGGGTGAAGACCATCTGGTCCTAGTGACTTACTACTGTTTAATTTATCAGTTTGTTCCAAAACCACCTCCTACTGACACCTCAGTCTGGGGCAATTTGTCACTTAAAAAGAATGGTTGAGGTGTGTGAATCTCCCTTACCACCTCTGCAGTGAAGATCCTGCAAAGAATTCATTTAAGCTTCTCTGCAACGTCCTTGTCTTCCTTGGGTGCTCTTTTAACACCTTGATCGTCCAGTGCCCCACTGATCATTTGGCACCTGCTTTTGATATGTTTTAAAATAACATTACTGCTAGTTTTTGTGGGTTTTGCTAGTTGCTCTTCCGATTCTTTTTTGGCCTGCCTAATTATACGTTTGCACTTGATTTGCCAAACTTTATTTTCCTCACTAAGATTTGACTTCCAATTTTAAATTATGTCTTTTTGCCTCTAATTGCCTCTTTTACTCTGTTTAGCCGTGTGACATTTTTGGTCCACTTAATTGTTTTTATTTGGGGTATACATTGAGTTTGAGCTTCTACTATGGTGTTTTAAAATAGTTTCCATGTATTTGCAGGCATTTCACTCATGAGTGTTACTTTTGATTTCCGTTTAACTAGCTTCCTCATTTTTTGTGTAGTTTCTCACTTTGAAGTTAAATGCTACTGTGGTGGGTTTCTTTCATATTTTCTCCCCTAAAAGGATGTCAAATTTAATTACATTATGGTTGCGATGACTGAGCAGTTCAGCTGTAGTCACATTTTGGACCAGATCCTGTGCTCTACATCAGACTAAATCAAGATTTGCCTCTCCTCTTGTGGTTTCCAGGACTAATTGCTCCAAGAAGCAGTCATTAATGGTGTCTACAAATTTTATCACTGCATCCCATTCTGAAGTGACACATACCCGGTCAATATGGGGATAGTTGAAATCCCACATTATTATTGGGTTTTCTGATTTCCTAGCCTCTTTAACCTCCCTGAGGATTTCACACGCACCATCCTGGGCAAGTGGTCAGTAGTATATCCCTATTACTCAAACTCTCTTAAAATTCAAGCATGGAATTTCTATCCATTGTCAAACTTATGGCACAATTTTACTCTGTTAAGATTTCTACTATATTTGACTCTGATTTCTTTCAAATATAGTGCTGCTCCATGACCAGCGCAACAGACACTGTCATTCCTATATATTTTGTAACATGGTGTTATGTCCCACTGATTATCATCGTTCCACCAAGTTCCTGTGATGCCTATTATATCAGAATTGGGGCCTGATCTGAGCCCTTACACCAGGGTTTACCTCGGAAGATAGCTTTTATACAGCTCTGTCTCTTTTACCTGGCATAAAAGGGCCTCAGGGAAGTAAGAATCTCTCTCTCTCTGTGTCATGCTCTTCAAAGTTGTTTTAAGGCATATGTGAGAAGCAAATTTTACGTTATACAGACACAACAGCCACACTACAGCCAACAAGAGCTTATGTGCTGTAATACATATTGTAATAAGTTGTTTGTCCTAAACAGGTCATTTTCTGGATTTTCTTACTATGTATGCTTCTTCAAAATGTCAATGAGGAATTTGTGAACAAGCAATGAGACATTGCCCTATAATTAGGGCCCTACCAAATTCATGGTCCGTTTTGGTCAATTTCATGGTCATAGGATTTAAAAAATCGTAAATTTCATTATTTCAGTTATTTAAATCTGAAATTTCAGTGTTGTAATTGTAGAGATCCTGACCCAAAAAGGAGTTGTGGGTGGCGAGGTCGCAAAGTTATTGTAGGGGGTCTTTGTACCGCTACCCTTACTTCTGCACTGCTGAAATCTGAAATCAGCACTGAAGGCAGAGCCAGCAGCCAGGACTAGCTCTAGGCACCAGCAAAGCAAGCACGTGCTTGAGACGGCATAATTACAGGGCATTCTGGCCATCCTTTTTTTTTTTTTTTATTAACTTAGGCAGTTGCACTTCTCAGAGCTTGGGGCAGCAAAAAACCTAGAGCTGGCCCTGCCAGCAGCCACACAGCAGTAAGGATGGCAGGGTATGGTATTGCCACCCTTACTTCTGTGCTGCTACCTGCAGAGCTGGGCCTTCAGTCAGCAACCAGCACTCTCCATTCACCCAGCTCTGAAGGCAGCAGTGCAGAAGAAAGGGTGGCCTGGTATGATTTTGCCACCCTGACTTCTGTGCTGCTGCTGACAGGCTGCTGCCTTCAGAGCTCAGCAGCTGGCCAACAGCTGCCGCTATCTGGCCACCCAGCTCTGAAGGCAATAAGAAGTAAGGGTGGCAATACCATGAGCCCCCTGCAACTCCCTTTTGGGTCAAGACCCCCCAATTTGAGAAATGCTGGTCTCCCTGTGAAATCTGTATAGTATAGGGTAAAAGCACGCAAAACCAGATTTCATGGGAGGAGACCAGATTTCACAATCCGTGATGCATGGCCATGAATTTGGTAAGGCCCTACCTATAATGTGTGTCAAATTCTGCTCTTATACGTGTGTGTGTGTGTGTGGTTTTCTTTGACTTCTAAAGACAGAGTTTAACCTCTTAGTGTGTTTATAAATTGGGCCTGGATCCTGCCTAACTTTATACACTGTAAGTAGCCCCATTGACTTTAAGTTAAGTATGTGTGCAGGTGTATTCAGGATAGGGGCCTTAATAAGAAATACAATGGGCATGTTTTCTTTGTTATACGTTTCCTTCCATATACAGATCCAGTTTGTGTGCCAGAAATGTACAGATCCTTTTTAATGCTGTTTTCTTAGCCAAATTGTTCATAAAACCTTTTATATTAGTGGTTACTGATAATAAAATAAGTCATATGCCTGAAGAAATTACAGGAACAATTTTCAGTTATGTAGGCACTCAGGAGCCTGAGTGTCATTGAAAGTCAAAGGCAGAGAGAGACTGATGGCTCATCTACACAGAAACCCAGTGTATGGCAAGCCAGGATGGAAAGCTATAGTGCCCTAGCCTTCTACACAATAATTGTCTGTGTGATCCTGGCTGCTGTGCATAAGTTCTGTAGGGCATTTTGACATATATCTGTTTGAAACAGCTGTAAGTCAACAATGTGAAGCAGTTCCAAAAAAATATAGTGGGTTATATTAACAGGAGCGTCATATGTAAGACTCAGGCAGTAAATTGTCCAACTCTATTTGGCACTGGTGAGGCCTCAACTGGAGTACCGTGTCCAATACTAGATGCCACCCTTTGAGGAAAATGTGAACAAATTGAAGAGAGTCCAGAGAAGAGCAATTCAAATGATCAAAGGTTCAGAAAACCTTTGTGGCCAGGTTAAAAAAATCTGGGCAGGTTTAGTCTTGAGAAAAGAAGAGTAGGCAGGGGAGAACCCATGTACAGTCTTCAAATATATTAAGGGCTGTTATAAAGACAACTATGATTTGTTTTCCATGTCCACTGAAGAAGGACAAAGTAATGGGCTTAATGTGCAGCAAGGGAGATTTAGGTTAGATATTAGTGAAAACTTTCTAACTATAAGGATAGTTAAGCCTCTCTCCAAAGAAGGGTATGGACTCCCATTCAGAACTGTGTGGTGGGGCAGTGGCCCACCCGTATGCCAGATTGGGCTACAACAGGCCAAAGCAGCTGCCAATCAGAGCTAGGCTAGGCCCTATATAAAGGTTGCCCAGGAAGGGAGCAGGCAGTCTCTCTCAGGCCTTCAGAGGGTGAAGGTCTGTCTCCTGCATGAGGAGACTAGCATCAGGGACAGCGCAGTTCTGGGTAGGCGGGGGAGCAGAAGGGAACTCCCACCTGATACCTGCCGGGCTGCAGGCCCTGAGAAAAAGCCCCTAACCAGTGCAAAGCGGCTGAAGGGGAAATGGCCCAGGGAGAGAGATGAACAAAGGGAGAGAATGACGGCAGGCAGGAAGGAAGGCTGCTACCAAAAGGTCCCTGGGTCAGGACCCGGAGTAGAGGGCAGGCCTGGGTCCCCACCCTTCCCCCTTGCACTTCTACCTGGCCATTAGGAGTGGCCATCACGGACTGCACCAGACCCCTGCTAAAAGGGGTTAGACTTTGGGGATGTGCTTGGCCCTTGTGGCTGGGGCAAAGAGAAGGACTGCCGATAACACCAAACCCCCAGAAGGGGGTGAGACCAGAGCAGTGAGCACTGCAGGAGGCCAGTGTCCTGAAGAGGACGCTGGGAGCAATGCGGGTCCAGACACCAATCTAGGGCAAGAGACGGATGGGACACCACTGGCAGAGGGCACTCTGCATGAACTGAGCTAATTCCCAGATTGAACAGCAGGAAGTGCTGTGGTGGTTTAAAGAACAGTTTGGACAAACACCTGTCAGGGATGGTCTAGGTTTATTTGATCCTGCCTCAGCACAGGGGGTTAGACTTGATGACTTCTTGAGGTCCCTTCCAGCCCTACATTTCTATGCTTCTGTGATACTGTGGAACTTTTAGCATGGGGTAGCAAGGTCCACATGTTGACTTAGTGCATGGCAGGCTATTGTATTATCCATTCACAACCTGGCTTACTGCACACTGGGTCTCTGAGTAGAGATGCACTAAGGGCCAAATTTTTAAAAGTAGCTAGGCACTTAGCAGGATTTTCAAAAAAATCCTGATGCTTAAAACTCATTGATTTCAATACGTGTTAGGTGCTTAGATGCTTTTGAAAATCCCAATCGACACTTTGATACCTTTAAAGATTTAGCCCTAAGTTACATGTCATGCTGAAGGATGGAACTGAACCCTTGTCTCCCAAGTCCCTTGATGGCTTCCTAACCACTGGATCATTCTTTCGCCATCTGCTTTCGTTCTGTCTTTCTTAAAACAAAGAGTAACCAGGTGTGGGATGGTGGAGCTCCTACCCAGCTCCAAACATAAACTACATACTCTTTGTAGAGTCAACAGACATTCTTCCTGAAGCCTGACCTTATTAACAAAAAGGTAATTCCAAAATAATACTAGATGAAACCCCAGTCTAAGAGTTCTAATCAGGCTTGGCTGCTCATAGGGTTCCTTTTCTACGGAGCTGTGTGTCACAGACCCTTCCTTCCTCTACTGGTCAGAGTGAAGTATAATGAGCCACACCTGTTCCACTGAATCCGTAGCAGAGATGGATGAAGAATGTAGAATATTTTGTGCAAACAAATTTTCATCACAATTTCAGAAATTCCAATGTTTTTTACCAGCTCTACTCAGCAGAAGTTTACTTGCAGATCTCTGCAAGATTCCAACACTTGTGAACAGGGCAGGACAAGGACAACAATATTATTATTGTTTGTTTGCATTATTGCAACTAGGAGTTCCAGTCATGGATCAAGACCCCATTGTGTTTGGTGCTGTAGAAATACAGAACAAAAAGTCCCAAAGAGCTTACAGAGAATGGAATCCTACCATCCTGTTAAACCCACAAAAGAAAAGACGAGGAAGAATATAACGTGTACTAGTTACAGGGGAAGCTGACTAACAGGAATGATCCTTTCTGCTATTAAGAGAATACAGTGAAAATGCAAATGTTTTATAATCTTGTTAGTTGAGAGACAGACTGATATATACAAGGGGGTTGAGAAGAAATTGCCTTAGACTGCAATTACACATTTAAATAATCAATTTTATACCACCTGGTTTTGTGATAAAAAGTCAATAGTTGAGAAATAGAAAAACAAAAGGCATACAATACAACAAAACACAGTACTTACACGAGCCTATTACTATCTGTATCATTAGCTGCTCCCTCCAACAGTGAGAGCAAACTAAAGGGCATTCTGAAGACCTCTCCCAATTTCAAAGAATTCGCTCTGAGTCCTAATACCCATTTTACATCCATTAGCTTTTTACTTTTCTCAGTATGTCCTTTATATTAGCAACCTCAGTAGATACTTACTGGCTTGTAGATAGACTTGCTCTGGGTATTTCTGTTTCTTAAACTCCTAGCTTGGTTAGTAAATGGTGTATACTTTTGCTTTGTCCAAGGAACTTCTTAAAACAACCAGGGATAGGAAATAAAGCTATACACCAGGTATTTCAGCTTTCTAGGGATGTGTAATACTTTTTTCCTTTACTGTATATATTCATGAGACATCAGACTTTAAACTGCATAATTATAATAACATTTTGTTTTCAAATTCCTTCTTTTCTGTTCTGAGCAGTTTCAGTGTCTGCTATACTGAGAAATATTAAAACTAGATCCAATGTTGTATACCACTTGAAAGCTCAGAATCCCATTTATCAGCTGATATTGAGCTTACACATCATATTTCAGTTCTTCGTGAGAAGATATTGGCTTTGAACATCATGCTAAAAATGAAATGTGGGGAGATTCAAAGGCAAAAAAAGATAGGAATCATAATGATCTGATTTAAGTGTGGGTATCATCTAACTTAGTCCATTTTCTCAATAGTTTTGTTATTCCATGGTAACAATAGAAAAATTAAGTATGAATTTGTTCCTCACATGATTCTCTCTCCCAGCAAAATCAGAATGGTTTATTGAGTTCCAGGCTGCTGCTAAAGCCCCTACCCAATGTATAGGGTATACCTGGAGAAGGAAAAGGAGGGAGCTTGAATTGCTGTGGAGGGAACATGAAAGTGGGGAGGGAGGCTAAGAAGTTGGGAATAAGGAAAAGAAATGGGGCCCCCTTCCTGCTGACTCCTGGATGTCAAAACTCCACCAACACATAGTCAGGTGCCAGGATGTTGCCATTCAATAAGCAGGGAACTTTACATGCTGTATTGGAGTGGTCTTTTGTCTTTCTGAAAGTGGATTATAATGAAGTATAAATTTCTCTTCAATTTAATCTGTTGAACAAATTATCATCTGTTGGTAAATAGTGGTAAAATGAGTCCAGTAATTTTGTATAAAATCCTTGAGTATATTGTGTAACTAATTTCAGTTTTCTTTTGTTTAAACCTTCATTAATTTGTTCTGTCATTTTCATATTCTGGTTTGGTAACTCTTAGAGAAACTTGTAAACATAGGTCTGTTTGCGGTCCGTGATCTGTGAGCATAACTCTCATTGATTAAAATGAGAGCTCCACTGAGAACTGAGGGCATGTATGTTCCTTACTGTCATTCCCACATTAAATTCTCAATGAAGAGCAATCCTAAAATATGTCAATCATACTGCATTGCTAGAAACAGTCTCATCACTGTAGACACAGAGGGTTTGTGATCTTGAAGCAGAGTTGCTATAATTATAAGTTTTTTAAAAAACAGCCTTTGCACTCCATTAGTTTGATAACAAGATTTTAAAGGTGCCCTTTAATTAAAATGTTTAAAATATATTACTAGGTAACATCTGTTTTTAATTGTAAGTGATATAGAAATGAAAAATTCTGGCTGGAGACCATGCACAGTAGGTGAATCATATTTTAAAGACATAGAATGTTTTAGTTACTTCTCAGCTGCTATTGTGGTTTTCAGTTATCACTAGGGGGCACTCTTCTCCTAAATACATTAGGAAATGGGCTTATGGCAGCAAGAATTCTGAAACAGGTTGTCTCACTGAGAATTTAAGTACATGTGCATGTGTACACTGTAAAAAACCAAAAAAAACACCCCAAAACGTTGTTTATAGAAGTAAGCATTAAATGGTAAAATCTGAAAATTAATTTGTCAATGGACACTTTGGTGAATGTATGAATCTTTGGCTTTCTTCTTTGAGTTCACTTATAATTGTGTTTTGAATGTCTGCCTTCTCTTTAAAGAAAGGATGAATGTTTCTTCTGAGAAACTGGGAATGTTAATGTATTCTCCTTCATTTCTTTTCTGTGCATGAAGATTATTATGAAATATCTTAGCCCTTATTAGAATTCAATAGATGTGCTCCTAAGACTGTCATGTTCTTAATCTTCTTTGTCAGCTTGTAATCATTAAGTTAACATCAGTTAATCCTTCCCTTGACTTCTGTATTATACATTTCTTCAGAAGTACACGGATAATTTAATACTCTTTGAGTTAAAGGCAGAAAAAAGCATCCAATAAGTGTTCAATGTTAACTGTGTTGTTTATATTTCCTCAGCCCTTTATCAAAAAGCATATCTGGATTTGCTGTAAGTACTTTAGAAAGTGGAAAAATATGGAGGAAAGAAAAATATAATTACATTTCCAGTCACATAAAGTTTTGCAATTTGCTAAATGTGAGTAGTTCCAGTTAGGATTAAGGGGGAAAATTACAGTTTAACTTTCTCTGCAATCTGGAAAACGGGACACAATGGGCCAAATTCTGCTTTGACTACATCACTGTCAGTTTATAAATATAAGGTCAGGCTTGACAAAGCCCTGGCTGGGATGATTTAGTTGGGGATTGGTCCTGCTTTTAGCAGGGGGTTAGACTAGATGACCTCCTGAGGTCCCTTCCAACCCTGATATTCTATGATTTAAAGTAAATCCTCTTCGTTTCAGTAGTTACTTTTGAATTTACACTAGCATAACTTTAGAGCAGAATTCAGCCCAATGTCACTTCAATGAAAGTGGTCCTAATTAAAATGACAGCAGAATTTTCCAACTATTTATAAATGATGCCAGTCCTATAACTGGCTCCATACAGACCTGCATGGGGTCTGATTGAAGTTAATGGGGCTCTGCACAAGCAGGGGAGTCTGCCTGTGTGTGGCCAATTGCAAAATCATGGTCATAGTCTTTTAAAAGCATGGGGGAAAAAACAGTAAAACTGGGTTTGCAGGTGTTATTAAAACAACATTTTAAATGGCCAAACAGGGCAGGAAGAAGGCACAAACCCTAAAATTGCCTTTAAGAAAAAAACATATACATTGTATCCTCTATATTTGTCTGATATTCTTTTATGGCCCATCACTGTAATATATGAATCCCGGAGTTACAATCAAGCAGAATCAGAGATCCAAATATAAAATCAAGCCTTCAGTGATATAATGCACATTTGTGACACATTATGAATGACTGGTGTCTAAACCAATGCATGATTTTTCAGTGATCCATAGTATTTTATACGATTATCATTTTGATTCTGTCATCTTAATCTTGTGTAACATTTTCAAAACATTGTGTGAGAGAAGACATCATAATGGAAATTTCTCATACAAAATGTTGTCATATATTAGTTACATGCAAGTTAGTGAATAGTTCAGTCTGTTTTGATTATAACAGTCTAATTAGGACATGAAAACAAAATATTTTCATCTGAATCTATTTTATCTGAAGGTGATAAAACTTGTAGTCTTTCTAATGTGTTTTGGAAGTTAGTTACAGTTGTGCTCCAGCTTCTAAGAAAGCTTTGACCCCTGTGTTCATGGCACACTAGCGGTTGACAGATCCTTTATTCTGATGAGATGTAGTTGTGAGTGATGATGGTCCCACAGAGATAGGTGATTACACAGATAACCTAGGTCAGTCATGTGGAGGGATCAAAAAATAGAATTTCGTTTTCAGCTCCCTGAGGAGCCAAAGCAGAGAGGGTGCACTGAGTTGATGTGCTCTTACCAGCTGTCTTTCTGACACAGGGAAATGCTACTTTCTAAACTAGAGTATTTTGTACATTGTTTTGTTTTTAGGTTTGGCAGCTTCATTACTAAGTATAACAAATTGCAAATAGCCAAACTATATCCTGAGTAGAGTGGGCACAGTGTTCTGACCAGCCACAGATTGAAGACAAGAGTGTTTTACAAACTGTAGCTATGGACCAGCATTGACAATTGGAAAGCAGGCACCTTCAGAGGAGGGTAATGTCATGGATGAGTGCATCAAAGCTCTTTCAACAATATAACTTCTATTTTGCCTGGTAGTTAATGAATTGCCTAGATTAGCCACCTATTTTTCATCTAAATTCTAACAACGCAGGTAGCATTTGATGTTAAAAACATGGTGAGCTTGGTGTCATCCACATACTGCTGATATTTGAGTCTGTGCTCTTGCATGATCTCCTTCTACAGCTTGCAACTCCACAGGTGAAGGAGTAGTTGCCCATCATAACTGTCTGTCAAACAGGAAGGATTGGAGTCATCTCAGATGGGACAGGAGTATTTGGTAGTCAGCAGCATAAGTGCCCCAGAGAGATTGAGCAAAATGAGGTTACATGCATGGATGCTCCTCTAGAAGAAGAGGTCTTCTGTCAGTGTAACCAATATTGCCTCTGTTCCATGGCCTGACTGAGAGGACTCCAGATGACACTTTGATAGCTTCTTGAGCCATCTGCTCAAAAATGAGAGGCTGGATAGTATTTTGAAAGACCAGTACCATTTATTTTTTCCATTTATTTTTATTGTGGAATGATTGTATGCTATCGTGGGTGGTACAATTCCCCCTTTGAAGGAGGTGTTGACAGTTTGTTAGCTGGGGACTCCTTTATGCTTTCAACTGTCGCCCTAGCCATCAAGGGTATGGATCAGAGTAGCAAATGTCGATTAAATTTACTGTTAGTGCTTATAGGATTTTTTGTTGTATGAGGGAGCCAAATTGTTAGGGGTACAGTTTTTTTTATCAATTCTGTCCTTCAGTGTTGTTTTTTTGGAGAGACTATCCTAGAAACAAGAGGTCATCTCTGAGAGGGAGGCTCACTCCTTACAGTGGTTTATGGGGCTGAATGCCTCCATTCCAGGCTAAAAAAATAATTTGTGGTGTGGCATAATTCTTTGAGGTATGAATGTGCATCACTGCACAATAATAATCCTCTTCCTCAGCCAATGGTGGCTCACAAGAATTCCTTCTGCTGACTTCTGTCTGTCTGTTCAAGTTTCTGGACACTGATTCTGACACTCTATAAAAGCAAAAAGATTTAATTCCAACAGCACAGCAAAATGTCAGATTATGTTTAGTAACTCCAAAGATTTGCAGTAACTCTTAAAGGATTTTTGGTGCATGGTTTTTCAGAGTGGAAGGGCAAAATCTTTCTCAATTGTCTGGTGTTTACCTTGATGACACCAAGAAGAAGCTCAGAAAAACATGCACTAAAATAAGGTCGTAGATAGGGCTGGCCAGAAAACCAGAACTTTGTTCCTCCCAAAATCAAGGTTTTAAATTTTTAGAGTCCTTCTCCCTTCTCTCCACCCTCCCCCGCTGTGTGAAATTTTGACATCAAGGAAGAGACCAGACTAGCAGTAGCCCAGAGTTCAGGGTACTCACCTGTAACGTGGGAGATTGAGGTTCATGTCTATGCCCTGCCTGATTTACAGCAGGGACTTGAAGCTGGGTCTCCCATATTCTAGAGAAGCACCCTAACCACTAGTCTATTGGTTATTCTAGGGCAGGTTTTACTCAAAATTCCACCCTGGACCTGAGAACGATTTTTGCTGAATCCACATTTTCTGATAAATCATTTTGTTTAAAAATTCCCAACCAACTGTAGTCATAAATCATTATTACTATAATGTGCACTACAGTGCTGGAGGGGTGGTCTGCATGGAAACTATTGTATTATTTACAGGAGTGTACAATTACTGTGGTAAAATGATGAATTATAGTAATTTACCATGGTAGTCTGCAGAAAATTTAGTATTATTTACTAGAAAGTTCAAACAAATGATGGCCAGGATTTTCAAAAATTAAAATTTAGTATGGTAAACTATTTCCTCTATTGACTTACTATCATTTGACTACAGTAAATGTGTATTGGGCACTCGGTTCTTTAAGGCCACGTATTTAGGTGTCTTAATATGGGTTTAGGAACATAATGTAGGCAACCATTTTTTGAAAATCGTGATGATAGCCTTTACAAATAGAGGACAAAAGTCTACAATGAATCCACACAGGTAGATGCCTGCACTCACATTGTGCCCCACTGACTTAAATAGGGCTCTGGGCAGGCAAGTGTCTGACTGTGTGGAACGATTTGTGAGCTCTACCCCACAGTGTAACAATTACTATAATTTATTGTGCTACTATAGTCACTAGTCCATTGAAGCAGTATCCACCATCAGTGCTATGTTTTCCAGAGAATTGACTGGACTAGACATACTATCTCTTAAGTGGAGAAGGTCAAGGTATAGTTTGACTATTCCAATTAGGCCTAGCTAGATTAAAATCCCTAAATTTAAATACTGCCAAAGCTTAGATTAGAGTGACCAGACAGCAAATATGAAAAATCAGGATGCGGGGTGGGGCCTATATAAGAAAAAGACCCAAAAATCAGTACTGTCCCAATAAAATAAGGACAGCTGGTTACCCTAGCTTAGCTCCACCAGTGTACAAAAATAAAAAAACCACATACTGAGTAATTTATATTTTTTGTCTTCGTGATATGCATATGAAAGATTTTCAACCTAAGACCATGGATCTTCAAAAGGGCAGAATCTGGATGTAAGGGCTGGTATGGTTTTGAATCATTTAAGTAAAATTAAATTAGGACATATTTATTCTGAAATGAGAGTATCCATCGAAAGACCTGTGTCAAACCCAACTGTATACAGTCTGATTAAATGTCCTATAGAAAAGACCTGCAACTTTAACTTACCCCCCGCAAAACACACAGGTTTACCAAACTAAGCACTCCCAAAACTATAAGCTGTGGATATTTGATGTAGTAGTAGGTTGTGTTAGGAGGAGCTTGTTTGGTTAAAAGCATGGATGGAAAGCTGGAGTCCATGGGGGGTAGAATTAAGGTTGTAATGTATTGTCTGCAGTGTATGGTAGCTGTGGAAATGGTGTCCTGGGCTATTTCACCCACATCACCCTGAGGAGAAGCCAGAGTTCTGTGAAGGGGGAGCAAGTCTCAAACATATATAGACCGTTGTTTAGAGCTGAACCAAAATCAGAATTTCTATCTTGCAGGAAATTCCAATATTTTGACATTTGTTTTCACCCAAGTTGAGAAGAAAAGTTTAAATCTCAAAACTTTTCACAGAATGAAAAATTCCAAAAAAAAATTGATTCAGAAATTTAATTTTGAAATTTTCAATTGAAATATTTTGATGTTCTCAAATCTAAAGCTCTACTTTCAGTTGAATAGACGGTAAATGTTTCATTTCAGGTCAGTTTGACATAAAGCTGTGTCCACCAGGACTGACATGATGCACCACTGTAATTGTAGTTTGAGTGCCTTGTGTCCACATTCTCCCCTATGGGAGACTGGACTATACCTCCCATGATGCACCACAGTTCTAGGTCTCCCATGATGCACTGTAATAGCTTGGCTTGAAAGGAGATGGTGGTTCATCATGGAAGATGTAGTCTACCAGGGGCCTGGCCCACAGGAGAGAATACAGGCCTGAGTCACCTGAAGTACAACTCCTATGAAGTACTGCAGCTGCTCAAGTGGATGCAGAATGTCAGACTCACCCAAAATGTAACATTTTAATTCAAGAACTAGGGGCTACCACATTAAATTAATAGGCAGCAGGTTTAAAGCAAACAAAAGGAAGTATTTTTCATGCAATGCACAGTCAAACTGTGGAACTCCTTGCCAGAGGATCTTGTGGAGGCCAAGACTATAACAGGGTTCAAAAAGAACTAGATAAATCTATGCAGTATAGGTCCATCAATGGCTATTAGCCAGGATGGGCAGGGATAGTGTCTCTAGCCTCTGTTTGCCAGAAGCTGGGAATGGGTGACGGGATGGATCACTTGATGTTTACCTGTTCTGTTCATTCCCTCTGGTGCATCTGGCATTGGCCACTGTCAGAAGACAGGATACTGGGCTAGATGGACCTTTGGTCTGACCCAGTATAGCCATTCTTATGTTCTTATTTTGACACACTGAACTGCTTCAGTTCAGGTTGACCTGAAATGAAATTAAATGTTTAGTTTAGATTTTTTCCAATGGAAAATCAGAAAATATTAGAAAAACTGACATTTTCCCATAGAAAAACTTTGATTTTGAAGAAAACACCTGTTCCATTCAAATGTTTTGAATCTTGACCCCACCCGCCGCCTGCACCTTTGGGAAGAGAATTTCCAACCAGCTTTACTGATGTCTCTATTAGATGATGTTTTTTTCTGTGTGGCTGGTTTGTTTCTGGTTTGTTTCTCTTTGCTTTGGTTCTTTTCCTCTGAATTTTCTTGCAACATAAAATTATGAACAGATGCAAAATATTATTTTGTTATATGATTATTATTTGTTTGTACTCTGGTATTGCCCAGGTGCCCTGTGATGGAATACACCCCTGTATTCACACCCTAAACACTGTTGTAGTAATCTTTGTACAAAGTATACCTTTGTAAGATATCAATTCTTAGATTCATAGATATTAAGGTCAGAAGGGACCATAATGATCATCTAGTCTGACCTCCTGCACAATGCAGGGCACAGAATCTCACCCAACCACTCCTGCAAAAAACCTCTCACCTACGTCTGAGCTATTGAAGTCCTCAAATCGTGGTTTAAAGACTTCAAGGAGCAGAGAATCCTCCACCAAGTGACCCATGCCCCGTGCTACAGAGGCAGGCGAAAAACCTCCAGGGTCTCTTCCAATCTGCCCTGGAGGAAAATTCCTTCCTGGTGCCAAATATGGTGATCAGCTGAACCCTGAGCTTATGGGCAAGATTCACCAGCCAGATACCCAGGAAAGAATTCTCTGTAGTAACTCAGATCCCACCCCATCTAACATCCCATAATTTGAAAACTCATAATTTGCTGATCAGTGTTATCCTGGTAATTATGTGGCAACATTGTATGTAAAGTTATAAGATGCCTCTGTATGAGGTTAACACACGTTCTAAACACCACAGCCATGCTGAGGCAGAGGTCAGATCTCTCCTAAACAAAGGAAGGAATGTGTGCTTGCCTTGATTAGCATTTAAGCTGTAAACAGAGTCATCATGCAGGAAGGGAAAACAAACAAGTTCAAACAAGGAGGGGGGGAACCACAGCAGGGAATATCCTTCCACACAGACTTTGTCTCCTGAGTTTCAGCTGGAAATGTTTTTTCAAGCAGGAGACTGAACTATAACAAGGAGGAACAAATGCCAAAAGATCCTACCCCCCTCCCTGCCCACCTCATTCTCCACATCTGAGAAGACAAAAGGAAACAGCCATTAGTCTCTGGGAGAGGGGTCCTGAGCTGACAGTTTGGCCAGTAATCTGCTGGAGCATGTGGTGAGAAAGTTTGCTTTGCAACTAAGATCGTTTCTGAAGTAGATATTAGTAAGCATTTTATTTTTTTTTCTTGTAACCATTTCTGATTTTTATGCCTCATTACTTATACTCAAAATCTGCCTCTTCATAGCTAATAAACTTGTTTTACTGTTTTATATAATCAGGTGTGTTTAAGTTGAAGTGTCTGGGTAACTATTTAAGGTAATATGGCATATTATTCCCTTAAAGGAATAAGAAATTTAATATATTTGTATTGTCCAGAAGAGGCTGGGCAGTCCAGGACACACAATCCTGGGGGAATATCTGGGCCTGGGAGTATGTTGGGGTCACTCTGTAGAATAACTAAGGCTGGTAGAGCCAGGATGTAGCTGACAAGCTGTAGTTACACAGAGACACTCAGGGTGTGGCTTGAAAGGCTGTTTATGAGCAGCTCAAGTGGGAGCTATGACAACAAGGCATTGAAGGCACCCAGGGTTGCAGGACAGGGGAGATATAGCCCTCCACTAGTCTGGATTGTGCCCCAGTGTGTCACAGGCCCAAACAGAGTCAGGTGTCCATAGTACTAGGCATTGTACAGACAGAGTGAAAGGCTGTTCCTGCCTTGAAAAGAACTTATCTAAGGACTGTGTACACAAGGACATTTTACCAGTTACAGTGATACAATGAGCCCATTGTGTGGGCACTCTTATTCCAATATAAAAGGGGTTTTTAAAAACCCCTTATGTACCATAAACTATGCACACACAAAAAGATACTTTTATGGTGGAATAAGTGTGTATGTGGGGAATTAAACCTGTATAACTTTATTTGTTTGCATTTATAACTTATACTGAAGAAATTCCCATGTATCAAGGCCTAATTACACAAGACAATAAGAAACAAAGATAAAAACTAATATGTTCACAGCATAACCATGACAGGTCAGAACTACAATACTTTGTCATATTTGCCTCCCCCATTCTTTAAATCCACCCCCACAATCCATGTGCCACAGTCAAAGTGCCCACCATGTACTCTATAGAAAAAGCTTCAAGCTTAGTCTGGAGGAAAATGGATGAAAGTTCAAACAAGCCAAAATGTATAAAATCCTGCTCCCGGCAGCTCTATCTACTTCAGTGGAAGGGAGATACAGCTTCCCGTGGATTCCCCAGAAAGAGCTGGGAGCAGCCCACATGGCCAGTCCCTGCCCCTCACATAATTATTATTTATTAATTATTTGTATTGCAGAAATACCTAAGACCCTGTTGTGCTAGGTGTTGCACAAACACCAATGGAAGAGATTGTCTGTGCCCCAAAGATCTTACAATTGAAGTATCAGACAAGAGACAACAGAAGGCTACAGACACACTAGTGGGGGAGAACAAGGAAATAATGAGAAGATATTGGTCAATGCGATAGGCTTTGTTCTCAGCACACCAGAAGCCTAACGCTCGTCAAGTTTTGTGTAGGAATCACATCAGAGGAGATTTTTTAAGGAAAGAGTTGAAGGATAATGAATTAATTTTGTGGATGTTTATGGGGAGCTCCCCCAAACCATGGGGGTGGGGGGCAGTATTGGAGAAATTATGAAGGTGCATGTTTGAAAATTTAGCAACCGATGACAGTGGCTTCCAGCCACTTTTTCTGCTCTCAGTAGGTGGATGGATTATGAATATGGCTTTACATAGTACTTTGTTTTCTATGTTTTTTTGTAATTATTAGCACTTTTTTTACAATAAAATTATTTCATAAAGATAATACATGAGTAGATTTTAAAATACAGTACAATCAATGCAGGGAACAGAAGGGAGTGAGATAAAGAAGGAAAGAAGAAAGCTGAAAGCAGACGAGAATTTGGAGCCTGGTATATAGGAAATCATGAAAGATCTGAGTGACAGGGTGGGAAGATTGGAAGAGAGCAAATTCTGCAATACAGCAAGTCATAGAGAGTGCTCAGAAAGTGACCAGTGATTGCTAAGTGATTAGTTTTACATGCAGATCAGCTACAGGACTGGGTTAATTAAATGTTTAGACTCACAGAAAACCTGACAAATCAATTTTTGGAAATAAATGTGTGGAGCTGTGTTCAAAATTTTATCCTTATTTTCTAAAAGATTCTTTGATTCACTCTCTTCACTTTTAAATGACACAGTAAGTTAAATGACTACACCTGTTAGTTTATTAAAAAACAAGATTGTTTTAAAGGCTTAGTTCAGCAATTCTCAAACTTTATTAATTCATGTAACACCTTCTCAAAAGATTGATGTTGAAGCATCACATGCAAATTTCTTCTTTGTGCACTTATTTTAGGCCTTAATAGGCTTAAGTATTAATGGATTTATAGTAAAATGTTGAGTTTGGCTGGTGAAGATTAGATGTGAAGGGAGTGTGGGTGGTAGGGTTAGAGCTGGTTGGGGAATTTTGATTAATTTTTTTCTTTTGTTGGAAAATGCCAATTTGTCCAAACTGAATATTTGCAGGTACCTACGGGTTTTGACTAAACTTTTGGTGGGAAGATTTATCTGGTCCAGGACGGAATTTCTGCTGAAAACCAGAGAGATGGAGATCAAGACCCACACCAGAAGAGCCTGGTGGTTGGGGCACTCAGCTGGGATGTGGGAGAGCTAATATCAAGTCCTTAGTCTGCCTGGTTCAGGTGAGTGCCCTGACCACCAGGCAATTGGTTATTTGGGGGTTGATGGGTGTCACTCTCTCTGGTTTTCCATGGGAAAACTTTAGAAGGTCTCAGTTTCTTCCTGATGCAGAATGGGAAAAAAATTTAAATAACAAAACATTTCATGGGAGAGAAAAACAGCACTGTTCCATGATTCAAGCAGATTTCATCAGCCCACCAGTTGCAACCACATTTCACAAAGCCTCCCTTGGTCCTTGGACTTGCATGCTTGACCCCCTGGGTTTGAGACCCCACATGCCTCCTTCTTTTGGGCTCAGATCTGTTTAGACAGGCTTCCCCAGCCCACCAGGCTCCCTTCTGGTTCTGGCTCCTATCCCAGGGAGTCTCGATCCTGACTTGATGCTTTTCTGCAATTCTGCTGTCCAGGCTGTTTGCTTTCTCCCTCTCAATCTTCCTGTCTCAGAGCTGGTTTTCATTATGTTAAGGAGGTAGCTACCTTCCTCAGTTGGCTGCTCCTTTTAATACTCCTTTTCCTTAAAAGAGCCATGTCATAGAACAGGAGCTAGCTAGTCCTTGGCTCCACTACCTTTTAAACTGGACAGAGCACCCTGTTAAGTGTACCACTTCCAACAAGATGAAATACCACCAGTGGTACACATACTATAGTTTGGGAATCCAGGACTTGGATAATAGAACATCAAGATATTTACAAAAGAACTGTTTCAAATTGTTGAAGCACTTCCTGTCTCCAAATATTTTTTAATATAAGACATACAGTATATACAATAAGGCCTATAGTCCCATAACAAATTAATGTCAAATCCTTGTTGCCTTATTTATGAGAAATCTTGTCAAATTCAGTGGGTATTTTATTGAGGGTTTTGACCTGAATATAATAATGCAAAAAACTTTTCATCCAACTAAGACAAAATCACTCACTTCAATTATGAAAGATCCCCACTGGTAGGACAACAGGGTGGAAATGGGAGCAAGTTGTACCATATACTTTCTGACACTACAAAATGGTGATTAGTCTGCCAAAGTGTAGATGTAATCTGTGGCTTGTCCATAAATTTAAATAATGTGCTTTTTGTCCTATTATAAAGTAGACACATTCCTGACTGCAGCATGATCTGAAGTCTACATGTAACATGATAAGTACATCAAGGCATCAATTGCCTATAGGCATATTTTTTTTTCACAAATCTACACAATAGATCTCCAAAACAGTAATAAAGTACATGTTAGACCCTCTCAAATCCTATGTGCAGCCACAAATTCGTGATGGGCTGCAAATGGTTGTTGTGAACAGTCTACAGTGAGGGTTGTGAAGATCATAACACTGCACCCAGCTATTTGCATGGGATGACTGACCAACCCATATTCAGTCAGCAAGGCAATTGGTGACATCTATTTTTCATGACATCTGTTTGTTACCTTCCCTTGTTCCTGATATTTTGAACAAAACATCCCTATTGATTGTTGTCAAACCACTATCTTGTACTAGATTAGGATGTATCTGTACCATCTGGAATATAGCTATGTAAATAGTGTCCAGTATGCTAGCAACAACTTTGCCAAGTTCATGTACCGCACAGTGAACTTGTAAACATCTGCTTTAATACATGACCTGACTTTGTTCACCTCTGATCTTCCACTAGGCCCAGTGCTCCAGGCTCTCTCTCTACTAGAGAAACAAGATTTGATAATTTTGTTTATGATTTTGCAAAACAAATTGTCAAAATGCAACTATTTTGAACCATGTGAAGTAAAAGCAACTTTGAAATGTGAATGTTTTCATTGAATCGTTTTCCTGTTTGTCACATTAATTAGAGGACAGAATTGTTATTAAGAGAGAAATCTAAGAATTATAAAAGTCCTTTTTCTTTAAATTAAGAAGCAAAAGCTGACAATGACCTGGAGTTGGGTACAGTAAACATGAGAAAAGAGATTGATTAATATCCCAAAAGGACTTCTTTCAAGTTACAGAGGATGGGGAGGCTGCAAATCAAGACGAAAAGTCTCCAACTGAGTGGAACAATTGACCAAAGAAAAATAAAAATAACAGGAAAAGAAAACAGGTTCCTCCTACCTGTTTAGTCAACAATGATAAGAATAATTAATGGATTTTTAAAAACTCACAATGGACAGACATTTCTTAAGAGATGGTGGTAATCTCCTGAGTGAGGAACAGGGGAATCTGCTTTAAGGTGGGTCAGAGGGGAGAAAAGTAGACCGTGATCTGCAGAAATGTAATGTCTGTTTGGTGGGGGGTATTCTTATTCATTGGAAATTTGGAACTAAACCTAAAATATTCTGTACATGTCTGGTTTAGCATTTGACAAATATAAGACTAGGTATATGATGAAACTTTCTTTGTTCCCACCTCTTCCCCATTTTGTGGATCCTGATTCTTCAGAGGGCTCTCCAGCGGACAGTGGTGTTGAGGTAGCTAATCCCTCTTTCCCGTTCTGCTTCAAGGGTGAGAACTGCACACATGGAGGGCTTCCTCTATTTCCATAGCTTTGAGGCACAATCTGGCACAGGAGTCTTAGACAACAGAGCTGAGTATGGATTTTAGAATCCATGGCCTATTCAATACTTCAGAGCAAAAGAAAATTTGATTCACCATTTGAAATATACCCTGGTTTTCGGGAGCAATCACCTTGATGACTTTTGCAGATTTAGTTCAGAGGAATAAAAATATCACACGCCTGATAATGTTTCTGCATACTTTCCATGATAAAAATTGATACAGCCGAAAAAATGCATATCCGAAGAGCTTTGTAAGGTACAGGAGAGCACAGATGGTAGTAAAAAGAGAGAGGAAAACACAGTGGCAACTAGCCCACAGTATTCAAAGCAAGTCACAGTACAAACACCAGTTAAGTTTAGAATTGAGGTGCCGATTTTGGAAAAAGCTCAACTCTCATTTAGGCCATTAAAATAAAGGCCAGATTTTCAAAAGTATTCAGCACCCAGAAGCTCCCGTTGTCAGATGTTCAAAAGAGCTCAGCACCCATCTGGCCATTCATTTTGGTGTTTCAACAGGAGCTGAGTTCTTCAGAAAATCCATCCTCACTTGTGGGTGCTGAGTACCTTTGAAAATCTGGCCAAAGCTGTGAATTGCCACCTACTAGCTACCAAATTCAAAATAGCTAGAGATATCCAAACTGGAGGGGCATTTACCAGCTGGTAGTGGGGAACCTGCTGTATTTTTATCAGTGGCTAGTATAATTTCTTTTTATAGTAGAGATGGATCCATCATATCACATTAAAAATATTCTTGCATTCTTCTCTGCGCAATAACTGAAGATGTCTTTCTAATAGTACTCATGATTTCCTGTAAATAAAATAAAAGCGGGTAACAAAACAGTTTTGTAGCTTTTTAATCATTGGGTTTTTTAGTAAATGGACAATGAGCTTTTGCAATGTGCTCACTTGGCCTATTGTTCTGGCAGATTTTTGGTCAATTGAACTCATAATGCGAATTTACTACTGCTCTAAATGCTTCTAGAGTCTTCCATCTTCCTTCTCTTGAATTAATGATGATTTTCCCTGAAAATACTTTTAAAGTAAAATCAGAGTCTGCATGTGTATTTTGAAACACTTTAAAATATTGCTCTTAAAACAGACAGGTTTGGTTTCAAAGCAAGACTTCCAAAAGGAGCCCCTGTTTGAATGTAGGCAGACACCAAAGTACATTTACAACTCAGTCTCTGAAAAGTGCCAAGGATAGGACTCAAAATCACAGTGCATGTGTGCAGGTTTAGTGACCACAGCTGGTCTCTTTAAGCCATCTGGTTACTGTGACAACAGACTTCCTAGAAACCCTTTGGCTGTTAAAAACCTACGTCTAAAGCCCTAACAAATTCATGGCCATGAAAAATGTGTCTCAGATCATGAAATCTGGTCTCACCCTGTGAAATCTGGTCTCTTGTGTGCTTTTACACTATACTATACAGATTTCATGGAGGAGACCAGCGTTCCTCAAATTGGGGATTCTGCCCCAAAAGGGAGTTGCGGTGGGGGGTCACAAGCTTATTTTAGGGGGGTCATGGTATTGCAGTATTTTGGAAAAATACTTCTGCATTGCCTTCAGAGCTGGGTGGCTGGAGAGTGGTGGCTGCTGACTGAGGGCTCAGCTCTGCAGGCAGCAGCGCAGAAATAAGGCTGGCAATACCATGCCATGCCATCCTTACTTCTGCACTGCTGCTGGCGGCAGCTTTGCATTCAGGGCTAGGCTCCCAACCAGCAGCCACCACTCTCCAGCTGCCCAGCTCTGAAGGCAGCACCGCTGCCAGCAGCAGTGCAGAAGTAAGGGTAGCAATACCACAACCCCCACCTACAATAACCTTGTGACCCCCACACAACTCCTTTTTGGGTCAGGACCCTTCAATTACGACACTGTAAAGTGTCTGATTTAAACAGCTGAAATCATGAAATTTACAATTTTTAAAATCCTAAAACCGTGAAATTGACCAAAATGGACTCTGAATTTGGTAGGGTCCTACATATGTCTATGCAATTGGGAGGTGTAATTACAGCACATGTAGGTATGCCCGAGCTAACTTTTATGAAGTCAGCTCGCTCAAAATAGCTGTATAGCCACGATGGCACGGGCAGCGACATGGGTTAATTACCTGAGTCCATATCCAGGGTCCCAGGTGGGATTGTGTTTGGGCAGCTGGCATGAGCCTCAGCCCATGCCATCGTGGCTACACTACTATTTTTAGCGAGCTGGCTCTATCCAAGCTAGCTTTGTTATACCTATACAAGCTATAATCATACCTTCTGATTGCAGTGTGAACATAGCCTCGGTGCTACTGGTAATGCATATCCTTCTCTTTGGCCCCAGCTACTGATACTCGTTCCTGGAGTTCCTAATTTAATTGTGAATAACTTCTTAGAACTCCCCCAAAGGGACAGTGGGTGCCACTTAGATAAATCCCACATGGCGGGCCTCAGTTTGGGCAGGATCAGAACCACAGTTTGCACCCCTAGTGTGTGTGTGGGGGAAATAGAATAAAAAGATTTTGTAAAATGCTATTTGGGGGTTGTATTTTTGGGACTTCTTGCTCAAATAACCCCTTATTTGGGCCACTAATACTCCCCGCAAGGCAAATGTAAAGACAATCTAAGAGAACATTTGGATTTTAGAGCACTTACAACAGTCTACCTTTAAACAGAGAGCAATTCTCTGTCTTAACTGCAGTAGAGCTGGCCATCTGCTATAATAGAGAGGTTTCAGAGTAACAGCCGTGTTAGTCTGTATTCGCAAAAAGAAAAGGAGTACTTGTGGCACCTTAGAGACTAACCAATTTATTTGAGCATGAGCTTTCGTGAGCTACAGCATCTGATGAAGTGAGCTGTAGCTCACGAAAGCTCATGCTCAAATAAATTGGTTAGTCTCTAAGGTGCCACAAGTACTCCTTTTCTTTTTGTATAATGAGAGGTAACTGTCATAAACAGTTAGTGAATCTTTATGGAGAAGGGACAAACAATAGCAAACCTCTTCAGCTGAGTTAGTTTTTTTTTAAACTAGCAAATTCACAGTACAATGTATTTTGAATTTCTAATTTTGTATCAGGAAGTCAGATAGAAAGGCAAGTTAAATTAATAGCAGCAATATTTCCTAACCTGACAATGATGAAAAGAGCTATGGGTTACAACTTCAATGATCCCAATTTAAAATTAGGCAAGATATATTCACTATTATTATTGTTTGTTGCAGTAGTGGCTAGAGCTCAAGTCATGTATTAGGGCCCCATTGTGCCGGGCACTGTACAAACACATAACAAAAGACTGTAAATTTTTCCATTAGACTTTATTTTTGTTTTAAATGTAATAAATGACGATTGTCTGTTTCTCTGTGTGTGTACACACACACCCCCCCCACTGAAAAGGGGGACATTGCTGAGAAAAAGGTAATGTCTTTAGTTTTGTACCTTTATATAGTTTTTATGTGTGCTTGAATAAACGGAATTAACAATTTGTGTAAAGTCCTTGATCAAAATGAGACTCTTAAGGCAATTATGTGGAGATCGGAGTGCTTAAAATTATTGAGCAATATATTTAAAATTAAAAGCTTCAAGAAGCTTGGTTTAGGAAAAATTACAGATAATTGATCATTTAGTCTATCTCGTCTGTAGCAACTGCAGACATAGGTGTGGAAGATCACTTTTTAGACAAATCACAGTGAAACTTTTATAAAGCCCAAACCACTCCAGACGTCCCTTTCTGAAGAATTTTTCTTGAAAACAAATCCCAGCCACTTTTATTCCACGTATCTCCTGCAATTATGAAATAATAACAATTCAAGTACTGAATAATATTAAGACTGAAAATGTGAAGTATAGCTTTATTAAAAACAAAAGAAGTGATCTTGATTGGAAGGTAAAACTACAAAGCCTGGGAGTGACATATTTTAAAAATACATAAACTAAGTAGATGAATTTGTTTTAAAAAGGAGTTTGGCGTATTTAGATTTTCTTCTTTGCCAAAAGGTTTGCTGAAAACAGTAAAACTAAAGTTGTTAAAATAAACTTTGGCCCATATAAAAATAAGACCAGACAAGGTATGAGTCTGAAAACACTTATACACTTCTTTAGCCTATGTATAAAGTCTTTCCATCCCCTAAGTTGTAAGTTTGCAATGGGGTTACTAAAGTATTAGAAAGTCTTTTCAGGATTAGGCACATAGGTACCAATCAGGCCTGGTCTACACTATGGGATTAGGTTGAATTTAGCCACGTTAGGTCGATTTTAAAATGAATGCGTCCACACAACCAACCCTGTTCTATGGACTTAAAGGGCTCTTAAAATCGACTTCTGTACTCCTCCCCGGCAAGGGGAACAGTGCTAAAATCAAACTTGCTGGGTTGAATTTGGGGTAGTGCGGATGCAAATCGACGGTATTGGTCTCCGGGAGCTATCCCAAAGTGCTCCATTGTGACCGCTCTGGACAGCACTTTGAACTCCGATGCACTACCCAGGTACACAGGAAAAGCCCTGGGAACTTTTGATTTTCATTTCCTGTTTGGTCAGCGTGGCAAGCTCAGCAGCACAGGTGACCATGCAGTCCCAGAATCGCAAACGAGCTCCAGCATGAACCGAAAGGGAGACACTGGATCTGATTGCTGTATGGGGAGAAGCATCTGTGCAGGCCGAACTCTGATCAAAAAGAAGAAATGCAAATATATTTGCCAAAATCTCACAGGGCATGTTGGAGACAGGCTACAACAGGGGGACACAGCAGTGCCACATGAAAGTTAAGGAGCTGAGGCAAGCATACCAACAGACAAAGGAGGCAAATGGTCTCTCTGGGTCAGAGACCCATACATGCCGCTTCTATGATCAGCTGTATGCCATTCTAGGAGGGGACCCTACCACTACCCCACCACTGTCCATGGACACCTGCAAGGGGGGAATCTCACGCAACAGGGAGAAGGATTTTGTGGTTGAGGAGGAGAATGCACAGCAGGCAGGCGGTGAATCCGTTCTCCCCGGCAGCCAAGACCTTTTCATCACCCTGGACCCAATACCCTCCGAAGGCGGGATCCACAACCCTGAAGCTGGAGAAGGTACCTCTGGTGAGTGCACATTTGTAACTACAGTACAGGGTTTAAAAGCAATAGTGTTTAATGTTTGTTTTGCTCTGAAGAATTGGGATGCATTTGCGGCCAGTACAGCTACTGGAAAAGTCTGTTCGTATGTCTGGGGATGGAGTGGGAATCCTCCAGGGACATCTCCATGAAGCTCTCATGGAGGTACTCTGAAAGTATTCTGGAATCATTGCAGCACAAAGCATGGCAGCGAATGGCCCTGGGTTTTGGTCGCATTCAAGCAACATTCGGTCTATACCTTTCTGTGTTAGCCTCAGGAGAGTGATATCATTCATGGTCACCTGGCTGAAATAGGGGAATTTTTGTAAGGGAACAGTAAAAGGACGCCGTTCATGCTGGACTGTTTGCACTTGGCTAAAAGGGATCATCCCAGAGAATAGCTACGCGGTGGGGTGCAGGGAGGTGTGTGCTGCACATCCACCCAAAAACCACAGCCCCTCCTTTTAAATGTGAAACCCAACCCATTGCTTGCTATGGGAAAGGATGGCGCTGCAGTTTGAAACCATTCCCACGTTATGCGTAAGAAGCCAACCCCGGGTACCCTTTGCCTTACCATGGCTGCATGGAAACCGAATTCTGTTGCCCAGTTGTGTGTGATGTCACCATACCGGCAGATGCTCAATATAAAAGGCAAAATGGGACCTTGTACCTAAAGCACATGTGCTGTCTGGTGTGAATTGCTTGATTCACTGTAAAAGAGTCTCCCTTTTGTTCTCAGAAATGTATCTTAAATTTTACTCTCCCTTTTTATCTCCCCCCAGGTAAAAATGTTTCTAGGCTCCCCCTATCGTCTCCATCCCTGAGGTTATCGCAGATTAGAAGGTGGAGAAAAAAAAGTACTCGAGATATGTTTTCCGAGCTCATGCAGTCCTCCTGCACTGATAGGGCACAGCTGAATGCATGGAGGCATTCAGTGTTAGAGGCTAGGAAAGCATTAAGTGAACATGAAGAGCAGAGGCAGGAGCACGAAGAGCAGAGGCAGGAGGCAGTGCTAAGGTTAATGGGGGAGCAAACAAAGTGTCTGGTGCTGCTGCAGGAAAGCCAGCAAGAGCACAGACCCCCGCTGCATCCATTGTACTATCACCTGTCCTCCTCCCCCAAGTTCCATATCCTCCTCACCCAGATGCCCAAGAACGTGTGTGGGGGAGGCTCTGGGCACCCAGCCACTCCACTCCAGAGGATAGCCCAAGCAACAGAAGGCTGTCATTCAAACAGTTTGATTTGTAGTGTGCCACAATAAGCAATGTGGCCTTGTCCTTGTCCTTCCTTCCTCCCCCAGCCCACTCCACCTGGGCTACCTTGTCAGTTATCTCCCTTTTTTTTAATAAATAAAGAAAGAATGCATGGTTTCAAAACAATAGTTACTTTATTTCAAAGGGAGGAGGGTGATTGGCTTACAGGGAATTAAAATCAACAAAGAGGGAGGGTTTGCATCAAGGAGAAATATATACAACTGTCACACTGAAGCCTCGCCAGTCATGAAACTGGTTTTTAAAGACTCTCTGATGCGCAGCATACCTTGCTGTGCTCTTCTAATCATCTTGGGGTCTGGCTGCTCAAAATCTGATGCCAGGCGATTTGCCTCAACCTTCCACCCTGCCATAAACATCTTCCCCCTTACTCGGTCAGGTATTATGGAGCACACAGCAAGCAGCAATAACAATGGGAATGTTGGTTGTGCTGAGGTCTGACCTAGTCAGCAAACAGCACCAGTGAGCTTTTAAACGTCCAAAGGCACATTCTGTCACCATTCTGCTCTTGCTCAGCCTATAGTTGAACTGCTCCTTAACTACTGTTCAGGCTGCCTGTGTTTGGCTTCATGAGCCATGGGAGCAAGGGGTAGGCTGGGTCCCCAAGGATAACTATTGGCATTTCAACATCCCCAACGGTAATTTTCTAGTCTGGGAAGTAAATCCCTTCTTGCAGCTGCTCGAACAGTCCAGAGTTCCTAAAGATGCGAGCATCATGCACCTTTCCTGGCTATCCCACGTTGATGTCTGTGAAACGTCCCTTGTGATCCACCAGTGCTTGCAGCACCATTGAGAAGTACCCCTTGCGGTTTATGTACTGGTTAGCAAGGTGGTCCAGTGCCAAGATAGGGATATGCATTCTGTCTATCGCCCCACCACAGTTAGGGAAACCCACTGCAGCAAAGCCATCCACTATGACCTGCACATTTCCCAAAGTCACTACCCTTGATAACAGAACGTCAATGATTGCATTGGCTACTTGGATCGCAGCAACCCCCACAGTAGATTTGACCGCTCCAAATTGATTCCCAACTGACCGGTAGCAGTCAGGTGTAGCAAGCTTCCACAGGGCTATCGCCACTTGCTTCTCAACTGTCAGGGCAGCTCTCATCTTGGTATTCCTGCACTTCAGGGCGGGGAAAAGCAACTCAGAGTTCCAGGAAAGTGGCTTTATGCATGCAAAAGTTTAGCAGCCACTGTGAATCATCCCATACCTGCAACACTTTGTGGTCCCACCAGTCTGTGCTTGTTTGCCGGACCCAGAATCGGGCGTTCCACTGTATCAACCAGCCCCACTGCCACCATGATGTCCCAATTGCCACAGCCTGTGCTTTCAGAAATGTCTGTGTCCATGTCTTCATCAAAATTGTCCTTGTGCTGACGTCTCTTAGCCCAGTTCTGCATATACTCCAGGATAATGCGCGAGGTGTTTACAATGCTCACAACACCAGCGGTGAGCTGAGCAGGCTCCATGCGTGCCATGGTATGGCATCTGCAGGAGAGCAGAGTTGCAGTGGATGCCGACGGATGCCATGAGAATAGACCATTATACAGAATGACAAGAGGACCTGCGAGGTGGATTCATGGCACCAGGAGAGCAGAGTTGCAGCTGAAGTGGTGGATGATGACAACATGGAGAAATTTGCTATTGAGACTGAGCTCATTTACAAGAGTAGGAGAGCAGAGTTGCAGCGGAAGCAGTGGATGATGGTAGCTAGCAGTCGTACTGCATCGTCTTCTGACAGCAGCACCCAGGACACAACAGCAGTGGTGATGGGTGAGCTGAGCTGAGCGGGCTCCATGCTTGCCATGGTAGGTTGTCTGCACAGAAAAAAGGCACAAAACAATTGTCTGCCATTGCTTTCACGGAGGGAGGGGTGACTGATGACATGTACCCAAAAGCACCCGTGACAATGTTTTTGCCCCATCAGGCACTGGGAGCTTAACCGAGTATTCCAGTGGGCGGCGGAGATTGCGGGAACTGGGGGATAGCTACCCATAGTGCACCGCTCCGTAAGTTGATGCTAGCCATGGTAGTGAGGATGCACTCCGCTGACTTAATGTGCTTAGTGTGGACATGTGCAATCGACTGTATAAAATCAATTTCTAAAAATCGACGTCTATAAAATTGATCTAATTTTGTAGTGTAGTCATACCCAATGATCTATTACGGCCTGATCCCATGCCTGCTGAAATCAGTGACTAAACTCCCATTGACTTCAGTGGTTCAGGATTAGGACCTGAAAGGGATAATGTGCAGAGCTATGTGAAACTTTAGTTCATGGGGTCTGTTCACTCTGCTTAAGTTAGGTTTTCGTAGGTTTTGTATCTGTTAATTTTGTTTTAGCTTCAAAACCAAACTGAATGTGAAACTCAGTAGAAACAACCACCCCATCTGTTGCCCCACTTCCATCTACCTTTTCCATCAGACCAAAAATTTGCTGTTTTGCCTGAGAAGCTGGAGAATCTTTTGGGGGTTTTAGGTTGAGTTTTGAATCAGAATCCTAAAAATAGGTCAGTTTTCATCATGGAAGAAAGGTTAACAGTCTCAGAGCTTCACTAGAAACAGTGTTGTTTAATGGTTTTAGTAGTAATCTGGAAAAGGACATGAGCAATGAGGTGACAAACTTTGCTGGTAACACAAAATGATGTAGGTTAGTCAAGTCCAGAGAAGAGCGTGAGGAAATTCTGAGGAACTAACCAAGCTAGGTCAATGGGCAACACAATGGCAGATGAATTCAATAATGCACATTGGAGGAGAAAAACAATTGATGTACCTTCCTAGGTTCTAATTTATTTGAATTAGTTCAGAGAAAGGACCAACCATTTGGACAGTTCAATGAAGACTTTTGTTCAGTGTGCAACTGTGGTGGGGAAAAAAAAAAAACAAATGTTAAGGAATAGACTGGAGAATAATCCAGAAAATATTATAATGCCCTTATATAGATCATTGGTTCACTGTCATCTGGAATAGAGTACAGTACTAGTCACACATCTCACATGAGAAATTGTAGAATTCGAGGGGGTTTAAAGAAGCTCTACTTCCAGTAAAGTTAAGCACGTAAGTGTTTGCAGAATTGGGGCCGAGAATTGTAAGCTCTTTGGGGGCATCTTTTTGTTATATTTTCACAGTGCCTCGCACAATGGGGCCCTGATCAATTATTAGGGTTCCTAGGAACTACTGCAGTACTAAATTTAAAACAAAAATAAAGTCTAATGGAAAAAATAATTTAGTCTTTTTGTTGTGTTTTTGTACAGTGCCCGGCACAAAGGCACCCTAGTACATGACTTGGGCTCTACTGCCCTCTTATTCAACTCCTTTCTCAGATAAACAAACCTCTTCTTTTCAGTCTCTCATCAAATTAGAGTTTTGCCATCCCCCTAATAAAGGAGGGCAAAAAAGAATGATTTGGGGGGTGGCAAAACTCTAATTTGATGAGAGATTGAAAAGAAGACGTTTGTTCATGTGAGAAAGGAGTTGAATAAGAGGGGACCTGATAAAAGTACACACAATAACTGATATAGAGAATGTAGACTAGGAACTCCTGTTCTCCCTATCATGCAAGAACAAGGGGACATACCAAATGGAAATGGAAAAGTGGCAAATTCAACCTAGTAAAAGGAAATACTTTTTCACACAAAATACAATTAAACTTTGGAACTTTTTACCATCAGAGGTCATTAAAATCAGAATTTAGCAACATTCAAAGAGGTTCTAGGTTCTTATTTGGATAGCAAATATAGCCAGAGTTATAATTAATTAGTGGTAACAAATCCTTTAGGAAGGGATATAAAATCCCATGCTTCAGGATTTAAGTGTTATGTGTGTCAGGCAAAGGCAACTGCACCTCTGACCCTTTTGAAAGCTCCTTGAGAGCATCCTACTTAGCTTTCAGGCCACTACCTGTCACCTTTCTTGGGCAGAATCCTGTGACACTCTTCCATTAGCTTGAGGATTTAGGCTGCAATTCACTGTGATTATTGCAACTGGTCTGAGTTTAATCCAGCACTTACAATTCTCTCAGGGGACAATGACATGTTAACCAGTGACCAGTCAACCTTCATAAACAAAGCATTGTTTACTCAGAATACAAGCATTACAGAGAAAATATATCTTAAAAACAATAAACATCTTACACGCTGATCCAAGTTTGCCAAGCTATCATCCGTCTTCCACACAGAGACCCTCATAGGAATCAGAGTAACAGCCGTGTTAGTCTGTATTCGCAAAAAGAAAAGGAGTACTTGTGGCACCTTAGAGACTAACCAATTTATTTGAGCATGAGCTTTCGTGAGCTACAGCTCACTTCACGAAAGCTCATGCTCAAATAAATTGGTTAGTCTCTAAGGTGCCACAAGTACTCCTTTCCTCATAGGAATGAATACTTCTAAACCCCTCTCACAGGTTCTGTTCTGCTTGGTGACAGTGTCATGTCAATTCCTGGACTGAGGTGGAGTGACTTAGTACTTCCTTTCCCCCAGGGTGGTCACTTTATACAGTTCTCAGCTCTTTGTTTGTTAGTCTACTGTAAACAGTTCAAACCAGGATGTCCAATTTCCCCTCAAGTGGGTAAGGCTTTTTCAGACTAGCTACATTAATCCCCCACCTCCCTTCCTGCAGTAAACTCCTATAATTCCTCTCCCCCCCCGCATCACCTGCTGTGGAGCTGAAGTATGAACCCTAGCCCATACGATACTTGTAATGTTTATAAAGTTGATACAGTATTCTCAAAGATAGTCCATGTGTCCATAATATCTGTCATATTACAAGCTAAGCTGTAACTTTCATAGGGGGTGGGTGATAAAATTATCCCACATCTGCCTAATGTGTGGTTCCTTTCACCTTCTTCCTGAGCATCTGGTGCTGGCAATTGTTGGGAACAGTATACTGGACTGAGTGGGGGAGGTTTAGATTGGATATTAGGAAAAACTTTTTCACTAAGAGGGTGGTGAAACACTGGAATGCGTTACCTAGGGAGGTGGTAGAATCTCCTTCCTTAGAGGTTTTTAAGGTCAGGCTTGACAAAGCCCTAGCTGGGATGATTTAACTGGGAATTGGTCCTGCTTCAAGCAGGGGGTTGGACTAGATGACCTTCTGGGGTCCCTTCCAACCCTGATATTCTATGATTCTATGATCCAGTATGGCAGTTCCTATGAATTTCACTAGGCTCTTAGGGCAACATTTTAAAAAGTGATTTATGTATTTAGGCGTGAGATTGACTTTTAATGAGATTTAGGCTCCTAAAAGACAGACTTATTGACTAAAGATGCAGACAAATACCTAGTGCAATTTTCCTAAAGGGAGTTAGGTGCTTTGGAAAATCACACTAGGCACCTGATCTACTGACATCTTTAGGCATCTAAATACCTTGGTGCCTAAACCACTTTTGAAAAGGGGGTTTTTAGGACCAGATTTACATACACGTTTAGATGCCTAAAGATGCAGATAGGCACCTGTGATTTATAAAAGCTTCTAAGCAAATTGGGTAATAATTACCTAAGTGCCAATGTACCTTTGTAAATCTGGCTCCCAGGCAATAATCCTGCAAGCATTTACAGGCATGCTTAGCTTTCCCCATGTGATTAGCCCCAATAAACTGAATGAGATTACTGGCGTATTAAACACACCTGTTGCAAAAACCAGCCTTTAGTTTCTTGTCAAGAGTTTCCCACAAGAAGCTCTGCCAAGGTGGGAGGGTAGAAAGCAAACAACAAGCCCCAGGAACGAGGCGTTAGTACATTTTGTGGCCTGGGGGCGAAGTTTTTCAAACCACTTGGGCTTCTGGTTTTAGCCTTTCTGTGGCAAACAAAGCGCTAGCGAAATGATCCTCGTCAAAGCCAGGGGCTGATTCCCCCCGCAGCGTCAGCTTCCGCGGGGCTCAGTAGAACCCGCGCGCTCCTCGCCCCTGCCTCGGGGGCCGCTTGCCCCGCCGCCCTGTGCGGGCCTTGGCCGGGAGCCGTGCGCGGAGCAAGGGGAGGGCCGGGGAGGAGGGCGGGGTGGAACGCGCGCAGGGAGCTGAGTGGACGGCTCGCGACGGCGGCGCGTGCAGCAGCTCCAGAAAGAGCCGGAGTTGGCAGCGTCGAGCCGCATTTCCAGTAGGAGCGGGGAGCCCGGTGCGGGGCTTGCAGCAAGGTGATGGGCTAGGCACCATTGCTCCACGCGCCCCGGCTTCAGCTCCCCTTCTCTCTCTGCCCTGCGGAGGGAGGGAGCGAACATCCCTCCCGCGCCTCTCCCCGGCTCCCGCTACCTGCCCTCCTCCCGCCCGTCCTTTGCCCGGGGAGCGCTCCCCTGTGGCACTGTGGTGTGGCTTCTTGTTTGTGAACCCCCCTCGCTTTGTGTCTCCTCTTGCACAGATGCTGAAGGTGGCAGCCTTCATGTGCGTGTGTGCAGCAGCTTGGTACAGCCAGGGTCTAGCAGCAGCAGCGGCGGCCGGGGGCAGGTCGGACCCCGGCAATTTTCTGGATGATAAACAATGGCTCACGACCGTCTCCCAGTATGACAAGGAGGTCGGACAGTGGAACAAATTCCGAGACGTAAGTTCAACCCCTCCCCACCTACTCGTCTGGGTGCACCCGCGGGTGGGTTCGGCCCTTCTAGCTGGGGGAGGGCGGCGGAAGGGGCATAAGTTCTCAGACCCTCTCGCGTCTTTATGGCAGACCTTGCACGTTCCCTCCGCCCGGCCCCGGAAGGCTGGAGCGAGGCTGTGCTAAATTCTTCCCTGCAGGCTGGCTTTGATGGCATTGCAAAATATTGGCCCTTCTGCGCAGCCATCGCAGCGGTGCGGGCTGAACTTTTCTTGAATGATGTTTCCGCACCATGGCGGTGCGCTGAGTGTAAACACACAGCGAGCGAGGGGAAGATGTGCCCTCCCACGGTGGTGCTGCTGCTAGGCGATCCCTGATGTGCTCCTGCTGCTGAGCAATAAGGATCGATCCGGTCGCTCATAGGCCTTTAAAGAACTTTAAGCTAGAGCTGGCGGTGCGGGGGGGTGTCGGCTCAACCGTGGGGGGGGGGGGGGGGGAGAAGGGGCTACTTGCGCAGGGTTAGTACTGGCATCATAAGTGCTGATCTTTGTTGATCTATTAACTTTTAAAGGACGACGTGTGCGCCCCCCCCTTCTTAAGCCCCAGGCCTCCTTGGAGGTGACAATACAAGGGTTAACTCGGACTATGTCTTTTGCAAAGGGTCACTCAAGTAAAGGAGGCTCCCCCGGTCGGATCTGGCTGTTGCATCGTTAGCTGTGGTATGTCTGCCATTCTTTCCACCTGATTTGAGAGGAGCCCTGTAATAAACTGCCCTCTTCCGTTTCCAGTGTTTAGGATGTCAGGTGTGAGCTAATCCAGAGCTAGTCAGTCACTTTTTACTAGGGCATAGCCCACCTAGCTAGCTATTTTTCCCCATTAGAATGGGAGATAGAAACACTGTACCAGCATTTGGCCTCCAGTGACCTCTGTAGCCCAAACATGAAATTCACAAGGCGTCAAAGGAGCAAAGTGAAAAGAGAGGAAGAGGCAGTTGCCAGTGCAGGCAATGAAGACAAATCGGGTTCAGCTCCACAAATCAGTTCAAGTGCAATCATGATACTCTTGACAAATTGTTCCATGTGTAAAACGGAAAGACAGTAAGTTTCTGTTTAGAGTCTAGTGGTTTCTTCCCCTGAAATGAGGTTAACACCACTGCTATTGAAATATGGATTGTCTCTCTTTGTCTCTCTCTCTCTCTCCTGAAATGGATTACTGCAGAAATACTAATTTGGCTTAAAAATATGCTGTGTGTACTTTACAGTTTTTGTCAATATTGAAATTCATTTTGCAACACCAAGAAGTTCTAATGAGAAAGTATTAGTAGGATAACAGACTATATGGATAGTTGCTACTTTTCCTAAATACTTTTTATGAAATATACTACTATGGAACCTAAGTAAGGGTATAAATGGCTTGTATATCATAAGATATTTCAGCTGCATGGAAATAGTACCTGAACATTAAAGCGAATTCTTGCCCAAATATGAGCGTTAAATAGTGGTTCTGATGTCTCGGATCACTTCAGTTGTTGCCATAACAAACATGACAACTTAATTTAGTGGAAGCTAATGGGTTATTATTATTTTGTATACCATTACTGTTTGTTAACTTAAATGATCACTCTCTATTATCTTTGCCATGCCCTGGTGTATATATGTTTTTTGTTTGTTTGTTTGTTTGTTTGTTTGTTTTTTCAATCAATCAATTCCAGGAACTGTAAAGTCCTACATCTTGTAGCTTTTGTGTCACCCTATCTGCTCAGTGGATTTTTATTTATCCCTTATTGAATTGGCTTAAGACTCAATATTCAAAAGGTTCGCCTCCTACAGTTTGTCGATAAGACATCTCTGTAGTTGGCTCTAGTGATTCTGGGGAAATGATTTTTTTCTAAAAAGGAGCCATATCAATGCACTTCTGAACATTATAGCTTAATGTATATTTTAAGGTGAGATATGAACTTGAGAACTAAGGTTGCATGAATAAAAAATGAGCCAATTCTACATTTATGGGAAATTCACTTCTACAATGTTTTACACAATTAAAACCTGTATTGTGAGTTATGTCAAACACCTCTTAAATACTAATATTTGTTTAAAAAAAATTAAGATGTTGTGCTTCAGTATATTTTCAGAAACATGCAGTGCTGTGTAAATATTATAGGATGAAGTACTGTTGTGAACAATGCCAAACAACTCATAAGTTAAATTTTATAATTAGACAATATCACTTCCATAAGATGTCTTCCAGACAGGCTGGAGATGCTAAGTGCTGTCTAATGTCTGTCTCTTGGGTGCCCATTGGCATATACTGTAATACTGGATATTAGCCAGATAATTTACTCTGTGACAGGTAGGTATCCCAAGGGTTTTAAAAGTAACTATTCTGAGTGAGCACTGAATACAGATCACTTTTAGGCAACCCTTACAAGTATGCTGGTTTATTCTTTGTTTTTATATACATTCTCACGGTTTTATGAAGTTGATATTTCTGTGAGGATTTTAATCTTTCTCATACAGAATAAGAGTTGGTTGCTTATTGTATTGAAATCTAACTTATTAGGAAGTGGTTATAGTAGAAAGTCTTTTGCAGTGAAGTATTACTATCTTTAAACTGTTGGTGGGTTTGCAGAAATCCATAGAATATAACGGGAGCAAATCAATAACTGAATGTATCCATTTGCCCAGCAGTTTGCCAAAATAAAATAAAAGGCAGAACCAATTTCAAGCAGCCTTGAACTACTACCTTCAATTCTTAGATAACTGAGTAAAACATTTTAATGAATTGGTGAAATGTTATAAACACATCCTACTAGTTATACATGACTTATGTGACTTTTTGTAACACAACTCTTTGAAATTGGGGTTAGGAACTTCATTGGTGCTTTAAAAAGTTTTAAGAAAAGCAAATGTTGCCTCCTGCCTTAGGACAGAACAGCACAAATACATATACTTTACACACACACACACACACACACACACACACACACACACACACACACACACACGTATAAGGAGTTAAGATTGGAAGTGCAGCTTTGTGAGGCCTGTATTCATAATTTTTTTCACTATTCAGAAGGAAACTAGAAAAAAAAACAGTTGTTCGCGGGAGATACTTTTTTCACACCAAAAAAAAAAAATTCTATTAAAGACTTTATGAAATAATGATTGATTAATATGACTGACTTCTGCCGCATTGGCTCAATTTCTTAAGTTTTTTTATTTCACAATGAAAGAATGTTCATAAACATGATCTTTAACTAAATCTGATCTAACATAAATTTTCTTAACTTAATGTCTCCTAGAATGTCAGCATTTTAGGGAAAGTTTAAACAATGCAATCATTCATTAACTCAGTAATAATATTGGCTTAAAGAATCTTTACAGCATTGTTCAGACAAACACGTAACTGATTATTTTTTCTTTTTTCTTTGCCTGGAGTGTCTTTTTTTCACTGCAGTCCTTGATCTTGGTGACAAATCTGTAGAGAATTATGGAACTGGTTTATAAGGAGACGGGTCTCTCGTGTAGAACGCTGGAAAGCTGTGTATATGTTGGGGGCTACTATACATTGGCATTGATCTATGTGCAGAACTCCCATGGACGTCACTGGTTTTGTGCAAAAATTTAGGATAGAATGTTAAAGGTGTTTTGTTTTTTTTTTTTCTTCTCAGAAATACTTTAGCCCACTTTTTTTATACACAAGGTGTACTCATTCCCATGAGAGCCAGAAGTGTGACAGATCCTATGGATCAGATACAGGGCTGTATCTGAACTGTACTTAGTGCAGCTTGTGCAGGAAAGAGGGGTAAAGGTGCTCTAAGGTTCCAGTTATGTTTCCTCAGTCTCACTGCTGCCTAGCTGCAGACCCAGTGCTCAGAATTAAGCAGTCTTCTCAGGGCTATTGTACTCTATACTAGTTTTCAATTGCCTGCTAAGTGCTTCAGCCATGCCACCTTTTCACTTAGCTACATACTGCATAGTGGTGACTGGGAATGGGGGGAGTGTAGTAGATGCCAATTTGAGGTGAATATTCTCTTGGCCAGATCCTGCTGGGTTTATGATGCTTTGTGCTGATGAACTGGAGCGAAGTGGCTGGTGAATAACCAGAAATCTGGTGAATGAATAATTCTCAAATTCAGCTTTCTTCTTTCTCTGTGGATTATCACTAATTCAAAATAGTAGTGTGCAAGTTGACTGGGTAGTGGTAATAGCATAATCTCTTGTTATAACATTGTAAACCCTACTACCTGATTTTTATATTAAACACTTACTATACATAATACAATATATCCAACAGAAACAAAACCTGGGAAAACTTTATTCTTTCTGTGACTTCTTTAAAGTTTTCTAGTGATCGTCTCTTGCTTCAGAATGCCGAATGCCTCGCCCCACCCATGCTGTTTGCAATAGGATTCAATCTGTGGCTTAGCTGCTGACTCTTTACTGCTTCCTAAAGAGCTGGGAGCTCAATATTTGTCTCAGATAGATACTATATGCAGAAGCACTCAGTTTGGTGCTGGTGGGGGAGCAGTGCAGACTTCAGTTCTACTCTGAGAAACCTGTCTGGGACAAATAGCTGATTGAGAGACTGCTGCTTGCTTGCCAGAGCCTATGAAGGGAAGGTAGGCCTGATATGGGACTACAGTAGTGATGTGATATCAATGCCACCCAGAAACAACATGGAAAAGATTACTGCTGGTTGTTCCATGCCTTTAGAACTGACAGCTAAAAGAAAATCTATTGCTTTGTGCACTTGACTGGGGAACCCAGTCGGGTTGGCTGTGAGCCTAGGAGTGATTGTCACACACAAAGGAGAATGAAATTTTTTTAAGTATCAGAGTAACAGCCGTGTTAGTCTGTATTCGCAAAAAGAAAAGGAGTACTTGTGGCACCTTAGAGACTAACCAATTTATTTGCATGAGCTTTCGTGAGCTGTAGCTCACGAAAGCTCATGCTCAAATAAATTGGTTAGTCTCTAAGGTGCCACAAGTACTCCTTTTAAGTATGTTAGTTCTGGAAGCATCACCTTCCATTTTTCTAGATGGGATCAAGCACTTCAGTGCATACATTTATTTAACGAATAGTGGCCAACATGTCCTTTCAAAGTCCATAATGATCAACTGAAGAATTTGGGTATCTGAGGAGAGACATCAACTATTATTGATGTTATAAACAATGTGAAGTATTCTTTCCTACTGATGCTGTTTTGTATTATTGGGAAAAGGCTTTTACCATAGTTAAAGGACAGGATGCTAATTGGAAAGTAGTACTTCATTCTGAATGTTTTAGCAGGTTTATAATCTACAATAAATAAATCATACAATAAATATATTTTATGAGAGACCCGTGGGTGATTTACAAAGACGCTTCTGATTAGCAATGCTAAAATAAGACACACATTGACTTTGTGACGTAAGGTTACTTTGTCATTTTATATACCTTTTTTTGAAAACTTTTACTCTGTGCAACCATCTGTAGAAGATTTTATGCAGCTTTTATATTTGTTTGCATCACTATATTCCAGAAACTAAGTCCTAACTAACTTTGGCTGTCACATCTAGATTATCTATAGTTCGAGACTGCTCACAATCACACCACCTGAGTAAGGTTAGTATTGACACTAAACTGGGAGGAGAGGTAGATACGCTGGAGGGTAGGGATAGGATACAGAGGGCCCTAGACAAATTAGAGGATTGGGCCAAAAGAAATCTGATGAGGTTCAACAATGACAAGTGCAGAGTCCTGCACTTAAGACAGAAGAATCCCATGCACCGCTACAGACTAGGGACCGAATGGCTCAGCAGCAGTCCTACAGAAAAGGACCTAGGGGTTACAGTGGACAAGAAACTGAATGAGTCAGCAGTGTGCCCTTGTTGCCAAGAAGGTGAACGGCATTTTGGGCTGTATAAGAAGGGGCATTGCCAGCAGATCGAGGGACGTGATTGTTCCCCTCTATTCAACATTGGTGAGGCCTCATCTGGAGTACTGTGTCCAGTTTTGGGCCCCACACTACAAGAAGGATGTAGAAAAATTTGGAAAATATCCAGCGGAGGGCAAGAAAAATGATTAGGGGACTGGAACACATGACTTATGAGGAGGGGCTGAGGGAATTGGGATTGTTTAGTCTTCAGAAGAGAAGAATGAGGGGGGGATTTGACAGCTGCTTTCAGCTACCTGAAAGGGGGTTCCAAAGAGGATGGATCCAGACTGTTCTCCGTGGTAGCTGATGACAGAACAAGGAGTAATGGTCTCAAGTTGCAGTGGGGGAGGTTTAGGTTGGATCTTAGGAAAAAGATCCTTTTTCACTAGGAGGGTGGTGAAACACTGGAATGCGTTACCTAGGGAGGTGGTGGAATCTCCTTCCTTAGATATTCTTAAGGCCAGGCTTGACAAAGCCCATGCTGGGATGATTTTATTTGGGGATTGGTCCTGCTTTGAGCAGGGGGTTGGACTAGATGACCTCCTGGAGTCCCTTCCAACCCTGAGATTCTATGATTGAATGATTACACACAATACTGATCAGAGAGGTGACCTCCATGGAATCTTGTGTGTTGTCCTTCTCGTTGAATCAATACTAAACCCAAACTCCAAGATGTGGTTAGAGGAAACTTGAAGGGTATGACTACACTTGGGGAAAAAAGCCCGGTGGCAGCAAGTCTGAGAGCCTGGGTCAACTGACTCGGGGTCAGTTTGCAGTATGGGGCAAAAAACAGCAATGTAGTCATTCATGCTTAGGCTGCAGATTGGCTTTAGACCCTTCCCCTTTGCTAGATTTCTGAGACCAAACTGCAGCTCAAGTGGATGTTTACATTGCTATATTTTAGCTCTGTACTAAAGTCTGAGTCAGTTGATCCAGGCTCTTAGACTTGCTGCTGCAGGTCTGTTGTGTGTTAGTAGTGGAAAGGTACCCTAAGAGTAATAACTTTCACACAATATTTAAAGCCAAGTTTCAGTCCACTTCTAATAATTAAACATGCTACTTTTTTGTTGCAAGCATGTTAATTACAGTGTTCCACCTGGAGTTCTAGGTGGATATGGTGTTTGTTCTGTCGTGCAGTATTGCCTTTTACCTCCAAGATGCTTATATTGTACTAAAATGATTTTTGTGTTGGATCCTTTGTGATGAAAATATGTTTATAGCAAATAAATGAATGTAACTAGGAAGCTGTGATTGGAACATCTATGGTATTTTGATGTAACTATTACATGGAAGTGAATGAGATCAGATTTCAGACTGTTACACCAATGTCAGCTGTGAGGTGGGAGCATTGTAACGCTGAAGTTACTCTCTTGTCCTCTTTCACTGGGAAATGCTTTCACCTTCAACTCAGCTCCAGATGCATTACAATAATCCTGTCCAGAAGTGATTGGCTCATGAACCATTGTTCCTCTATGTAAGCAGGGTCTGAATGAGCTCTCCCCTGACATCTTGTGAGGAGCAGAAATCCTAGTTTTCATTGATTAACACCCCGACCCCATTCTCTGATTTTAAAAAAACAAACCTGTATCAATTGAACACAATGTTTTACTGATATATATTTAAGATGACCGGCTGAGTCCTGCCCTTTCTTCTGATTATCTGAATTTTTGATTATCTGATCTGGCTCTGGTCCCAATTAGAACAGATAATTGGAGTTCCACTCTGTATGTTTTTAACATTTTTGTAAAAACACAGATTCCACATTTTTTCCCATGGCAAATTGATTTCTAGGATTCCTGGTGATGAGTGGGTCATATGCTTTCAAATCCTGGTGTGTTTTCCCAAATTAATGCTGGGTTCCTTTTCCCTCTTTATTAAAAGCTTTCTTTGCTATAAACAGAGTCAGTGCTTGTGAGAGGGAGTATTGCCTCGTAGAGGTGCCCGGAGTGGTATTTAATGTTCCCAGATTAGTGGGTGGGAGCGCGAGCTGATCCTGGCTTGTATTGTTAAGAGGAACCGGTAGCTATTGAACCCAGCCCTTGTTGCTGCCAACTCCCACCTATCTGAAGGGTTACATGTAGAAGAAACTGGCTAAAGTTTCCTAACAAGTTGGAAGTGGAAGAAAGCATCAGTGTTAAAAAATGCCATCTGATCTTCTAGGCTTGGAGAGTAGATGAACAGGACCCTGAGACTTGTTACATAAAACAATTAAATGTGGGATCCAGATCTAGCCTTGGGATGGCGTATATGGAAGCTGAAGTTGCCGGGAACAATGAACTGGGGGTCTCCAGGACTATGTTGAGCAGTGGATCCCTTAGTCCATCTAAGAAGGCCTTTTTTCTAGAGAGGAGTCATCCCAGGTGTGTCTTGCCCTTTGCTTTGCTAACAAGGCTGATGTATTGAAAGGCTTTTGTTTCTAACCTATATTATTGGGTTCCTGAATTTGAAGTGGAGCAATACTGCTAATAAACCTTTTCTTTTTATTTTCCTGGGCTACATGGGGTGGTATTAAATCTGGGTTTCTATGATGTAGGCAAGATCAGGTGTTTTATCCAAAACCAGAATATGAATGGTGGCTGACCTTGAATTATTGTCAAACGTTAGAGGGTGTACTCTTCTCCTTCATCACATTTTGATTGAGGGTTCTACTGATAAAAGGATTGGCCTCAAATACCTGGCTGTAGGACTCTTCCATGGTGTAGTTTTCATCTTGGGTGGCCTGGTCCTAATTATATTAAAGCATGTACTTTAGTCTTTGTAATTATCTGTTATAACTCTGTAGGTTTTATGAAGGCAGGAGTAAAATAAAAATAGCTGAAATAGTTAACTGAAAATTTACATAATTTAAATCAGACTCCGAATGTTAATTTTTGCTTAATAAATAAGTCCATAAGAAATGTCTGTTGGGGAAACTGCTACAGTTTACTTAGAAAGTGCACTTCTCCTATGTAGGTCATAAGGATCCAATCTGTCTGAATACTGGCTGCTCTTTCTTTGATCTGCAGAGTGATTGGTGCTTTTCAGATATCAGTTGTGGGAACAGGAGGGTTTCATTGCATCTTCTCTCTTGGCCCCAGCTACTGTTCTACTTCCTGTTGCATTGATAGTGGGTGGGTGTCTTGCCTTTTTTTTTAAAATACATATATTCTAGGGACAGTCTTGTCCTCTTCTCCCCTCCTGATGTCATTGTAGATGCAGGCAGTGCAAAATGTATTAGTCATATAATACCTCAAATGCAAAACTGCATTTCACTGATCTGAGGTTTGAAGAACAATATGAAACTAGCTATTTTACAGGATGTGTAGATTTCATTCCTGTAGTAACAGAACTTGTGATAGGAAAGCAGGAGTGTGTGTGTGTGTGTGTGTGTGTGTTGTGTGGCTTAAATTGGTTAAAAACCCTAACTTTCAGTACTTAATGTTTCAGAAATGTTAGACTGCCAACCTGTGCCTAGGGTGACCTTAGAGATGTCTTGTGTTAAAGGTCTTGAAGATAAATTAATTTATGCAGATTCAGGGAGCTGGTGGTGGTGGGAAGAACTAAAAACCTCATGAATAAAGCTACTTTAAGGGAAATTACTGCTTTGTCCAATCCCGAAGAGCTATAAGATCTTTGCTCACCAATTCTCATAAAACTTGTATTTGTCATGCCTTTTTGGTGACTTTAGTATTACAATCTATTATAAATAAAGTGAATTTCATTGATTAATTTTAGAATGAAATTAGTAACCGGAAAAATGGCCAGTATTTTTTTTAAACCTGTGACAATTATAAATTACTGTATTCTGTCATATATACTTTAGATTCTAGAAAGTAAATCTAAAACTTTCAGCATTTTTAAATGGAGATATGTAAATCGAAGTAAAGTCTATTTAGGATTTGTATTTTCTTGCACACTGGAACTCTTTAATTTGTATGATCGTCTTCAGTTTGTTTTCCTGTGTGGGGAAGTGTTTGGGAGGGGGTCAATTTTGGTCTATCTTTCAACTCTTGTTTCTGTGAAGAACTATCTTTTTCTTCTGACGTTCTGTATTAATCTCAAACTATTGTTAACTTTAAACAACTCTCTCTTGGAAAGCACTGGCTTGGAAGCTCTTTATTTGGCAGATATTTAGGAGTAAAGTAAACTGTAATATTCTTTCTTTAGATTGGCTTTATAATCTAAGGTAAAGCAGATAACTCTGTTCAGTACTTATCTTTTATCTCCTTTCTCTGAACAATAATCTCTCTTTTACTTGCTCTAGGTTATTTAGTGGATATGGATATTCACGGCTTGTCATGTCTTACTCCTTAAATCTTATTGGGATTGACTCCTGCCATCTGTGCCTACTATAGTGTAGTATAAATAGCTTTGATACAGTAATACATGGTGGTAGCAGCAGAAGCTGCAAGAGTTGTTTTATAGTTGAGGAGGAAGAATGAATGAAGCTACAGGATCCATTATTATTAAAAATTCTATATAGAATAGCTGAAATATTCAGATTTTTCACTCTAATCCCTTAAATGTATTTTTTTAATCTTTTCACATTTTTCAGTAATCATTATTTAAAATATTTGAAAGAATTCTTTCAAATAGCTGTTTCAAAGATGTAATACTAAAGTACTAATATTTAAACAATTTGTAGATCTTGGTCTGTTTTCAGATTTAAGCCCCTAATATTAAGTACTGAAAATGAAAATAGCTTGAATTTCAGGCATGCTGAGGTGCCACAACTCTGAGTAGAGGTGAGGAGCCGCTGAAAACTTGGGCCACTTAGTTAGGTTCTGGGCCTGTGATTCTTAAATTCATTTCACTTCTGAAATATTATTTCTGACATAAGAACTTTTTCTGACCAAAAAATGCTTGAAATTAGATTATAAAACAGCTCTTTCTTTGGCTTATGGTTCTGATGACAAAGATTTTTTGCAAGTAAAATATTGTATCTGCAGCAATATTGTTATGAACTGTGCATGTCTGATTTTTAGTAAATATAATTAAACTTTTTGTATCTAAATCAGTTTGCGTTAACCTCTAGTTGAGCATATTCAGTGCTGAGAACTACCATATTTATCATGAATACAAATATAGTAACTTAGAGTGCCAATATAGTGTTAACATATAATTTAATAAGTGTTGACTCTATTCTCGTTATCTTCATAATAAAGTTTAATTTTCAGAAAGCAGACATTTGACAACTAGTAGTTGTAACCTTTAACATTCTCTTTTTGCTTCATTGCTTGCTATTAATCACTTGTTAGCTTTTCTTGGTGGTGATCATTGATTGCATGCCTGTCCTAGGGCAATACAATAGTCTTACTACTTTGCTGCTGTTGTAGTTAATGACTTATCAGGGAGATGCTGTGCACTGTAGAAGAAGAAGCAACAGGGTTGGGAGTCAGGAAGAGTTTGGTTAAAATCCCTGCCCCATTAAAGTTAATGGCAAAATTCCCATTCATTTCAGTTGGTCCAAGATTTCATCCCTAAATTCTAATCCTGGCTCTCATTGCATAGGGGCAGCACAATACAGGACTGAACCTGCAAGACGTTGTACAGCTAAGGTGTTCAGGATCCTCAGCTCTCAGTGAGATGAAGATTCTCTCTATTTGGCTCATAGAAACTTGCCCAATACACACAATGTCTGAAGGTTTGCTACGAGAAATTGTCATTACTCTAATTTTTTTCAGGAGCAACAAATGCACAATTCTTTGGTTAGGAGAGACTGCTCTAGACTCAGTTTCTCTCAGCAGAATCTATTAGGATATCTGCTTTTTAGCTGAGTGGTTGTTTAGAACAGTAGGAACCTTCAGGGCTATTCATGGCTGAAGACTCAGTGCTGCTTTGATAGATGGAAACAAACTGGAGTGTGCATGAATTCCTTAGCTTATGAAAGCTGTGTATTGCTGTGTGTTGTATTGGGTGTGAAAAGGTGACCCCTTTTATTTTAAATATAGGGAAATGTTTTATTAAAGCAACAGGTTTATTTTTCTTTTTAATGACTAAATATTGGGAAGAAGAACCTTATTCTTAATTATAAAAATTGTGAGGTTTTTTCTAAATTTTTATGTTTTAGCTATTGTATTACTGCCTAAACAAATCCTGCAGGAACCACAAAGCAATGGTTGTAGACAGACTTCTCTGGTGCTCAAGTGGACAACAGGAATCAGCTGTATAAAACTAGTTCCACTCCCCACTGGAGAAATGCATAAAACAGTTTGGTTAGCTTCAGGAGCCCTGCTTGAAACCTCAGGAGAAGTTTAGGCAGGAACTTTCAAACAAACTTTTTGCCTTGAGGGGGGAGGCACTGACCGGGGCGGGGGCATGCATCAGACTGTCAGAAAGGCAGCAATTGCCAGGATTCTGCCTGTTTTTCATAGCTCCAATGCTTAGGAGTTGCTTGGATCAAGTGTAATCTTCTGTAACTGGCAAGGAAACGCTAAGCTTAGGTAAGACACTATGTTTATGCTTTTTTGTTCTTTTTAACCCCTTCTTCTCTGCTTGTGATGTTTCTATGGCTGAATAAAACTTACTCTTTTGAACAAGTTAGTTTCTGTAATTGCATTTACCTGCTGAACACCGCTCCCAGAGAGGATTCTGTAGAAGGGGCTAAACCTAGCTGGAGGTGATATAGTTAAGATATGGATTGCTGTAATCTGCTGGTCCAGTCAAGAGTAGAGTGAATCATGAGGTCTTGCTCTGAAAACTGCAGGTCATATGGGATGTGCTTACAGAGATAGAGGTCACAGGTGCAGCTCACCCCTGACCTGTGACACTTGTATACTGGGTCTAAAATGGATGTTTACACAGTATGGGGATCTAAAACCCAAGGTCCTTAGTGGTGGTTTGTTGGAGGTGGGTGGTGAGGCAGGTTGGCAGTGGGACAACACTTGTGTAATGCTTAAAGTTCTCTCCTACAGATACTGAACCTCCAAAGGCATCCAAGTTTCACTCCCACAAAAATTTCCTACTGCTCCCAAGTTAGCGCTCTACATTTTTGATTCTTCTCCAACCATTCTGTACATGTGTAGTTGTAGTTTACTGTTTCATGGGGAAAGTGCTAGGTGGCTCCCTCCTCCCACCCAATCTTTCAGCTTTTGAAAGTGGGGTGTCTGATGTGGTGACTTCTAAATTGTGGTAGTTATGGGTACCTATAGCTAGACTTCATCTAGAATTGTATGTGCTCCGCATCTGTCAAAATCTGACCCTACATGTCTAAAACTGGAAATGCAACCTGAGCCCCAACAATTGGTGGCTGCTGTAACGTTTTTAGCCCACATCTTACTAAATAACAAAGGAAGCTAAATAACTTGTTGAAAGGCTACAAAAAATGCACAACTCTGATTTCCTGATGTTACCAAAGTTCAGCTAGCTACCAAATCCATGAAGTCCCATTGATTGGATAAGTAGTGCCTTAAACATTTTTTTTTCTGTGCATAAGAAGAGTAATCGGGATTAACTGTTCCAATGGAGTTCAGAATTTTATTGGCAATTCTAGGTTTCTAACTTGAGTATGTAATGCTGAAGAAGCAAGAATATGTTCAGTCCCCAAAGTGTGGCTTGTGGAAAGAAGTATCAAAATTATTAGTATTGTCTTAAATGTCAGATGTCTTTTGTATGTGTTTAGACATTTCTAGAGTATTGTAGTATAGAGTTTAACCTCAGACATCTTAAAGGTACTGAAGGATTCCTAACTAACATTCTTTGTTAAATAAGAAAATAGCATATTTAAATTAGAATCTAGCTAATACTGCCCACAACATTATGAAATAAATGTATAAATTATATTTCCTAATCAAGTGTGTCCTTACCCCTCAGACTGAGTTTGCTCCTGTCACTTGGAAAACCTAGGGGAATTTTTGGCCATGACTTTTGAATCAGTACTGAGCATGTTTAAGCTTCTTAAACAATGATTTCTAGAAAAGTTTTTACCTTGTGCACGTCTTTTAAACACTTACTGCCAAACATAAGTCTTCTAAAAATATGCAAGTGTGAGACAGTAATGGGAGTGAGAAGGAGTGAGGGAGCTGCCTACAAGGAGACTTGGAGCAGGCTTTCTAAATGAGCCAGCCAGAAACATGAAGTGTGGGGAGTGAACCTCAAGTTGTTGTTGTTTGGGAAGAGCTGACTCTTTTTTGGAAGTCTTCATGAGAGTCAACTCTGAGCAGGGCAGCAGCAAGCTGAACCCCAGAGCAGGTCATCACCTACAGTCTCTGAAGGAACTATATTGCTCAACCCAGACTCTGAGGTAAGAGCCATGCCCAGGGACATATTTTTGGGACTCTTGAGTTTTACTTCACAGGGGTTTTTTGGTCTGAATAAGCTTAGACCCTAGTAAGGGTGGTGACTGGATGACAAGAGAATTAAGTCTGTGTAAAAGAGGCCTAGAAGAGGGAGAATAAAGAGCAGGGCAATGCAGAGGCAACTCTGGCCATGAGGGGTGGCCAACTTGTTTACAGTACACTTCTTTTTGAGAAGGAAAAAAGTGTGTTTTTTTCTGACTTGGATTACTGCAGGACACTTTTTTTTAGAACTTCATTCATCTGAAAATAGAATAATAACTTGAATTTTAGCTATTTCACATTTAGGACCTAATTGTGTTTGCTTTTATCAGTAAGGGGTTAGGATTTTTAGTGTTCACTTACAGCCATAAGAGCGTCTTAATTTCTTTTGCCAGAGTAGTACAATGGTGACAATTAAAGATTCATAATTGAATAGCACAACAAATCTAAATGATGTCAGTGTTTATCAACTCTGTTTCAGTTTAGAAAAAATGAAAATAAATGTGAAACCAAAAAGAGCTGTATTTTCAGAATTGACAACTGGTCTCTCAGTTGCTTAATTTAGGTACTTTTCAGCCAGGCAACTTGCTTATTAGACCAAGAACCTAGCCAAGAGCAGTCAAGCATGGGGAAGAAATGAAAGACATTGTGATTTACTGTTTTATGCTTGGTATCTGTCAAGATATGCTTGATTGAAAAATTTCGTTTTCATATTGCTGAGTTGTTGTAAGGTTTAAAAAATAACCTCTTGATGATTAATGTTCCGTGACCCCGCATCATTAAGTGGCAAATTAAATATCAGCATTACGATAGATATTCCTTTTTCAAACCTGGGTCTGTAAGACTCTAGAGCAGGGGTTCTCAAACTTTTGTACTGGTGACCGCTTTCACACACAAGCCTCTGAGTGTGACAACACTTTTTTAATATATATAAGGGGGAGGGTAAGTTATTTTAACGCTATTATAAATGCTAGAGGTGAAGCAGGGTTTGGGATGGAGGCTGACAGCTCCCGACCTCCCATGTAATAACTTTGCAACTCCCTGAGAGGTCATGACCCCCAGTTTTAGAATCCCTGCTCTAGAGCACTTGTTAGAATATGAAGCAAAGATTTATTGAATTTAAGTAAAGTTGAAAAACTCACTTTATTTCTGACTTTGTCACTATTTCCATCACTTTCTGCAAGACCTATTTCTTGTAGTGTTCTGCACTGGTCCTGCTGAAGTCAGTAGGAATCGTTTCATTGACATCAGTGGGAACTGGATCAGAATGTTGGTGATTTTAGTCCACCTGTGAAAACCTGCATTTGAACAGAAATATAGTTTAAAATTTTTTTCCTGAATATTTTTGTCTGCATTGTGAAAAGGAAGGAAAGCAAACCAGAATCTAAGAACAAAATTAATCTCCCCCACCCCCTCACTATAGATTCCATGGGGGATATTTAATGGTCTGTTTTGTAGTGTGTGGTGTTTTTATTTGTTTTTTGAAATCATGTAGAAGTTCTTAATCTGTGGTTAGTCTCTAGTGCTGGTTGAGAATTCTTTTTTTTTTTAAATGGGGGGGGGGGGGGGAAGTGGTTTCTGCAAAATCAACCTTTTTGCTGAAGAAAATGTTTTGCTAACTTATTTTATGTTTCTCATCGGGGAAGTTGAAACAATATTTTATGGATCAAGCTGATCTGTATCTAAATACTGTTTTTGTCTAACTGAATTGAAATGTGTTGTAACAAGCTAGTTCTCTGCTAATTTACATCTGCTGGACCCACTGTCTTGCCTCAGGGGAGTTGTAGTTGGGCTCCTATGTGCTGGGCTTCCTGACTGGACTTAATCTCCCTATGGTGCTCTGTGGGCTCACCTCTGAATGAACCCAGCCCCATGGAACTTCATGGGAGATGTTGTACGGCTATTCAGTAAAAATTCAGAAACAAAATTAAAAAAAAATTTTCACACAACATATAAACTATGGAATTCACTGCTGCAGGATCCACTTGAGGCCAGATATTTAGCATGATTCAAAAAGATTTCTTATCCGAATATCCATAGTGAGCACTTAATAAGAGATTAAATTACCTGTTTCAGGGCTGAAATTGGTTACTAATGACTGGGGATTAGGAGGAGACTTAATGTTGAGGGTCTACTGGTGGGTTTCTTGCACATTCCTGAGAAGCATCTGGTACTGACTGCTGTTGAATTCAGGGTCCTGGATTAGATGAACCACCCAATATGGGAATTGGTACATTTCCTAATCTTGGTACAGATCAAGTATTAGGATGTAGTGTAACACTTTGATTTGAGCAGTATTGTGTAGATAGTGGGGTGGTGTGTGTGTGGTGTGTTTGTGTTTTTTTTTTTTTTTCTTTTCAGTCCCTAGGTTGAAGATTGATGATGAAAGCTCGTTTAACTATTGGTTGAGAGTGCAATTGCAGAAAAGTCCAAACTTTATTTGCTCTAAATATGCTGAAGCTTCAGTCACATTTGGCTGAGGCTTTGTTAGCTTAACTGGTCATCAAGTCATCCTCAGCAGATTTTGAGTACTAGCCACCTTAAATTGAAATAAGTGCACTTTTTCCCCTTTAAGTTTCTGCCCACTATAATGTTTTTTAAAAGAACGCTGTCAGACAAAACTCCACATCATACAGTAGAAATATTTAGAAGTTCTAATCTAATTTTAAACAATTTTGACAGCTTTGGTGAACCTTACAAAAAAAAAGGGTGGGGGGCGTGGCAGAACAATGAGATGTACCCTAACATTGTAGCAAGGATCTCCTGGCATGCTGCAGCATTAGTTACTGTCAGCTGTGCCTTTTCTGATTTCTTTTTTTGACCCAGTTAGCACACCAATTTCATGTCACACAGTGCTCAGATTAACACTCTATATATCTTGTTTCATGGCCAAATCTTGTGATTTCTTGCACTCCCTTGTAATGTTTATTTTTGTGACTAAGGAGAACTCCAAGCTTCGTAGCCTAACATTGGATGCCACTTGAGCTTCACTCTGATTACCAGTGTTATCAGAGCCCACTAAGGTCTAACATAAAATGGTGATGTGAGCAGTAGTTAAAAATACCTTGAGAGAACCCCTCTGGGGATGGTATATGTGGGCTGATTTGAATTACCTGTGTAACATCCTGGCTATAAATGCAGAGTTACATAATGGATTAGATTCTGATCTGTTACTTGAATATTAAATCTAAAGTAATTCCCTTGACTTCAGTGGACTTGCTTTTGATTTTACACTGGTGCAGTAGATATCAGAATCTGGCCTAATGTCTTACTGTAAAAATAATTTGACAGTGACTTTTTTGTGTTCATTTTGCTGGAGTGGAAGCTCCATCGTAGTTAAGGTTGTTTTAGATTTCAGTTTAAAACCTTTATTTTAAAAATCTCATTGAAATGGCAAAATACAGAATGAAAAAGCTTTTTAGTTTTGCAGGTAGATTGATGAAAAATGAAATTGATACAGGGAATAAGAAGTTAAATGGCAAAAAGATTCCCCCCCCCCCCCGCCCAAGAAATCAGATCCCAGAATGTTTCAATGTTCCTCATCAAGTGTTGATTCCAACAATATTAGTTATGTACAGGTAGAGGTTTCCCCCACCTGAGATACCTTTTATACATGCTGATGCAATGGCATATGTAGGCACCAGACCAAACATGCTACATTTGACAAATTGTTTGCAGTGTGAACACCATTGCTGATTCTGTTCTAGTGGGAGAAAATGAGTATGAGATATTCCCATAGGCTACAGAGGTATTTGGCAGGGTAAAGTTCCCTGAATGGAAAAGAGGAGAGCTGGAATGAGATGAGGCGCAGCACCATACTTGTAGCTCAGGTGAGTAGTTGCAATGGGTCACCTTTTGCACAATCCCAATCCTAGGCTGCTCCAGGGCCCTAGCATAATTTAGACAGCCCTAAGAGCCTGTTTACATTATGCCAGAATCTCTGCCCTACCCCTTTTGTCTTAGATTCCTATATGACCCAATCACCATAGTATCTGAGCACTTCAGTTGTAAATAATTTATCCTCATGAGACCTAATGGGTAGAAGAATGCAAAGAGACTAGGTGGCTTTCCCAAGGTCACACAGTCTGAGGTACAGCAGGGAATTGAATGTGGGTGTCTGAATCCTAGGCTAGTGCCCTAACCCAAAAAATCCTTCCTCACCCAGTATATCTGTTCTATGTCCAGCCCCACCTTCAATACCAGGACTTGCAAAGGGGTCCACAGGAAGCAACCTTCTGGCTGTCTTCTGCAGTGTTTCTGCTCAGGCTAGAGCTACCTCCCAGAGCTGTAACAGGGTCTTTTTAAGACCCATTTACTGCACTCTGGTCTTATTACATGTCAAAAAAGGGGCTGGAGTGGGGTTGAAGGTGTCCCTGCAGGAGTTCAAATCTCACCTATTCTAACTGCTATTTATATTGTCATGCCCTTCACACTCTTTATTGACTTAAGGCCAGGAACCCAAACCTTAGAAGGCAGTCCCAGGAGAGGTGCTAAACCCTCTCTATACACACACCTTGGCAGAGAACTTATGCAAGCTCTCTGCATGTACAGTCAGAAATAGAATACAGGTCTCTAATATGAGCAAAAACTTAAGTGAATTTGCAGACTCATCCACACATTGGTAGATCTTACTGTCACTTATGCCATGCATTTTTCTGCCTTAACACTACTAAGATTTTTGCAATACATTCCTATTTGATGAAGCTGGGATACATGTTGCTTTTGATATTTGTTCAAGAAGGAGATTAAAGCCTTATGTGGTGGTGTGGTATGTATGAAGGTGGAAAGGATTTACAAGTCTTATTCCTGAGTACTTATTTTTCATTTTTCCAATGTGGTGGGTGGATAAGGTTGTTCTGATGCAGTCTTAACTGTCGCTAAATGTAGTTTGTGTGTGAGAAATAAATAGGGAGATTTGGTAGTGACCTGACCCTTATGTTATGGTGTGGTCTGGCACTTTCCTTTTATAAAAGACTTCAGTGTTAAGAGTAGTGATTTGCAGCAGGACCTGGAAATTTTGGCATAGTCCTGGGGTCAGTGAGGGCGATTGCAAATGGCTCATGGAAAAATCTGTTCTGGTGTGGTCAGGACTGACACGGGGGCTCTACTTTACCAAATTTCCACTGGTGTAGAACCAAGTAAGCACTCTGTCTGTGGTGTAACTTTAACCTGCTGAGCAGTAGCTCTAAATTGTATTGGGGCCAGCCCACAGCATCAGGGAGTTTGTAAGTGGCTTCTTGGTGTCTTTCCCATCTCTCCTATGAGATGTGGACTTCTGGTGCAGGAGAATCTGCAGTTGATATTATTAGCCTTCTGAGAAAAACGGAGGGGTTATGAAAAGTCTTAGAACAAGTGCATTTCATCCTAGCCTATTATTTGTTTAATTTAAAATGTGGCTTTTTAAAAATCTTTTTGCTTGAGAGATAAAAATAGATTATACAAGTATGGAAAAAAGGATTCAATTTTGGCTAAATACTGTATATTGCTTTGCCGTCTCTCTCAAATGGTTTAATTTTCCATCTGTCAATTTTTTTGTTAAACTTCCTTCTTCCTTTCTTCTTTCTGTTCTACTTACCCATAGTAGTTAAGCCTGTGCTGTAGGGAATGGGCTTTGGAGTAACTCAAGGGCCTTTTTAAACAATTTTATTGCAGTTTTCTGTTTATGGGGGGGGGGAACAGTACTCTCATTCATACATTTTTAGTGTTCTGTTCCATACTTAAAATTTGTAAGAGCATATTCATCCAGAGGTATGCTGGTGCCTAGAGTTCTTTGTCATATAGATGTTTGCGTACTGTATATGCTTGTTCATATACTTTTTTTTTAATCTGTTCCAGTTGCTTGATTCCAGAGGGAGCGCTCTCACTCTGTGGGTGCCTTGGGAAGTGATGGATATTTTTGATTATATAATGAAAAACAACTAAATATGTACATTGGAGTGTTTAAATATTTTAGGGGGTGGGTGGTGGTGGTCCTCCTCCCCACCCCTCTTTTATGTCCCATGCTTTCATGTAGCTTTTAATCCCTGAGGAGATGGGATTGTGTTTAAAATTTTGGCTCTGGGGAAGGAAAGGATCTATTGGCTTGATCTCTTCATGCAAATTTCCTTTTTATGCAATGTGATTAGTAGATGTACTGTAAAGTGAGTCCCAAATTATGTTGGGATTTTTGGTTGCTGGAGGCTTGGCTACTTGGTAGTCCTGCACTATGGGCTTACACATGCCAGGTACTGAGCACTCTGTCTCCAGTTCAGCGAGCCTGGGGGGCCTGTAACCTGGCCCCAGGCAGTGGGGCTCCAGCTTCATCTTTGGCCCCAGTCCCAGGCCCCAGCAAGTTTAATGTCATGTCTGGCGACCCCATTAAAACAGGGTCACAACCCACTTTGGGTTCCTGACCCACAGTTTGAGAATTGCTGCTCTACAAGATATGCACATTTTGTCCCTTCCTCTGTGTCGGCTGCTAGAACCTTTTGGTGTAGGCTCTGGTTACCTCTCTGCAACCTCTTCTCTGGCCTACTCTAGAGCCTCTTAAGTCTATCCATCATGGTACTTCCTTACCCTCCATTCCGCATGTATAAGACCTTAAGCCTTGTCCATCTGAGATTCTGCACTGACTGTTTGGTTTTATTCCATATCCCCTCCACTTCAAGTCTCTGTCTCATTGCTCCCACATCCTCATGTGGGCTCTGCACTTCATCATTTCAGGTTTCCCTTGATGTTCCCTTAGTTTCCTATCTGTTACAAGTGGAGACACTACAACTACTGTCTCCTTGCTGTGAATGGGAGTCATCTACTTGTAAATGCTTCTCTGAGAGCTCCTCTGTTCTGATGGATTTGTTAACTTTCTGAACATGGGACAAAGCCTTTTTTTCCCGTCACTGGCATTTGAGGGAAGGATCTTAGAAGGGCAGAGAACTAATTTTTTGGTTTTGGATTTTATTTGGAGCAAGTTGTTGGCTAACTTATTGCATTAAGGAGATAACTGTTTCAGGGGCTTTTGGAATGTTGGGAGTGTTTGCAGATCCCAGGCAATCTCCCTCTGTTAGCTGCTCTGCTGGTTCGCAGCCAACTGGCTTTTTATACAGTCAGGCCCATTCAAGGCTCACCTGGAACAAAGCACTCCCAATTCACACTTTTCAAACTACCAATCAAGCACACGGTCAAACTGTCCCCACAACAGACACTCAGGTACTCGCCAACACAGCCTCCCTAATGCAGCCCTGAGCGTACCTCCTCTCACGCAGATCCCAGGCAAACTCCCTCTGCAATAGTTCACCTCTATTCGACATTGGTGAGGCCTCATCTGGAGTACCATGTCCAGTTTTGGGCCCCACACTACAAGAAGGATGTAGAAAAATTGGAAAGAGTCCAGCGGAGGGCAACAAAAATGATTAGGGGACTGGAACACATGAGTTATGAGGAGAGGCTGAGGGAACTGGGATTATGTAGTCTACAGAAGAGAAGAATGAGGGGGGATTTGATAGCTGCTTTCCCCTACCTGAAAGGGGGTTCCAAAGAGGATCATAGAATATCAGGGTTGGAAGGGACCTCAGGAGGTCATCTAGTCCAACCCCCTGCTCAAAGCAGGACCAATCCCCAAATAAATCATCCCAGCCAGGGCTTTGTCAAGCCTGACCTTAAAAACTTCTAAGGAAGTTCCTCCCTAGGTAACGCATTCCAGTGTTTCACCACCCTCCTAGTGAAAACTTTTTCCTAATATCCAACCTAAACCTCCCCCACTGCAACTTGAGACCATTACTCTTTGTCCTGTCCTCTTCTAGCACTGAGAATAGTCTAGAACCATCCTCTCTGGAACCACCTCTCAGGTAGTTGAAAGCAGCTATCAAATCCCCCCTCATTCTTCTCTTCTGCAGACTAAACAATCCCAGTTCCCTCAGCCTCTCCTCATAAATCATGTGTTCCAGTCCCCTAATCATTTTTCTTGCCCTCCGCTGGATATTTTCCAAATTTTTCTACATCCTTCTTGTAGTGTGGGGCCCAAAACTGGACACAGTAATCCAGATGAGTCCTCACCAATGTCGAATAGAGGGGGACGATCACGTCCCTCGATCTGCTCGCTATGCCCCTACTTATACATCCCAAAATGCCATTGGCCTTCTTGGCAACAAGGGCACACTGCTGACTCATATTCAGCTTCTCGTCCACTGTCACCCCTAGGTCCTTTTCCGCAGAACTGCTGCCTAGCCATTCGGTCCCTAGTCTGTAGCGGTGCATTGGGTTCTTCCGTCCTAAGTGCAGGACCCTGCACTTATCCTTATTGAACCTCATCAGATTTCTTTTGGCCCAATCCTCCAATTTGTCTAAGTCCCTCTGTATCCTATCCCTACCCTCCCGCGTATCTACCACTCCTCCCAGTTTAGTATCATCGGCAAATTTGCTGAGAGTGCAATCCACACCATCCTCCAGATCATTTATGAAGATATTTAACAAAACCGGCCCCAGGACCGACCCTTGGGACACTCCACTTGACTCTGGCTGCCAACTAGACATGAAGCCATTGGTCACTACCTGTTGAGCCCGACAATCTAGCCAACTTTCTACACACCTTATAGTGCATTCATCCAGCCCATACTTCCTTAACTTGCTGACAAGAATACTGTGGGATATCGTGTCAAAAGCTTTGTTAAAGTCAAGAAACAATACATCCACTGCTTTCCCTTCATCCACAGAACCAGTAATATCATAGAAGGCTATTAGATTAGTCAGGCATGACCTTCCCTTGGTGAATCCATGCTGACTGTTCCTGATCACTTTCCTCTCATGTAAGTGCTTCAGGATTGATTCTTTGAGGACCTGCTCCATGATTTTTCTGGGGACTGAGGTGAGGCTGACTGGCCTGTAGTTCCCAGGATCCTCCTTCTTCCCTTTTTTAAAGATTGGCCCTACATTAGCCTTTTTCCAGTCATCCAGGACTTCCCCCGTTCGCCACAAGTTTTCAAAGATAATGGCCAATGGCTCTGCAATCACAGCCACCAATTCCTTTAGCGCTCTCGGATGCAACTCGTCCAGCCCCATGGACTTGTGCACGTCCAGCTTTTCTAAATAGTCCCTAACCACCTCTTCCTCCACAGAGGGCTGGCCATCTACTTCCCATGCTGTGATGCCCAGCGCAGCAGTCTGGGAGCTGAACTTGTTAGTGAAGACAGAGGCAAAGAAAGCACTGAGTACATTAGCTTTTTCCACATCCTCTGTCACTAGGTTGCCTCCCTCATTCATTAAGGGGCCCACACTTTCCTTGGCTTTCTTCTTGTTGCCAACATACCTGAAGAACCCCTTCTTGTTACTCTTGACATCTCTTGCTAGCTGCAGCTCCAGGTGTGATTTGGCCCTCCTGATTTCATTCCTACATGCCTGAGCAATATTTTTATATTTTATAAAATTTTTATTTTTATATTTTTATTTTTTTATTAATTTTTGATTTTTTATATTTTTATAGGATGGAGCTAGACTGTTCTCAGTGATAGCAGATGACAGGACAAGGAGTAATGCTCTCAAGTTGCAGTGGGGGAGGTTTAGGTTGGATCTCAGGAAAAAGATCCTTTTTCACTAGGAGGGTGGTGAAACACTGGAATGCGTTACCTAGGGAGGTGGTGAAATCTCCTTCCTTAGATATTCTTAAGGTCAGGCTTGACAAAGCTCTGGCTGGGATGATTTAGTTGGGGATTGATCCTGCTTTGAGCAGGGGGTTGGACTAGATGACGACCTGAGGTCCCTTCCAACCCTGATAGTCTATAACTTGGTGAATTGTTCATACTTTACAAATGAAAAACAATGTTTATGCGCTACTAAAGTTAAAAGTTCCTCATTAAAGTTAGTATGGAAATAAGCCTGCACTACTGGACTTGTAAATGTGATGTCTTTTACTAAAACAAAATGTAACTGACCAAAGTTCTGTTTGCAATCTCCACCCTATTAAACTGTAAGAGGGATGTAGGAGAACTGAAATATATACAATATTCCTTGTAACAACTAATAAAAATATATTGAAGAGCACAAATGGATGGGTGACATGATCATCTTTTGCACATCTCTTTGTGCAGCACAGTAGAGGAATCGTTCACCTTTGTGAAAATATATGATTACAGTAATGCTGCCAATTTCACTGAGAACTTAGCAAATCTGCTGAGTTGAGAATTTATTTTTTCACCATGGTTAAAATTGCACTCTATTCTAGATTGCAGCTTTAGGTAGAAGACTAAACGTAATCTTGTATATTCATTTTGGGCTAAACTTTTAACTTTGCTTCATCATCCTCTTACTTTTTGGTTTTGCTTTTCCATTTAGAGAGTTGTACTCTCCTTGCGTAACTAACAAGCTTCCTAACCTGTTCCCTAAGTACAAAAAAGGGGTTTGGGGCCAGCTAAAATAAATGAGAAGCATATTTAGTAAAAGTTGTGTAGAATTCTAAAACCTTGTTTTTGTGGAGAACAACCCCTCAACTTTATATTTGGAAGCTTAAATGCAGTGCCCTTCAGTGAACAGTAGTGTGCTTCTCTGGTTTTGGAATGGATAATGAAGTTATTATTAAACAGGAAACTTTGATTGTTTAATGGCATACCTAGGGTATGTAATTTTCTCTAAGACATAATATGCCTTAGTATGTACAAACTACATATTCTATCTAAACTTAAAGTATACAATTTTGATGCTTGGTGAAAATGCCATGCTTAAATATTAAGGCACAAGTGGGAACCTGAAATAATTTTAAAGCAGTAAGAAAATAGTGATTCATTCCAAAGATGGTCAAGCCAAAAGGGCCATCTTTAGTTTGGTGAAGGAAAGGGTGCTGTGTTACTGTAGTAGACGCATTTAAAATGTGTGATTACAATATTCATGTTGTACAACTTTTTTGTCTTTAGCATGACTTGAAACAATTTTTTTAAGTTCTACTTTTTTTCTCTATTTTTCTTTCAAAAGAATTTGGCAAGTTTTCTCAACCCAAGTAAGCATATTATGTCAGCAGGCAAAGAAAAAAAAAATATTGGATGCTAAGCTGGATACTAACTTCAACAGATTGAATGACTGTGCAAAATTAAGTCTTTGCTGGATTGTGACCTAAATCCGTGCAGAAAAATATATGTACACGATATCCGCTATTTAGAACCTTATTGTTGAAAGACTCATAGTTGTTGATCCAATGAAAGTATACCTCTGACAGTACAGAAAATAAAACACTATGCTACTTTAGAAAGATTAATTGTAGCACCAGTATTTTTGACAGGTCAGTTTATATCATAGTACAATACAAAGAGAAAATACTTTAAGTTGTCAAACAGCAGGAAATGAGTCTCTTTAGTGACTTCAATCCATGTTGTTAAAGTGCTGTATAAACAGCAGTGGTAGGACCAAGGCATTTTGAATTTTTTTCTTCTAAACATATAAAAATAACTCTTAATAAGCTCTCTGTTACCATGTACCTTGGCCATGTAGCCAAAATTTAGAAATTATTTTGTGAGTTCTGCATGTATATTTGTTAACTGCAAATGAACAAGCAAATAAGATGTTTGCACCTGCAAATGTCTAGGTAGACTCCTAAAGACTCTAGCTACTTGTCTTCATATATTCCAAGACCAGAGGGACCACTGTCCTCCTGTATGACACAAGCCATAGAACTTCCCTCAAATATTTCCTAGAACACATCTTTAGAAAAACATCCATTCTTGATTTAAAAACTGTCATTGAATGTTTTGTGGTGTCACTGTATCAGTGACCTGTTCTCTTCATTATTTACCACATCTCCAATTTTTTGATCGTCTGACAATATAAAATCACTGAAATTTTCTTCCAGCTCATTAATAACAACATTAAATATCATAGGGCCATGATCCAATCCCTGCAGGACCCCAGTAAAAACACGTGCATGCAATGATAATTCCGTGCTCACAATTACCTTTTGATATTTTATCAGTTAGCCAGCTTTTAATCCATTTAATGTGAGCCATGTTTATTTTATATCATTTTAGCTTTTTAATCGATAGGTCAAGTGGTACCAAGTCAAAAATACCTTACACAAGACTAAGGATATAACATCAGCACTATTACCTTTATCAATCAAAATTATAATTGACAGGCTTTCCCCCCACCCCAAAACAGTGTTGATGGGCATTTAATTATATTGCCCTACTTTAATCCTTGGTTCCTGTATCAACCACTCTTCTATTTGCCTGGTATTGATGTCAAACAGACCTATAGGATAACTGGGTCAATCCATATACCTTTTAAAAATATTGGCACAACATTAGCTTTCTTGGTGTTCTAAGATTTACTTGAGTCAACATTAGCAGTCCAGTGAGTTTTTAAAACGCTCCTTAGATACAAGTTATCTGGATCTGCTGATATAGAAATGTCTAACTTAAGTAGCTGCTGTTTTCCAATCCATTAGTAACTCAGGAGGATGTTGAATCTTATATTTGACTACATCATCTTTTTCCCCCTCCAATACAGAACAGAAATAATTATTGAAGATTTCAACCTTTTGTGCAAAAACGAGGAGTCCTTGTGGCACCTTAGATACTAACAAATTTATTTGGGCATAAGCTTTCGTGGGCTATAACCCACTCCATCAGATGCTTGGAGTGGAAAATTATAGTAAGCAGGTATAAATATATAGCACATGAAAAGATGGGAGTTGCCTTACCAAGTGGGGGGCCAGTGCTAATGAGGCCAATTCAATCAAGGTGGATGTGGCCATTCCCAACAGTTGACAAGAAGGGGTGAATATCAACTGAGAGAGAATTTTTTGAAGTGACCCAGCCCCTCCCAGTCTTTATTCAGGCCTAATTTGATGGTGTCAAGTTTGCAAATTCATTCCAGTTCTTCAGTTTCTCATTGAAGTCTGATTTTGAAGGATGCGGTGCGTTGTGTTTTCTCTTTAATAAAAATAAATATATATAGTGACTTAAGTCTGAGTGTCCAGGGAAATTGAAGTGCTCTTACTGGATTTGGAATGTTACAATTCCTTGTCTGATTTGTGTCCATTTTTTTTTTCTTTTTCATACACAAATGTGAAAAATCGGAGTACTTTCTTTTTTTGGGGTGAGAAGGGGGTGATGATGATAGTTGCCTTTGTAAGACAAAGCTCCTAACATTGGGACAGTTCTGATAATATCAGGACATGTGGTCACCCTACATAGGTATTAGTAAATTTAAGCTTCCAAATGGACACTGAATACTCAAGTACAACAAATCAGTCTTCTTTGGACTTGCTTTCCTAAGAAAGAACTTAGCATGATTGTAACACTGTTATGGGGATGAGGCCTCTGGGCCTCATTTCGCTGACCTCCCAGAACTGTGCATCTCTTGTGCCACATGTATAGGGTCTTAACCAGTTGCTTGTCACTGTGGAAAGCTTTGAGCAAGGTATGTCTGTGCTACATGTCTTTGGTTCTCCTGGGGAAGCTCCACCCCACTTTCCCTTTCCCCAGCTAACCAAAATTCCCATTGATAATTCCCTGGAATTAGTCATCCAGGGCATATATCCCTGCACAGAGGCTCAGGCAGATATCAGCAGGCCTGGTCCCTAAGTGTATGTCTACACTAGATCTGGAAGATGTATATTTAAAGCTTATAGATATACCCACGCTAGTTCTGATAGCAGCGGGAGGGGCAAACTTCCCAAAGTATGATCCTGTCAGAGAGCATAGGTGTATATACTAGGGCAGCAAGCCCTTCCCATTACTTGTGCTGTTGTGGCTACGCTTCTATTTTTAGCTTGCCAGTTCTATTAGAGGTAGTGCAGGTATGTCTCCTTGAGCTCAAATTTTAAATCTTCCAGCTGCAGCGTAGACATTGCATAAGTGCCATTTAAAAAAACAAAAACAACGCAGCAACTATATTGGCGACGGTAAAGTGAACACTACACCATATAAAGGAAAAGAAATCTACAACCTGGCTCTTCATGGAATTTCTTAATCCTGTGTCAGATATTCCTCTACAGAGGCCTGACACACTCTACCTCCCTAAGAGGGTGCTGCAAATAAAAACCAATTAACCCCCACAAAAAAAACCCTGAGTCCCAGAACTTTCTTTATCAAGCTCTTTCAATCTTTCATGCTTTAAGACACTAGCTCTATTCCAAGCAATAGTCTTCAGAACAGAGGCAAAGGCCAAGAGAAGCTGGTATAAGGACTCAGGCTCTTCCATGAAGGTCAGCTCTGAGTCAGAATTGGAAAGAAGACTGATTTTATTTGGGAATACTTGAGATGATAAGGAGAGTTGTCATTGCACAGTACCTCCAGGATGACCCTATTTGTTGGAGACAATAACAGGTAGCAAAATGTCATAAAGAGAATATTTTCCCCCCTTTGGTGTAGAATTAGACCTTCCTATTCCTCTAATACTGACCTGTTTTTAAGGCCAGTGAGAAAGTTTAGCAAATCCAAGATTTCAGAGTAGCAGCCGTGTTAAAAGTTCAGCAGTGTAAGGGATTGTGCATCTGACTGCTATTTCAAAGTATATGGATTTGTATCTTATGAGAGTTGCCAGGTGATAAGTGAGCAGATTCATCTCTGAGATTACTTTAGCACTAAAGCTATACGCAAGGGAATAATACCTACTGGTTCTATCAGCTTCATTTGCCCTAGTTGTGAAGTTCCCCTCTGGTGTTAGCTGGACTAGTGATCTGCTAGGTCACTCCAATCCTTGACTCTGGGAGCCAGCCTTATTGTGCTCTGCTGTGAGAACCCCCCACTCCTGGGCTGTTCACGCACAGCCTCTGGCATGTAAGCTGCTCCCTTGGATTGTACAACCGAATGACACTAGCCAGTATCTCTGGTCCCAGCCACAATCCTAGGAACCTCTGTGTTGCAGTGTTCAGTTATGCCTGCTGGACGCTGCAAGCTTTTATTAGTTCGTCAATTTAACAAGAAATTGATATGTACTAGGCTTGTTATCCCAAAGGGAGTCTGACATGCTTCAAACCGAATGCACTGATTCAGGTAGAATAAACATCTTTATTAACTATAAAGATAGATTTTTAAGTGATAAGTCAAAGCACAAGATGTCAGATTTGGTCAAATGAAATAAAAGCAAAACTCATTCTAAGCTGATTTTAACGCTTTCAGTGCTCTTACAAACTTAGATGCTTCTCACCACAGGCTGGCTGGTTGCCCTTCAGCCAGGCTCTCCCCTTTGATCAGTGCTTCAGTCGCTTGGTTGTGATGTCTGGAGATGGAGATGGAAGAGAGAGGATAAAAGGAAGAGATGTCTTTGCCATGCTCTTCATGTCCTTTCTTCCCTGTTGGCTTTGCGCCCCCCCCCCCCTTCAGAGCCCCAAAGAAAGGGGGTGACTCACTCGAGAGTCCAACAGATCCTTTGTTGTTGCCTAGGCCAGTGTCCTTTTTTCCTGTGAAGCTGGGCTGGGTTTGTCCCATACATGCCCTGATGAGGTGTGGACTGCCCCTCTGCTTTTGGAGAATTTTTGCCTGGGCTTGCTTTAAGCCATGAGGATACATTTTCAGCATCATAACTATATAAATGAAATTATAACCTATAACATTACTGTAACAACAATTCCTATAACATCACTAACAACAATGCTCAGTGCATCATGAGCCTTCCGAAGACACTCAAGACAAACTTTGCACTGGATACTACAGTCATTTTTATAAGGATAAACATGGGGGCATAGGGTGTTCCCACTAGGTGTAGCACCGATGGAAGCCCTTGCACAGAGAAGATGTTGACAACTTCTGGCCTTTTCTATACTTGGTATAAACTAGGCATAAGGATCTGTAGTATCTACATTACTTGCTTGAGTGAGTACTATGTCTTGAATTGTACAAATTCTTCCTGTGGAAAGTTAAAAGGCAACATGGGCTGAAACAGCCTTTGAAAGAATGGTGCATCTCAGTTGCTTCATAAGTCCTTTTTGTTTCTCTGCCTTGCTGGCCATAATCCTGGCTAACATAGTTGCTATGATCCTGGAAAGCAGACATCCAAGCAAAGGTGATAGCCTTCAAATATGTTCAGGGAAGTCTTTCAGAGAGTCACTTGCCAAAATAGTGGCTGAGTCTTAAGGCACAATGAAGTAAAACCTGCCATCTACAAGGATGGGAATATGTCACAGCACAAACTCACATTTCAGTGAGTAAGCATAATGAAAAGAACCAGTATAATTGTATATGAAACAGATCAAGAGGAAACTGATCTAATGAGCCACCTGTACCACAAAACAGACCCTTTGATATACATACTTGGAAGCAGAGTTTCCCTGGAAGCTAGAGGCGGTTGCAGACTTCTACCCATGGTAAACGGATGAATGCCTACCACACTGGGCAAATGGGGTTTGGGGCATAATAAAGTGTAATGAGGCCTTCTCTTGCCCTTGCACAAATCAGCCAAAGACCTCCTCTAAGTGCAATCACCAGTGCTTCTTTATTAACAGTGTCTGCTCCCACCACCTTCTATTAACAGACAGTTGTAAATCAGCAACCTGAGGGACAGCTAGCTTCTCCAGCCAGCAGGGATGCACAGCCTGTGGCTCCTCCCTTTCCTTTCCTTCCCCTTTCTGCCAGCTTTATATAGCCCCCTGGCTAATAAGGCCCTCAGGTGCTGCTTTCCCAGAAATTAGGCATGGCATACTCAGCCAGCCCCAATTTAATACTACTTAATTGAAGCTGGGCTAACGGGGGCCTGGCTCAGGACCTCCTGGCCAGCACCCTGTTACATCAAGGCAAATACTTCTGTCCAGATATGCATTACTGATTTTAAATCCCATTGATGAATATGTGGCCCTTTCCATGTAGGCTAATAAAAAAAGTTTGCCTGCCTCCCTAAAATCTTCCTTTTTGCTACTAAAGTTCAGACTTTGTTTATCAATCAGGGCAGGAGGAAAAAGTCTCTTCCTCAGGCATTAATCCAATTAAAGATCCCTTCCTGATTGGTATTTGGCTATTGTGTAGGTGCTTGCGTACTAACAGGTATTATAAAAATGTTTGTCTAGTAGAACACAACAGTACATTACTAGCTTAATATTTCTATGCTGTTGACTCTCAGTAATATCTAGGTAAATAAATGTGCTGTGTTACACAGTAACACTGTAAGGAGTTCTGCAGAAAAGGGAAAAAATACTTTGAGTGGAACATCTTGAGGAAGAAAATTGGGATGAATAGGGCTTTAGTTGGGAAAGACTCTTTCTAGTCTAGAGAACAGCATATTTCCCTATAGACTTCAGAAAATAAAACTGAATGTGCAGATTAGATTATTTGTACTGATACATTTGAATTAACTGGCCAGTTTGTTTTCATAGAAGTATTGTCTTTTGTACAAAGCGAAGTAGCAGTTGAGAGGAATTCATGAAAAGTTGCATGCTCCTAGGCTTGTAGTAATAAGTGTTACACATCCCCTCCTGGAAGAAAATCACCTGAGAGATTGTTTGAACATGCAAAGCTCTCAAAGGTTATTTATTAGATTCAAGATGGAGCTGTGGCCTGGGAGTGAAAGCGATCTCTAGTGTATAGTAACAGACCTTTTGAAGAAATCGTGTAAAATCATGATGAAAACTCAGAGTGAAAACTAGACCATTGATATATTGCTGCTGACAACTCGATGATATGCCCTAAGTTTCTTACAGCTTTGTAGAAATACTAAAATTTGTTCTTGGTACATCTTTTGTCTGTTTCCCATTTATATACAAAGGAAAGTTTTAGTCATGAAAGTAAGGGAGGTGATGATATAGTGTGGTGTCATGAGCAGCCTTGTACCGTGTGCGTGCACGCACCCCCCCCCACCTGACCAATGGATTAACTAACAAAACATAATCAATACGATCTGCACTTTAATTTCAGAAGTGTGTGTTAATATACAGACTTCCAGTTTCCAGCTTATCACTTCTTGGTCTCGAGGTCAGCCCAGAAAAAGGGATGCTGTATACTTGAATCAGTCAAATCTTTTTCTAAAAGGTAGTTGTGGGTACCATGTATGTTCCCATTTACTATCCTATTTTTCTTTTTTTTTTTTTCCCTTTTATTGTTTGTTCTCTCCCCTGTTGCAGTGAGAGAACTACTGAAACAAGAGGGAAAACGTATAGTTGTATTGGAGAAGCAGCAAAATAGTGCTGTCAAATACAGTAAACAGAACAATTCTTTTTTTTTTTGTCTCCAATGTCAGTTTTGTAAAACTGGGTGTTGTAAAATAGTATGTTTTTAATGAGATACACGAGTACAATAACAGAGTGCTCTGTTACATCAGTTCATAGCAAGAGTGTAATAAGCCTTATTTTTTCTGAAGGTGACTTAGGACAGCATTTCTCAAATGTAGCTACAGCCTCCTGGGCAGCGATTGAGGTGGGAGGGAAGCAGCAGAGTCACAAACAAGAGGAGCAGGCAGCCAGTGTGAATTTCCCACCTTCCCAGGGGAAGTGGAGTTTAGGCTTCAGCTCTGGGGTGGCAGGTTCTGTCCTCCGGGCAGATGGCAGCAGGCTCCATCCTACAGCTATGGGGCTTTGGGCTCTAGCCGCAGGCTCACCACCCATCTCCCCTGGACCCTGCTGCCTCCCTATCCACCTCCCCATCCAGGGCTTAATTTTGTCCTCTGTCTTATCAGGGTTGAGTAAGTCTGTGAGAAGTGGTATTTGTATGTTAATATCTCTTTTCACTGCCTTCTAGCTATCAAATCTGCTGCTGTGAAAGTGATATTAACAAACATACAAATATCACTATTCACAGAAGCAGTCTTACTAGCTAAAGAAAAGCAACCAAAAAAGCAAAAACAAAACAAACCCACAAAAGACCAGAACATACAAAGCACCATATTTGTTTCTATTCTGTTGAGATCAATAAAGAATACCGATGGCTGCACATTCTTTTTATTATTAGATTTGCAAAAAAACCTATATAAATAAATTACTTTGATTTGGACCTGTATATGTGCATATTTATTTGTTTTTCCTAAAGTTAATTAAATATTTTAGGAAAAATTCTCAGAGCAGCCACCAAATTTTTTGTTGAGAACCCCTGATTTAGGGCCTGATCCTATTACCTGTATTCAAAATAGTAATCCTGTGTGACTACAGGTTGCCAGTTGAGCCATTAATATCTTTCTCTTCTAGAGTGCCATCGGAAAAACAGATGAGGTGTTGATGTTAATTCAATCATTTCTCCAGTTGGAACTGTAGATATAAAACATGCAGAAGGGATGCTTTGGAATTCTATTTTAGGCAAAAATTGGGGATTGGTCCTGCTTTTATCAGGGGGTTGGACTAGATGACCTCCTGAGGTCCCTTCCAACCCTGAGATTCTGTGATTCTACTTTACAGGGTGTCTTTTTACGTACAGGATGTTGTAGTCTAAGCTAGTAGAAAAGTATATTTTCCCTTTTGCAGCAATCTGTATTATAGATTATATATTTTCCTTACAGGAAAGTGGGACTCTGGTGAGACATGGGGGGACCCATATAATTTAATAATACATTAAACAGTATGTTTCTAAGTATTTGTAGGGGGAGCAGGAGGAAGCTTGGAATTATCTTTTTCTCTCCAAAAAGAGATTTTACTAGTGTTTTTTTCAGTTGGCACAGAAAAGTAATTGCCGCAACTGTGAGTCACTCTTGGCGTTCTGTAGTAGGTATTTAAAAAATGTCTAGCTGTTTTGTTTTGCAAATACTTACTAACAAACAAACAACAAACTTCCATCGTAGAATGAAAAACCACAAAGTAGGATTTCAGCCAAGATTTTGCTAAAGGCGTGAATTTTGTTTCTGGAGACTGTTTCCTTTAGCTGTGTGTGTGTACTATATGGAGACCATTCCATAGAGTTATGGGTATGAAGATAGGTTTGTTTTTTTTTTAAGGCTGATTAGCAGCACACGTTTTAGTACAGTAGAAAATTAATAATGTAGGAGTGGTGCTTCCCTGTGTATTTGTTTTGCTCAGAACTGGTGCCTCAGTTGACGCCACCTCCCCCAAACCCTACAAAACTTTATCCCTATATTGAAGACATAAGAACTAGGAAAAATTGGAGTAAGTATTGTAGATGGAGGCCTTGAGTGGTGGTGTTCCACTTGTATCTATGATTCCAGCCTGTGCTGTCTCTCCAAGCTGTGCAGAAACTTAATACCTGATGTTGACTTAGTTTTGAGGTGGAACATAAGGAGGGACAGGGGCATGGAGTTCTCCAATCACTAGAGGCATAACATCAGTAGTTAGAGCTAGTTGAACTACTAGTTTAGAACAATAATCATTAAAGATGTTTGTGAACCAGTCCTGATTTTTGCATGGATCCTTTATTTTTTAAATGGATATTTGTATTTAAATACATGACTTTCAAAGATGACTAATGATTTTGGTGACTCTTTAATGATTTTTGGGCACCTCAAAACAAAAATCACTTGTCAAAACTATTCAGGCCAAGAATTTTACAAATGCTACCTCCAGTCTCTGAATTGTTTGCTTCAGCTACTTAGTATTCATCACTGATGTGCTCTTGCTACTTCCTGATTGGACGACTGAATGTTTTAAAATGCGGGATGGGAGAAGGGTGTGCATATGTGTGTGAGACTTGCCAAACACTTGTGCAAAAATTTGAAACTTTCGTTAAAGACACTTAAAAGAATACATGAACATAATTAGGAATGACTCGATGGATCATAACAAACAGAACTCAATGTATCTATTCACAAGAATATTCAGCTAATTGTTCTGCTATCTGAGAGGCTGCATAATAGGGCTCTCCTGTGGAGGCTCACTTACCAATCCTCAGCATCCAAGTCTGCAGTTCTTTTAGAAGCAAAAGTTATTTCTCTGCTCCACCCTCAGAACAACTGAAACAGGGATGAGACTGAATGCTAGGGCACCAGCCATGTACTTCATAAGGGCATATTTCAAGCTCTGGTGTATCTCAATTGGTGGATGGAGAAAAAGTGAACTAGGAAGTGATTGACTGGGAATGCAAAGAGGGAAGAAGAGGATGGGACTGAGAGAACAGGAGATGAGTAGATATGGAAAAGACTGAAGGGAAAGTCTATTTGTAATAGATATAGAATTGGAAATTTATAAATTGTCCTTAATTTTTTTTAAAAAAGAGTGTGTGGCTGGAGGGGGAGACCCACGAATGGAAGTTTGCTGCCAGGTGTCATATGTTGCATGTGACTTAAATGAAAACCTATTTACATATATTTATTTGTAAGGTAGATTAGTGGAGGTCTGTTCCATTAGTGTCATCATTCAGGGTTCGTGAACATGTTTGTTCCCATAATCTCCTGGAACATGCATCTCTGTCTCCCAAGTGTCCTTAAAACAAAGAAAAAACAACCTGTTTACTCCTCACAGAAGAGAGGCGTAATATAGGAGCTTGTCCCTGAAGTATTCAGATTTGTCCACTCTTGTATTACATGTAGTTAGTCATACTTTTTCATCACTGTTCTTTGCTGCTGCTGCAGGAAAATAGAGGTGATTTATGAGAAAATTTGAGGCTGATTTAAGAGTTTGTAAGCATGTTTGTAACACTTTCTTGATAGAACTGGTTGAGGAGGACCAGTAGTCATTAAAATAGGAGTCACTTCCTTTTATTTACAGTCAGGGCCGGCTCTAGGATTTTTGGCCGCTCCCGCCCCCATCCCTGTCTGCCTCCCCCGCATCTCCCCTCCGGAGCCAGAGCCAGGAGCAGGGCAGGGGGGCATGGACAAGAGTAAGGGACCCAAGGCTGGGGCTGTAGCTGGCAGTGGGTCTAGAGCTGGGGGCAGGAGTGGAGCCACAGCTGGTCCGAGGTAGTGGCTGGTAGCTGGGCCCCCAGCCGAGTGCAGAGCCATGCGAAGGCTGAGAATGGGGCCAGGCACCAGGCCAGGAGCCAGGGTCATGACTGAGGGCAGGGCTGGGTGGTGCTCCCTCCCCGCTCCCCGTGGGGCTGGCCTGAGCCTGTGGTGCCCACCTGAACATTCTTCTGCACCCCCCTACGAGGGTGCATCTTTCAGTTTGGGGACCTTTGATGTAGAGGGTATGTAATTTTGCCTTCCATGTGGTTTTTATGCTTCATCGTAAGTGTGGCTATTTGAAGTCTAGTGGGCCTACCTCTGAACTGTTACTCTGCTAAAAGGCTGCACAGGGGTGAGTTAACCACATCTTTAAAAAACAAATCACTGAAATCAAGTGTAATATGTCAACGGGGTGGTAAACAAAATAGTTAGTTGATTGTAAGTCTAGTAAACTAAGCTGTATAAAACTTAGGAAAAAAATAAAATGAATTCATTTTCCATTTCCAACAAAAATGTATGTTCAAAAAGGATATTTAGCAAGACACAGGAAAACTTCTAAAATCTATGAACTAGTAGATAGCCAAGATTTAAAAATGTAAACCAAAAATAAAAGCAACTTCAAAATGAAGAATAAAACAAACAAGGAACCAAACCACTTTGACTGAATAAGGTAGGTGCCATACTTAGTTTACCAGACAAATCACTAAATTTGAGGTTGCTACTTCGGAGGTTATATATAAATATAAAAGGAACACTATGTAACTTGCAGGCATTATACCACAAAAGTTTTTTTTAAGTCCAAAGAAAAGGCAAACTGTGTGGAGAAAATTCAAACAACAAATATTCTATCTCAATAGAGAGCAGAGCTGGGGACTCTGGATCCCAGAAACAGCCAGAAGGTAGTGCTGAGCATGCTCAGTAGGTTTCTTGAAACACTATAGAAAAACTCCCTTATGGATAAGCTGTTCTGCTTGTACTATATATCCTTAGTCTGAAAGCCAAAGAGCTTGGAGGCAAAATGCTATAAATATAGAAACTGCCTCTGGGACTTCACTGAGGAAGGCATGTTTGCTGACTCATCAACACCTGAAACATCTTGACTATAGGCAGTATCTTCCTCTTTGACGCACAAGCTGAGAAGAACCAGAAATATGTTAATATTGGACTGAGAGCTGCTAGTCTAGAGGGATCCATTATACAAACTTCTGTTTTGCTGACTAGATACAAATATTTGAGTCTGGTTCCAGAAAATACAGGTGCTTCATACTCCATGCTATAAACTGAGAAAATCAACTGGAAAGAAGAACAGAATAAAGCCTGTTTTGTGTGTGTGTGTGTGTGCGCGCACTTACTTTGAATATTCTTCTTCTTCTTCTTCAAATCCTACACTTTAACAAACTGCTTTCTGATGCAATTCAAAGTCTGCATAGGAATAGCACTTTGGTAGACTTATTACCTAATTTTATTTGAAAGTTACTTAATATTCCCACAGTGTCCTATCCTGGAGGAGCTGTCTGTGAACTTTTTTTTCTTTTGGTAAGGACTCACGTCCTCAAGCAGTTGTTTACTGGCAGTCTCCAGAGCCCTATGACTTTCCACCTGAAATGTATAAATATGGAGGTCAGGAAACTCACCAGCCTTTTCAAGACTATATGGGAACAGGGTACCATGCCCTAAAAGTATAAGAATGCTTTCATAGTTCACATGTACAAATGGAAGGGAAGTATATCTAGCTGTGACAGCCATTCTGGAATCTCACCACTGTCTGTAGCAGGGAAGATCCTTGAATGGATTGTCCTCAACAGGCTTCTCTATCCCTTAGTGGACTTAGTGTATCTAGAGTCACATTGTGGCTTCTGCACATGGACATGATTATTGCAAATACAGGTGAAGGCTCATGAATGGAACAAGGGCCTGTATATAGTGTGTTGACCTGACCAAGGCCTTTGACAAGGTGAATCATAAGGGCCTATGGAAACTCTTCCATAAATTTGGCTGCCCAAGAAGATTGCTGTAATCTGCTCATTTCTCAATGGCATGATGGCCAGGGTGATGCAGTGTGGTGACTCATCAGAAGCCTTCCCTGTCACCAACCGTACCAAACAAGGATGCGTAATGGCTTCAGTCCTCTTTGCCATTTTTTCTTCAGCCATGCTCTTCTTTGCATTCCAGGACTTTGGCAGAGGCGTACATGACTGGTGTATGTGTGGATGGGGGTTAATTCAATCTACAGTGACTCGGGGCCTACACAAAGGTAATCTAATAGCTATTAACTGTGCCCTCATAGCACAGACACTTGAGGACATTCACTAATTGCTTTGCTTAGGTCTCAAAATCCTTCAGTTTCACAATGTCTGAAAAAGATGGAGGTCATGTACCAGCTTGCACCAGATTATGCACATCATGATCCCATGTCACAATTGACAGTGCACCACTCATTCAGGAAATTCTGCTACCTGGGTATCAATTTCCAGGAATGCCATGTTGATGAGGTCATCCAGTGTTTGGCATTTGGCAGGCTCACCCTCAGGCTCTGGAGGGAGCATTCAGTCTGCATGGGAACAAAGATAAAAATCTAACATGCTGTTGTATTCACCGTACTCCTTTTTATGGCTGTGAGACATGGATGCTCTACTGATGCTATGTCAAACAGCTGGAGAGCTTTCACCTTTGCTGCCTAAGATTCATCTGTAACATCAGGTGGCAGAACAGGATCCCCGACACTGAAGTCCTTAAGAGGTGACAAAACCATGTCATCAAGAGCATGCTTATCCAGGCTCAACTTTGCTGGGTCAGGCATGTGGTCCTCATGGAGGTTGCCTGTATGTGGAAAGCCGTGATCTACAGCCAGCTGAGCACAGGCACCCGCTCTATGGGTTGCCTATCCTCTGATATAAAGAATTTTTTTTTGAAGGCCAACCTTAAAACGTACGAGAGAGACATTAAAACCTGGGAACTCCTTTGCACTGGACAGACCAAGATGGAGAGGTCTGTGTTATAAGAGTGTCCGCTTCTGAGGAATGGCTTGTGTGAGGAGGAGAAGAGAGCACATCATAAAGCCAATGGCTCAAACCCTCCCCCAACAATAACTACGTTTGCAAGACATGCAATTGCATGTGCAAATCCAGGATTGGACTTGATTCCTGAAGGACGACCCATCACTCTCACAGATCTTGGGAGACAGGCCAGTCCTTGCTTACAGACAGCCCCCCAACCTGAAGGAAATACTCACCAGCAACCACACACCACACAACAGAACCACTAACCCAGGAACCTATCCTTGCAACAAAGCCGGTTGCCGACTGTGTCCACATATCTAGGCCCTATGATGGTGTCCCCTGAATAATCACATCAGCCACACTATCAGAGGCTCGTTCACCTGCACATCTACCAATGTGATGTATGCCATCATGTGCCAGCAATGCCCCTCTGCCATGTACATTGGACCAACTGGACAGTCTCTACATAAAAGAATAAATGGACACAAATCAGATGTCAAGAATTGTAACATCCAAAAACCAGTTGGAGAACACTTCAATCTCTTCGGTCACTCAATTACAGACCTAAAAGTGGCAATTCTTCAACAAAAAGACTTCCAAAAAACAGACTCCAGCGAGAGACTGCTGAATTGGAATTAATTTGCAAACTGGATACAATTAACTTAGGCTTGAATAAAGACTGGGAGTGGATGGGTCATTACACAAAGTAAAACTATTTCCCCATGTTTGTTCTCCCCCTCCACCTCCCACTGTTCCTCAGACGTTCTTGTCAACTGCTGGAAATGGCCCACCTTGATTATCACTACAAAAGGTTTCCTCCTCCCCTGCTCTCCTGCTGGTAATAGCTCACCATAAGTGATCACACAGTAACCAGAGTGTATGGTAACATCCATTGTTTCATGTTCTCTATGTGTATATAAATCTCCCCACTGCATTTTCCACCGAATGCATCCAATGAAGTGAGCTGTAGCTCATGAAAGCTTATGTCTCTAAGGTGCCACAAGTACTCTTTTTTTCTTTTTATAAAAACAAACTAACCCATAACTGAAGTCAACACTAGGCAAACACTCACCCATTGAAGCGATGGGAGAATCCAACAAGAACCCTTTTAAAATCCTTTGTCTTTGTATTAAATAGAAATGTTTACCAAGAAAATTGTGTAGTGCCTTCAGAAAGTATACTTCTGAGTTGTTACTAACACATAAACACAGGTTTTGGTAACTATGGGGGTTTTACTCTGTAGTGCTTTCATATAGTTCTGAAAAAGCAGAACATGGCCTGTACTCCTAGCAGAGAGTTAAGGTGAGGTGAAGAAAATGGAAGTATAATAACTGTACATAGCTTGGTCTTATTCAGTGTTAAAATTTGATTTGGAAGTATGGATATGACATGATCAACTAGTCTTTGTGTATGTATACTGTAATGACATTGGAATTTCATAAGTTGTTTCTCTAGCTTTCCTTCAGATGCTCGCTTGATGTGTGTGTTTTTGTTTTAGAGGTTGCTGGAAATTTCCTTACTCCCTATCATTGGAATGTGAGATTAATCCTACACCCTGATTCCTGATACAGGCTCCTTGAATTCTACGATAGAGCTGAGGCTCCTGTTCACAATTTGAGCACACAGACTTCTGGAACATCATCTTTAGACACTGAAACTTCAATATTTATTAGTAAAAACCAATACTCCTTTTTCCAAAAATATAGAATTCCATTGCAATAAAGAAAACTTCCAGTCTGCAAACACTTGAGTAAGGGAAAATTTACTCATTTTCACTTAAAGTGGAAAATGAAGTAATATTTTTTCCAGTAAATTATGAACATTCAAAGTTAGCCAAACAAAATTCCTTTAAAAATGCTTAAAGGTTCTTCCGTTCTGTTTTGAAAATCAGGGTTAAGAGGAATGAAAGCCTATGTCATGGTTGGAGAGCTAGCTGCAGCTGTGTTCCCTTTCTGGTCTAAGTACATCCTCTTCAGGGTTTAGGCCTCATACCTTTTACCTACCATGGTGGGAGAGCGGAATTTCACAATTCTCCCGCTCTTCAGCCAACTGAACTTGGACACCTGTGGTTCTTTATGTTGAAACAGTTACCAGTGCTGTGCATGCATGTATTGACTGGACAGTCTCCTTAAAACCAAAGTGTGTATGTTTTGCCCCTCTTTCCCCCCTGCCCCAGCATGAGCAAAGCATAACAAATGGTCTTGTGCATGTTTATCTTACTTGGTGGTAACCTAAGTAAGCCTAACTCCTTAAGTCACCCACACAGGGGTTCCTGTGTTTCATTCTGGTCTTTTTGAACAACTACCATGTGATTCTCCCTGGAGAGAGGGTTGGGGTGGGGGGGTGTGTGTGTGTGTGTGTGTGTGTGTGTGTTTTAAAGCCCTCCTTTCTTCTTCTTCTTCTTCTTCTGTGATTCCAGGCATTGACCATTCTGGACAAAACCAGTCCTGAAACCATGACAGGTGATCCAGCTAGAGTCCTCAAATCTTAATGGTTCTAGTACTGTTCCTTAAGTGACCCTTCAGCAAAACACTTGAATTCTTATCTTGAGCCATTCTTTTGTTTCCTGTTTGGTTTTTTTTTCCAGACAGCTTCCTGTTTGAGTTACTACAATACAGAAGTGCAAAAACCACCCCACTAACATACAGTATTAAAATATCACAAGGCAGTTCCACATCTGTCACAGCCTATAATAAATGTTAGCCCAGGAATAATCCCAGAGTGGTTAGACTCAAACCTTGGTCACCCTCAAATATTGTTCTATTGAATTCTCTTCCAGGTGACTCTCTTGACCTTTTTCTGTTTGGTTTGTGTCAAGAATTGCTGTGCATAAAGGACTTTAAAAAGCAGCTTTTCTTTCATCTTATTTAAAGTATAGAACCAAACAATTAGCATCCTGACTTTAACTGTTACATTTGTAAATTATATCCATAATAATGCTAGATTAAGGATGTAGCATCCAGAACCCTTGAGTCTCAATATGCTTTTTTTTATTTCATAAACATACCATATTAAGTAAGTAGTTTTCTGTTAACCATAATTGAAACCTCATACAAATAAGTTATTGTATTTACTTATTTTCTCTCTCTGTGGATTTTCTGTATATAGGTGTAATGACTCTCTAAAATTGAAGCAATTCTCTAAATGTTCAGAATAAACATCCATTAATGTTTGAACCACTTAACTCCTTGCTCCCTATCAAAGAATTGGAATCCACCAAACATGACAAAAACCTTTAATACAAAGATTTCTATAAAATGTACACACTGACTAAATGGCTTGTAATTTTATGATTCTAGAGCAGTAGGACTTCATGTAAATAAACTCTAACAACTTAGACTGAATTGCTTTAAAATCAGACCACCTCCAGAGTGAGAAACTCTTCTGATCACTCTGGTTCTCCTGACTGTTTGTTCAACAATACAAAACAAAGGTGTTCTGGCCTTCCTCCCATGATAGGGTAAATAAACGAAAGCTGCCACTATTAGGACCAAAAAATCTACCAAGTTATAACATAGCATTATTTTGCTTTTCTACCCGTGTAAGTGCTAACAACAAAAACCAATCTACTGCTATGGCAGTTACATTCATTCTTCATGTGAAGCTTAAATAAAACCAATTAAAAATCATAATGGACAGCTGTAAATAGTGCATTGCATGAATCCCAAAACTAGCTTAATGTTGCCTGGCTCCTGCCATGTCATGACTCCTCTTCAATCCACAAGAAACTCTCTCTCTTGTACTATCCTGTGTATTCCAAGAAACATAGTAGTAATATCAAAGGACAGTAAATGAATTGTTTAGTGAACTTCCTTTTGCTTTTTAAAAAACGTATAGCTAGTATGATGTTTAGGAGCTTCTTGGGGATCTCCAGTCCCCTTATGTTTCCTTGCAACATGGAGCTACGTGATTCTTGGCTTCCATAGCCCTGTGGAGCTCATGAGCTCTGCAAGGCTCCTGATTTCTTCTGTGGCCTCTCCTGCCCATGTAGAGCAGAGCTTTGATTCTTCAAAGATGCCTTGCCTTGAGGATCTTTAGTAGTGAGTTTTTGTTTCTCTTTGTCAAGGTTCCTCCCCTACTCTGAACTCTAGGGTACAGATGTGGGGACCTGCATGAAAACTTCCTAAGCTTACTTTCACCAGCTTATGTTAAAGCTTCCCCAAGGTACAAATTAATTTTATCCTTTGTCCTTGGAATATCCACTGCCACCACCAAACTCTAACTGGGTTTACTGGGAAATGTAGTTTGGACATGTCTTTCCCCCCAAAATTCTCCCAACCTTTGCACCCCACTTCCTGGGAAAAGTTTGGTAAAAATCCTCACCAATTTGCATAGGTGACCACAGACCCAAACCCTTGGATCTGAGAACAATGAAAAAGCATTCAGTTTTCTTACAAGAAGACTTTTAGTAGAAGTAAAGAAATCCCCTCTGTAAAATCAGGATGGTAGATATCTTACAGGGTAATTAGATTCAAAACATAGAGAATCCCTCTAGGCAAAACCTTAAGTTACAAAAAAGACACACAGACAGGAATAGTCATTCTATTCAGCACAGTTCCTTTCTCAGCCATTTAAAGAAATCATAATCTAACACATATCTAGCTAGATTACTTACTGAAAGTTCTAAGACTCCATTCCTGTTCTATCCCCGGCAAAAGCAGCATACAGACAGACACAGACCCTTTGTTCTTCTCCCTCCTCCCAACTTTTGAAAGTATCTTGTCTCCTCATTGTCATTTTGGTCAGGTGCCAGCGAGGTTACCTTTAGCTTCTTAACCCTTTACAGGTGAGAGGATTTTTCCTCTGGCCGGGAGGGATTTTAAAGGGGTTTACCCTTCCCTTTATATTTGACACTCTTGGACTTAATAAACTTAATAAAAGCCATAAACTTAATAAAATTTTGATTTAGTCCATGTGGATCTAATAAAGGGCATATTGTTATACTCAATAACAAAAACTAATTTCTTTGTAAATAAACACAAGTCCATGTCCTAGATTTTTATGGCCCTTAAGTTTGAAACTTTATAAAACTAGCTTCTTTTTTACTTAGAGGAGCCAACTTTTTTTTTTCCCTTTTGGGAACAATAATTTTAAAAATGGTTTTAATAGTTGCCTTCAAACTTTCTGAAACAGTTTTAGTGGATACTGAAATTAATTAGGAACACTCATCTTACAAGGTTGCCTGATGAGTGAGGCTTAAAATGCAACCTTGGTTGCATCCTTGAACCGAGGAGCGGCTACTGACCTGATTCCATATTTAAGGCAAATTTTAAATTATTTAACTCAATTATTATTAATTATTTAACTCAAACACCTTGATCAACTTTCTACACACTTTGAAATAGAGAAACTGTTGGGTAGAATTCTGCAACAAATACGTTGCTATAAACTCAGTTTCTATATTATTGCTCGAAACCTGTGACCAACTTGAACCCTAGTGCTCTAGCTCCGAAAGCACAGAGCCTTTTTGCTTTAGGAAACGAGATGCTTCTGCTACAATTGTGAATTGTGCAAGGATTCTTAGATAAAGCCTTTAAGATAATTTATCTTGCATAGATTTGGCATGCTAGCTACCATGTTGGCCCTTTAGCAAATCAGTATGTGTAACACCCTTTCATATAAAGAAAAGGAGGACTTGTGGCACCTTAGAGACGAACAAATTGGTTAGTCTCTAAGGTGCCACAAGTCCTCCTTTTCTTTTTGCGAATACAGAGTAACACGGCTGCTACTCTGAAACCCTTACATATGTACAAGAGTACTGCTGTCAGTGCGTAGGATTTACAACCACCATTTGGATCAGACTTGCTTTGAGAAAGGCCAACCACTCTGTGGTTCTCTGCTGTGCGGGACTTTACTATTACAATGCTTGTGTAGATGATGAATATGGGGATAATAGCTAGGCACTGGTGACTTCTTAGCCCTGTTTGTTTACCCTGTACTTCCCTCATAAGGTTCAAGTTAGTGAGAGCCACTTAACTATACAAATAGCAATGCACAGACCAGGGTGGATTTGATTTAAATCAATTTGATTTAAATCGCTAGTCAGGAAGACTCAATTTAATCACGGATTTCTACATAAGTACATTCTTGTTGGTTGCTATAACCTTAATACATATTATTCACATCTCAAGATAGATGTAAGTTTTTTTTATTTTTAGAAGGTACACACTATACCTTTTTAAAGTGGTTGATTTTCAAAACTTTTCAGATTAGTTTTACAGCTATATCGGACAATGAATGATTGTTTGGTTATTTCATTTACCAAAGGTAATTGAAGCAGGTATTTATGAAGTCACTGGGAGGTGAACGATCTGCAGTTCAACAGGTTAATCCATTAATATTTGGAGGATTTTCTTGCCATGCTGTATTAGGAGGAGAACATCACTAGACAGACATTTAAATTGTTTTATTTAACTAAAACAACAACGTTCTGTATTCTGGATTTTTTTCTTAAACCGCAAACATATAATATTTTAACAAAACAAGCTTATGAATTTTTGAATTTAGTTAAACATTCAAGTTTTTTAAAATCAGGTTTGTTTTTGTAAAAATTGTTAACTAAAATAGTTTAAATGAAATATTTTTAAAAACCCCAAAATTACATTGACTGTCAGCCAGGTCAACAGGGGAAACTTAAAATATTGGCTTCTGCAGCTAACTCAATTGTCTTCACCTTCATTTTCCTGTTTGTGGGTTTTTTGCAGATTATGAACAATCTTTCCTGCTTTTTCAGGTCCTAAATGATTTCTCAATTTGGAATGAATTAGTCCAAAGGAAGAAAATATCCTTTCTACACTGGCAGAAGAAGCTACTGCTGTTTAAAAGTGAGATGATCACTTCAACAGGCTCTGAATCCAAGTTCCTAAATGGCTTCCACCAGTTCACTGGTGTGACTTTCTTTAAAACATCATCAGCAAATATATTTCTTGAATGGCTCTTTATTCCCAGACTGGGTCTCTTTTATGGCCTGCTGCCAGTATAGGTTTTCCCTTCTACTACGAGAATGGTATTGCTATCCCAAATCAATGAAGGCTACGCTCAGAGAGACCTCAAGGCTTCTGGAATATGCTGCTCAAACAGTTTTATTTTGGTTTCTACTGCCTGTCCTTCCTGTCTCACATCTATCTCCAGACTTCTTCTTGTCCAGATCTATTCTGCCCAGAACAATCTTCTATTCATTGAACTTTTTGAAACTTTGCACTTTTAGAGACAGGTAAGGGATTGACTGTGTACACAGATTTGCAGAGGGACAATAGGACTGAGGTCTGTTATTTCTCACCTCTATATATTTATTTCTTTATTTAAAAACATTTTTGCTGTTAACAAGCATGTTATCTCTGGCGACACAAATCCACAATTTGAGAACTACAAAACTAAGCATCTCTGATGGTATCTTCTAGACTGAGCACTGAATCCCATTAAGTAGATTAACCTAAGCAATCTATACAGAAGCCCCTGGAACTGTATAAGATTGGGTCCCTAATGGGAACTCACTTATAAAACTTTTCTTAAACATTACATGAATATATTGTCTCATACTATAGAATTAGAATTGATAATCACTGTTCCATGATGAGATATCTTTGAGCTATAACGTATCTTAATTAAAACTATCTTTAGAAAGGGTTTTTGAGGCAAAAACCTTTTTATTAAAAAAATCCAATTTTTAAACAAGAAATCAGTTTTATCCACCCTGGCACAGACATTATTACAGCGATCATATACTGCTACTTTGACGTTATTCAGCTTCAACTAATTGCATTTTTGGCCTTTCTGAGTAAACCATGATATGAACATGTGTCAGCTGGCCTGAGGCTGATGTGTGGACACTGATATTGAGCTGGAGAAAGATGATTAAGCGTCAGCTGAACTGTTAACTTCAATACTCTAGTGTATGCATGGTTGCCAAGTGATTGGCAGAGATGGACATTTGTAGGAGTGGCAACCAGTGCTCTGTGTGTGTGTGTGTGTGTGAGGTGGGGTGGGAAGTCCATCCTTTTAGAATACAACAATAATAGTCTGTGTAGGAGTGGAAAACTTGCTCCTCTCATGATGGGCTGAATCAACAAGATTCAATATAGCTTTTCTCAAAGAGCAACATTTTGGATAGCACTTTGGCTCTATGTACTCTAGGAATTTCCTCCTTTTTTTCCACTTGGCCTTCCAAGAATTCAGTATGACTTCAGACTTTGTCACTCAGGTATTTTTATTTGGCATATACCAAAGCTACGCTGAGTTGGTCCAACTCAAATGAGAGTGTGTGTGGGAAGGGGAGGATTCAGGGTATGCTACAGCTTCAAAGTTGCAGCTCCAGAGTTCCCTTTCTATACACTTACATATTTCATTATATTTACCATATATTGCATTACACATTTTTTAAATTGGCTTGGTTACTTTGCAGGAACCAATTCCTGTGCAATGTGCTCTGTCCGCATGTTGTTTACACTCAATCTTCTTTTTACTTTATTCTTACATTTTTTAAACTTATTTTGTTTGTAGTAAATGGCTTTTTTTGTGTGTTCTCCCTCTTATCTTAGCTGGCTCAGCTTTCTGACCCATTTGCTTATCTTAGTTAGCAAAACATTCTGTTATTAGCCTGATGGTTTATTTACCTTCCTACTTCTACTTTCAAAAGAATGAGGCCTCCCCATATGCTTAATTACTCATGTCAGGCCAGGCCTACCTACATGGCGTAGTGAGCTATGAATAGACTAGGAACACTAGCTCTTTGAGTGTGGCTGATCAGCAGAAAGAGGAGCTGAACTGGGAGATGCTAAACATACTACTACCAGAATTACTACAAATACACTATCGGATTCGTAAATCTGCTTGTATGAAATCTGGGATCCAGAGATGGCAGTGAAAAAAACAGCAGAGTCCATTCAGCAGGAGGCGAAGGAATTGGGGGGACAAGCAGGTATACAGTTTTTTGTAATATATATTTATGGGCATTGGCTTTATGGGCCAAGAGTTTCTTATGAATGTGACCATTAGAGTAAAAGGTGGAAAGTATCCCTTTTGCCTGTTTCTGCCCACCCCTCCACTCTGCCATTTTCCTAGTCTCCCTCCTCTCATATTCTTTTCCCCCACCCCCATTCCTACCTGTCTCTGCAAAACAGATTGCAGCTTTTGAATCTCTCCTCAGCCCACCCTGTTTAGTCACTTTCTCTTCATCTCCATGATTTCCACCCCACCCCTGTACTATCAACTCTTTCTTTTGTTTTTGTGCTGGGACAAGTGGAATTACACAACTTGCATGCAGAGTGACTGGCTGGGCCATGTCATATGATCTTTCTCAAAATGGTATAGAACCTGAAGTAAAATTCAAACCTAAAAACACTATATTACATTTTTTGCAAGAAATTCTATATTGGACACTACATATAGCTAGAGCATTTGCATTAGTATGCCTCCTGAACCATCCATCGGGCTGGATTGCTCACTTAGTTTGCAGCTCTTGTTAACCTGCACTTACATTCGATTGTCTGTTGCAATTTGCTGTATAAAAAGTGATCCTCACACAGGCTATGAATTTGGAAACTTTTGTATTTGAGTAATCTTTATTAATTTTCATAAAGAAACAAAATAAATGATTCACAGCTTGTATATGTTACTAAGTACCACACGTTTCACAGGATGTCCAATGACATTATGCAGTTATGCAATTTTACAAATTGTCAAAGCTACAAGACCAACCAGTATAGTAACAGGCAATATTACAGGGACATAACGCGTTAGGGAGGGGTGTAACCATGAAAAATAAAAATAAGATGCACACAAACAGGCAAAAAGGGAGGGAAAGGACTGAAGGGGAGAGGCAGGAAGAAGGAGGAAATATGTACTTTTGTAATATTCTAATTTATATGCTTAATCCCTATACTCCAGACCTGCAATCAAAATTGTGGTAATACATATTTCCTTCTATTCCAAAAGAAGCTTATGCACCTTCCCATTTACTGAGCTGTTTCTCTGATAGCATCTGTATGAATATATCTACTGGAAGTTCATCGGCTTTCCCTTGCTTTGGAGAATGTTACTGGAATTCATAACCATCAGAAATTGTTATTTTTATTACATTCTCTAGCATTTAAAGATAAAAGTGCAGTGTTGCTTTGCTTTGTTTTTTAACTCCTTTATTTCTTCATTTCAATGGCTATTCCAGGGGTATGGATGTCCCAGTGTAGATGTGAAGTAGGTGTGTAATCGTAGCACTGGAAGGGACCTTGAGAGGTCTCAAGGCAGGACTAAGTATTATCTAGACCATCCCTGACAGGTGTTTGTCTAACCTGCTCTTAAAAATCTCCAATGATGGAGACTTCCCAGTTTCCCTACGCAGTTTGTTCCAGTGCTTAACTACCCAGACACGAAGTTTTTTCCGAATGTCAACCTAAACCGCCATTGCTGTGATTGAAGCCTGTTGCTTCTTGTCCTATCCTCGGAGGTTAACGGGAACATTTTTTCTCCTTCCTCCTTGTAACAACCTTTTGTGTACTTTAAAATTGTTATCCTGCCCCTCGGTCTTCTCTTCTCCAGACTAAACAAAACCAATTTTTTCAGTCTTTCATCATGTGTCATGTTTTCTAGACCTTTAATAATTTTTGTTGCTCTTCTTCGGGAAGAAGAATGATGCAAAAGCTCATGGACCTCAGAATCAAGAAATAGGACCTCAGAAGAACTATTCTTGGATTTACCTAGTCACCTGAGTAACATCTTTGACAATATGTACCAGGGCTTTGGAGCAGAGCCTGGAGCCGGAGTGTGGAGCAACTCCGGAGCAGTGGAGCTGCAGGTTTTTGCCTGGAGCTGGAGCGGAGCTGGAGCACTGGAGCGGAGCTGGAGCACAGCTCCAAAGCCCTGATATGTACAAGTTTGAGAAGCAAATATGAAGTTTACTATTTGAGAGACAGCGTTGATTCAGACAGAAAATGATGCTGGACTTCTGGAATGAGAGAAATGTGAATGGAGGATGGACAATTGTGAAGGGAAATTTTTAATGAATACTTAAGATCTGGCAGCATCATTACTTCAAGACTTGTTTGTATGCCAATTCTGGCAATCTGCTACTTAATAGCATATAACCTCACTCTCGGCCATTTCCTGGGCTTTGAACTCCTTTACAAGATTGTGGAAAGAATTTGCAATTTTATTGAGAGAAATATTAACCTTCAACCTTTTTGCCCTTTTCAGTTTATATATAAAAAACTCATTTTGCTGTTTGTGACTGGCCTGAAAGAGGGTTTGCATACAATATATGCCTTGAAAAGAGAGGCTGTGTGTAACCTACTTATCAAGTATACTGTTTTAAAATAAAAATTCCATCTCCCTATACAAATCAAAATTGAATATTTGACAAAGGTTACATGCAATGCAGAGGAAGAAATCTACCACAAGTATATCTGTAAATGATTAATAATAATTCAAAAATCTAGTTCACTGCTCCAACCCAAATTCACCACCACCTTTTGAAAACACATGCACAAAGGCTTTTGAACTTCATCAGGATGCTGACTGCAGGCTAGACTAACAAAACCTCACATGACCTATGTTGTCTGGCTGTGCATAGGTCATAGCAAGTCTTGCTGCTTCCTCACTTAGTTGTGCATAGAAGTCACTGTCCTTGGTTTCACATACATTGGAAAAAAAAATATAGCAGACAAACATTTAAAACTGCTACTTCAAACATATAGCTGCCGATTCTTGACCATTCTGACATATGCACTTTGCTTGACAACTCCTGTTGTATACAGTACATCTCCAGATCGTATTGGAAGGTCCTGCCAGGGCCTTTCTCACCACTGAATAGTACCCCTGTGGGGCTTCTTGGGGAGTACCAAATAAGCAAATACATTTCATGAACAGCTCCTCCACAAGTCTGGGAATCCTAGTTGTTTAAACTCCTCTGTGGTCCTTGGCATGTTGTTCACCTTGATCACACATGCACTGCAACATGCTATACATTTGCCTATTTTCTGCTAGTCACCCCAGAAAGTTACTGCTCATCTGGGCAGCAATTGAGTGTCAGAAGGTCCTTGGCTGGTGCTGTTTTTGCAGAAGTTGGCATGGCAATCTCTTCCCTTAAGTCTGATTTATTGCAGCATCAGACCGCACCTCATGTGGGTGGGTAGAAAGGCTTCCTCATTCAGAAGTTCTGTAACCACTGCTGCTTATCTCAGACCAATTCAGTTGTACTTGTAGGCCAGACATAAAATGGCATGCCACCAATGAACATTCTTAAGTACTGCACTGAGCCAGTTTCTCTGGTGTAGTGGAGCACAACCATTTCAGCAAAAAGCCCCATTAGCTGCTGGTAATTATCTGAGTTCACACAATTTACTCTCCTCAGGTGGTGTTTCATAACTGCTTTAGATAAGCTCCCATAAAACTTTCTTTCTTGCTGAGCAAGAAAGAGTTTTGTGTTCATTGTTTTCTATTTTGAGAAAAGGTTTAGGAAATGAAACTGGGTTACTGACAGTTTCCCTCCCTCTGTCGCTACCCTTTCTCCTCTGGAAGAATGGGACATTCTAAGGAGATTATGGAGGTGTGATAAAATTCTTCTGGGCTCCCAAGGGAGTTGGGAAATTTCCCAGAACCATTGGTTCAGGGATCTGTGCCAGAAACTGTGGGATATGTACCAAGAGAACAGTACGACTGCAATGGTGTAATAAAGAACAAATGTGGACGCAGGGTTAAACTGAAACAGCATGACTGATGTGGATACATTGCACCAATGATGACACTGGTGCCATCCCACTGGTTTATTTCTCCTATGTAGATACAGCCTACACGGGAATTGGCCACCAGAAACAAATAGTACGCACCCAACTGCACTAAACAATTAGGTACAATTATTAATGACAATTTGCTTTCTTTTAATATAGCCTATACATGAGTTTTCAAGAAGGTTTAACTGAAAAAATTGAAGGGGTAGTGTTGGGTCTTTTACTCTCTACACAACAAACAATATAAAGTTATCACACCAACACTGGGGAGGGGGGGCGGGAATAATCATTTTGTAGACATATATAACATGTAAGGTCTAGCAACCTGATAGGGATCTGGTGGCTTCTGCCACATAGACATGATAAGACTCACAAACTGATTAAAAATACTACCCAATTCGTGTACACTGTAGGTAGCTCTTGAAATAGAGGAGGACCCAAACACATTGGTCATTTTAATAGCCTGTAATTCAGAACAGTTTTACTAGTTTTCTTCAAGCTTAATGTAGATTTTTTTTCTCCTTAGCATTCAGCGTGACTGACAAATTTCAGACCAAACAAATTTTACTAGCTAAAGTTATAGGGAGATCAAAAATAGGACATATAGTTGGAACCTGGTTGTCACCTTAACTGTGGAAAAACTAATGTGTCTTGATAAGCTTGTTTTCAAATATCTTTGAGAGAGGAAATGTGTATATAGAGGATTTCTTCCTGTGTAAAGAACAAAGAAGAGAAAATTGAAAAATCTCAAGAATAAGGTTTTGAGGACGTAGAGAAAGAATTACACTTGGAAAATCAAAGAAAATAATTTTAAATAAAGAACTGATGGAGTTTTGGTAGCATGGAGGAGCTAGATTGTCCTCGAAAGCATTTTGATTAGCTTTTCACTCTGTAGACATGGGTTGAAGTACAAATAGGATTAATTATTTTGTCAGTGTGATTTAGTCAGATTAACAGAATTGAAATTCTCACTAAGGGCTTGTTTATACTGGCAAGTTTTTTTGATGAAACTAATGTCACCAAGGAAAAATTGACAAAAGCAAAGTAGCCAATCGATCATATCGACAGCAAGAACAATGGACTGTGCGTATGTATCCAACAGTGCCTGGTAACACCATCCGTTACTAGGTATTGTGGGAATGTGGAAACGGAGCACAGCGCATCCTGGGATGTGCAAAATGTACCATCATGCACCGCTTTGTGTCCCGCCCCTCCAAAGGTTTCTGGCTTCCTTTCGCTCTGTTTTTCTAACTGTCATTCTTTTTGTAGTGCGTGCCAGCATCTGCAGTAAGAGGATGGATCCCACACTTCTCTCCTGTGTGCTGTTAACTGTCATGAGGACATCGCGCATGGCAGCACAGTTACTGAGTTACTCGCAAAGTTAGCAGAGGATGAATCATAGCACCCGAGTGTGATATGGACAGCAGCCACTTATCTGTGCTTGGCATTCACAGAGCAGCTGCATATGGTAGACCGTCGCTTTTGGGCTAGGGAAACAAGCACTGACTGATGGGATTGCATTGTCATGCAGGTGTGGGTACAGAAATTTAGGATGCTTAAAGCAACCTTCGTGGAGCTATGTGCTGAGCTGTCCCCCGACCTGTGGTGCAAGGACACCAGATTGCGAGCTGCCCTTTTGGTAGAGAAGTGTGTTGCAGTCGCTGTGTGGAAGCTGGCGAATCCAGATTGCTACTGGTCAGTTGCAAATCAATTGGGAGTAGGAAAGTCCGCTGCTGGGGCTGTATTACTCCAAGCATGCACGGCAATAAATCACATCCTGCTGCATAGGACCATGACTCTGGGAAATGTGCATGAAATCGGGGATGGCTTTGCAGAGATGGGTTTTCCTAACTCTAGTGGCGCACACATTGATTGGCGCACACATTCCAATTTTCATGCCAAGCCACCTGACTCCGAATACATCGATGGGAAGGGATACTTCTCCATGGTGTTGCAGGTGCTTGTGGATCACTGGGAGAGTTTCATGGACATAAATGCAGGCTGGTCTGGAAAGGTGCATGATGGACGCATCTTCAGGAACAGTGGCCTGTACAAAAAGCTACAGGCGGGGACTTTCTTTCCAGACCACAAGTTCACAGTGGTGGGGGGGATGTGGAAATGCCCATATAATCCTGGGAGACGCAGTTTACCCCTTACAGCCCCGGCTCATGAAACCTTACACAGGGCACCTGGACATCAGCAAGGAGTGTTTTTAACAGGCTGAGCAGGTGCCTCATGGTAGTTGAATGTACCTTTGGACGTTTGAAAGCTCGCTGGATGTGTCTAAATGGCAGGCTAGACCTTACCGAGGATAATAGTCCCATGGTCATAGCCACATGCTGAACTTTGCATAATCTGTGTGAATCTAAGGGTGAAATGTTTGCTTAGGTGTGGAGCACTGCAGCCAAGCACTCTGCCTCGGAGTTTGAACAGCCAGATGCTAGGGCTGTCAGAGGAGCCCAGAGGGTTGCTATTAACATCAGAGACACTGAGGAACCACTTTGACAATGAGGGGCAGTAACACATATCTGCTTTGGAGTTGCTTCCCTGTTGCATCCATGTACAATTTTGGGGCCCAAGATCCGTACAACACAATGCTTTAGAAGCCTGTTCCCAAGAGTGAATTGATTGCTGTATGCTTTTGTAGAACACAGAATGAAAATGCTTTACCATTAAATACCTTAGCCTTTATTTATTGTTTAAAAAGGTAAAACCTCACAACTGTGTGTAGCTCCAGCTATCATTGTGCAAGTTCTGAGAGGGGGTGGAGCGATAGGGAAACCCAAGAGGGCTGTGAAGTGAAAAGGAATGTGGGCATAGAGGGGGTGGGGCTGGCAAAGAATTGTGCATATGCCGTAGTGGAGGTCGACCACGGATCTGCTCAGTCTGCAGCTGTATCAATGATTTGAGCATCTCTGTCTGATCCTCCATAACTTTTATCATCCGCTCTGTCACTTGCCTAGCAAAAGCAGCATTCTCTTTTCTGTCCTGCCTTTCAGCTCTCCAACACTCTTTGCATTCCCTGTCTCTCATCGTGCTGCAGCACCTCATGGAACACGTCTTCTTTGCTGCGCCTAGGGTTCTTTCTTCTCTGCAGAAGCTGGCCCGCGGGGGTGCATGATGTGTTCTTCAAGGTCTGTGCTAAACAGAAGAGGGATTGTTACATTCCAGCAAATGATTGAAATGTTTTACTAAAAAGGGATTTTGCTAGTAGAAATCACTTTCTCTCTGAGACTCTAGGCAGGCACTCTGCTCCACGAGCACCCCAATCGTGGTGAGTGTCGGGAGTGGGGGGAAGGCAGTTATGCGTATGGACAAAATGGTCACGGCTTGCAGGGCAGCTTTGCAGGGAACTCATTCTGAAATTATTCCACACTTTTTCACAGGCAGCCAACCTGCTGGCTGACATCTTGTTGCTGCGGGTGACCAGAGAAACCAGGGCACAGCTGCTGAATGCTTGCGGCTTTCACCCCGGTCTATATGCAGCTCAGCTATGTGCCGCTTTGGTCCCAGCCAGTTCCAGTGATTGCTGAATGGCATGGTACAGTTTCCTACAGTGGGAGAATTAACAAGGCTGCAATCCCTTGGAATCTGTGGCAGAGGTTTAACAAGTACCCTTTTTTTTCCCCTCAAACTTTCCAGAGCCCCTCTCTGGAGGATTTGCTGCAGGTCTCGATGTCCATCAACACCCTGCTTGGCCATGCAGATTAGCTACACAGGGCCATGTCCATCTCACAGAAAACACTACCTGCCTCCCACTTTTCAGTTTCCTACACAAGCCACAGCAATTTACCTGGAGTCTCATCTGCATCCTGCTCCCCATTCAGCACTTCTGGAGTGGAGAAAAGTTCCTGGCTGCCTGCCCCGCCGGGCGACCCCCGCTGGGAGCACCACATCCTTTTCTAGCTTGACTTTTTCATCCAGAATTTCAGCCTGCAGGTTACCCCCTCTTTCTGCTGCTTGCGAAGTATCCACGGGGCTATCAGTGATGGAGTAGGGGTCACCACTGAGGATAGCATTCAGCTCCTTATAGAAGCAGCAGGTCTTAGGTGCACCACCAGAGCGATGGTTTGCCTCCTGCGCCTTATGGAACGCCTGTCTCAGCTCCTTTATCTTCACTCTGTCCTGATCCTGGCCCTTTTTGCACAAGCCTCGAGAAATTTGCCCATATGTGTCCCAATTCCTATGGGTCACTTGCAGCTGCGACTGAATGGACTCCTCTCCCCATATACTGATCAGATCCAACCACTCAGCGGTGGTCTAAGCGGGAGCACGTTTGGTGTGATAGCCAGCCATGCTCACCTGAGAAGCTCCTCTGGGAAGCCAGCAAGCAGGAAATGAGATTTAAAATTCCCGGGGCTTGCAAGGGAGAGGGGCGGGTTGGCTGCAGGGCAGCGGAGTTCAAACGGCTGACAAGAGCAGCAGCATGGGAATTATGGGATACTTTCTGGAGGCCAATAAAATTGGGGAAAAAACACATGGTGTCTACACTACATGTTGACAATAAAGGGAGGGGAAAAGACAAGTCTCACAGGGGTGAAAGGTTTTTGTCTCCGAAACTAGAGGTTTTTTTTCGAAACCAGTCACATTGTAGTGTGTATGCTATTGCTCTTTTGTTGCCAAAAGCCAATTTTTGGCGACAAAACTTGCCAATGTAGACAAGCCCTAAATTACGGGTGGGGATAGGGGTTTCCTCCTTGCATACCAATAGACTTCTTTCATTTCTCCCCCCTTATTCCCCACTCTCTCCCTTAATCCTTCCTGTTGTGCTTCAAGAGTGATAATCTATTAAGATCAAGTGGGTGTAGACCACAAAACAAGCCAGCTATTATTTGGCTGGAAGCGATGAAACAACATTTTGGGAAACCGCTTTTTTTGCCATCTTTTATTTCAGTTGGTTGTATGGACCTTGCTGCTATGCACTGAAAGTTTGCTAGTGCACTTTGGTCACCACAGAACTGTTAGTGTGTGACAGAAGTCTCCACATGGCCACCTCATGCACAGCAGGCTTATGCATTGTAGATTTACACCCCAGCTTGCAACACAATAAATACATAAAAACGGCCTTACTGGGTCAAACCAATGGTCCTGTCTGTGACAATGACTGGTGCCAAGTGCTTCAGTGGGAATGAACAGAACAGGACAATTTTGAGTGATCCATCCCATGTTGTTCAGGCCAAGATTGTGGCAGTTGGAGCTTTAGGGACACCTGGAGCATGGATTTATGTCCCTGATCATCTTGGTTAATTGCTGTTGATGGACATATTCTCCATGAACTTAACTAATTCTCTTTTTTTTTTTTTTAACCTAGTTATACTGTTGGCTTTCATAACAGCCCAGGGCAACGGGTACCACAGGCTGACAGTGCATTGTGTGAAGCATCACTTCCTTATGTTTGTTTGAAACCTGCTGCCTATTAATTTTGTTGGGCAACCCCTTGCTTTTGTGTTGTGATGGGGTAAATGACTTTCCTATTTCCCCACACCATTCATGACTTTATAGACCTCTATCATATCCCTCCCTTCTTCCCCCTCCCCCCATCCCCAGCTTTCTCTTGTAAGCTGAGAAGTCCCAGTCTTTTTAATCTTTCCTCATATGGAAGCTGTTCCATAGCCTTAATAGTTGTTTTGCCCTTCTTTACATCTTCCAATTTTAATATCTTTTTGAGATGGGATGACCAGAACTGCATGCAGTTCTGAAGTTCAGTATTCATGGACTTTACAGTGGCATTGTGATATTTTTGTCGTCTTATCTATTCCTTTCCTAATGGTTCCTAACTCTGTTAGTGTTTTTTGTTTTGTTTTTGTTTTTTTGACTGCCACTGTACATTGAGAGGATGTTTGCAGAGAACTATCCACAATGATTCCAATATCTCTTTAAGTGGTAACAGCTAATTTAGACCCCGTCATTTTGTATGTGTAATTGGGATTATTTTTTCCAGTGTGGATCATTTTGCATTTAATGTCATTTTGTTGTCCAGAAATCTAAATTAGTGAGATCCTTTTGTAGTTCTTCCCATCTGATTTGGATTTACCTATCTTGAGTAATTTTGTATCTTCAGCAAATTTGTCATTCAGTATTTTTCCATTTTTCAAGATTATTAATGAATGTTGTACAGCACATGCCTCAGTACTGTTCCTTGGGGAACTCTGGCATTTACCTCTCTCCATTGTGAAAACTGTCCATTTATTCTTACTCTTCCTTATATTTTAACCAGTTCCTTATCCACGAGATGACCTTTTTCTATTTTCCCATGACTACTTGCTTTGCTTAAGGCTTTGAGGGCATGATACTGGCAGACTAGGTGCCAGCTCTTGCCAAGGCCTTGGGTCTCTCTGAACACTGGCAAATGCATAGCTGGAAGCCAGTCTAGTTCACCTGTGTTAGCACTGTTAAAATAGATCTTAAGTTGATAAGAATGGGTTTAGTATTTTGACCTTTATGAATAGCTTGTAGGATGCTGCATGTATTAGACTTTGAATACACTGGAAACTGAATGGGGAAAAAAAAACGCGCACACCTGCCACCCCCAAAACCCCACAAACTCCCAACAAAAGTTTTGCCAACAAAAAGTGCCAGTGTGAACAGTGCTTTGTCAGTGGGAGAGCTCTCTCCTGCCGACAGAGCGGCTACGCTGCTCACCTTTTAGCAGCACAGCTGTGTCACTGCCAGGTGCGTAATGTAGACCTAGCCTTATTCTCACTTAGGCCCCACGTTATAGAGCGATAGCAAATGTTTGCATTGTAAACTCTGTAGTTGTGTCGCTCACTAAACAGGAAAGACACATTAATTAGTGTAAAGTGCTGGGCCTGCAGACAAGAGGGTCCACTGAAATCAAATGAGCTGTTATGTAACATAAAGGACAGAGGCATTGATTGTCCTCCCCACTCATGTGAAGAGGAGAAAGGTGCCAGCACATGTTCTATCAGTTTGAACTCTGGGGAAAGGGAATAAAAATGTCTGACCAGAAGAAACTTTATTCCTATGTGCTTTAGGGGGCACAAATTTCTAAGCAGAAGCAAGGAGTCTCCAGCTGTTTAGTGGTATATGTCCCTAAAGGACTTATAAAGCATACCTATTATGGTATCTACTATCATCTTTTGGAACTGAGACTGTATCTCGTGTGTGTGTGTGTCTTTACCTGCTTTAACCTTGTAAATAACTTATTTTTCCTAGTTAATAAACCCTTTGTTAGTTTATTACATGATTGGCGACAAACCTTATCTTTCATGAAAGATCTAGGGGGCAAGTGACTGGTCCATTGGCACTGGGAGTAACCTGAATATTGTGATTTTTGGTGAAAAGGACTGTGTATTACAGAGGCAAGCTTGCATGGCATTGTAAGATAGACCAGAGTACCCAAGGGGGTTGTCTGTGACTTCATGGGAAGGCTGTTTTAGTGCTTTAGGCGTTCACACTTGGTTGGTGAAATATAAGTATAGCCCACACAACCAGTTTGGGGTTAGTGCCTTGTTGCTTGACAGTCTGTCCTGAGCTTGGCACATGGTTATGAGCCACTCCAGACAGCGTGACAGAGGGACCTTCTCAAAGGCTTTCTGAAAATCCAAGTACATTGCATCCACTAGGTCACCCTTGTCCATATGTTTGACTTCCTCAAAGAATTCTAGTAGATTGGGTTCATTTGAGTCTGATAATTCTGTTCTTTACTATAGTATCAACCCATTTACCGGGTACTGAAGCTAGACTTACTGGCCTGTAATTGCCAGGATCACCTCTGGAGCTCTTTTTAAAAAATTGGTGTTACATTAGCTGTCCTCCAGTCATCTCGTACAGAGGCTGATTTAAGCAATAGGTTACATACCTAGTTCTGCAATTTCATATTTGAGTTCCTTCAGAACTCTTCAGTGAAGACCATCTGGTCCTGAAGAATGATGCAAAAAATTAATATAATTTTTCTGGAATGGTTTTGTCTTCCTTGAGTGCTCCTTTAGGACCTCAGTTATCCAGTGGCCCCATGGATTGTTTGGCAGGCTTTCTGTTTTTGAAATACTTAATTATTTTTTTTTGCTGTTTAGTTTTTGTCTCCTCAGATAGTTGCTGTTCACATTCTTTCTGGCCTGCTTTCTTATACTTGTAAAATTGATTTGCCAGAGTTTATACACCTTTCTATTTTCCTCAGTAGGATTTGACTTCAATTTTTAAAGGATGACTTTTTTGCTTCTAACGACCTCCTTTTAATCTTCTCTTTAGCCCTCTAGACAAGCTCAAAGTACTGGGAAGAGCATACCTGTTCTTTTGCAAACTTGGTTGAAAATTTGAGTCTGTATAGACATAGCCTTAGTGTCGCTGACTACAAATGTGGGATTGTTTGTGCATGTGTGTGTAAGTGCAAATTGGGGCTTCCTGAGCACTCTTTAATATCTGGCCCTTAGTCTCCTGTGTACATTTGTTGTGCTTCGTAGAACTGCAATATAACTTCTAGAAACCATTTCTAGACTAGATGAGGTCATACAGGTGAAGATAGCGTGCCAAAGTTCTGACATAGCTCTCTCTGTCTTTGTCATGTGGTATGTGAGATGGGTGATTGCGGAAGGCTCCTCCAATACCATCTGCTACTTGTGTGGGCTTTTGGTAGCAGCACAAACCCCATGGAGGGTACCTTAAGGCCAGTAGTTATTGGCAGAGGGAGCTGCCCCTAAAAGTTGTCAGGAGAGAAGTATGTCCCTGGTCCAGCAACTAATAAGTAGAGGGTAGTGATCAGCAGTAGCAAGAGTTGCATGTCTTCTCTTTCCAAAGGAAAAATCTCTGGCAGCCAACATTTTCTGTTCCACAGATGCTTAAGGACTATTCTTTCTTTCGGTAGGAAGTTAAAACATCCATTATGCAGACAGATTATCCATTTGGCTTCCTCTTTTTTTTTTCTCCTTTCAACAACTCTAAAGAGTTCCTTGTGGCTGTTCTAATTTATTCTGGACTCAGACAATTATGATGTTGATAATTTGAGTCCCTAATGTTCATGAAGGTCTACAAGTTACATACTATGTGATACTTTTTTTCTGAAAAGGTAAGTAGCTCTCAAAAGATCCCTTTTCAGTTCTTGTGAACAGAGCCACATATGTTCTTGGTTTTTTAAACTAAACAAACTGTCCTAAATATTTAAGTAAAAAAAACTTTCTCCCCTCCCCCCCCCAACCATATTGAGTAATTTATGGATGGCACTTGAATGAATAATGATGATTGTGGGATGAGTGCTCTACAGCACTTTGTAATTGTCTTCAGAAATTACATAATGCAATCAAATCTTCAGTTATAAGCATTCAGCTTTTTGTCTGCTTTTCTGCAGCGTTTATCCATTGGATCATTGGATAAACTAAGCAACTGGTATATTTGATCTTGTAAATGCAATGGGGATTTAGGGTTTAAAGACTTCTGGAGGGGAAAAAAAATTCCCTGATGTGATAGACAAAAGCAACCTTTGTGGATGTGCAGGTTAACTATTTGCTTTTACTGTGTTTGTACATTATTCTTAATTGAAATTAATACTAAAATTTGCAGGAACAAACTTTTAAAAGCACATATCTCGTGATTGAAGATAAATGGACCTCATTCTTCTCTCAAACTGATGTAAAATCAGAAATAACTATTGAAGTCAATAGGGGTACACTGGCTTAAAGCTGCTGTAGCTTAGAGGAGAAACATACTCAATTCATATTTAAAATTCTGGAGTAAAAACAATAATGATGGTCACAGACTAACACTGGATCCAGTCTTTAGTTTGGATTCCTATGAGATTTGAGATATGAACTTCACTATTTGGGGCCTCTTTCTTTCCTTCTTTCAGAACCAGATGTTAACAATAGTAAAAATAGCAAGATTAATAAAATCTATTTTAATAACTATTATGTCTGTTCACTTAATAGGATTCAAGAAAAGAGTTAGATATTCATTATATGGATAGAAAACATGCAAGTTTCTTTCTCTCTCATGCTCTCACACGAAACACCTTCATGCGTTCGGAGCATAAGTCAGATGCTGCCTTACAGGTGTTAGGAAGAATGTTCCTGTGTCAGAAGGCTATTCGATAATTGTTTGGTACAGGGTTTCTTTCCCCTTCCTCTGAAACATCTGATTCTGGCTACTGTTGGAAACAGGATCCTGGATTAATGGACATCACTGATCTGGTATTGAAATTCCTGTTTCTGCTTTATAATGTATCGAAAGCTTGGATTATCTATGTTGCATGTTCCAGAATGGTACAGGTTAGAGGTTCATTTGTTGGACTTACAACATAATGGTTTTATGTTAAAGTATTGTAAAGGTGCTAACCAAAGAATGTCTATCCCTGGCAATGGGGGCATTGGACACAAATGAAAAACAAAAACTTTGAAAGACAAGGAGTTACAACCAAATACCTTAGTCCAGATTTGAATGTCCAATCCAACACAAAGAAAAGACAAAATATGATTTACATAGACTTGAATAAAGATTCTGATTTAGTACCAGGTGCAAGACAATCAAAGTCAGGAAAATGGAATAGAAGTGATCTACTTCATTTTTTAAACTCTTTGCCTAGATACCCTATGAAGGAAGGGCCTGTGAAACAGAGGTTGGAATACTGCCCATATAAAATTGACGTATTAGCTCTTCCTATATTGACCTTTTTTCTTAAAAAACTAAGTAACATTTGGGATAAGTGAAAGGGAAGATTTAGTTTAAATAATATAGTATAACCAGCTCTATTACTTTGTTTGTTGAAAATAACTCTGTGTGGTCAGAGTCAGATACCCTTATTACAGATGTAAGCAGAGTCAGGATGAGCTATACCCTGACATCTGGTGGCGAGTCATGGTGGGCTGTGGAAAAGAACTTCAGGGGCTGATCTCATTTGCATAGGCACACCCACCCTGCCTAGATGGTCACTTTGGCTGCTGTAGGAGCCCCAGTTTCTCTGTTATTGGGGCAGGAATAAACTGTTATCCTGATTATGTGAATCAAGGACAGTGGAACTGTACTTGGCCTTTTGTTATGCTGGAGGGACTCACCATCAACTAAGCAGCACTCACTAGGCAAGGGTCGTGGGTTCCAAAACCCAGTTAATAGAGAGAGGCTGGGGCAGCTATTAATACTTGGTGGTATGGCCCTGCTGGTGAGGGCCTTACCTGCTAATTGCACTTCCTCCTCTCTCCACTGTGGAATATCAGAGCTAATTTTGATTCTATTAGGAGTCTAGTTTCAGGCTGTTGAGCTGAATTCACTTTGGGCTAATGGTGCACCAGCACTGAGGCTCCCCTACTACAAGCTAAAATCACAAAAGAGCTAAAATCACTGAGTGTCATGTTAAGTAGTGGGTGAGCCTGAAGATATATTATGGAGCCGTTTGTGGGACAGCCGGCAGAGCAGAGCGGCTGGTGGAGCAGAGCCGTTTGCAGGATGGCTGGCGGAGCTCATGGGGGCAGCTGGCAGAGCGGAGCCCCATAGAGAGGTGGGGCAATCAGCTTTGGACCACGTAAGGTGCCACTTAACCTCTCCCATCTCCACCCAGGTTGGGAGGTAAAACTCTGCAGATAAACTTTCGAACTCTGGGGCTGCCCTGACCAGGGACAGAGACTTTTGGGTTGTTGGACTTTTGGGACTTTGGGTGATTTTGGGTTGCTGGACTCAAGAACCAAAAGGAAAGGTCACGCCCCAATTCGCTTGGGGTGGGTTTTTTGCTCATGGGTTGTGTTTATGAATCCTGTTGGTGGTGGTTCCTCAACATAGTGCCACATTGTTTCTCTCTGTTATTTAAAAGGCTTTTTGCTACACTCAGACTTTGTGCTTGCAAGAGGGGAAGTATTGCCTCTTGGAGCTGCCCAGCGGGGGTGGTATATATTTTTCCCAGGTCATTGGGTGGGGGCTCGAGCTGGTTTTGCATTGTGTTATTGGAATGGAACCCCTAGATACTGAACCTGGCCCTTGTTGCTGCCAAGTCTGACGGGCAGAAGGGTTACACATACATGTTAAATAGTACTTTACTCTGCACATTTTTCCACTGGTTTCTATGAGGTTACCTGTGTTAAGATTTGTAGTATTTGGCCCATCATAGTAAAATCACCAGAGAGTTAATTCAAAGAGCTGTGGGGAAATGTCTCTCTTGCTGTATGGTACATCCCTGCTGTGTCTGATCTAGAATGTCAGTAACCTTTGAGAGGAAAATGATAGATGTGGGGGGAGAGCTGCTGGGATCTAAACAGATAGATGGGGGGGTGTGTGTGTGTGTGAGAGAGAGAGAGAATAATTACCCTTCCAGAGGGACTCTTAAACAAGTGGCATAGCTTTTCATTTCCAATGCCTGGCTTTCAGACCTAACTACCTTAGTGAACTAGATCAGGGTAAACTTCTATAACCATTTCTTTAAAAAGAAAAAAATTCCCTCTCCTAATTGTCCATGAACAGCTAACAATTTTCTATAATGTATCTATTAGAAAGTATTTTCTGAATAATTCTTGGTCTGGAGACACAAGACCAAGCAGTCAGTTCTGAGCGTTTGATATTTGAAATTCAAGTTGAGTATGCTAGCTTTCATTGGACATGTGGATCACATGGTATTCTGGTTCCCTTATTTCCTGGGGGAAACTCATTGAATTGAAACAAACAAACCCTCCTGATTCTGGTATTCATGGATATGAATTCAATATTACTCACCATTACTATTTTTAAGCATTTGCTTAAAATTTGATGTTTTTGAAATCTATCTTGGTGGTCATCTCATTCCCTAGAATGAGTTGACAACCCAGTGTGACAACAAAAAGAGGACTAGTATAAGCATAAATTTTATCTTAAAAATTCAAATGAACATTCATAGATTCCAAGATTGTGATCATCTAGTCCAGTGATTCCCAAACTTGTTCCGCTGCTTGTGCAGGGAAGGCCCCTGGCACGCCTGCAGGTTTGGCCGATCATGGCTCCCAGGGGCTGCGGTACACTGCTCCCGGCCAATGGGAGCCGCTGGAAGCAGCGGCCAGTATGTCCCTCGGCCCACGCTGCTTCCAGCAGCTTCCATTGGCCTGGAGCAGCAAACTGCAGCCACTGGGAGCTGCAATCGGCCCAACCTGCAGACGCGGCACGTAAACAAACCGTCCGGCCCCTCCAGGGGCTTTCCCTGCACAAGCAGAGAAACAAGTTTGGGAACCACTGATCTAGTCTGATCTACTGTATAAGACAAGCCATAAAACTTCCCCAAAATAATTTAGAGCATATCCTTTAGAAAAACATCCAATCTTGATTTTAAAAATGACCATTGATGGTGAATCCATCACAACCTTTAGTAAATTGTTCCAAAGGTTAATTACTCTCACTGTTTAAAAATTTGCACTTTATTTCAAGTCAGAATTTTAGATTCAACTTCCAGCCATCAGATTGTCTTAACCTTTCTCTGATAGATTAAAGAGACCATTATTAAATATTTATTCCCCTATAATATTATTATAGCCTGTGATCAAGGCACCTCTTCACCTTCTCTTTGTTAAGATAAATAGATCAAGCTCCTTGATGCTATCCTTTTAGTCATTGTCAGGGTGGATTTGATTTAAATCAATTTGATTTATATCACTTGTCAGGAAGACTCAATTTAATCATAGATTTCTACATAAAAAGTGCATTCTTGTTGGTTGTTCCAATCTGAACATCCTGCATGTTCAGACATGTTCCTTTCATCACTTCTCAAAATGATGTTTCATTCGGGCAAGAAGGCCTTGCATTTCTTTGTTGCACTGTTTGCATTTTGCACACATGCCTGTCTTACCCACAGGTAGAGGAACTTCATTAAAATATTCCCAAAATGGGTCTCTCTTATGGCCTGCTGCCATTATAGGTTTTCCCTTCTAGTGAGAGAATGGTATGGTAGATCTCAAATGAAGGCTACACTCAGAAAGACCTCAAGACTTCTGGAATATGCTGCTCAGTTTCACTTTTGTTTCTACTGGCTGTCCTTCCCGTCTCACATCTATCTCCAGACTTCTTCTCCTTGTCCAGATCTATTCTGCTCCAACAATCTTCTGTTCATTGAACTTTTTGAAACCTCTCTCTAAAAGTGCAAAGTAAGGGATTGACTCTGTGTACACAAATTTGCAGAGGCACAATAGGGTTGAGGTCTGTTTCTCACCTCTATATATTTATTTAAAAACATGTTTTCTGTTTAACAAGCATGTTATCTCTGGAGACACGCATCCACAGTTTGAGAACTGCAGAACAAGTATCTCTGATGGTATCTTCTAGACTGAGGACTGAGTCTCATTGGGTAGATAGAAAGATTAACCTAAATAATCTATACAGAAGCCCCTGGAACCCCATAAAATTGGGTCTCTAATCCATGCACTATTGAAATTTATTTACAAAACTTTTCTTAAACATTATATGAATATATTGTCTCATACTATAGAATTAGAATTTGTAATCCCTATTCCATGATGAGATCTTTGAGCTATAATGTATCTTAATTAAAACGATCTTTAGATAAGGTTTTTGCCTCAAAAAACTATCAAAAAATCTGATTTAAATCAAAACGCTGCTTATTATTATTTTTATTTTATTATTTTTTAAATCATGGATTTTTATCCACCCTGGTCATTCTTGTCTCTTCTCTCAACCCTCTTCTATTTATGAACATTTTTCTTGAACCAGAACTGTGTGTCCAGTTCTGGTTCAAGAAAAATATTCATAAATAGAAGAGGGTTGAGAGAAGAGACAAGAATGAAAAACCTATCTAAAGATCGTTCAAAAAACTAGAAGTATTCTAGTTTTTTTCCCTACATTCACTTTTTTACATTAATTGAAGAGAATCTTGAGACGCTGTGGCCAGGGACAAAGCCTAAGAAAAATACAATGGGCCTTACTGACCACTATACATTACTAGTGAGCAGGACAAATTGTTGGGGCAGTGGTGAATACAGTTCTTAAAAACTTTAGAACAGTGCCTGGACAAATGGAAAAACAATTTTGCAATGCATAGTTGTAGAAGTCTGGCAGTCCCTCCCTGTCAGTCTCTGAAGGAAACCACAGCCCCTCGCTACCATGTATCTGTAAAAGCAAGGTTCAATGGGGAATTAGCAGTCTCAGGGCAGAAAATAATAAGCAGTCTCAGGGCAAGGCAGAGCGGCAAGCTGTTTAAAGAGGCCCTGACCTTCTGGACAGGGCAGAGCACTAAGCAGTCTTTTGCCTGGCCTCCTGGCTCAGGTAGACAGTGGACAAACACAGGCCTCTTGGCCTAAGGTGAGTAGGTGGGCCACCCAAGGGGTGGGTGCGGCCGCAGGGGCAGGGGAACTTTTGCCCACCTGACTCCACTGGGTCCCAGCCTAGGGCCCTAACAGTGGAGGATGGTTCTGTCACAGGGTCAGTGGGGATCCCACCGAAACAGGCGGACCAGAATTCTGGCAACTGGATTATTGTCTTGTGTCCTTGGTCTACTTCCTACTATCCCTGTGGAGTGTATCTCTGTCTCCTGGGATTCTTCTGTCTCCCCGGGGTATATGACCAGTGGCAGTCCCAGTAGCTCCTCTGGGTCTCTGACACAGCAGAGCTCCGTCTCAGGTGCAGGGATCGGTAGTGGATGACAGACATCTGCTTCCTTCCCTGGCTCTCGCACAACTGCAGGGCCTGTCTTTTAAACCTGGGGAGAAAAACAAAAGGGAAAAAACCCTCAGGTATAAAGTAAATGAAAGAGACAGTAGGAATCAACGAGTATCTGACAGTGACTCCAGGTCAAAGGCTAGAGAAACTAAGGGCTTCTCTTAACTGGCAATGTTAAAGCACTGCTGCGGCAGCACTCGAAAGTGGCTTGTGTAGTCGCGGCACAGCGCTGGGAGAGAGCTCTCCCCGCACTCTCTTTTTTATTAAAAAAAATAAAACCAAAAACAAATAAACAACCCTCCCCCCCTCCATGAGGGGCGTGGCTCCCAGCGTTGGTGCATTGTCTACACTGGCACTTTACAGCGCTGAAACTTGCTGCACTCGGGGGGGTGTGTGTTTTTTCATACCCCTAAGCAAGAAAATTGCAGCGCTGTAAAGTGCCAGTGTAGACAAGACCTAAGTATATTCTTTAAAGTAGTTTTCAGGAATTTGAAACTTGCTCCTCATTGAGGTAATAAGTAGTAGTTGCCACAGAGCTACTTGAGTTTGTGCCACGTAGAACGGATGCACAATTTTTTTTTTAAGGGCTGGGTACTCAAGGAATTTGAATAATATTTTTTTACACACAAAAGTGATTAGGTAAAATCTACTGCTTTGAATGTTGATGGAAGCAAACAGGAATATCCTAGTCTTAAGAGTAAGTCTCGGCATTGTCACTTTTCAAACACCATTTGTTCAGTTCTTTTCCAGTTCACATTACTATATTATATTTAATGCGACTCTTATTTTAAATAAACCCTAGCATACTGGTATATCTGAAAGCATTTTTATTTATATTTTTGAGTGTTAAATCTAATAAATTTTCCACAAATAGCACAAGAACGAGGCAATTTAAAATTACAACCATTCAAACAAATGCCTACTTATATATACAGTTGCTGAACATCTGGTTCTGCAGAAAGTTAACTGCCATCCCCAGTGGTAAGAAAATACAATGCAATCTTTTTACGGTAGAGTCTGTTTTTCAAAGTGGAGTTTCACTATTAGAGCTGGCCTGGTCATTGTGCCCAAGCTTGCCTTCCCATCTCTTTCTTGTGCAGCCAGTGGAGAATTTTTGAGGCAGGCAGCATAAGAATTGCCTGTCTTTTGGCATCTGACACCATAAATCATGACTCATTGGTGTAAACTGACATGTTAAAGTTTCACTGAGAACCACTTTTGTCTCCACTTTCAGATGTTCCCAGCTACTGCTGAATCTTGCATTTGCAAGGGGCTTTGGTATCTGTGGGCTGGATTCTGAGTGGTCATGTCTTCATTCCAGCTGTAGCAAGCCAGACCCAGATGCTCTTCACTCTTTACCATGCATAGCTGCATCAAATGTAGGAGTTGTGAATTTTTCTGTAAGTCTCTCCTTGGGGGAGAACAGTACCCTTGCCTGTTTAGCCTTGAGCTCATAATCCTTTGGAATGCAACAATTAGTGCCTCCCTACTGGTGATCATTGCTGCATTCCAAGGGGATTAGAGTAGTAGAACCAATTTACATTTTAAGACTTCACCATCTGGAACACCTGCCCCTGCCTTTGGAGTTTTGGAGGACCCTTGGCTGAGGGAGTGGTTGTTAGGAGTCATGGATCTCTGTGGCATTGCACCCTACTCTAGATGAGCTTCTTGCACAGGAGCATGCGAAGACTGGGTTAGGGTGGGTTACAAGCATCTGCAAGTGTGTGCAGCTTTCTCTTCCATAGTGCCCCCCCCCCCCCACCCCAAGTGCATTTTCAAAAAGGGCCATGGAGGCTATTTTGAGCATTAGGTTGCGGTGGCCTCTGTACAGTAGTCTTGCAGCCTTGGGTGGGATGTGGAGAGGGAAGGATTTGGTCTCCTCTCACATGTGCCTTAGTCCAGCTGCTGTGGCTCAACAGTGACCTCAAGACTGATCGCTTTTACTTAGATGCCTTTAAGATCTAGAATATTGGTAAACAAAACCTCCTTATTGGGAAAGAGTAAAGGTGGGAAGAGTGTTTCAGTGGAGTTTACCTACATACAAAAAATGTATTGTAATTTTCCTAGAATACTCTACCTCAGATAAATAACCCTCATAAGTATGGAAATAGACTTTAAAGAACTGTACTTGTTTTACTCATGCCATAGGTCCTCTGCCCATGCCTTCCATGTCTCTCCTGTGTTTGTTATTCTGGACCCCAGCAGCACTTTGAGCCTCATTTCATACCCTGCCAGTGTCCTGCCCATTCTTCATAAACTGTCTTCTCCTGACTTCCCTAGGGTTTCTTCCAGGGTGACCAGATGTCCTGATTTTATAGGGACAGTCCTGATTTTTGGGTCTTTTTCTTAGGCTTAGGATAGGCTCCTATTGTCCCCCACCCCCATCCCGATTTTTCACATTTGCTGTCTGGTCACCCTACTCACCATCCTATTGTGAAACCAAGAAAGACTGCTTCATATCACATCTTCATGGGTGTACTTCAGTCCATCTTCCCTTGTTCTCCTCTATACCCCTTAGTGGAATCCTCTGCTCTCTCGCACATATCCCTGTAATCTTTTATCCATCCCCATTCACCTTTGACTTTGACCAAGCAGCTGGAGTCACGTGTGCTTAATAAATGTTTTTAAACTATACTGTACACACTTGTCTTTATAAGTGTAAATGCAGTTTTGTTTTTAAAATCTCCGCTGCCCCTCCTGAAAATACAAATAAACAATTCTCAGAAGTCCAACAAAAGAAAACAAATGTAGGGTCTAGCCACTTTGGAGTGATGCTGAGTCAGAAATGTATTGGAATAATATTGAACTATATTACAACTAAAATTTCAAATTGTAACTTGAAAAAGGTCTAACTTTGAACAGAAATTCCAGAAAAGCTCTCCTGTAGGATAAAATCTGCAAAATGGTTCACTTTGGGAGAAAGGGTTTTGGATAATCAGGCTATAAAGTTATAGTGACTAGCACTTAGGGTGATCACCTTTTCAAAAGGCAAAAGTGGGACACATGCAGGAGCTCTGCTCCCTCTGAGGCCCCACACCGTGGCCAGTTCAGAACCCGGAGCCAGGCAGTGGTAATATCTGCCCAGGGAGCCCGGGCTGCTGTGGGGAGCTCTGGACCCTCCACCTGCCCTGGGTAGGTGGCTGGGGTGCCTGAGAGCAGTCTCTGGTCTATGTTCCTACCCTGGGGCTCCCCACCCAGGGCAGGTGGAGGGTCCGGGGCTCTGCACAGCACCCAGGCTCCCTGGGCGGCTCTTACTACTGACTGTTGCCTGGCTCTGGCTTCTGACCTCACCAGTGGGCGGGGGTTTCGGGGGGAGAGGAGGAACAGGGGTGAGGGGGTGGCTAAGGCCCACCTCAAACACTCCCCGTCCCCACCTGGAAGAGGCTGGCGCCACCCCTGAGCCTCAAGCAGGTGCAGAGCAGTGCCGCAGGGAAACTGGGACAAATGCTATCCTGCAGTCATTCAGCCCAGGATAGGGACTTCAACTCTGCATTTCAGGAATGTCCAGCCCAATTTGGGATGTGTGGTTACCCTACTACTACTTCTACTGCTCTGCAACAGTTTTCAATGAGAGTGAGAGCTCCAGAAGATATTTTCTTGTCTGCCATGCCCCCAGGCCTTTGCTGGTCCAAAATATGAGAGTTTGGAATATGAAACCCCTACTATAATAAATGTTAGATAACTCCGCTATGTGGTACTGAGTATCTGTCTGATCTAACAATAATGACTCCTTATTGAATGAATGATTTCTTAACCAAGTATTTGTGTCAGATTTTGCTCCAAATGTTGTCTTTGCAGTGAGAAGACATGTCACAGATAGACGTGTTTTTGAATACTAAAAGCTGTCATTTTCCCTTAAGCCAGCCATGATTCTTTTACAAGTGTAATGATAATACTACATTGTTTCATTTAGCCACTGATTGCCAGGGGACAGATGAATCCTTAGTTCAGAGAACATATTTGATGCTAGATGCAAATGCTTTTATTTAGAACAGTGATTACAAAACACTAGTTTTCAATTCAAATAATTTGTGGTTATAAAGGTTAAACAGTGGCAGTGGCTGGCTTTTTGTTTCTTGCTTTTTTGTTTTACTTTGCTTCTTGCGAAACCTTCTCTTGTTAATCTCCATTTTCTGTTTTAGTCAAACCAAAGAATTCTTAAAAAAAAAAAAAAAAAAAAAAGTATAGGAAAAAGTTGCAGTGCAGATTATTTATAAAGACTTAGAATCTGCCACCTCTATGTTCAGTAGTGTATTCTGTGAGTTGTTCAGTTTGTTGCTCTTTGAACTGAGGATGGCAGAATCTAGCCAAATTTCAGATGTTCAGTTTTGGAAAGTCAACAAAATTGGCTTCTGTTTAGACATATTAATTTAACTGTAAATTTTTAAAAATGAAAACAATGTTAAACTTCTATAAATAACTATATATTTTAAAGGGATGCTGTCAGTCTGACTCTTTTTAAAAAAATTAATTTCTGATCACTTTTTAAATAGTTTTTTTTCTTGATTTTTATTTTTTCAAGTTTGTTTTTGTTGATGCTTAAAAGAATCTGTTCAGCAAGGGACTTAATGGACTAACTATCAAGATACAATGAAACTGACTATACACAAAATGCTGTCAAATGTACAAGTTTAAAAAGAGGGAGGGGGACATAAGGTTTTTTTTTACTAACTGTTTTTATCTTGTTGAATAAGTAAAACTTCCAGCCAAATTTTTTTTTTTTCAGATTGGTGGGGTCCCTTTTAATAGAAAAATTAAACAGAGTGTAGTTACAAAATTCTATTTTGATACATCTTCATTAACAGTGGTCTTCTGCAAAACCAGTGTTGATTTACTATATGGTTTCTTTCAGAATTAGATGTTCATTTCATGAAAATGATAGCGCTTAAGAGGAAGAGCTTCTGTGCAAGCTCGAAAGCTTGTCTCTCTCACCAACAGAAATTGAATCAGTAAGAGATTTTACCTCACCCACCTTTTCTCTTGAATATCTTGGGACTGAGATGGCTACAAGAACACTGCATACGGCTTAAAAGATGTATTTAAAATGTACAATAATGCAGAGTAGAAGTGCTCTCACTATATTGATCAGTAAAATTTCACAAACGGAATCTTCAGTTGTTTTAAAGATCTGTGATATATTTTCTTGTAAAGTTTTTAATTAAGATGAATATGTTGGGCACAATGCGCTCAATCATCCCTTTTTTATTGCATTTATTTACTGAAGGTGCCACACGCTTTAGTTGCTTGTAAGTTCTTAATATTCATTTGCAAGGCACCTGTGCTAATAAATGAAAAGAGATGTTAAATGAGGGATGTTTTACGAATGTGTGAGTAAAATGTATATTCTGGAATAAAGAATTGATTTGAAAATTGGAAGGAACATACTGGAGATTTCAGTCATTGTTTTGTGACGTTAGTGCAGGTTAATGAAGTACCAGTTCTTCTGGATGATACCTATTTTTTTTTTTTAAAAAAAATATGCAGTAGTAATGGCAACTATTGAAAAGTCGGAAAACTATATTTCCAAGATAATCTAGGGGAATAAGGAATAAAAAAAATGGACTGATTTGAAATGTGGAGGGGGAAAAAAATGTAAATACAAGATGTCTGTCTAGCATGGAATATAGGAGGCTTTTGGAAAGATTACTTGATCCTCAGTCCTGACAGATGCTATTCAGTTGAGAATGCAAAAAGAGATCTTTTTATTGAATCTGTGTCCAACTCCTGCACTCTGCAGAAATCCTCAGGGCTACAGAAGCAATGAAAAATTTATTTTTCATGCCTTGTGCCAGCTCCTGCAACATACAAGTCATGTGAATTTTTTATTAAATCCAAATCTAAGTCCTAGATGCAATTCTACTCATGTTCAGAAAGAATTCTGAAAGATAGGTAGTGATAACATGGCATGCACTATAATGAAATTATTATCTGTATTAACATGGTATCTAGAAACCCTAGGCATGGGTTGGGACCATTGTGCTAGGTGCTGTACAAATATAGAACAATAAGATTGTATCAGCCCCAAAGAGCTCACAATCTAAGTATAAGCCCAAGACCCAACAAATGGAGACACGGGGAATACAAGTTAAAAACAAGACAATATTGGTCAACATGATAGGGAGTGAGCTCAACATACAGCTGCCTAAGAACTCTCAGACCTTTTTGTAGGCATCTCAGCAAAAAAAGTTCTGAGGAGGGTTTTGAAGGTGGATAATGAGGTAGCTTTGGGGATGTTTTGGGGGAACACCTTCCGAGCGCTGGGGATAGTATGAAATTTTAAGACTTTGAATATTTAACTAGTGGACAGTGAAGGCTGGCATCATGGGCTGAATAGAGGTGAGGGTTGAAAGCACAATAGTGAATGAGATGGACAGGATAGGTATTGACCTTGTAAGTCCTTGAAAGTGAATAGAAGCAGCTTATGTTTGTGATAGAAAAGGAGGAGACACTCGAGCGAGGCAAAGAGTGAGGTATTGTGGTCCTGGTTTTCCTAACAGCATCCATCACCATAGTATCTGATCACCTTGTGAACTGAGCTTATAATTTATTGCTAACAGCCCTTGACCTAATTTTCTTTCCTATTGTTCTGACAAACAAGAAACTTAAAACAAAACAAAATAAAAAAACGCCAACCCTCTCTCTCGTCCTATCATCCTCTTTGTCTCTTTTTAAGACCTTTCCCTTTCCCCCTGGTATTTTTAGTTGAGTTTAAGCTTCAGGATGAAGGTTTTGAGATTAGTGAATATTCCAGTTATCTCTAATAAATTCCAAAGTCTTGACCTTGTTTCTGTGAGAGTGTGCGCGCGTGTTCGCTCTCTCTCTCTCTCTCTTTCATATATGAGTATCATTCTTGAAGGTGATACCTTGGTAGTTCCTGAAGAACTATTGAAGTTAGGCCTTTATTTTTGAGAGAGAGGCTATAAAATATATAGGAAGGGAACTTCAACTATGAACTTGGCTCTCTCTTCTATGAAGAAGCAATGAGGAGAACAGAGGGGTAATATGCTGTTGGTGGCTGACATTGGTAAGGAATGCAATCTATTTTTTTCAGGCTGTTTCTCATGGCTGTGGTATTGTACCACCTTACAGAATTGCCTTAAATTATGTGACTAACATTTGCCATGTGTGATCTTTCTCTTATTGTATGAGGCTTTTAAAATGTTTTTAAAAATTAGTTGTATATCTGTGTTATGCTGGTTTGAATGCAAGGTTAAAGAAGCACATCTTGGGTTTGGAATGGACAGTCGTGCTATCTGAGGTGATTCTTGAAACTTGTGGCTGTTCATGCATTCCACAACCTTGGGCAAGCCACCAAGAAAGCTGTCTCCTACATAGGTAGACTTTATCCCTGCATGGATGACAGGTTCATTGTGCCTGAGGAATGGGATTGTCGATCATGGTCCTTAACCAGGAGCATCAGGTGATTGTTTAGGTATGCTAGTCTCAGACCATTGAGCACCTTGAAGATAAGGACTGAGACCCTGATCTTGACTCTGTATTCTATGTGAAGCCATAGTAGAAGATGGGTGTAGTGGGAAGGTCTGATGACTAGCTGGCCTAGTGTTCAGTTTGTGGCCTTATAGTTTTGGTTGGGCTAGTTGTTCCAGAGGGGGTGTGACACTGTATCTCAGGGGAATGCTCTGTAACCCTCATATTCCTCATTTATATATAATTGTGATATTGCATATAGAGCATGCCATGTGAGGAGGTATTAGGAGAAAGGTTATGATCTGCTGTTTTATCTAAATATGTATATCATTAGTGCATATGAAGTTGAGATTGTGTTGTATAGTTGTCACTAAAACATGCTGTAAACTGGGGAATTGGCCAGATATTAGCTCCCCAGAGACAACAGCAAGGAAAAGTAACCAGTGCCTGAGTGGGTATCGAATAACCATCAACAGCTATTGTCCAGCCAGGGAGTTACAATTGAATGACTTGCTTGGACAAGGCCACACCAGGGGAATTGCTCAACCTTGCCTGGGGACTCAGCAATGCTCCCCAGATATGCCTGGACTTGTTCTCCAAGTCCATGTGCTAAGGGTATAAAACAGGACACAGTGGCCCCAAGCATAGTCTTATCTCCTCCCCCGACCTATGCTGCAAGCAACAAGGATGCTGAGAAGACAGATTTCAACAGAGGAGACTGGCTCAGATTTAAGGGAAAAACCTGTATATTAAGGACTGTAAGATCCAGTGGGAGTGAGAACATTGCTTGACATAAATACTGTCTAGTGTGATAAGGGTTAAGGTTCAGACTGCATTCTTATATTTTCTTTTCTTTTGGTAACCACTCTGACTTTTTGTCTATCGCTTTTATAATCACTTAAAATCTATATTTTGTAATCAATAAACTTGTTTTACTGTTTATTAGTGAGTTTTCCTGAAGCTTTGGTAAATCTGCTCAGGTTTACAAAGGCTGGTGTATATTCACTTTCCGTTGATGAAGTGGTGAACCAATTAATAAACTTGCATTGCTCAAGAAAGGGTCTTGAGTTGTGCAAAACGATATTTTCCTGAGGTACAAGGCTGGGAGCTGGGCAGGATTTGTCTGGTGCCTTTCTCTGTGTGATTCATGAGTGGCTCTGGGAGCATTCATGCAATCTAGCCTGGGGTGGGGCTCCACATGCTGTTGTGCTGAGTGATAACAGCACCTGGAGGGCTTTGCTGCTTGCCACAAATAAGGCCTTGTTAGAGACAGCCCAAGATAGTGAGAAAAAGGGGGCACAGTGGTCCCACAGTCCCAGGTTGCATCCCAGGTATCCCATCACAAGGGGCCCTGCTTGTGCTTCAATCACCCCTTTGTACTCAGATTGCTCCATGGGCTTCAGTCATTACAGAGGAATTGGGATGTGGGGAGGCAAAGTAAGGGGACCCAGGCCCACTCACTCCACTGGATCCTGACCCATGCCCCTAGGGATTTATCTGAATGTCCAGCCCAGTTATTGAGCTATCCCAAATTGGTTTTCCCCCTCAGTCATTTCCTACCAGTCTGGAGCTCCTCAGTTGGGGGTGTGATTGCTGGCCTAGCAGACTCTATTCAGTGTCTTACACTGTGTCTATACTGCAATAAAAGACCTGCGCGGCATGGTCTCAGCTGGCCTGGGTCAGATGACTCGGGCTCATGGGAGTCAGATTGTGGGGCTAAAAATTGCAGTGTAGACATTTGGACCCAAATTCTGAGACCCCCACAAGGGGGGTGGGTCTCAGAGCTCCAACCAGAGCCCTAACATCTACACTGCAATTTTAGCTCCAGTCTGCTGCCCAAGGCCATGTGTGGTGTATGTTTTTTTTTATTTCTTTTATTGCAGTATAGACATATCTTTAGTGTCCATTTTCAGTCACCCAGTCTCTCTTAGGGCTTTTCATTCCCAAACAGGTGGGGGGAATCCAAGTCCCTGCTGCTAGTACAGCCTTCACAAAGCTGTTGCAACTATTGGCACAGCTCTCCTCATCAGTATTTTTTTCCTGGTGCCACTTGCAGCTCATTGTCTCCCCCCGTCATTCTCTTGAGCTTCCAGTGTCCTTTTAAACTGTTACTCCACTGAGAACATGTTTTACACTTGTTGAGGGATGAGGCCTTCCCTATCCCAATATTGCTTTACTCCCACTCTGAATCAGTTACTGAGGAGACTCACTGCAGCATCCTATACTAGCAGAAACTTCTTAAAAACTGATGACTTCATGCCCAGGTATATTGCACTGGTTTAATCCAGAAGGCAAGTCACAAAGGCACTGTTTGCTTAAAACTCTCTTTAGCATTCAGGATTGGGAGTGGGTCTGACTCTCAGATCTTGAGCTGACTTTCCTTTTCAGTATCCATTAATTCTAGTAGTGTAAATAGGCTCAATTCATAGAATGAAAGTGGGTTGTTTGCTGGCAGAGGGGGATTGGATGCATGTAGCCCAGGAAATTTTGGTTAATGTGAGTTTTATCTTTTCAGTGGAATAGGAGGATGATAATTTGCAGTTCTGGGTTCTGCATTTACTCACAGATGAGGTGTGGATTCTGTTTTTCCAAGGAATCCTATTTTGCATTTGACTTTGAAGGGAGAGTAGGTTTGGATAGTCCATGTAGCTGTGCACTATATAGGATAAGGGGGGGAGGGTGTGTCGGTAGGGTCAGAGAAGTAAGGAAAGGAGATGTATGTGTGTATTTGTCCATTTAAGAGTTTAGGCTGTTGGTTGGAAGTGGCTCTTCAGAGAGGCTGGAGTTGCCCACGTATGGGAAGACGGGGGGTGGGAAGGAAGGTAACCTGTACAGAAGCTTGAGATGATGGCTATACCAAGGAAAATATAGACATTTTTGCTCCATATTTGAATTTTTCTGTGCACTGTTGTGTTTAGAAATACAGATATTTTAACTTGGAAGTAGCTCGTGGAGGGGAAATGTGCCATCTAAATAATGACATGCAAAACTTGACAATTTGATTGTACAGTATTTTGTGCAAACGCTCTTTCATTTTGATTCACAGAGATCAAAATGAGTCCAAAATTGTGCCGTGAAGCCCAATCAAACCACCACATTTCACCATTTGATGACCAGTGTTGGGCTTTTTGATTGTTTCATGAGTTTGAGCATTTTTTTTTGTTTTTAAATTTTGTAATTAAACCTGAAACTGGATGACTTTTGTGTGACTTTGGGTTTTGTTTTGTTTAAGAAGCTGGAAAGAGTTGTACCAAGATGAGCTGTAGTATGCACATGGAATTATTTTTTTGTGTTTTGTGCACCTTTTTGTTGTATTTAGAGCTGATGAAACATCTTTTCAGGGGACACTTCTTGTTTAGGAAAGAAGACATTTTGCCCTCTAAGTAATATTGGGAAATCACTGTAAATGTTTTGAATGGACATATTTGTAAAAAGGTAAATTAATGTTTTTTAGGGTTTATCATTCTTGAGGAGACAGAAACTATCCCAAAACTTAGTCTGTTCTGAGACCCCTAAACAGACGGCCATGTATTTTGTTAGTTGGTTGTCTTGATTGCCGCAATATTCATGGTGTGTTCTATTAGTGAGTAAAGCCCGGATATTTAAACCTTTTATAAAACCTTTTAAAAACTTTGCTCTAAATCACTTAAACTAGTTTGAAACTTTGTTCAAGTGCCTCCAGTGTGAGGTAGGGTGGTATGGTAGGTGCCCTGTCCCAAGGAGTAATTGTGACTGTTCGCATTTACTCTTGGAGTTTCCAGGGGAAGTAATTTGCCAGGTCTTTACTAGTTGTGGCATACTGGCATCTCTCTGCTAGGTGGTGCAGTGCAAAAGGTTGTATCCAAGACCATCCGGCCCCCTGTTCAAATGAGGGGATGGTGCAGGGGATGCCAGGAATACAGTCCTTTCTTTCTCCCTATAGTCATACCTAAGGCTTGGGGAGCTCTGGATGGGCTTTTTTTTTTTTTTTTTTGCTGTTTACTAGAGTTCACTTTTTTTAAAAAAAATATAGCCAGATTCACCCCTGCATTATTCCAGTCAACTCCCAGTAAAACTGGAGGAATGTAGTGCTGAATCAGCCCCATTAACTTTATTTGAAAAATATGCATCTGTGGAACAATTAATAAAGATAATGCCTCTTTTAAAATAGTACAGTGAAAATGAGCATCTGTTTTACAATGGCATTACATTATGGATTTACACTATAATATCTTGAGATGATTAGATTACCTAAGGGTAGAAGAAGGAAAAAAAAAGGCTAGGCTTGCATTTAAAAAAAAAAAAAGAGCGGGGGGAGGTGGGTCGTGTGAGAGAGGAGTAGCTAGGTAAGAGAGCATACCTTGTTCCATCTAGTGAGTGAAGCATTCCATTAACAGGAGCTTGGCAAAGTAGCTGTTTCATTCAGTGAAAATTGAAACATTTCCCTCCATATGTAGGGTAATGATTTGTTTGACTAGTGGTGTGGTGGCTAGACTAATTTATAAAGGAACTCTCTGCTGGCGCTGCATTAACAATGTCCATAACAGTGTAAGTTTGCCCCTTCCCTCCGCCCCCCACCACCGCTCCTATTAAAAGTAGGAGTCAGTACAGAAATTCCTATTAAGAAACCAGAAGTCCATGTGCTATATTATATGCCCCCTTTCTTAATAAGAACTACTAATATATGATAGAGGGTTAGCTCTGAAGTAAATTTATTTTTATGCTTCAAATTTCTTAATTTTTATAGCATAGTATTCAGTCATTCCCCCTCTTTCTTTTTTCTTGTTTCCTCAGGGACCCCTTTGGTTGATTTCATCTATATCCATTGTCTCTACCACCTGCATTGGAATTGCCATATTAGATTAGACCATTGGTACGTTTTTGGCTAATATCCCCTGTGTGATAGGGGCAGTACCAGAAGCTTCAGATGAAAAGGCAAGAAAACCTATAGTTGGCAATTATGGAAAAGCATGCCCATATCCATACGGGATATTGCTTCCATTGGTATATGCCCTGAAGCGTAAAGATTTCTATCACTGACTTACTACTTTTAATCATATTTAATGTAACTGAACATTCTCATTATCCTTATGAGTGCCTAATCTGGTGGAGTAGGGTGGACCCAGGTTCCCTTCGCCGCCCCCCCCCATACCCACTCACACTAGGTATGACTTCTTGGGACTCCAGCTATAGACTGACTGATTGCTTTGCCCTGCCCAGAGAGTCACCCCCCAACCCCCGACTGCTAGCCAGGAGGTTCAGGAGCCATAGACTGCTTTGCTCTGCTCTGCTCTGCCCCACCCAGAAGCTACAAACTGACTGACTGCTCTGCCCTGCTGAGCGGGTCAGAGCCCCAGCTGCAATTGTTTGCCCCACACAGGAGGCATAGATGGAGTCTTTACTGGGCCCTGCCAGGGGCCCTGAGTCCCCTAACTGAAATTGAATGATCCAATAGGGAGACCCGACTATTGTGTGACAGGATGTACCAACTCTGCACTGGGCCAACAGCGGTGGGCATACTTAACATGCAGGGCCCCCTGTGACACTACTGTTTGTTAAAGAGCTTCAGAGGCATAGGGTATAATAAAAGTTTTGTAATCCAAAAATGATGGATTAATCTAAATCAGTTAATCTATTAAGAAAGACAATAGGTTCCTATGTGTACAGGAGAAGATGAAATTTCTGAGCTTGATTCTTCATTCACGCAAAGTGAGGTCTCAGTTGTGCCTTGTATCTGCAAATTCCTTGAAAAAGATGACAGAATCCTTAACTGTAAGACTGTTTAAAGTTTGTAAATAGCAAACATTTATATTTTTTAAGGATGATGTTATCTGAATCTAATTTAAGACATAACAGAAACAATCAATCTGGTTTACGCTCCTGCAGAATAAACTTCAGAGATTAAGTCAATACATTCAATCTTCCCACTTTTACAAATATCTGAGTAAACCATGAAATGAAAATTCTGATAATGCACTGATTCAAAGACAACTCATCTCTCTTTATTTTAAGGCTGACATGTTATCAATTAATATCTCATTGCCCTTCTGTTGTCCGCGTTCTATCTAAACATACTCACTTGGACATCATGCATATTCAAGTGAGAATGCCTGACCACCTTGCTTGAAGGAGTTATTATAAAGCTCATTGCAAGTTCCATGATAGCAGTTCAGGGTAATTTTTGTTCCTTGAATGAGAATTGGGTTCCATGGCAGCCTACCTGTGAAAGCCTCCAGAAGGCTCTGAGCTCAAAATGTAGAAATCTAATTTTGGTCTGAATAGGGCCCTTAAAGCAATTTGTTCCATGAAAAACAAATGTTTTTTGTTCAGTGTTCCAAAACAGTATAATTAACATTTTTGTAATCGTGTTTGTCTTGTAAAGATCGAGGAAAACATACTGTTGGGCTTCATCCAGCATTTCTCTTAGCAGAACCTAGGTTATGTAAGATAAAATGAAATAATCCTGAGCTTTATGCTTTATTCAAGCTTTTATGGTTTTCCACTGTCATTGTTTTTCCTCTGTCTCAGTGGGGTTCAAACTTGCTGCTTCTGCTTTTTTCCAGTCTTCAAATTAGATCGATCCAATTTATGCCTTACGCTTAAAATCAGACTGTTTAGTTGTCTCTTTGCTAGCTTTACACATACTGAACTACAGCAATCAAGCTTTAGACAGGTAGGGTTTCTTTCTAATATAACTTTATTTCTTTGAGCTCCCACACTTTATGGTGCCAGTAGTAACTTTAGAAAAAAAAAAAAAGAATTACTCCATGTAGATTAACTACCAATTATGTTTTTATTTGATAGTACAAATGCAGCCATTTAAAGATTTTGACTCTCCAGTTCAAGATAATGGAGTTCTTCTCTTTTGAATAAACGTTTAAAATAATAATAATAAAAAAAGCTGATTAACCTATACCTGCGAAGGTGAATCCGTACTTTAGATGAAGTACTTTTTTAAGAATAAAATGATGTTGATTTATGATTAAATGAGATTTTATTTGCCATTCTGCTTCCTATTTTTGTTTCTCAAACTTTTCTATCAAAATATCTTCCACCCGAGGAGATAACACTTGCAAATACACACTCCTTCTCTGAAGAAATCACATCTATCCATGTCCTCTGTGTCTCACTCCCTCCAGCTCCTGGCTCGTACAGAGACCTGGATTCCTTTGTCTGGCATGGCCTTTCCAACTGCCCACCCTGATGCATGCTGCTACTTCTCTCACCTCCCTATCCCAGTCTGGATGAGACTGGGGGAGGGGGGGTGGAGATAGAGAAGTCCAGTCCCCCTCTTCCTATCACTTCATGACATCAATACACCCCTATATTCACACCCTACACATTATTGAAATCTTTGTACATATTATGCCTTGTAAGGTGGTATTTGAAAACTCAATTTGCTGGTCAGCGTTGTCCTGGTAAAATGTGTGGCAGCATTGTATGTGAAGTGAAGATTCCCCTGTGTGGTGGCGATAACACATGTTCCAAACCCCACATGCCTCCCCAAACAGAAGTTCGCAAACAGATTTGTCCTAAACAAACAGCTGTGTGTTTGCCTTAACTTTCATGTAAGCAGTAAACAGAGTCCTCAAGCTGGAAGTGAAGACAAAGTTCAAACAAGTGGAAAAAGCCAGCTGGGAATGTCCTTCTGTGTGGACTCTTTGGGTCCTAATTCTCAGCTGAAAATGTTTTGTTTTTTTCCCCAAGAGGGAGACTGAAACTATACAAAGTTGGGACAAACACCCTAAGACATCCCTTTCCATCACCTTTACTGCAGCAAAAGAGAGAAAGGAAGCAGATGTTGGATTCTCGGGGGTGGGGTCCTGACCTGAGAGTTTGGTCCGTAATCTGCTGGAGCATGTGGTGAGAAATTTTGCTTAAATCTAATAAAGGCATTGTTGTTAGGCATTCATAAATATTTTATCAGGTGACCCTTTCTGTCTCTTAAATCATTATTTGTACTCACTTGAAAGCTCTTTTTAGTTAGTACATTTGTTTTACTGTTTTATCTAATCCAGTGTGCTCAAGTTGAAATATCTGGGTAATTCCATTTGGGGTAACAAGTTGGATGCATATTATCCTTCAACAGAATAATGGACTCAATCTATTTGTACCCTCTAGAAGAGGGTTGGGCAGTACAGGACATACATTTCTGCGGGAAAAAATCTGGGACTGGGAGTTTGTTGGGAGTACCCAGTGGTAATTTTTAAGGCTGGTAAGAGCCAAGGTGTGGCTGGCTGGCTGCAGCACACGCACACAGCTGGGAGTGACTTATATGCTGGAGGTTGTTTGTGAGAAGCAAGGCATTGTAAAGGACACCCCAAGTTACAGGGCAGGCGTGACTCAGTACTCATTAGTCTGGATTGTACCATGATATGTCACGTGCTTCCAACCGCTGCATTCTTCCCCTTCCCACTTTTTTCTCCTCTTGAACAGCGCTTCATTCATTTCTTCTTTCATCTGCCTGCCATGTTGCTGTCATCTACCCTCCCACAAGTCTTCCCCATCAGCCTTCCTTTCTGCTTTTGACTCCAGTCTCTCTGTTGCCTCTCAATCATCCTGAGTGACCAACTTCCATTTTAATTGTTCATCACCCTCCTCAGGTATTTCCTCGCCTCCTCTCTTTATTCAGCCTGCAGCCCGGGTTCAACTCTTCCATACTTCAAAAGGGCTGTTCACTTGACTTGGTCTTCACTAAGCACTTTTCTCTCTCATCTCTCTGTTAAGTTCTCCCTCTCCAATGCATCTCTTGGTCTCTTCAGTGTCACCTGTTAATCCTGTCACTTGGTGTTTCCAAGACTTCTACTCTGTCAGCATTGATGACTTCTCATCCACTCTCAGCCCTCTCTTCCCTCTGCTCTCTTCCTTTCTTCCATGGATATGGCTTTTGATTTTCTCCGTGCTTCACTTTAGCTCCTCTGTCCCATCACAAGGTTTGTCCTAGCTTTCCTCAAATATCTGCTTCCTTTTCTCTTGTACTTATGCTGTGGAACATCTCTGGCAGAAAGACCATGACCAGGCTGACGTCCTGCACTAGAAATTCATTCTTTCCTCCTTCAGTTCTGCCATTGTCCTAGCTAAACAACTTTGCTTCTCCAACTTAACTGAATCCTATGCCTGAAATCCTAGCCACCTTTTCATCACCTTTTTACTTGTTCCTCAATCTGTCCCCTTCACCTGCCTCCACTTCTCTCTCCGCACATCATCTCTCAAGTGTCTTCCAAGAGAAAACTGACAAAATATGATGTGACTTTTTCCCTTCATTTAGCTTCCCTTTACTCTCTTCCCCACGCCCGCAAAAAAAACCCAAACAAAACAAACTCTTGCCCCCTTTCCTGGCATAGATGCAGAAGTTTCTTGTTTTCCCTCCTCCTCTGACCCCTGCCATACTCTTCTCCTTAATAACTCACTGTATTCTGGCTCTGTCCCCTCACAATAAAAGCATTTCCCCCCTTGACCTCACTTGCCTTTCTAAATACTACTCCATCTCCCTTTAATCACTAAACTCACTGAGCACACTGTTTACAATCGTTTCCTGGAGGTCCTCTTCTTCAGTTCCATCTTAGGTCCTGTTGTGATAATTGGGCCTACAAATTTACCTTACTTTTTACAGCTGAACTCACAATTATGTGACATCTTATGAGATGTCACAATAAACCATAATAAATGTTGATGGGAAAAGATATTGGATGGGAGACTGACAGAATTAGTCCAAACAAAAAGGCCTACTGATAATATACTTGATAAACGAGAACCATGTGGAACCAGACATCAATGAACCAAAGTTGATGTCAGAAACTAGACCTTATTCTTGAACAAAATAGTGAGAGAGTGGACTATTATCCCACCAATCCTTTTGTGATTCCTTAAAGAATGAGAATTTGGGGAGAAACATTGGCTGCTGAAGCAAGCTTCACCATTACACTCCACTGTCTAGTGGAACCCTAGGCCTTTGTAATCCTGAGAAATGTCCTGACCAGACTGAGCCAGAGAGAGGGAGCCAGATGACATCACCACTTCTACCGGCTCCAACTGAATTTCAAACGCCATCTGGGAAGAAATGGGATCAGTCTTTAAGAACAACAACAACATAAGCAACCACAGCTCCAGTCCATGTCAACTAACTTCTCTTTTCTCCCAGAAGTTATTACTATCTTTCGTACCATTTAGGAGCCTGTCAATCAAGGGGTTTTTTCCTTTGAAAACTCTCTCCGGGAAAGGGAACAAGAGACAAGTATTAAATCGTTTTTACATTTCAAATTCTTTAACAGCTTTTCCTTTTTCAAATCTTTTTTAATAAAAGGTTAAAAGGATTTTTAGTGGTGTGTTTGGCATGGTACTAAGCAGGCTGAGATCTCTGTATATCAAACCCTGATCCTTGTTCTGGGCAACCTCATGTGCTAATGTAAATTCAGCTATCATCTCTGTTAGTGATTCACAGCTCTACCTCACTATTTCAGACCTGTATACTTCTATTCAAACTAAAATCTCTGCCTGTTTCTCTGGCATCTAGTGGAACTATAGCCATCAGCTCAAGCTCAACATGGCTAAACAGAATATCTGATCTTCCCTTCCAAACACTCCCTGTTACTTCCTTTCTCAAACACTCTGGATGATACCACTCTGCTGCCTCTCGCTTAGGCCAGTAAAACCTTGGTGTCATCTTCAACTTGGACCTCTCTTTATGGCCTCATATCCAGGCCATCTCTAAACCTTACAGATTTATTCTGGATAATATTTCTAAGATACAGCTTTTCATATGCATCTACACACCTAAAACTCTCTTGACCAAGTTCTCATCTCACATTTCAGTTAATCTCCCTTGATGTCAACCTCTGTCATCCATTTGTTTAAAATGTCAAACAAGCACCTTTTGTAATTTCTTCCATGCTACCTTTCACTTGACATTTCCCCATAAACACAAGCAAACACATTATCCTCCTTCAGAACTCTTTGAAACTCTTTTTTGGTGTGATGCCTTCAGAAAACTTCATATTAGCAGCCTCAATGTTGTCCTGAGGCCACTGTCTACCGCACTGATAAATATTGTCTTGTTTGTTTACTTTTCCCAGACTTTCTGAACTTGTATGTTGTCTCTTGTCCTAGATTGTAAGGTCTTTGGGGCAGGTCTTTTTTTGTACAGCTCTTAGCACAATAGGTCCTAGTCCATGACCGGGACTCCTAGTGCTATGGTAATGCAAGTAATAAATAAATTAAAATGCCATAAAATAAATTATGTAAATACCAGACAAGTATGGCTTGGTTTGTTTGCAAGGACACAGGAGCGTAACTAAATTTGTCTTCATAACTCCTGTTAACATTGATAGGGTTTATATGTGCAAATATAGAGTTCAGTACAAATCCTGAAACAACAAAGATTCCATATTTTCACTGTACTAATACAAAATAAATGATTTAATATTTTCTAAGCAGGTGAATAAGAAGAAAACAGTTTGTTAAAGATTTTAGTTGAGAACTTGACACAGCTTTTTTTTTTTTTTAAAGATCATATAATTACATAGTAAATTTTAGTGTTTCTCATTGACCCATTCACAGGCAGTTTGTACTGAATGATAAGAAATAAAAAGTATGCAGTCATTAAGCTAATATGAAGAATTATTCTATATTGCATTTCTTATTCAGTAAGAAAATTCAGGGATTCTTATTGCTCTTGGTGACAAAAGGAAGAGATGAGATTGAGGGCTACTGAAGAAATCCAACTCACTCCTCTACTTTTTCCGAATCTAGGGAGCTGGCAAAGGGATGGGACATTTTGTTCTCCTCCATTACAAAGCAGGTCAGTTAGCAAAAAGTGTATTTGCCCATGGCTAGAAAAACTAGGTTCTTGGTTTTCCTCTTTTTTCTTCTGGTCATCTTTTAGAAAAGCATCAGCCATTTTACTTTCTCTCTCCCCCCACCCATCTGTATTTTGTCACATGAAAGCTTAAGTATTTTTGGTATAAAGCAGTTTGAGACAAAGAGTTTAAGGAGACTTAGAGTGTAAGAAATGAGGCAATCTCCTTTACCTGCTCTTGTTGTGAAGGTCATGTTTGGTGTCCTTGAACTTCAAATATAAGTAGATGTGAATTGGGAGGATGCCAGCAGAACTGTAAGGTTGCAGGTAGCTTCTGCTATCTTGCCTGTCATGGCTGCAGCTGTGGTATGGAGCCAGAATAATCAAGCCATATCTGAATGGAGAAACCACAGCAAGAGCCTGTCTACTGCCTGAGTTCTTGAACCCAATATGAAAACACCAAGAAATCCCCACAAGAAATGAACTAGACTCTCTGGAAAGAGAGACCGTGGGAAGAACAGATAGCTCTTTAGGTTTTACACTGCTGTCCATCACCATAATATCTGAGCACCTTCCATGTAAAATCAAAATATTTCCTTTGAAAAGGTCTGGTCTGAATTATTGCTGACACTGCCATTTTTCTGAGAGCCATACTCAGTGTTTTTTTTAAATTTTTTTATTTCCATTTAAGTACCTTGATTTATGTTTGCCAGATTATTTAGTAAAAATAATTGAAATATTTGAGCCATTGTCTGATGCCCTGCATTTCCTGTGGCTACTTTTTATACAAAAAGGAAGATTACATCTTTGTTTGTGTGTTTTTTTTAAACTGATTGTGAAACTAGTAGTCCATAGTTAGAGCTAGCACTTGCACAAGTCCTTCTTGATAGACATGAAGTGACTTCGTTTTGTCTTCCATGGATATAATGCTCTGCACGCGTCATGGTTCAAGTATGATTTGTGTACTGTAGAGACATATGTGGAAGTTCCTGCAAATTTGGAATATTTCTGTGGTTTTCCAACAACTGGTTAGAGACGTGATGGAGAATCAGAGAACTGAGACCAAAGATCTGGCAGATATATGTAATAAATTGTCCATTTGAACCTTTTGTTTGTTATCCTATACTAGCATAACTTCCTCACTGTGTAATCAGTTAATAGATGCAAAATATAATAGTTCTAAAAATGAAAGCAGTGTTAAAAGCGAAATTCATGTTGATTTGTTAGATTAATGTAGTTTGTTACATTAGTAATTTATGTAAGCTTAAGGACACAGTGGCCCAGCCAAGCTGTGCTCAATGTAGGATCAGCACTGATAGGTCTCAACTGGAGTACTGTCTAGTTCTGAGCACCACACTTTAGGAAGGATGTGAACAAATTTGGAGAAAGTCCAGAGGAGGGCAACAAAATTTTTAAGTGTAGAAGACATGACCTATGAAGAAAGATTGGAAAAAAATTGGGTTTGTTTACTCTGGAGAAGAGAAGACTGAGGGGGGACATAAGTCATCAAATATGTAAAAAGTTGTTTTGAGGACGAGGGGGATAAATTATTCTCCTTAACTACTGAGCATAGAACAAAAAGTAATGGGCTTATATTATAGCAAGGGAGATTTAGGTCAGACTTTAGGAAAAACTTCCTAATTGTGAGGGTAGTTGAGCACCATGACAAATTACCTAGGGAGGATGGAGAATTTCCATCATTGGTTATTTTTAAAGAACAGGTTTGACTTGTCAGGAATGGTCTAGATAATACTGGGGGCTCACAAACGCCCCTCAGTGCAGGGGATTTGATTAAATGACCTATCGAGGTTCCTTCCAGGCCTAAATTATGGCATTCTATTCTGCACGCTATGAACACAAAAGGTAATGCATATGGCATTATTAAGCAAGGAAAGGGAAATGAAACCATGGGAACATTTTTAGAATTTATATCAGCTAATTGGAAATTCACTGTGACGTGGAGCTCACTTTATTTTTGCAAAAAAGGCCAGAACCATTAATAGTCTAGACATAACCTTTATTGTTCATCCAAAAATCTCCAAGTAACAGGGTGCCATAGATACGTAAATACTGTCTTTTATGCTGTAGACATCTACAGCTGTTACTTGTGAAAACTTGAATTGTCTTGAATACCAAAATAATGTTTGATATTCCTCACAGAAGTGTAGGTAATAGTTCTAATATTGAGAATATTATCTGAATACCATCTAAGGATCATCACACTGTTAGTGTGTCAATCATCATAAATTGCAAACTTGAAACAGCCTGCTTTCAAAAATTCATTTACTGCCAAAGGTACAGTGATTGTGCTACCACTGAATGGAAGAAATCTCTGACCACCCACCTAACAGCAGTTTGATGTGTAAAGGTATTTTTAATCTGCATTGCTCTTGGAGATTAAGACCTTGATTCTACTCCCATTCAAGTTAGTGAGAGAACCTTCATTGGTTTGAATGGCGCAAGCTCAGACCCTAAGAGAACATTTTTGACCTTTTGAATTGTCCTCTAAATATGAGACCTCAGGAGTAGAGAGAGTTGGAAAGTCAGTTCTATTACAAGAACTGAGCAAAAGTGAAACTTGAAGCTGTTCTGTTCTAGAAAACTTGATGAGCACAGTGAATTACAAGCCATCTGTGCTATTGTCTCAATGAGTACCATCTGTCCTCCTGTTTAATCAGTTTCTAATATAAAACATGGCTTGATTCTGTAAACTATATTTTTGAAATTTGGAGAACACCAGCAGTCACCCTAAAAACCGGCTATAAAATGTCTCTATCCTATGTGATTTATGCTCGTTATGCTGATCGTGCCCTATTGATTCAACATATTGAACTGGTAGGTCTGTTTCAGTGTATTCTAAGGGGCTAGTGCTATCCCCTTTTTTAGATCCCATGCAGCCCTCCGTTGATACTATGTAGAATTCTCCCTGTGCATCTTAGGGAGGAATAGAAAGGGAGAGGAGTAACTGGGATAGACTGTGCGGCAACCCGGATACCCTATCTCCCCATACATACATACTTAGTGAGACGTTTCAGAGCAAATTAATGCTTTCAGGACTTACTTGTGCTTAGAAGCTGCTCACACTAATGGCAGTTTCCAATTCTCTTCATCTCTGTCAGAGGGGATCTTGAGGCACCTGCTGCGTGGGAAGCCTAATGGGAAATCACACTGAGCAGAGATGTGTTGGTTGACAATAGGGACAGTGAGAAAATACAGGACCTCTTCATGAATGATTTTAGTCCTCTGGGATTTGTCAGCTGAACCTTCTTCCACTTTCACTGGTGGGACTTCACCCCACTCTAAAGGCAGAATGATGAGAAAACCCTGCAAGTCTGTACTCTTTCTGTGCTGTTTTGCTAGAGTAACTGTTTTGGGATGTATTTGACCTTTTTAAACAATTGTGGGCCACTTCATACTAACTGAAGTGAAACAATTTGGAAATAGGTCTGTTAACTGTTGAAATATTGCCTCATGCTGCAAGAAGACACTGCCTTGTGATGCAGATTTACTGTAGCACAAGTTACTTCTCAGAGATCTTCACTGATCCTTAGCGCTGTTCTGTCATGCATGCTTGGTATTTAAAAATTCCTTTGTACTCTTAGCATTTACTCAGGTTTTTGTTTGTTTTTGTTTTAAATAAGACCATAAGAAGCAGTTGTTTTCATACACTAACAACATTTGCTTGAATACTAAGTTATTTTCTTGGCACTTCATCTCCAGACAAATTAAAGACCATAGATTTTTACTTTTTATTCTGCAGTATCTTTACTGATATTATTATTTGACTTTATTGCATTGTGCACTAGCAGTAACAATAATCCTCTTTTCTTAAATTTAAAAATATAAATTAAGGTGAGCAGTGTAAGATTTTAAATGTCTTGGGTCCAAAATTGTAGAAAGTAACTGGCTCAAAACATAAAAACAACTTAAGAAAAATGGAAAGGCCAACTCTACAGTACAAACTTTTTTCAATCAAATGATTACTAGCATCTAAAGTTGGCTTCTCATGTAAGTCAATGTTCCTGTAGCATTCTTCTGTACTTAATAGGAATAGCAGTGGGTGGTTTTTGGGTTTTTTTGTTTCGTTTGGTCCCCTCTCCCGCCCCCGTACACACCCCAGGATCCAACATTTTACTGCAGGATTGAGAAGTTGACTCTCCAGGAGTGAGCAAGAATTTTTTTTCTGGTGAGAGAGGGGGTATTTTTCAGTTTCTTACATGGAGTTTAAATGTGCAGTTTTTTCTAGCTGTTGCAGTTGTAAACCGGACCTTCTAAATATAAACGTACTGCTCAGTAGACAGTCAAAAAATACATGAGGTGAACTGCTTAAGTTATAAATCCTATCTTTAATAGTACATATTTTGAGCAACCAGACCCTGCACTGAGGAGTTCCTCTGGATCATCATGGGGAGAAATCCATCCTTCCTCTCTCCAAGGCCACTATACAGTTGCTACTCTAGCCGACACACTGTTTGTGCTCTGACTACAAATGGGAGAATTAAGAGGTGAATCTGCAAAGTAGAGCATCCATTAATCATATGTCTAAATCCCTGTTACACCGGGTATGCAGGGAACCCCTGTGAAGCTGGTTTTGTGGAATACAAGTTTGTGTTTCCTGCATGAGCTCTCCAAATCCCTGTGCACTAGAACACATGTTCTTCTATTGGGAAAGCTTTTCACAGTCCTAGAGGAGAGGACAAGATTTATCATTTACAAGAGGTATTAGTTGCCTCCTTTCATCTCAGTAGGATTTTTGTAATTCTAAATCTTCTGTCTCTTTGTGTTTGACTTAGTTTTAAGGAATAAAGTTATCAGATATCTGGAAACTTTAGGGAGGCTTTTGCTGTACCTCACCTACACCAAAACTGTGTACACATTGAGTACTAGTATAAGAAATCTGCTGGCTAGTGACCTAATGGATGATCTGGAGAAAGTCCCATTTAAAAATGAAAACTCCTCCTTAGCACTGCACATCCAACCAAGTTTGAGCATGGATATGCAAGATTGTGAACTATATGAACTCAAACATTTATTTTTCTTTTAACAAAAATGTTTTATTGCTGCTCTGATAGTATTTACTGGTCATTCTTTCATACATCCTGAGAAGTGTGAGAGAGCTGCTAGTTAATCATACTGCTGATATATATATATATTGTGACAGGGTTGGGCCAGATGGCTACAGGAGAGTAATAGAAGGCAGATACATTAGCCCTAGGATAAGTAGGTCCCTTTTTCCTGGATAAGGTAACAGGGAAGGTTCCAGAACAATCAGGAATCTTCTGGAGACAATTAAGACAGGCTGATTAGAACACTTGCAGCCAATCAAGAAGCTGTTAGAATCAATTAAGGCAGGCTAATCAGGGCACCTGGGTTTAAAAAGGAGCTCACTTCAGTTTGTGGTGTGCATCCGAGGAGCTGGGCGCAAGAGGCGCAAGAAGCTGAGAGTGAGAAAGCATACTGTTGGAGGACTGAGGAGTACAAGTATTATCAGACACCAGGAGGAAGGTCCTATGGTGAGGATAAAGAAGGTGTGGGGAGGAGGCCATGGGGAAGTAGCCCAGGGAGTTGTCGCTGTCGCACAGCGTTCCAGGAGGCACTCTAGACAGCTTCATTCCACAGGGCCCTGGGCTGGAACCCAGAGTAGAGGACGGGCCCGGGTTCCCCCCCAAACCTCCCAACTCCTGGTCAGACACAGGAGGAGCTGACCTGGACTGTGGGTTCACAAAAACAGCCAAACTAAGGGCTGCTGTGAAGCTCCAAGGTGAGCAAATCCACCAATAAGCGCAAGACCCACCAAGATAGAGGAGGAACTTTGTCACAAAATATATATGACAATGAATATATTATGCCAAAGTTGTCTCTATTTATTTGTACTACAGTAGTACCCCATGGCCTCAACCAAGATTGGGCCTCATTGTGCTACTTATATGCACATAGTGTAAAACAGTCTGCCCTGAAGAATTTGATCAAAATAGCCAAGGCAGATAAAAGATGTTCTCGGATGGGGGAAATGAGGCAGAGAGAGATTAAATGACCTTCCCAAAGACATGCAAGAAGTCTGTAGCAGAGCTGTGAAACATTGGTAATGTTTTTCATAAAGATTAGTTTTAATGTTGATTGGACAGAAGAGCATCCAGGGGAGATCTTAAATTAGATTTCCCCCTACACAAGAAATAGATTCCAGCAAATCTCCAAAATAGTGTAAAGGACATGGAAGTAGAATGAAGAACTATTTATATTCCTAGAGTAGCATAAGTGTGCATGATGCTTTTTAGACAAATGTTACGGGACAAAAAGCTGAAATATGAGCATTTCTCAAAATGGACATACTCTCATTTACAATACAGATCTTTGCTGACGTGAAAGTGATGAAAAATAGTATGATTTTAAATTCCTGTGTTCTCAAACAAAAAACCCACACCAAAATCATATACAGTATTCTGGCAGTTGAATAAGGATGTTGGTCATCTTACTTCTAAACCCAATTAAAAGTTGCATTTTAAATGTTTAGCAAAGTGATGTAGATCCTAGCCATGTAATGAGCCATGTAATAAGAATGTCACCAATAACCTGATATGACTGTGTAGAAGAGCAAAATGAAAGAAAAATATTAAAGGATTCATCTTCCAGGCAAACCTGATATCAATAATTTTTCGTGTATCTGCAAAAATAGGCTTACTTTTCTAGTTTGCCTATGTATAGAGACAAACGGGGTGTTTAATAGTTTTGTCATTACTATTGCATAAATTGTTTTTAGATTTGAGACTAGTCACATCTTTTCATTTGAGGTAGAAGCAGAATATTAACTATTGCACATTTCAATGGTATTTCGTATTATAACTGATTCCATTTGCTTTTTGGATCATCAGTACTATGAGTGCTGCAGCTATTTCAGAACAATTTGTAATTTTGTTAAGATACAATGCGAAGTATATAGCCTCTTTAATTGACCCAGAGCACTTAATTATGTATATTTATATATGTCACCACTGAAATGTGGCCAGCTGTAGAGAAAAGCCTGGCAAACAATTACTGGAGTCTAATATCCAATATGTCACCAACTGGAACATTTAAAGTATTCCAGATGACATATTAAACTTTAACTATTATACTTTGTGTTTACAAGAAATTTAAAAATAAAACCTGGATTTTGGTAAAACTATTTTACTTAGTTCTTTGTAGGAATGCAAGTCGTCTATAGGCCCTATCAAGCAAAGTACTTAAAACATGTACTTCAGGCATGTGAGTAATTGTGCTCCAAGCAATCCCATTGATTTTGTGCTTAGTTAAATAGGTTCTTTCTTGGACTGTGACCAAGATGCAGAAGGAAAAAATACTTGAGAAGTATCCTTGGCTCTAGTGAAGAATTATTGTTGTGTGTATTTGTAGTTGGACATAAGTTCAGTTCTGAAATCTTACATGGGATCTATTAGAAAACTATATTTTTTTGTTTAGAAGATGTTACAAATTTGAAAGTTGGACCTCAAGTACCTTTATGGTATTTGGTACTCATGCATACAGTATTGAATGTGATGTACTGTTTAACACATTTTATTTACAAACACTGTTTTTTCTACAGTAATGGTCTACTGCAGCTTTGCCCAATCGTTGGATATAGTGAATACCTACCGAACATTCTGACCCTCTCCTCCAAAATGTATAATCTGTAATGTGAGCATGTGCAATTTTATAACAACTGTACAAGAAATAACAAAGTATGAAGATTCAAAAAGATAAAATGTTTTAAATACTCTTAAAGAAACGGAGTACTAGTGGCACCTTAGAGACTAACCAGTTTATTTGAGCATAAGCTTTCGTGAGCTACAGCTCATTTCATCGGATGCATCACGAAAGCTTATGCTCAAATAAATTGGTTAGTCTCTAAGGTGCCACTAGTACTCCTTTTCTTTGTGTGAATACAGACTAACATGGCTGCTGCTCTGAAACCTTTAAATACTCTTGTGATTCCATGTGATGGCTGCATGACATTGAATTGGGAAAATGCACCACTGTAAGTCAGTTTTGATTGACCGGTGATTGCAATAACCTGTCTATATTGTCTTCCGTGATTTGGGTGGGTGAGAGAGGGAGGACAAACAACAAAACAGAAAAACTGGGCTGCAGGAGTAGAAGGAAAAATGCTAAAGGCTGAAGTTGTGCTTTCCATCTCCAGCGAGGACAAACACCATTATTCGGTGCAGATTCACCACTACTTTTTGGCACCAATGCCGCTTCCTTATTGGGCTTCAGATGAGTCTGACTGATTGTTTTGTTTGTTTTTTCCCCACTGGGGCTGGCTGCCCCATTGTCACTACAGAACCTCCCCGGTTCTTCAAGGTACCAGTCAGGGTCATCCTTGGACCAGCATTGATACCCATCTGTCCCAAAGTCAAGGCTCTTGGTCCAGGATCTACTGACCACCAATGTATTATTCGTATGCCCAGTGGCCTCCTTGAAATCCCTGGGATGCTCCTTGGTCCCTGAAGTCCTGCTCTTCAACCTGCTTCAGAGCAAGGTCACTGGTCCCTATGGTGGCTCCCATGACTGCTGAATCTGTCTGGTCCTATGGAGCTCTTCCGACCAGATCCTGTGGTACAAGAACAGGATCCATGGTTAGTACATTTAGGGGGGAGGGATAGCTCAGTGGTTTGACCATTGGCCTGCTAAACCCAAGGTTGTGAGTTCAATCCTTAAAGAGGCCGTTTAGGGGGTTCTGGGGCAAAATTGGGGATTGGTCCTGCTTTGAGCAGGGGATTGGACTAGATGACTTCCTAAGGTCCCTTCCAACTCTGATATTCTATGAATCTATTCTATGAATCTACAGCAAACTGCCTTCTCCTCCTCCCCAAATGATTCTACAATGCCAGAAGCTTCCCCTCCCTTGGTGCCCAAGGACTTTAAGGCATATCAGGCGCTCCCGAGGTATATGGCCACTACCCTGGGTATCCAAGCGGAATGCACGTAAGTGCTGTATATTCTCCAACCATCAGCTCCAGGGAGAGTAGCCCTTGTAATAAACGAGGCTTTCCGGGATCCTGAAAAGGCCTTCTGGACTACCCCAGCTTTGTTGCCCCTTACAGCGAAACATTCAGAGAATCAATACTTTGTTCCTATGCAAGATTTGAGGGTTTCTGTTTTCACCCAGCCTCTAACTCCCTGGTGGTGACTGCAGTAAATGACAGGACTCAGTAGGGAAGGTATAAATCTACACTGAAAGATGGAGAGTCGAAAAGAAGGGACTTGATGGGGGGAGATTTATATATTCACCTCCCTGCAGATGCTCATCGTGAACCATCAGGCTCTCCAAATATGACTGTTAGTTGGGCAGCCAGGTTTAAGTTCATGGACAAGTTGCCAGAAATATCCAGGAAAGAGTTCAAGTTCATTTTGGTGGGCTGTTTGGTGGCCAAAACTTCATTGTAGGAAGCCCCGGATGTGATGGATGACTCAGCCGGGATTTTGGAATCAGGTGTAACCATGAGGAGGGCCTTATGGCTACAGAACTCAGGCATTGCACCCAATGTGCAGCAGACCATTGAGGATTTATCATTTGATGGCGGGATTTTGTCTTCAGAAAAGACAGATAAAACTTTGCATTCATTTAAAAGAATTCTGAGCTGCTTTGGGAGTGTGTGCTTGGCCACGAGGAGACTCCACTATAGCGGTCAGTAGCTGCAACAGTAATTCCTCTTGCAGCATCTTTCAGACCATCCTTCCCTTCCTGTGCAGCAGCAGGTCTTCTCCAGAAAGAGCCATAGATCCCAAAGGAGGGGGTCCTCAGGTTCTCGGTTTAGCCAGCTGCCCCCTCTTCCCAGCCCACCTCCCTGGCATCTAGCAAGTGCCCGTTTTGATTCATGTATCCAAGACAGTGATCTAGTGGTAACTGCTCCTTCCCCCTCCCGCTTGTTTGGAGACAGGCTGGCCTGTTTTTACAGTGTTTGGGGCTTGATTTACAACTGACAGCCTGATCTGAGGGTGCTTAGGACCCAGCTATGCAATACAGTTCCTCTGTCCCCTCTCCCAATTCCCCACCCTAGTCCTCCACAATCACAACAAATACATCATGTATGTGAGATTCCAGATCACCCTAGTATCTATCCTCCATGCCTTAAACCACTGGTTTGCTGCCCTAGGCCTTCAGGTTGTTTATTTTCATGTACCAATTCTAAGCTGCAGGAGGTTTCTCTGGTTTGTTGTGGCAGACTGGCTCTCCCAGTACACTGTGTTGTCCTTTGGCCTGTCTTCCACCTGCCCCATGGGTCTCTATCAAAGGCATGGTCATGATGACAGCATATTTCAGGAAGAGGGGAATTCATCTTTTTCTGTATCTGGACGATTGTTTGAGGGGCAAATCCAGAGAGGACATCCTCTGTCATGTCCAGTTCACACTACGCCTACTCATCTGGGTCTCATCCTAAATAGCAGGCAGTGAACGTTGGTTCTACTTCAAAGAACTAAGTTCATTGGGGCCCTGATAGACTATGACTTCAAGAGCATTTCTGCAGACCTAATGATTCCAGGCCATTTGCCCCTTATGTCGGGAGCTGCAGTCCTAACCCTCAGCCACAGCCTGAATATATCTGAGATTGCTAGGCCATATGGCTGTATGCACACTGCTAGCCCAATATGCCAGGTTGTGCATTTGTCCTCTTCAAATGAGGCTGAAGTTGGTCTATCATCTCCATCCTCATCCCTTGGACAGACTGGTCCATCTTCCTCCACTAGTAGTGGTGGACTGTTCAGGACAATGTGAGCCAGGGCATTCCTTTATTTGGTCTCCATCAACCAGAACTATTGTCATTGATGCTTTCTTAATACGTTGGGGAGCACATTTGGAGTCACTGAAGGTTCAAGGCCTGCATCAGACTGGGAAGCTTCTCTATCCATGTTCTGGAGCTTCATGCCATCTACTGTGCTAGTCAGGCCTTTCAAGATCACAGCAAGGGCTCAGCGGTTCTCATACTCACTGACAGTATGTATTATGTGAACGGGCAGGGAAAGCACATTCCAATTTGCTTTATCAGAGGCAGTCAGGTTCTGGCAGTTTTGCATTTGGCCTGTGGTCGATCACTTGTCTGGGATCTACAATCACCTGGTTGAGCACGTAAGCAAGAATTTCTCCTTGAATCAAAGTGGTCTCTGAAACCTAGGATCCGATGGTCCATCTTTGCAGTTTGGGACATCCTGAAAATCAACCTGTTTACCTTGAGAGAAAATAAGAAATGCCAGCTGTTTTGCTCCTGAGGGGGTCTCAATCCAGGCTCCTTGACCGAAGCTTTTAAACGGAGCTTGGAATCTGCATTCTTGTATGCCTTTCCTCCAATTCTGATAATCCAGCAAGTCATTTTCAAGTTGAAATGGGACTGTGCCATGCTCCTTCTCATTGCTACAGCATGGCAACATTGGTTCTCCAACCTCCTCCTGCTATTGGTCTATCCTCCCATATCCCTTCCTGCTCACCCCAACCTCCTGACTCAGCATCAAGGTCAGGTTTTACGTCCAGCACTCAGTTTCCTGTATCTCACAGTATGAATGCTGCGTAGTTAGATGAGGAAAAGGAATGATGTTTGGAGGTGGTCAGGCGGGTCTTGCTTAACAGTAGGAAGCCCTCCACAGGGCAGCCTATTTGACCAAGTGGAAGCGATTCTCAGTATGCTTTTTAGCCTGGGGAGTGCAATCACCATGGACTGGTGTCCAGGCATCTTGGTGTACCAGTTACACCTTCAGTCTTGTGTTCTTGTGCTTAATTTACTGAGAGTCCACCTAGTGCTAACTTTGGCATTTCATCTGCCTATCCATGTGAAGTCAGTGTTTTTAAACCACATGGCAATGAGGTTCTTAAAAGGAGTCTCTCATCTCCAGGTGGATAACTTTCTGTATCATGGCACCATACAATTAACCTAGGCTGCACCTCCTCCAGGGGTATGAGTGCATTCCATGAGACCTCAGGTGTGACATCAGTGGCATTTCCAAATGACATTCCTATATTGGACATTTGCAGAGTGGCCACTTGGTTTTCTGTGCATACTTTTGCAAACCCCTATGCCATTATGGCTGCATCCAGAGCAGATGCAAACATTGGGAATGCACTCTTGCAGTGCCTCTTTAAATAGGCTCCAACTCTTATGAGAAGTGCTTGTAGATCACCCATATAGAATACACAGCTGCATCTACTGTAAGAAGAAGAAAAATGTTATCTAACTATTATTCTTCGAAATGTGATGCAGATATGTATTCCGTGACCAGTCCTCCATTCTCTCTGCATTGGAGTCTGCACTTCTGACATTCGGGGCAAAGGAACTGAGGAAGTCAGAATGGTGGTGCCCTGACACAGCAGGGGATGGGTTACAGTCACAGGACCTGAGCACTGACCCTATGGGTACTGCTACGTAAAATTCGCTGACTCCCATGCATGGGACATGCACACCCAAAAATACATGTCTACACCACATCTGTAAGAGCAACAGTTATAGGCAGGTTACTGGTTTTTATCTGTATTTAATATATTTTAATTGTACAACAAAATGCAATTTTCTTACATTTTATCAAACAAAAATCCCTAATATGTACACTAATAGAGCAGTCCTCTTCTGAGGTTTAATTTTTTTCTATTAAAAGTCTATTCAGTGGGGCAGTTTGCGGAGTAAGATGCTAGATTTGAGTAAGGGTATTAGAATTAGGTCTGTAGCGTATTAGGAAGTGAGAAGAGACATTGAAGTGTCAGCCAATCCGTATATGTGATATAACAATATCATACACACCAGGAACTACTTTCAAGACATGACCTTGGGAAATGATGTCCTTGGAAATGACATTGTGCTATTGATTGGATGTTAGGCTGGTTAATGAAAATGTACCTACACAATTACATGCTCGGAAGTTCTCAGGAGCTGGCTGGGATCAAATCTTTTGTTTATTGTTTTGTTGTTTTTTTGTTCTGTCCGCCCAATTATATTGTAAAATATCTAACCTAACAAATTGTGGGGAGTTGATGGTAAATAACAGACAAAAAAATACACTTGGTTTCCTGTAAGGAGTATAAATGATAGTTAATAGAAGCCGTGTGATATTTCCTAGATTGTGCATTTATTCATACGGTAAAATTATTAATCCCAATATTGGACCTCCATTGTAATACAGAAAGCCTTACAATTTGAAATCATATGTGGATTTGTTTTCATATTAGCTTACACTTTTAATGGAATTTTGCCACATGTGAAGTATGTTACGGAAAATCAGTGCAAAAGACAAAAAAATTTATGTAGGCAAACTTTCAGGGAAAATATTAAAACTTATCTTAATGTGCAGTCTGTGCAAATATTTTGTAAGGAAATTGTGGAGGTAAGCCTGCTTCTTGGAAGTTTTACTTGTTAAACAAGGTACTGGTGAGTAGAGAAACTTAAAGAAGCTCTGTCCTGTCTGGAGATGAAATTCAAAATATTTATATCGTTCCTCTATTATTTTTAGCTTGTTTTGCCAGCATAGTAAGAGAAATATATTTCTTGAAAGCCACAATGAAAATAAAAGTAGAAAAATATTTAATATAAATAATACATTAGAAATGAAAAATGAAATAACTACAGATCCTTTAGAAAAAACACAAACAGTATTCTTGCAGAGGGACAGCTTTGTGTTTGAAGCTCAACTCTTCTAAAATACAGTAAATCAGCTAGCTTTGAAATTTGGTGTGCTTCATTTGGGGGGTGAGGGGGTGGAGAAGGGTATTGATAGTGATCCGAATTTTGGGCTATTTGACCACGGTGTTCCTTAGATAGTCTCCAGGGGAAAAAAAATGTTTTTCTTAGTGCAATGGGGAGGGGAAACTGGAACAGTTGATGGAGTGGGCTACAAGTTGCTGGGAATGGTGGGGCAGAAGGTGGAGCAGAGATGCATCAGTCTTCTGTCTCATGTTTAAAGGTATTGTAACAACCATGTAATAAAACTATCAATGTTTTTGGATATAGTAATGGTGTAGCAGTGTTGGTCCAAGGATATTAGAGAATTAGGGTGGGTGAGATAATCTCTTATTCTTTTATAACATCTTTTTCCTTTTATAAGGTAGCACCGCACTCACCTTGTGTCTCTAATGTTTTTGGACACAGATCATGACTGAGATTTCCTCTCACTGGCCCGGTTAGTAGGAACTACATGTTGCAAACACTTCAGATCACACCCATTATCTCTATTCCACAAAATCCACAGGAGTGGAGAGGAACATTGAGGAGTTGCATAGGAACCATGTGACCTCAACCTGTGGACTGGGACAGTTCCTAGTTCTGCAACTGGGCTGCTGGGTGACTGGGGCAAGTCATTTCACCTCTCTCTGCTTCAGTTTCTGATCTGTAAAATAGGAATAATGATGATGTAAAATTCTTTGAGATGTGCTGATAAAAGCTAGGGTCTTTTGATTATCACCTAGCCTCTATAGCCTATTAACCGCAAAAATAGGTGAAAACTGCAACTATCTAAATGACCACTAACTTCTATCAACAAACATTTCTTTCTGTTTTTTTGTTTTTTGTTTTTTTTGTTTTAAACCCTAGGAAATTAAATTGGGATGACACTTGAATATTCAACAGAGGAATAATGCTTTCTTTAGTAAGAAAATAAATTAGTGCTTAAATAAGAATGTATGCCTGCAAAAAGGGGATAGAATGGTATTGTAAAAAGGAATAGAAACTTAAAAAGGGGTAAGGCATGTGGTGCAGACAAAGGGCTGTTAGGTAAGAGGTAAGGTGACAAGTCAATAAATGGCCTAGCTCAAGGGCAAACTACTGGAAATTGAAGACCTGGGGGGAGGGAGGATGTTATTCTTTCTGAACAGATCATTTTTTGTCTGTCATTGACTTGAAGTATTTTCCATTATCAAAACTATTGGTCTAAAATTTGCAGCTGTTCATCTGACACAGTGACCTTTTCACACTGATTCTTTTTAACTGCTTCTCAGATAAAATCAATATGATCAAGCAGCCATATCACTGGACAAAGACAGAGGTTTTCTAGCCAAACAAAAACAAAAAACCTACTTATGTTCTGACCTTAACAGTATTCAATCAAAATTTTTAGAATTATTATTAGTGTTCATTTGCTAATGTCTTTGTTTTCTTTATTGAAAAATTGTCTGGGATCAGGGCTGTGATGTGTTTGCACTGTTCATAAAATCAGATAATATAAAAAATGTGGATTTGACATTTCACAAAAATATCAGTTGTGTGATGTCTTTGATATGGGGATTGGGCAAGTAAATGCATTTGTAAAATATTTTTCATACTATATTTAAAGGAAACATGAATATAGTACTTTTGGAAAGCCTGTTGATGCCACTTTTTCAGCCATGTATTCAGCTTTGCTTCGTAGCAGAATGCCAGGCCTCCAGGGAATGAACAAGTAATTTAAACATTCTGAAGTGCCTTAATGTCTTCCAGGGTGAGTGGTGGTTTGTTACAATTCCAGTCCACTGCCTAACATGCCAAGGGTGTTATACCATCTTCAGTGGGCTATAGAAGGCTTGCACTATCCCTGTGGACAGGTAATAGTCTCTTGAGTTTCAGGTAAGAATGGACCTTATGGTGGCTGTTGCCACAGAGAGATGTGAAATACTTGATATATTTGAATATTGTAAATAAATTCATACACTATAATTCAGATTTTTACAGGGAAAGTCATGGTTTGTTGCCTATTGAACAGGGTGGATTTGATTTAAATCAAATTAATTTCAATCTGGATTTAAATTACTAGTTAGGAAGCCTCTATTTAATCATGGATTTCTACATAAAAGTGCATTCTTGTTAGTTGTTATAACCTTAATACATATTCTTCACAACTCAGATGTAGCTATCCTTTTTAGGAGGTACACACTATATATTTTTAAAGTGATTGATTTATTTTGAAAACTTTTCAGATTAGTTTTACAGTTATCAGAAAATGAATGCTTGTTTGGTTATTTCATTTACCAAGGATAATTGAAGCCAATATTTATGAAGTCATTGGGAGGTGAACGATCTCCAGTTCAACAGGTTAATCATTAATATTTGGAGAATTTTCTTGCTATGCTGTATTAGGAGGAGAACATCACCAGACAGACATTTTAAATTTGTTTTGTTTAACTAAAACAACATTCTGTATTCTGGATTTTTTTCTTCAACAGCAAACATATAATATTATAACAAAACAAGTGTATGAATTTTTGAATTTAGTTAAACATTTAAGTTTTTTTAAAATCTGGTTAGATTTTGTTAAAATAGTTTTTAACTAAAATAGTTAAATGGATTTATAAAAAAACACAAAAACTAAATTGACCATGTCAGCCAGGTCAACATGAGAAACTTAAAATATTGGCTTCTGCAGCTAACTCAGTTGTCTTCACCTTAATTTTCCTGTTAGTTCATAATCTGGAAAAGAAAAACAAGCTTTCCTGCTTTTTCAGGTCCCAAACAATTTCTCAATTTGGAATGAATTAGTCCAAAGGAAGAAACTATTCTTTCTACGCTGGCAGAAGAGGCTACTGCTGTTAAAAGTGAGATTATCACTTCAACAGTCTCTGAATCCAAGTTCTTAAATGACTTCCACCAGTTCACTGGTGTGACTTTCTTTAAAACATCATCAGCAAACATACTTTTCTTGAATGGTTCACCCTTAGCTCTGAAGTTTATTATAGTTGGCATTATGGAGGGATGACTGCCAGATGTCCATGTCATAGCCAGCTCCTCTTCTTCAGCAGTTAAGGTTTGACCATGGTACCGAGTATTTAGAATATGTGCAAGAAAATGAGCTGGAGATAGTGCTTGTCCCATTCATTTTTTTTAATGCTTATAATTTAACTCTGTCATTGCAAATTTCTCTTTTTCAGATCTCACTCAGTTCCTTCCAAATTTCAACAGCATCAGCAATAAAACAGCTATTTCCCTACATTTTGTTCAAGGCTACAGAAATAGGGTTCAGGGTACTCAGGATGTGTTCAACGTTTCTCTTAAGCCCAGTGTTGGGAACTTTGGCTGTGACAGTGCCATCTATTTTTTCACAATTTTGTTCACAAACTGTCATCAGATTAGGCCAGTTCTTGATCCAGTGCTCAAAACAGCCCACTGCTGAGTTCCATCGCACGTCTTATGGGAGAGTTAGCTTGGTTCCTCTCACTTTTTTCAGAGCAGTTGCTGCAAAGTGGTTGTTATGGAAGTATTTTGCAATTTTAACATTAGCCTTTATTTTTGGAACACTGAAGTCTTTGGCTAGGTGGTGCATCAACTGAGCACTGGAATTGAGCACTGAGTATGTTGTTAGACTGGAACATTCTTCACTCTCTTCTAAATTTCTTCTTATCTTGGATACATTTGCAGTATTGTCTGTGACCAAGCTGCATACTAGACATTTTGAATTTTTTTTCACAGTTTCTTAGGCTTTTACTCCTACTTCTTGTAAGTATGCTGTTGTGTGTGTGTTTCCTGATGTATCAGTTGTTTCTGTAAGGAAGACAGTCTCTTCTTCTGTTGTCACACCAGCGCATACAACAGGATCATTGTGGACATTACCCATCAAGACTCAGGTTAACAATTTTACCCTCTCGACCTTTTGCACACTGCTCAATTTCTCTTTTGTACACTTTATCCACCAATTTGCCTGCGACATCTGCTCTGTTGGATGGACTGTATCCTGGTCTTAATGACTGAACCATGTTAATGAAGTGTGGGTTCTCAATCATATGAAAAGGAGAGTTTGATGCATAAACAAACCGGGCAATTTTTCATCAATTATCTCTTTTTGTAATATGCTGGTTCTTCTCACAGATTTATCTATGGTTGTTTCTGGATGGTGGAGATTTTTTTTTCCTTTTTGCTGCAAGTGATATACTGTGGCTATGTGACATATATGATGTACCTGAAACATTACCACTGGCAGATAACTCTGAAACTATAGAAAATGATGGTGATCTTGAAGGTGGATAGTCTTGAGAATCCTGTATGTTGAGGATGGATTCTCCAAAACAAAATAAGTCAATGCAGTTATTAAATTATTATTACCATACTGCTCATTTAGTATTACTCATTGCATTCACTGACATTCAGTACTACTTTAAAGGTAAAATTGTAAAAGGAAGATCTGCCTCTTTCAGCTATTTATTTTTTATCACAACTACATCTAAAATGATAATACCATAGAGTAACAACTATATTTTTTGCTCAAACATGAAAATTCAAGAATAGTCCAGAAGGAAGACAGGCAGTCCTTAAGAAAGAAGTATGAAATAAAAAAGTTTACCAACATGAAGATCCTGCATGTTCAGACATGTTCCTTTCATCATCTTCAATGCAGCTTCTTCCTGAGAAGGAACACTTCTCATGATGTTGTTTTAGTTGGGGTATTAAACCTTGCATTTCTTTGTTGCACTGTTTCATTTTGCACGCATGCCTGCCTTACCCCCAGGTAGAGGAACTTAATTAAAATATTCCCACACTGGATCTCTTTTACGGCCTGCTGCCATTATAGGTTTTCCCTTCTAGTGAGAGAATGGTATGGTAGATTTCAAATCAATGAAGGCTACACTCAGAAAGACCTCAAGACTTCTGGAATATACTGCTCAAACAGTTTCGCTTTTGTTTCTACTGCCTGTCCCTCCCGTCTCACATTTATCTCCAGACTTCTTCTCCTTGTCCAGATCTATTCTGCCCCCAACAATCTTCTATTCATTGAACTTTTTGAAACTTTGCACTTTTAGAGAGAGGTAAGGGATTGATTCTGTGTACACAAATTTGCAAAGGGACAATAGGGTTGAGGTCTGTTATTTCTCACCTCTATATATTTGTTTGTTTTAAAAACATTTTTGCTGTAAACAAGCATGTTATCCCTGGTGACACAAATCCACAGTTTGAGAACTGCAAAACTAAGCATCTCTGATGGTATCTTTTAGACCAAGCACCTAGTCCCATTGGATAGATAGAAAGATTAACCTAAATAATCTATACAGAAGCCCCTGGAACCCCATAAGATTGGGTCCCTAATCCATGAACTATTAGAATTCATTTACAAAACTTTTCTTAAACATTACATGAATATATTCTCATACTATAGAATTAAAATTTATAATCCATATTTCATGATGAGCTTTGAGCTATAATGTATCTTTATCTTTAGTTACGTTTTTTCCTCAAAAAGCATTTTATCAAAAAAATCCAATTTAATGAACTTTTTTAAAAAAATCTGATTTTTGATTTCAGTTTTATCCACCCTGCTGTTGAAGTACATTTAGAACTACAGCAAAAGGCAACCTGAATTGGGAATTCTTGTAAATGATGTACAGTATTTATAATATTCTGGGAGATTCTACAGTAAATAAGATACTGCTTTGTATTAAAAGTTATCCTGTAGAGAAGACTTCCATGAATCTGAATGTTATTACAAAATGGCACTTCACAAGTCACCAGTGCAGAGAGGAGGCACACTTTTACCACAAAAGCTAAACACTCGTAAAACAAATGTAAAGAAATAAATTAGGTAAAAAGGGTATGCTGTTGCAGTATTAGGAAGGGAGATGCATACATAGAACCATACTATATACAGGCTAATAGGTTGCATACAGTGTCCCTGCAAGATTTTCTTTGTACTACTTCTTTTATAGAAGCCACTTCATATTAGAAGTAAAGTAGTGGAGGTTTGGAATAATGGCTCTGTAATTTTAGGGTTTTTTTTTTTAATCCAGCTGGTTGACATTTTTCAAAGAAAAAAAAAAAAGACACAGGACACACTTTCCACAAACTAAGTTTCATGGAGAATGTTCCTAGTTTTTGATTAAATCTAACTTTTTAATAAGTAGTATGTTTATAAGTAAAAATGATTTTTGAGGAATAAATTATTTTATTTTGTTTAATGTTTTCCCCCAAATCTGTGTTGCTGCACATTTTACGTTCTGCTTAAATGCCAATTTATGGACTGCTCCATATAAAATGTCATCTTTGTTCCATTTTTGTGTTTTTGTTTCTCTTATTTTGTTGATATGTCTTTGTTCTGATTTACTGTCTTTGGAAGATGCTGGTGTCAAGGATCAGGTGGTAAAGGGTGCTAGAGGTAGGTTCTTCTGTGGCTCTTAGAGTATCATCTTGAAGTCTTTACATATTAATTTTATAAATGTCTTGCTTCAATGCAAACAGTTAGCCTTTAGGGAGGTGGGCAGGTGTGGGGTGATGCAGAAGCAAAGCACATGCTTCAGTTTCTTGAATCTTCATTGCATTAATAATTAAACCCAAAACAATAAATATTTATGAATTATATAGCTTTCAAGGCTTAACAGCCCCCCTCCCCGCCCCCTGCCTAATTCATTGAATTTGTAATATAAAGTGATATTGTGAATAAAGGTTAATACAAAGGACCAGTCCTGTCTACCTGACTGCATTCTTATGCTCTGAGGGACTTGATGCAGAAGAACTGGTATTGTTCCATTAGGCAGGATCTAAGAACATAGCTTTGTGAGCCTTTTATGCACCTTAGTGCACAGGTGTGCTTGGAGAAAGCCAAAGAGAGTGGTGTGACTGGTTTCCCCCAGGCATCCTGGAACTGGGGTACCACTGAGCCCTCTGACTCACCAGCCTGGGCTCCCTCTCACACTGGTGCTGTGACAAGCTGCAGACCTATTCCTGGTCTTACGTTTGTACCAGCATTCACACAGTTAGGAACACACCCAGCTGCAGCAGCATGCAGGCTCTGGCCAGCCACTGCATGAACCAACAATAGAGAGGCTACAGCCAAAATAACCAGCAGCTTCCCAGCCTAGGATCCCAGAGCTGTACCATCCTGCACTGGCCAAAACGCCAACCAGTATGAATTCATTATCCAGTTCACCTCCCCTTCATTGTGAGAAGAAATGCAACAGCCCCTGTCCCTTAAACTAAGATGCCCAAGCACTTCACTCCAAATGTACTGGTTTAGATTAAAACTTTAAAAAAAGTTTATTAATTACAAAAATTTTTAGTGATAAGTGACAAAAACAGATCAAAGCAGATTACCTAGTAAATAAACACACAAACTAAAGCTAAAATACTAGAAAGAGAAAACATTAATTAGCAAATTCTCACCTTGGCTGATGGTACAAGCAGGCTTGCAGATTCTTAAGGGACAAACTGCATTTGCTTTTCAGCTTGGGATCCCCACTCCCGTTCCAAGTCCTTTTCCTTAGGAGCTTTTCTTAGGTGTTCAGTTATGGGGGAGTGAAGAACCCCCAATGTCACTCCCTGCCTTATATAGCTTTAGCATATGACAGGAACCCTTTGTTTCAAACTTGGTTCCCAGACCAGTTTGTGGAAAAATACAAACATCCCAAAATGGAGTCCAGAGTCATGTGGCCTGGTTACATGCCCTTGCATACCTTGCTGAGTCATAGCAGCCATTACTTACAGGTTGTCTGAAGCATTCTCAGGAAGGCTTACCAGATGGGGATAACCTTCTCCTAAGGCATATTGTTTTTCCTAATGGTCCATTAGCTTGAATAGGCTCTTCACAGCCAGCTATCTAGACTGGAAGCATTTTGCCTAGTATAAAAGAAAAGGAGTACTTGTGGCACCTTAGAGACTAACCAATTTGAGCATAAGCTTTCGTGAGCTACAGCTCACGAAAGCTTATGCTCAAATAAATTGGTTAGTCTCTAAGGTGCCACAAGTACTCCTTTTCTTTTTGCGAATAAAGGCTAACACGGCTGTTACTCTGAAACCTGAATTTTGCCTAGTGGGTGTTGCCCAGGTGTAACTACATTTGAAATACTGATACATAGTCAATATTCATAACTTCAGATACAAAAATGATACATGCATACAAATAAGATAATGCTATTCAGCGAATCATAACTTTTCCAATGACCTCTTAGATGACTTGTCATGTACAAAATGCATCATTATGTCATAATCATAAAACTATGAAGAATATGGGGTGCAGTGTCACACCTTCCCCCCTTAGATTACTGCCGGAGGGTTAGTCACTGACTAATGCGGAGTCAGTATGTCTAATGCTCTATTTAGGTTTTGGCTATACAACTGCCAAGTATTACCAAACATTTTAGTGTCACCCACAGGTGTTCTGCAAAGTTGTGTTTCTTTTTCCAGGTTCCCTGAAAACATTCTTGTGCATAGCATTGTTAACATAATGCAGATATTGATATCTTTTAGTGCCTTGGCATTTAGCCACTAATGCCATGAGGTGGCGTGCCTCAGTTTCCCCTTCCACATAGCAGGGAAACCATAACAAACAGAGTCTGCTGTGCCAAGCTCTAAGCCTGTTTATAGGTATTAGCTGAAAAGCAGTATCATTATAGGATTTCTTTGATACCACTCCTAGCATGTTCAAAAGCTTTCCCCCCAAAATCATGCATGTTACACCTTTTTATAGCACTTACTATCAGTACCAAATTCTTTGTCATAAGGTTTACTGTGAGCAACAACTCTGTATTATGAGATGTAATAATGGCACCAACTTTTTATTACAGGTAGGCGTTTCCAAGTATCAGTATCATACCATGTTTTTGGTTTATACAATCTGGTTTGTTTAATACTCATTGTATTTTTCAACTCCTCCCTGAACCACAGCATGTGTTCAGATACTGGTCTTTCTTCCCCTTGTATGTTTTCCAGTATCCCCTTTGGTAAGGGTTCTCAGTTTATGTATGTCTTCGGAGTTTTGGTGAGGTAAGGATGTGAGCGGACCTTGCATGTTGGCTGGTCCTCTGTGGAGCTGCATTTGATCTCCAAGGCTATGCCTATGCAAAGATATCCACCACCCGCCTTGGGGTTTCTTTAAGATTTCCACTCTCAGCACTGGGACTGCCCCACCCCCCTGGGACTTCACCCTTTCCCTCTGGGGTTCCAGCATAATATTCAACAAGGTTAAACATTTCTTTAAAGCTTGCAATTCCTTTTTCCACTCCCATTTTTTCATCAATTTTTTTGTCTGGTTCTGCTTCTGTAGCAAGACCAGTAGGTGCTTTCTCTTTCCTTCTCTTCTACATCTTTAGCTTTTAGTTCCATGGCTAGTTTCTGGGTCTTAATTTCTCTGTCAGTCTCTATCTGTTTCAGTTCCAAAATGCTCTGGTGTGCAGCTGCTTGCCTGGCCTCCTTTGCTTTCATCTGTTTTATCTGTAATTGTTTTAACTCCAAAAGTCTTTTTTTCTTTTTCTTTTTTCTTCTACCTGAAGTCTAAAAAGCTCCAATTTCACAATTGTTTCACTATTTCACTCATCTTGCTGCTTTTCTGTCCTTACTTCCCTTTCCCGAAATAAGCAAATGGAAAATAACAAACTGGAAACCTCTTTGACTGATCTCTAGTCACCACACTTAAATCTCATTTAAAATCACAACCAGTATATGGAGTGCAAATCTCACTCAGAACAACAAGCTGCGCATTTGATCCTGCCGACGGAACCAGTGGATCTATTACTATATTAATCTAGTAGGGAGTTTCCCATGTGTTGAGTGTGCGTGTGGGCTGTGGATGTTGTTGAAGTTGCAGCAGTGACTGTTAAGTGGCCTGGTTTGGAAAAGTTTCTTTCTCCCAATTCTTGTGAATTCCCCAGTGTCAAACCCACATACTAGGTTTGGCATGTGGGAGAATTGCTCCCAGAGATACAGGGAAGAAAACACATTCCTACTGTAGCCCCACTTAAAAAGCTGTGAATTTCTGAAGGTGGTTCTTATGCTGATGTTAAGGGAGAGCAGCGAAGCCCATGGATCCTCTTCCCTCTGATCTCCCAACCTCAGCCTCAAAGTAGTCTTAAGAGGAGGATCCTAGTCCCAGTAACAATCTCCTATGCTGAGCTCCTGTCCTGAGGCTTGGCATGAAGGTTAAGGTTTGTCCATTAGCATACCATATAATCTGCATTGGTGTAGGCATAGGAAGGTGCCTCCTTAGCTGGTTATTAACGGGCTTATGGTAGTGAAGGGCAGAAGGAACATTTCGTTTTTATGAATTACATTGCTTTTGTTCTGGTTTATTTTTCATATCTTTGAAGAATTATGTATGCTGGCTTTTCATGTAGTCAATAGGAAACTCCATGGTACTTGGCCCACATTATTCTGATGTCCAGCATGGATGCAAACTAGGTTAACACTTTATCGTTAGACATTGCAGAGTGTTTTTGATACCAAAGAGTTTCACAGACAAGACAATATATCTTCCCAATGTGGGGCTTGATCCTCCTCCTAAATATATGGATATGTATTGCACAGCTTCAGTAGCTGACTTGTTGAAAGAGGCTGTTGTATGTATAATATACTAGAGGATAGCATTTTAGGAAACTGAATCTTAATATAACACCATCAAAATACTGTCTGTCTAGATTCCTGCAGTGAGTCAGGGTTGCCGCTGATGATTGCTTTGTGCCTACTAAAATCCTTTCGATTCTTTTCTCTTCTCTGGTGTTTCTTACAGCTTATTTGAGATCTGCCAATCTATACTGATTTATTTTTAGATGGATCAGAGCCAAATTTCAATCATTGTAGTTTCAAGGAAGGGCAATACAAGGGGGCCACACAAATATAGGGAGCCTGATGCTCTTTTTATTGACACGAGGGGTCTCAAGCCCCCGGCCCACGGGCCATCTGCAGCCCACGAACCTCCCCAATGTGGCCCACGGGGCTCCAGCAGTTTTGGGGCTGGATCTCCCCCTTGGCCCCACCTGCTGCTCCCTGGGCGCTCTCCCACCCCCCCGGCAATTTACAATGGTCCGGGGCCCTGGCAGCGCAGCGGAGCCCGAGCAGCGTCTGCCTATTCGCTCCACGTGTCTGTCTGCCCCTCCCTGCGGCCCCTGGGCGGGGCTGTGCCTCCACGCACTGCCCCCGCCCTGAGCGCTCCTGTAGCCAATGGGAAGCTGCAGGAGGCGGTGCCTGGGGGCAGTAGTGCACGGAGGCCCCCCGGCCCACCCCTCCTTGGAGCCCCAGGTAAGCGCTGCACCCCCCCCGACCCCCTCCCTGAGCCTGCACCCCCACACCTTCCCCACATACCTCCTTCTGCCCCCAAACTCCTGCCCAGAGCCTGCACCCCTCTTCCTGCCCAGAGCCTGCACCCAGTACCCAAACTCCATCCCAGAGCCTGCACCCCAAACTCCCTCCAAGAGCCCAACCTCTCATCCCTTCTGCACCCAAACTCCCTCCCAGAGCCTGCACCCCACTCCCCTACCCCAGGCTTCCTCCCAGAGCCTTAGGCAGGTGCGGGGCAGAGATTTGGGGGGTGGGTTCTGGGTGGCATGAGTGACATTATTGGCCCACTGGGAGGATTTGAGGATTGGCACTGGCCCTAAGGTAAATTGAGTTTGAGACCCCGATTTAAAACCATGTAGATCAGAGGAGTAACTCCCCTGAAGTCTGGCTCAGAGTGTTTTTTCCTCCTTTTTTCTTTAAGTTACTTCGGCTCATCCCCTAGCTATGGCTACCTTGAAAGGCAGTGTTCATACAGCAGGGGAGAGTTTGTGGTTCCTTTCAGCCACAGTAATCTTCTCCTCAACAAACATTCTGCTTGGGACCATAAGCCTAAGCTTATCTGGCAGACACTTGTGTAATACTGTGAATCTGGTTCAATGCAGTTAATATATCCTAGAAAGATAAATACTTCATTGAAATACTGACATCATTTTAAAGTAGAAGGGGGGGAAATGGGAGTGACTTGTGGTACAAAAATAATCAAATACCAGACTCCTTATTTAACATACATTAAGCTATTCAGCTGCTTTTTTTGTGAATGAAACTCTGTCCAATGGAGGATGTGTGCTCCAAATGAAACGTAGCAGAGTACCCACCCTGTTCCTGCTATTAACGGTAGCCACAACTTTGTGGTGTTACAACTTGAAATATTATGACAATATTGCTAGATAGCTGAAAATATTAGAAATTACCACTTCAGGAAATTGTTATAAATCAGCTCTAGCTCTCTTTTTTCTATTGTATATGAATTCATATGAACTATGAATTGTTCATTCATATTCATTCCTATTAATAATCAATGTAGAGCTAATGACAAAGCCTGATCCAAAAGCCTGTGGAAATCAATGGAAAGGCTTCATTTGAGTTTTATGGGGTTTGGATCAGGTCTGTAGGTGAGTGTTTCTGAGGCTTTGGAATTGATGAAGTAAAATAAAAAGTCCGATTTCTTTTTTTTCTTTCCAGTAATATGAATGAGAGTCTTTTATACTGTAGTATTTTAGAAATGTGAGTATTCAATGTCGTTTACACATTGGTGTGTATATATAATAAAATTAGTTCAGGTGGTTTGATTTTTACTTTTAAATGGGGCTAAGGTGTATACTTAAATTTAGATTTCTAACATTAAGGCTAATTTATATGAATACAATAGATAACTTCTGAATAGAAAAGACATCAATATTTCTGGAAGATGGGATAGACCATAATAATGGGACTGATGTAAATAAATGAAGAACAGTAGAGAGAAAGGAAGAATAAGAATCATAGAATCATAGAATATCAGGGTTGGAAGGGACCCCTGAAGGTCATCTAGTCCAACCCCCTGCTCGAAGCAGGACCAATTCCCAGTTAAATCATCCCAGCCAGGGCTTTGTCAAGCCTGACCTTAAAAACTTCCAAGGAAGGAGAAGAGAAAGGGCTAAAATTTACATATTGCCTTTCATTCAGAAGGATCCCAAGACACTCTGCAATCCATATTCTATAAAGGGTTAATGTTAAATGTTACTGAAATTCATCCAACTCTTGAGGTCCAGCAATTTAATTCTGTTTTAAGGCAGACCGAAGAGACTCTAATCTTTTTAAAATACAGGTATGTCTTAGGTACACAGAATTTAATTTTCCAACTGGAAGTATTCAGGGCATTGAGGCTGATACTCCTCCTCTTGAGAAAAGAGCCACGTCATTTTTAATTACAGCTATCAAGATTTTAGCAATTTTAATTACAACGAACAAGATTTAGGATAAATAGTGAGGACCTTAGTATTAAGTGCCATACCAGAGAAATAGCTTCTCGCATCACAGTGTTTCCGAATACTGTGCTGGTGTATTGGTTGAATACCTAAATCACCTATGAATCATCAACGTAGTTTCCTGTAGCACTGTATGTTTTTCTGGTTAGTAGTGGCAAAGATCTGAATCTGATTGGTTTGAGGTTGAAAGAGATAATAGCCTGTCACAGGACCTGAAGGGAGTAGATAACAGAATAGTCTTGGAAGGGCAATATTAAGGGTAGATTTAAATTTATGGAAAGTAGGGCAAAAACAGAATTTCTTTAAATATGGTGTAGAATTATTTGATTTAAATATAATGTAAGAAAAGTAGTACATTGCTAGAAGAAATTTTGTCAGCTGCTTGAAAAGGAGAAATTGAAATGTCTTGTGTCCAAACCTAGCATTTAATCTCCACAGAAAGAGCCTGATCTTCAATAGAAGCAGGGAACGGAACTCCTCATTTAGGACCTGATCCATACCTTACTAAAGCCTGTTGAGTTTAGTGGGCTTTAGACTAGGCCTTTAAAGGCTCTAGCATTGATCCAATAAATTCAAGGTTATAAATGATCTCAGAATAAATACTCTTGGTTAAATGATCATGGAGCTTCCATGATGGGTAGGAAGTTTAGTGGCAGAAGTTCAGTAGGGGGTACAGCTATTTTATTCTTCAGAGATTCTGGCATAGCAGCAATCATTGGAAATAGGAGCAGGCCAGAGTGTTTACTCCTACATGGATACTTTTATATTTCCTCTGCTTCCTGATAGTGTTGGGGGGAACATAACGGGGCATGAATCCTACTCTGGCCATTACATTGGAGTAGACTTTGCAGCCACTGTGTGGCTTGTGTGTGTGTCTGCACAGCCTGCAGCAGTGAGCCTCTGAGGTGGGGTTGCCGGACTCCAGCTAGCAGGACTGTGCTAGTACTCGAAAAATAGCTGTGTAGACAGGGCCTTGAAGTTGCAGCTCAGGCTCTGAAGGGAGGTGGACTTCAGAGCCGAAACGCCAGTCCAAGCCACAACATCAGAGCACTGTCTACACAGATATTTTTAGAGTTCTAGTATGAGCCTATGATTCCTACCCTTCTGTGCAGGTGTACAGCATGGAGCTTGGCTTGGCATGAGTATTTGCCCAAACAAAGAGGCAAGAGCAACTTTATGAATAAAATAGAAGGCATATGCAAGAAACTATCTAGGCAACAGTAGTTGCCTAATGACATTTATCATCAGGACGAAGAAGCATGAAAAGCTGAAAAAAGGACAATTGAATTCCACTGGAAGAAAACTTGGCATAGTTTAGTGTTGTATCAGTTATGCAAAATAAAAGTGGAAATACTCTAAGGTGATCAATGTCTATTCAAGAGTCCTGTGGTAAAAGTACAATGAGTGAAAGCAAAAAAACTCTGAGGGAGGTGGGCCGGAAGAATATGACGATATAAGATAAGGAGTGAGAGAATAACAGCAACACACTGAATTGGACCAAAAGAAAAAAATGCTTCAATCTTGAAAAGGTACAGAGGTGTTCCAACTTCTGCACAAACACCTTTCTTTTTGTATGCTTAGCAATTCTGAAACTCCCCATTGTAGGAACCTTTCCCAGCATTCTTTCTGTATAATGGTCCCTTTTCAATTTATCAGATATAAGCACCTGCAGCACTCAAGGGGGCAGTTGGTAACTCCTTTATTCTTGATGCATCTCTTTCTATTTTAGAGGTAAGTATTGTGGAGCACCACTTGTAGTTCCATGGTTAACGCTACGTTGAGTTTTGCATTTATGCAGGGATTCAATGTTTTTGTTACATATGAAGAATATGTCATACCCTCCAAAATTACTGCACTTATTCCTGTGTGTACAGAATGAATTTTCAAAGATTTTACAAGTAAATTGGTTTATTAACGTAACTTGACTTAATGAAAAGATATGCCACTATTAAAATATCCTGAATTTATTCTAATAAAAGAATAATGCAGATGCTTCAAACTTCTTTGTCGTTAAAACCCACTGGAATCTTGTGCATACACTACATTTGAAGACTTTTTTTTAATTAATGGTGATTTTTCTCCTTTTAACTTTGTAAGTGAAAGTTATTCCTTCAGGAATGGTCAAATCCAGAGAACGGCATGTACAGATACTATCTTTCAAAATAGCTGCCATCTCCCATTGTTCTCCATGGGACTGAGGACACAGCCTGCTCTTAACAAAGATGACTGGTGGCATTACTCTCATGAGAAAGAAGGGAGATGGCCACCACTTTGAAAGAGGGACGTTCTTAATGAATTCTTCTGAAGGAGAATATTTTTATAGTGTAGCTTGTCTTGACAGATAAACTTTTAATTATGAAAATGGCAATAAATTACTACTAATCCTAAATATTTAATTTCAAAACTACCCATTGCACAAGATGTATCAATAGAAAAGTTAGAGGAAGGAAGGGTGTGTGTGTGTGTGTGTGTACGCGCACTGCAGGCGCATGCATCAGGGCAGGCAGAGGAAAGAAGGCAGAGGGATACTGGCGTGCATGCATGTCAGATGGAAGAGACTGGGAAACTGAAATGGTGAGCATGCACAGGAGAAGGTACGTGGTGTAGGAGGAGGGGGCATTTGGAATGTGTGTGCTGTGGAATATAGAGAAATGGAAGATTCAGATAGGATTTGGAGGACAGGAGGTGGGGGGAAACTGGAGTGCACATTCCAGCTGAGGTTGAAAGTACATATCAGTGATTTCGAGTAAACACATTACAGGTCTATTGCAGTTATGCCAAATCAAGTGTTTATAAACCCAAGAAATTCAGAGTTGCAGTTAAAAGAAGTCCATACATTTTAAGTTACGGAAATGCAAAGCCAGTGTACTTAAACCTTAACTCTGCCCTGTAGTACCACAGGTAGGGAGAAGGAAATCTCTGATGCATCTTTAAAAATTAACTCAGTCTAATCCGAAGTGACCAAAAATGTAATCCTAATATATTTATTTCATGTCAGTACAAGACAGAGAAAAGGTGGTTTGGGTTCATGAACTATGGCATTTCCATATTTGAACAGGTTTGAATTTCTTTTAAATGTAAATTTACTCTGAATGTCCTAGGTTTATAATGCTTAGGATGGGAATAATTGCAACATTCCTATAATGTATTTTATCCTAAATTTTTGACATGTACTCTCAACCTTAAATCCCTTTTATAACACCATTGTCTGGAAATTCTTATGTTTCCCTTTCTCTTAATCACTGAGGTTAGACATGCTCACAACGAGTGATGTATTAACAGAATAATCAGTATGGTACTGATTCTATAATAAGCAACTTTAGGAGATACAGAACATGGCTTGGAAATAAGACAGAGGATGCATGAAAGCAGACAAAGTTCAGGAACAAGTGAGGTGACGTGTTTTGGCCAGTTTTGTACGCTAAAGATCAATGAGTTGGAAGAATGAGCTAAAACCTAGTAGTAATTGTTGCAAGAGATAACAGAGAGTTCTCAGAGGACAGCTCTTGGCTGTGAAATTAACTACCTTTGGAGATAAAGTTGAGCCTAAGCTTTGTCACCTTTTTGAGGTATGATACATGATTCAGCTGGAAAGTAGTTTCCTAAGAAATTAATTGAGAAATGGCTTTGGTTGTGTCCTTTAGAAATAAAGCTTGAGAGTAAAATTCTCCTTTAATATGTCAGTGTGGGAATGAGTGCTTTTTTTCTCTTCCTTGAGGGAGTTGATCTCTTCTAAATTTATGTAATAATGGATTCCAGATTGCCACTAGGAAACATGAATAATGTTAGATAAGGGGGTGGAGGGTTGAATAACATTTTAGAGCAAGTTGATCTCCATAGACATGTGCTTCCAACAATCTTTTTCCTAGATGCTCGTATTTAGCTTGAATGTTTCCATGATGTCCAAAGATTTTTCTTCTTTTGTCCATACTTGTAACCCCAGGTCAATTTGTATTTCAATATGTCTGCCTTCATTTATCGTTCAGCTTTGTCCTAGATTAATAATACAGATATAAGATTAGACCTACTGCTGTAACCCACGCAACACCTGAGTGGATGCCTCTTGCTCTCCTCAGCAACTTGGTAAATTATTTGTTATTTCACTGAATCAAGTATCTACATTTTAGTAAGACATGTTGTATCTGATGTGTTCCTCTAAATCATTAATTTAATTCTAGCCACAATTTATGCCTCCCAGGAAGCAAGGAAGTGTGTCTAGCAAGTTTTGTTTTCTATGAACCCATGCCAATTATAGCTCATGTTTCCATTAGTCTCTACATAAAGCAAGACTAATAAGTTTAGTCTTTTATTCTAGTTGTGAAGAAGCATGGTGACATGAGAAATGGGAAGAAAAATGCCCTTTGTGTTACACCAGAAAAATGCAGCCATAACTAGATTGTTTTGTCTTCATATTTTGTTCGATTATTGTACAAGAGATTTAAATTTATAGGTTTCAGAGTGGTAGCCATGTTAGTCTGTATCCGCAAAAACAACAAGGAGTCCTTGTGACACCTTAGAGACTAACAAATTTATTTGGGCATAAGCTTTCGTGGGCATGGCAGGTTTTGTACCTCGCCAACCCCTTTAATTTGGGGTGGGGGGGGAGAGGGGCGCGGGCGAGGTTAACCCCACCTCCCGGCTTCTACGCCAGTTCTACCACCTCCCCAGTAGTCAGGGCTGTATGACCCAATGGCCAGAGTACTTCTAAATCTTCCTCCCCTGGGGGGATAGCGTTGCCTAGCAGCTGGAGTCCCTATAGTGCGCTTCTAAAGCAGCGTGGCCCAATGGCCAGTCTCCCGAAACTCTTCCCCTGGTGGGATAGCGTGGCCTAGTGGCTGGGATCTCTATAGTGTGCTCCTAAAGCAGCGAGTCCCTCTAAGTCCTCTTTCCCCTTGTAGGATAGTGCGGCCCAGTGGGCGGAGTTTGTCTATCTCCTTTGAGGTAAGAGAGGGGTCGGTGAACTATGTTGACACAAAAAATGGAGGGAGGAGGTTTAGAGACCCCTGGTAGGGGAGCCCTGACCCACCTGCTTTCACCGGGTTCCAACCCAGGGCCCTGTCATTGACGGCATGATCTGTCCTGGGTCAGTGGGGAATCCTACCGCAACATGCTGCCCTCAGAGTGGTGGGAGATACCACTCCCTTCCCTTTCCTGGGTCACTTCGTACTAATTCTCCAAACATAGCAGTCCTTGTGGCATCAGGGTCTTCAGGTTCCTCAGCCGCCGGTGCTTCCTGGGGGGTTCCCATAACTGCCAGTCTCTGGTCCCACTTCCTGGCCTCTTGGCTCCCTCCTGTATGAGTCGCCACTGCTCCTGAGCTGGCGCCTCCACTGGGCGTCATCCTTCCTCCGCCGCCAGCCCTGACTAAGCAGCTCAGCAGGCTTTTATACTTGACTCCCTGTTAGAGAATATCCAGCAGAGCCTCAGGGGCGTGGCTTCCTCTGCCAGCAGGGAAGGGTTAACCCTCTCAGTCCCAGTGCGGGGCCAGTCCGCCCCATCACAGTGGGCTAGAACCCACTTCATCAGATGTGCGCGCCCACACACACATATACATATACATACGCGCACGTGCGCACACACACACACGTACATGTACGTGTGTGTGTGTGTATCTGATGAAGTGGGTTCTAGCCCACGAAAGCTTATGCCCAAATAAATTTTAGTCTCTCTAAGGTGCCACAAGGACTCTTCGTTGTTGTTGTTGTTGTTGTTTTTTTTTTTAATTTACAGGACACTATATTTAGAATCCTGGTTTGTGGATACTTTTATGATAAAATTGTTTCTGTTGAATGCAGACCCATTTTCTTTCGTTTCATACTAGCATCCTGAGATAACTCTGACTGTCTTGATTTGGAAGAGAGGAACATAGGTCTGGACTTCCTGGATCACTGAGTCCAGTACCCTGCTATCACAGGGAACTGCATAATATAATCCTGTTCATAAGTTTATCAAGCTCCCTTTAAAAACTTGTTGGGTTGTTTGCCCCCATCACTCCTATTGGGAGACTTTTCCAGAATATCACTCCTCTGATTGTTAAAAACCTTCTAATTTCAAATCTAAATATATTCATGGCCAGTTTATACCTATCTGTTCTTGTGCCATAATTTTCCTTTAGTTGAATAGCTCTTATTTCTTCCTCTTCTTCTTCCCACTCCCCTAATGTATTTATAAAGAGCAGTCATGTCCCATCTAAGTCTTCATTTTCCTAGGTTAAATTAGCCAAGCTCTTTTAGTCTCCTCTCATAAGATATGGGGAATGGAGAGCCTATCCTATAGTAGCTCTTCTCTGTACCTATTCCAGTTGAATTCCTCTTTCTTGAATTAAGTTTTCCGGATGAGGTCCTACAAATGCCTTGTACAGTGGGATTACTGCTTCCCATCTCTACTGGAAATACTCTCCTGCTAGGATCACATTTCCTCCCCCACCACCCTCGATAAATAAATGCTACTAGATCAAACTTTAAGTGAAAGATATAACTAGCATTATTTAACTGAATAGTCAAAATTGGTTTTCTTGATACCATACTTCTGACTGGATTATTCCCAGGCCAGACCATGAGCTCTTCTAGTGTGAATCTGAATAATGCTGAGTCATGCAATATCTTTTCGAAAATACATCCCACATTTACTTTCTTGACTTTGGCTGCCTTTTTCTGGTGTAACACAAACGGCATTTTTCTTCCCACTTCTCAAGTCACTGTACTTCTTCACCAAACAGGAATAAAAGACTAAACATATTAGTCTTGCTTTATGTAAGAATTTTTTTTCATTAGTATTGTTCCAAAGCACATAGTGAAAGCCTACTGAATAGCTAATTAGACAGGTGACTACTGGTATTATTTTCACAGCACCTAAAAGTGTGTTAGGTGTTCCATGGAAGACCTAGAAAGAAATTATCTATATTCCAAAGAGCTTAAATCTAAATTTTATACATGATACAGTGAACTGAGCATGACCAAAAAAAAAAAAAAGGGTGGGGGGAATGCATGAAGCAAAGCATATCAGAAAAATATCAATATAATTTGTTGACTAACAAATTATAGATGCCTAGAGGCTGCACAGGTTCAGGATTATTATACAGTTGTATATATTTGGAAACTGTCTTTTCTAACTAGTATGCAGCACGAGTTTAAATTCCTGTGAAAGGAAAATGATAGTTTTTTATAAAATGCAAAAGGAAAGTGTATAGAATGAAGTACAAAAGTATCACAGTGGTGCACCCTGCTGTTTTAGGCCCCAATTGTATGAAAATGTTTATTAACTGAGATGCTGGCATAAGATTGGGACCTAGATTTTGCAAAGGTATAGCAGTTGATGTGGAAGTTTTCAGCCCTGATTTAAATTTTCTTCAGAATACTGCACTCATGAAACTGTTGAATTTTGTTTTTAGCACCATAATAATTTCTGTTACTTTATAACAGGGAAACAAAGCCTAAATCCCTGTCCCAAAGAGCTTAAAGTTGGAAGATGCAAGTAGCTTTACAATTGGTTTTGTACAATAAAATATAGACAAATTCCATAAAAGCAAACGGAGTGTAGTGTGGTCTGTATTTGACCAAAGATGGGCAAAAAAAGTAGGTTAGGAAAAGTTACATCTTTTCTTAAAACTAAGGCTGTCAAGCAATTAAAAAATTAACTGTGATTAATTGCACGATTAAAAAAATTAATTGCTTGATTAATCACATTGTTAAAAATAATAGAAAACAATTTAAATATTTGTGAATGTTTTCTACATTTTCAAATGTATTGATTTCAGTTACACACAGAATACAAAGTGTACAGTGCTCATTTTATATTATTTTTATTACAAATATTTGCACAGTAAAAAACAAATAGTATTTTTCAATTAACCTAATACAAATAATGTTTTGCAATCTCTTTAGTATGAAAGTTGAACTTACAAATGTAGAATTATGTTTAAAAAAAAAAAAACAAAAACAAAAAACAAACCAAAAACCCCCCCAGAACTCAAAAAAACCCAAACAATGTAAAACTGTAGAGCCTACAGGTCCACTCAGTCCTATTTCTTGAACAACCAATCGTTCAGACTAACAAGTTTGTTTACATTTGCAGGAGATAATGCTGCCTGCCTCTTGTTTACAGTGTCACCTGAAAGTGACTACAGGTGTTTCCATGGTACTGTTGTAGCTAGCATTACAAGACATTTATATGCCAGATGTGCTAAACATTCATCCTGGGGAGTGAGGACAATCAATGGGACACAATCGTTCCGGGGTACAAAATATGTCTGAAGGACAGAACAGGTCGTGCGGGTGGGGGAGTGGCACTATATGTGAAAGAAAATGTAGAATCAAATGAAATAAAAATCTTAAATGAATCCACATGTTCCATAGAATCTCTGTGGATAGTGATTGCATGCTCTAATAACCTATTTGGGTAGGCTGTCTCTTTGGGCAGTGCACAATGACAGAATCGTTCCTTTTTAAACATTGACATATGCATATTTGTTCTGTATATACTGTTTTATTTTATCCGTGTGCAATTTAATTTATTTAATCTCATATTTTAAAATTGTAAATTTTATAAAACAAATCCATGGTAGCTTTCAAAATATTAATAGGAGCATTTCTGTGTGTCTCGGTATCGTTCCCTATATGCCCATAATATACCAGTAATACTGAGCTTTACTTTAGTTCTCACTTCCAAGAACGTATGATCAGTGCCCTCCCATAATATATAACGTGTCAGATTCAATAAAAAAAAAAAGTTGACTTTTGCCCTTGGAAGGTTTTATAATCCTTTAAAATAAATTGTGGGTTGTGCAAGGACTCCCTTTGTGGAAGCCCCTTTTTTATATAAAGCAAAACTCATCCTAAAAGAGGACTATGGGATACAGATATTTTAAAGAACTGCTGAAGCTGCATGAAAATATGTGCAAAATAGTTTTGTTTTCTTTCTTCTCTCTCTTTGATACAAACATACACGAAACAGTATCTTTGCTTTATAAACTCCAAAACCAGTTGCTTATTCCTCATTTGGAGTCGTCATCCTATCTTCAAGGCAGGGCCACTAATTGCTGTGCAAATTATTGAAGTGAATGTAATAGTTTCAGTTTTTCATGAGGCGCTTGAGTTTCTAATTATAAAAGCTTTTATAAAATTGCAATTGCAAATTGCAAAACTTCACAAATAGTGATAGCAAATTAGAAAAATACTCTTTCCTACTTTACTCAATTTTATGCTAAAGTACAGATACTTTAGATACAGGGGATTTCTAGATACAGGGGGATTATACAGGGGATCTAAAGCTTTTGTGTCTTTTTGTAACTTAAGGTTTTGCCTAGAGGGATTCTCTATGTTTTGAATCTGATTACCCTATAAGGTATTTACCATCCTGATTTTACAGAGGTGATTCTTTTACTTCTATTAAAATTCTTTCTTCTTTTAAGAATCTGAATGTTTTTTCATTGTTCTTAAGATCCAAGGGTTTGGGTCTGTGTTCACCTATGCAAATTGGTGAGGATTTTTATCAAACCTTCTCCAGGAAAGGGGGTGTAAGGTTTGGGAAGATTTTGGGGGGAAAGATGTTTCCAAATGGGCTCTTTCCCAATTATATACCTGTTAGACGTTTGGTGGTGACAGCAATAAAGTCCAAGGGCAAAAGGTAAAATAGTTTGTACCTTGGGGAAGTTTTAACCTAAGCTGGTAAAAGTAAGCTTAGGAAGTATTCATGCAGGTCCCCACATGTCAAGGTTCCTTCCCCACTCTGAATTCTAGGGTACAGATGTGGAGACCTGCATGAAAACCTCCTATCTGTCCTAGCTTCTTAACCCTTTACAGGTGAAAGGGTTTTTCCTCTGGCCAGGAGGGATTTTAAAGGTGTTTACCCTTCCCTTTATATTTATGAGACCAGTGATGTCAGGCTTTGTTGTCTATTAGTCCACTTCTCCCTTAACTATCTTCAGACATTTTTTCATAGTGACCTTTATTAATGGTACACTTTCCTTGAACTAGTTTGTAAGACCATTATCATCTTCTCTGAATACCTCCACAACCCTGTCTTCCAGTGTGATGGCTTCATGAAACAACTCAACTGATTACAGCTAAGTTAGAGGCAAAATAATAAAGCAAAAAACCCCTTTTTCACAGCAGTATTTTGAAATGAGCATATAGGTAGCCACTGTAGCTTCACACATACATTACTGATAACCTTCTTTTCCGTTCCTGTTTCCCTCCTACTATTTATCACCATTGTTCATTTTGTTTTGTGATAGATTGTAAACTATATGGGGCGGGTTCTGTGCTGTCTTATGTGTTTGGAGAGCGGCTACCTTCCTGATCTATTCGCAAATACCATAATTCCTTCATTACTTCATTCCTTTTGCTTCATTCCTTTTTGCATTCATTCATTCATTGCATTCATTCCTTTTGAAATGTATGGTTTGAATGTTTTCCTCTGGACTGTAATTAGCAATGTGAATTCCTGACAGGATTCAATTGACTGGCAATATTAATCTTCCAATTCTTGGTAAATTGGCTATCTCTTGATCTTCTTGCTTCTTCTTTTGCTTTCTGGAGATCTCATCACTGATTTAAACTAAGGAAATAGCCCCTTTCAATATATTCCATGGCTATTTATCATATCAGTTTGTTTAGATTTTTTTCTATTAGATCATGCTACAATTTTTTTCAGATACAGAATGAAACCAAAGAGCAGTTTTTCTTTTTACTAGGAATAGTTTATTACAGATAATTAAATCCTTAAATATTCAAAAAAAGCCCAGCAGGGAACAAAAATTAGGTTCCATGGGGGAGGGATAGCTCAGTGGTTTGAGCGTTGGCCTGCTAAACCCTGGGTTGTGAGTTCAGTCCTTGAGGGGACCATTTAGGGATCTGGGGCAAAAATTGGGGATTGGTCCTGTTTTGAGCAGGAGGTTGGACTAGATGACCTTCTGAGGTCCCTTCCAACCATGATATTCTATGATCCAAATGCAGGTTGCTTCTCATGGATAGTTGCTGACACAACAATTTTGAAGAAGGTTTAAAAAGTCAGTAATAGTTTTTAAGAGCTATGAAAAGTAGCCCATTTGCCATAGAAATGTAACAAAGTATAGTGTCATGTTCAAACATTCAAGTTCAGCGTTTTTCCCCCTTCTTTCTACTTCTGGCTTAAATCTCAGATTCAGACAATGTGACAGCTGACATTTTAGTACAAAATTTGCTTTATAACTTCCTTACTTTTTGTTCTGCTGTCACATACTGCATTGTGATAATCTGGTTAAAATTTACATTTCATGTATGTTCAGATAACCATGGGATAAATTGCAACTGTTTGAAAATTAATATAACTTTAAACTCCATATTTGATTTACTTTAACAGGATTGTTTTAAAAAGGTGTCAATTATATCAATACTGCCTTAGTTAAGGCAGAAGTTTACATATGAAAATATTTTACATATGAAAACATTTTGTTTAAGATATTAGTCCTTAGGTAGGGTGGGGATAGTGAGGGGGAAGATATATCCTGTTTTGGAAAACAATTATACCCCTACTGATATAAATGTTAGATAACAGATCATACTTTCCCTTTCTAGACTAACTACTAACCTGTAGTTTGCACCTGATAGATTGGGTGAAAGACTAACAGAGTGCTATTTGTTAATTACACTGTGAATTAGTAAATATGGTAGATCAGTAGGCAGTGATGGTGGAGGGGAAAGCAGTGGTAATGGATAGCTCAAGGCTTCTTTTTATTTTAGTTGTGGAACTGAATGTGCTGTAGAATTTTTCTTTGTTTTTGATACTGTTTTTTATACTAGCTCTTATTCTGTTAAGTAGCTAATGGCTTTTAGTTGCTACTGTATTTGTTTTGGACATATGATATCTACACTATAGAGACTTGTTCTCTTGATCATGGTAACAGATTTGTTGCCAGTTTGTGCCTTTTGTATTTCCAGGAGTATTTTATCAGCAGCAACTTTTGTGATTTTGATTATTGTAAAACTGTATTTTATAGCTCTATTCGAGGGAATTTGTATTCCTACCAAGGGGATTTTACCACAGTAGGTGCACTTGAAAAGGTTCATTCTGGTTCATCAATAATCTGCATTGTACCAGCACCAGAATCTAGAATCTCTAGAACTGGAATCACTAGTCCTAGTGCAGGAACTATTTCTAGACGTGCACTTAAGACTTTGTCTACATTGGCAAGTGAATGATGCAACTTTTGTCATTCAGAGGTGTTAATTCTCCCTTCTGCCCCACTCCCGCCCCGAAAGACAAAAAGGTTTGTTGAGGGAAAGCACCGATGTGAATAGCTCTTTGGTGGCAGGAGCGCTCTCTTCTGCCGACAAACAACGGCTATGCTGTGCGCCTTTTAGCGGCATGGCTGTAGTGGCACAGCCATGTCGTTAAAAGCTGTGTAGTGTAGACATATGCAGCCATTTATTTAACTGAGATGGGAAAAGGGTTGAAATACGACTCTGCTGTTTAGCTTACTGTGGACTGGTGCTCTGATGCTGGGTCAGTCTCTGGCTCAGACACCAGCCTCTCCTATCCCTGTCACAAAGAGCTCAGCTACTTTAAATACCAGTGCCATGTTTGCATGATTGGTATCTTTAGGCCCGTACACGGACGTCTCTTCCACTTCTGAAGAACCTAAAGTAGAGAAGGATCTGGTACATCCATCCATCTGATGCAATGGTTAAGTATCTGATCGCTCACACCTTTATCCAGAGATGCTTCTGGCTGCATTCCTATTTAGCACCCAGACAGAGTGAGGAAGTCTCCTTCAAAGGTGAATGTCTGTTCAGCTCTAAAACACGTACTGCACATTGTATGTTTCTCAACCTCCTCCTTTTTTCAAGATTTGCCTGTACATATTACCATTCAACCTTTTCCTCTTCCTCATAGTTTCCTATCCATCTCAGTCCTGTGAGGTTCAGGAGTAAGGACCTGAGGTGGCTAAGGCTGCTGGGTCTTTTTGTAGCCACAGACACTAAATATTTAGTGCTAAATACTGTTAGTGCTAGTATAAATAGTATAAATACACTATTTAGTGCTATTAGGTGGTGCTTGTGCAAGGCCTGTAAGGGTCAGGTTTCCGGAAAGTTTTGGATGACTGTCATCTTGGTTGCCTTCAATGTGAATATGCAGAAATATCTTTCCGCCAACTCTCTGTTTGTCAATCTGGAAATAGCATGTACAATTTCAGTGAGAAAAACAAAGGCTCAAAGGTTAATGGAGAACAGAGGAAAAAAATATGATAGATAAATAGGAAGAGAGAATCTTAAATATGAGATCGCATTTTGCTCATCTCCTCCCATCCCCCATATACTTTCACAGGAACTAACACTGTTCAGTAATCTTTTGCAAAAGTGCTCCAAGTTTTGGGGCACTGAAATGGAATTCACTCATTTTGGCATGTGACAAGCAAGAATGTGACCTTTGCCCCATCATCTAAGAATGAATGTGCAGTGGCCTGCAATAAAAGATGTGGAGGCACCAGATTTTTAGATTTCCCAAGTATGAACGAGAGCTGGGGACTACGTTATATTTTTGGTTTGTTTTATGAATATAAAAGAAAAATGTAAATATTGTCAAAGGAAAAAGCTTTCAAAACTTTGCACCTGTGAGAAGCATTGTGAAGCTGGGACCTGAACGGTTGTCGTAGTTGTAGTAGTAGTAATAAAACAAACAAACAAGGAGCACTGGATCATCTTCTAGGGGACCAGAGGGTTTTTTTATTACTATTTTTTCCAGTCTTAAAAGAATATCTGATTCCATGAAGACCTACTGATGGTTCCAGTGGTTCTATTCTAGCTGTTTGTTTTTGAGGACCGTTAAGAAGTACAAGGCATTACAACTACCCCTAAGCAGTGTTAGGGCTTTAGCCACAATACATTTTGTTAAAACCAGTATACTTTTTTTTAAACATAATGTATTAAGGCTACAGCCCTATTAGGATACCAAGGGTAAAAGTCTTCAAACTGGAGACTACATAATTTAGGGAAAGGTTAATAGGATGTGGAATCTTTACACAGTAGGTCAACTATTCAAATCTAGCTCAGGTAGGTGGTGACTATAATTTATCATTATCTATTTGATGTTGAGGTGAGCTTGGCTATCTTGGTAAACTGCAAGGTAGCCTACTGGGAACTATCAATTTATTGTGGTGTTCTCCCTACAGAAAACGTACAGCTTTTCTCTCTCAAGCTCGTACCTAGCACCATTCATTCATGAGCATTAGATTGTGTGCCCTCACTCACATACTCTTGCACACTAATAGCAGTAGCAAAGTTTTAATTGTTAATGTCATGGTCCATAAAGTACAGAAGTTCAGCTTGTGTTTTCTGAGCTGATTTTCCTTACGAGGGAATTGTGTAGAAAGATAAGAATTCAATTTGTGCTAAAAAATGCCCTCTGTTTTACTTTTCCAACAGTAGACTATGATGATTGCTTTCTTCTGAGAACTGTTTGGAGTAACTAAACGTTCTATTCATAAAGCTTTGCGACGTCCTGTGATGTATTTAAATTGTTCTATTACTGAACATGTCTGCAATTTTTTTATATGTGATGTGCAGTAGCCATTATTTAACATACATAACCATGGCTAAAGTTAAAGTATATTCCTTGTTAATGAACAGTCTGCTTACAAATGTTTACATCTTTCATCAATGTCTTTCATCAATGTGCAAAGATACTGCACATTAGCCATGGGCAAATAGCCCAATGTTCTTATTTTTGAGGAATAATTGGACCTTCTGATTGCAAATATCACTGCTCTCCTTTATGTAGTAATTTATCTTCTCTCCCTTGCTCTGCTGGTGATCTGAAAGGCTACTAAACATCAGAAGGTTTGCTCTGGTTCACTGAAGGTGTTAGAGAAGTTGCTGGGAATTTCACTTGGTGTTGGGTGATAAACAGTCCATGCCAATTACTGAGCTTGACTAGTTTGAAGTTTTAATAAGAAAGTTTTAGGACTAAATATTACCACTTTAATTAAGCATAAAAAAGGGAGATAAAGTAGGATAGCATAATGATCAATTACCTAGTCTTGGGGCCTACGCTGTTTCTGTCATCCTCCGATCCATGCTGGTCTGACCTGGTGTAAGTTGCTCCACCCCGCTTTGTTAAACTCACATCCTTTATACCTTGTCTCATAACATCACATAGATTATTAAAACTACCTCATTTATAAGCATTCTGTTCTAAATATATTTTCTGACACACTAATTCAGAATCTTTTTAACTGATGCATTTTTGCTTACCCCAATTAGAGTTTTAGGAGGATATCTCCTTATTTATCTTATTTTTAAGCCATTACTATTCTCTTCCTTACTCAGTCCGTCTGTTTTTTTTTTTCATTGTTTTCATGTGTTCTAGTGTTCCTGACAACAGTTGTCATATTCTTACTTATCTGCTTCTTGTGTCCTTGGAGTTACTGGTTGGCTAGTTCTGTTCGTTCAGTAACCAGCCACCCTACTGTGTTTTACTAGGAAAGTGTGCACCTCACTAGTAAATCACACATTTGTCTTGTTTGCTTCATCCTGTTATCTACACAGACTAAGAACCCACTGTAAATGAGACACCAACCAACTTTGACTTTTTACAGCCTTTGAAAGCTGTGTCAACAAGACCCCTAGGGAAAGCAGAAAAGTTCTTTTTTATTTTAAGTTTTCTTATAACAGTATTACATATACAATATCTACTTCTCTAATATCATTTAATATTTATTTATCTAATACAGTTCATTATAGACTTCTTTACACTTGAAGACCATGTAAAAGGGAGAGACACAAATCTATCCCCTCTCCTACATGATTGGAAAGCATGGATGGTCCTGAGCTAGTGTAAGCATGTCAAATGACCTAACAGTTTCCTGATGAGGAAGAGCCTGTTTGGGTCTTGATAGAGTTTAGCAAATAATATAACTCAATCTGCAATGCTCCTGAAAATAAGGCAGTCCCAGATATATGCTATTTTTTCTATGGAGACTAATGACTTTTCAATACAATATTTCTATTTTTCCTGAACGTTGTGAAATTAGACTTCCCTTTATCATAAGCCCTACACTGACGCAATGCGACTAGTAATTTTCCTAAAGAATTTACCATTGTATGATTCTGGTACCAGTTACCTGAAATGAGACCACTGAAAGCAGGAAATTGCAAAAATGTAATTAACTTGATGCTTAGTTTTTGCAATATATTAAGCAGATAACTCTGGAGGAGAAGCCTTCAATAACGTAAGTGCCAGCCCTGAATGAATAAGTCAAATGTTTAACCAAAAATATCACTTCTCACTTTCTAGTTATATCTTGGTATCTGAATATCTTTCAGGACTAGTGCATGAGTACACTGACTTTTGGTGCATATTCCATCTTTAATCTTTTTTCCCCTAAATGTTTTCCATCCTTGCACTTTAGCTCTCCATGAATACGGGAAATGTCTACCTAGTTTACAAAGAAAATTTCTTAAATTAAAATGGGAAATATGCTGCTTTCCTTTTCCGTTAGGTGTTAGCAACTTAGCTTTAACTGGAGGTAGACAATTACTGAACTATCCAACTCTTGTCTTCATAAATTCTATTCTATTCAGTATAGGCTTTTATACAGTGCTCATCATCACTGTCGTATCTGAGTGCCTTCCAGTAATGGCACTACACCTGTCAAGGTTCCTTCCCCACTCTGAACTCTAGGGCACAGATGTGGGGATCTGCATGAAAGACCCCCTAAGCTTATTCTTACCAGCTTAGGTTAAAATCTTCCCCAAGGTACAAACTTTGCCTTGTCCTTGAACTCTATGCTGCCACTACCAAGCGTGTTAAACAAAGAACAGGGAAAGAGCCCACTTGGAGACGCCTTCCCCCAAAATATCCCCCCAAGCCCTACACCCTCTTTCCGGGGGAAGGCTTGATAAAAATCCTCACCAATTTGTACAGATGAACACAGACCCAAACCCTTGGATCTTAAGAACAATGAAAAAATCAATCAGGTTCTTAAAAGAATTTTAATTAAAGAAAGTGCAAAATGTTACACTAATAAAAATGATACCAACAGGATCTTGTAAGAGGGACAAGGCAAATTGCCACATTTATTGTAAATACAACAAAATATTCCTATATGCAATGTCTATATAGATCCGTTCACACACAGGTTCTACAAAAAGGTTGTTATAGTTACCGGCCTAGACGTTGCTCATGCCAAGTCACTGGCCAGGTGGAGTGGAGCCGAGTCGTTGTCAGATGCGCACCCGATGCTCCTGGAGGGTGGTAGTAGAACCAGACTCTAAGAACACAGTCCCTGGACCCAATTTTTATAGGTCTCTGGTTCAATACAAGTCTATGGAAGTTGCTTCATCATGCTGAATTTACAATTGAGATGACCATCCATCAGCAGGTGGTACATCCATGATAGCTAGGTGTTATCTTCTCGTTCTTCCTTGATGCGTTTTGGGTGGATTCCGGTTCACCCTCCGGGGGTCATCTGGTTATTTCCACTTTGCATATTCTTTGGCCCATCAATACCAAGGTTGAAACTCTGAGGATTAGGCTGGTACCATTTACTAACCAATTATTTCCCTGCTTCAGGCTCTCAATTCCATGCACTCAGCATTCATTCTTTTATTTAACAACACAATCTATGACTCTTGATTCATTTAACAAGTTTTATCCCACTATCTATTTTTCCCTCTTTGGATACCAAGATTTACATAGGCATGACAAGGGGCCCCCACGGGGGAAGAGCATCAGGTTGTTGTTTCAAGAACAGCATTGTTTTCTCAAAGTTCTTATCGCTTTCCAGCACAGATGCTTTGTCCTGTACCGGCCTGAAATAATTAGCACTTTGGCCTTGCATTTGTTACAGAGTGAAATTCAACAGCAATGAACTGATGATCATACCTTTTTACAATACCTATAAACTCTTTTGTCTATCTTTATTTCTACTACTACATAATTATAATTCTATCATACTTATATAACTTTGAGGGTGACCCCACAAAAAGAATCACCTCTTTAAAATCAGGATGGTAAACAGCTTACAGGGTAATCAGATTCAAAACATAAAGAATCGCTCTAGGCAAAACCTTAAGTTACAAAAAGACACAAAAACAGGAATATACATTCCATTCAGCACAACTTACTTTACCAACCATTAAACAAAAGGAAATCTAATGCATTTCTAGCTAGATTACTTACTAACTTAACAGGAGTTGTAAGTCTGCATTCCTGATCTGTTCCCGGCAAAAGCATCAGACAGACAGACCCTTTCTTCTCCCCCCTCCAGATTTGAAAGTATCTTGTCCCCTCATTAGTCATTTTGGGTCGGTGCCAGCGAGGTTATCTTAGCTTCTTAACCCTTTACAGGTGAAAGGGTTTTGCCTCTGGCCAGGAGGGATTTTATAGCACTGTATACAGAAAGGTGGTTACCCTTCCCTTTATTTTTACGACAACACCTCTGTCAAATGTTTGTTCTATCATCCCTGCCTCAGAGAGAGAAACTCGTGGAGTGCAGTACCGTATGCTGGTAGGTTTTTTTAAAAATATAAATGTACCTGTAGCTCTTTGTTTTTACATTGGAGAAGGTAAGGTGAAATGCACCTCAAAGAAATGCACCTCAGACTTTGAGTGGAAGGTAGTATGGTTTTTGATGGTCCTTCATTCTTGGGGGAGTTCATTACGCAGTCTTGGATCAGCCTGGAGAAGGGTCTGTCTCACACACAGATGGGCTTTACTTTTGTTGTTGAGAATTTCATTGTGCCAGAGGAGCGTAGTTGTTGACCAGAGTCTTCATCTCGGAGCTTTAGATGGTCTTTTAGATATCCTGGGACCAGGTTATGGAGCACTTTGAAAATAAGGACTGAGACCTTGAACTTGATTCAGACTTCCATGGGAAGTCAGTGTAAAGGGCAGTGGACAGGTTTCATGTGTTTGTGGTAGCCTGTGTTTCTGAGGAGATGAGCTGCAGCATTCTGAATTAGTTGAGGCTTCATGCCCAGGTATAATGCATGGCTGTAACCCATCTGAGAGGTAACATGCATTAACTGAGGCCAGGTCTTTGTCTGATATACAGATGTATATCTTCATGATCAGTCCGCTTACAGATTCTTAAACATAGGCCACATCTGTTTAGTATGATATAAGCAATTTTTTCCTCATTGCCCATGTGATCTTCCTTTCTGAATCTGGTGACATCCTTTTCTTTCCCTTATTCTTGTTTTTACATCTGTTCATATTTTTTGCTGCACTCTTAGATATGCTGTAAGTATAGACATGTAAGAGCTGGAAGGGACTTTGAAAGGTATCATGTCTGGCACCTGTGCTGAGGTAGGAAAGAGTAAACCTACACCATCCCTGACAGGTTTTTGTCCAACCTGTTCTTTAAAACCTGAGTGATAGAGATGGGGAAGGGAGAAATTCCACAACCTTCCTTGGGAACCTATTCCAGTGCTTAACTATCCTTATAGTTAGAAAGGTTTTCCTAATAGCTGACCTAAATCTCCCTTGCTGCAGATTGAGCCCATTACTTTTCCATGTCCATGGAAGATAGACTTGATCAATCGATCACATCCTAACAGACCTTAACCTATTTGAAGACTGTTATCAAGTCCTCCATTAGTCAGCTTTTCTTACGACTGAACATGCCCAGTTTTTTATCTTTCTTCGTAGATCAGGTTTTCAAAACCTTTGATCATTTTTGTTGCTCTTATCTGGAAACTCTCTCCAATTTGTCCATGTCTTTCCTAAAGTGTGGCACCCAGAGTTGGACACAGTACTCCAGCTGAGGCCTCATCAGTGCTGAGTAAAACAGGACAATTATCTCCTGTGTCTTACATACAACACTCCTGTTAATACACCCCAGAATGCTATTAGTTTTTTTTTTGTAACTGCATAACATCGTTGACTCGTATTCAGTTTGTGATCCACTAGAACCCCCAGATCCTTTTCAGCAGGACTATTACCTAGCCAGTTATTCCCCATTTTATATTTGTGCGTTCAGTTCTTTGTACTTTGTACTTGCTTTTACTGAATTTCATATTGTTGATTTCAGGCCAATTCTCCAATTTGTCAAGATGGTTTTGAATGTTAATCCTGCCCGTGAAAGTGATTTGCAACCCCTGCCACTTTGGTGTCATCCGCAGATTTTATAAGCAGAGTCTCCACTCCATTATCCAATACATTAATGAAAATAATGAACAGTTCTGGACTCAGGAACTGATCCCTTTGGGACCCCACTAAATGCTCCCTCCCAGCTGGATAGTGAACCATTGATAAATATTCTTGGGGTATGGTCTTTCAACCAGTTGGGTACCTACGTTACAGTAATTTCATCTAGACCATATTTCCCTAGTTTATGACAATGTCCTAACGTGTCTCTTGCCTTTTGTTTTATTATTTCTCAGTCCTCTCCAAGTCAGAGAGCCTTCTAAGTGGGGCATTTCACATCTCTATAGCAACTGGATGCAGAACAGATCTTGGCTCTGAACCTGGGTTAAGGACAGCCCCTCAGGAAGAGCTCTTCAAGAGTCTGTGGCTCCAAATGGCAAAAATAGCAGATTCCCTTTTTAGCAGAGCTTTCACAGGAGTTGTAGAAGATTTTTAGTTAAAAACCTGTTTATTCCTTGGCTTCCACACTTTTCTTAATCTTTTTTTAAAGTTAAAAAATGCTTTCTTAGAAGGGTTTGGAGGACAGACCTCTCCCTCCCCACTGAGTCATGGCAGACAGACAATGACCACAGCCAGTGTGTGGGAAGAGACATGAGGAGACTGTTTTGCAGGCCTCTGGAAGACTGAGACCATGCCAGAATCAGTGGCATGGAGCCAAGGATAAGATTTTCAAAGCCCCCTGCCTCTCCTGTGGACATGGGACTCCTATTCCCACAACTTGCAAAGGAAGCAGGAACCAAATATGAGATCCTTGAATCTCAGAGGAAGGCATGACTCCCCTGTTGCACCCAAGGAAACAATTGCCTACCCAGATGTAGGCAGGTTCTGTCAAGATGGTTGAAAAGGTTGCAAAGCATCCCTCTTTCCCACAGGCTGTTTTTACGTGCAAGTCCTCAGCTACCATGAAACTTGCTAGCTCCTGTGACCTTTCTGATATCATTTGGCCCCAGTGGCTCTGGCTTAGTCTCCTCCAGGTTTGTCAGTCCCCACCGAGGCCATATCCAGCAGCAGAGACCGTGGGATGAAATAATTTGGATCCCCTTCCCCGGGGGAAGGGTTTACCACCTCTTCTTATTTTCCTCAGGGAGCTATATGCCTGCAGACTGTCCTTTCATTTTCCCTGGTAATGCTTTCTCTCCCATACAGAACCCCTCTCCATTTCCCTCAGGTGGCTTGGCTCAAGGACTCATGACTTGTATTGCTCACAATCCGCTCTTAAAGAGAAAGCACAAAGTCTTAAAAATTTTTTTATGAGAGTCTCCCCTCTAGATCTTCTAAAGTTGAAGCGTTGAGTGTCATACTTCATTTTTATCTGTGCTTCCTGGAATAGGGGGAATGCTGAGCTCGCAGGTGCTCATTTTTAAAAATGAAACAAAAATACAAACCAACCAAAAAAACCAAACAAACCCACCACCTTGCAAAGTCCATTTAAAAGCCATGTAATTCTTCCTCCTCTGATTTGAGTGTGCGAATAAAGTGGAAGGAGAATTCCTAGGCAGAGGTACTTGTACTTAAGGTACTTGCTCTGTCTAATGTTAAGTTGGCTGCAGCCTCCTCAGTAGGGGCATAGTAATACCAGCTGAGGGAATTATTACATTCTTTATTATCCTCTTTATAAAAACCTCTTCAAATACATTAAAAGGTTGCTATAAAGAGGATTGGTGTATACATTGTTCTTCTCCTTAAACAAGAAGTAGTGGGCTTAAATTGAAGCAAGGGAGACTTAAGTTAGTCATTGGGAAAAACCTCCTACCTGTAAGAGTAGTTAAGCATTGGAACAAATTACTTAGGGAGGATGTGGAATCTGTCATTGGAGGTTTCAAGAACAGATTAGACAAGCACTTTTCAGGGATAATACTTAGTCCTGCCTCAGTGCTGGGGACTTGAGTTGATGACCTACTGAGGTCACTTCTAGTCCTACATTTCTATGAATCTGGGAGCTCATGTTCAGCTGACTATCCACCATGATCCCCAAATCTTTTTCAGAGTCACAGTTTATCAGGATAGGGTACCCCCTCATGTAATCCTAGATGTATACATTGGAATTTATCAGTAATAAAACTAAGTCAGCCCCCCCTTTTATTTATAATATATATATCAAGTTAGTCTGACAGGATTTATTTTCCATAAACCCATGTAGATTAGCATTAATTATTCATAGATTCATAGATATTTAGGTCAGAAGGGACCATTATGATCATCTAGTCTGACCTCCTGCACAACGCAGGCCACAGAATTTCACCCACCACTCCTACAAAAAAAAACCTCACACCTATATCTGTGCTATTGAAGTCCTCAAATTGTAGTTTAAAGACCTCAAGGAATTTGCCCTCCTTTAATTCTTTGACTCCCGTATCAGCCTCTTCATTATCTTGCCTGATCAATGTCAAACTGATAAGTGTATAATTACTCTGGTCATCCCATTAACGCTTTTTAAATATTGGCACATGTCAAGGTTCCTCCCCCACTCTGAACTCTAGGATACAGATGTGGGGACCTGCATGAAAACCTCCTAAGCTTATTTTTACCAGCTTAGGTTTAAACTTCCCCAAGGTACAAATTAATTTTATCCTTTGTCCTTGGAATATCCACTGCCACCACCAAACTCTAACTGGGTTTACTGGGAAACGTGGTTTGGACACGTCTTCCCCCCCCAAAATCCTCCCAACCCTTGCACCCCACTTCCTGGGAAAGGTTTCGTAAAAATCCTCACCAATTTGCATAGGTGACCACAGACCCAAACCTTTGGATCTGAGAACAATGAAAAATCATTCAGTTTTCTTACAAGAAGACTTTTAATAGAAATAGAAATAAAGGAATCACCTCTGTAAAATCAGGATGGTAGATACCTTACAGGGTAATTAGATTCAAAACATGGAGAATCCCTCTAGGCAAAACCTTAAGTTACAGAAAAGACACACAGACAGGAATAGTCATTCTATTCAGCACAGTTCCTTTCTCAGCCATTTAAAGAAATCATAATCTAACACATACCTAGCTAGATTACTTACTAAAAGTTCTAAGACTCCATTCCTGTTCTATCCCCGACAAGAGCAGCATACAGACAGACACAGACCCTTTGTTCCTCTCCCTCGTCCCAGCTTTTGAAAGTATCTTGTCTCCTCATTGGTCATTTTGGTCAGGTGCCAGCGAGGTTACCTTTAGCTTCTTAACCCTTTACAGGTGAGAGGATTTTTCCTCTGGCCAGGAGGGATTTTAAAGGGGTTTACCCTTCCCTTTATATTTGACAGCACAACCTTACCTTTTTTTCTGTGTCTTCTGGAACGTCCCCATGTTCCAAGATTTATTGAAAGTCAACATTAATGGTCCAGCAAGCTCCTCAGCTGGCTTTCTTAAATCTATTGCATGCAAGTTTGTGCAATATTATTGATAATTCTACCATTTCCATTTAGTAATGGACCAGTACCATTGTCAGGATTGTTTTTGTTCCTAATATGTTTTTAAAAAATCCATCTTATTGTCCTTAACCTTTTTGTTGCAGATTTCTCCTTGTGTCCCTTTGCTTCCCTTATCAACTTTCTACAATTCCTACTTTCTGATTTGAATTCACTACTATCAACTTTGACTTTCTTCAATTTGGTATATATTATTTTTATTTTATTTTTTATAGCTGCCTTCACTTCCCTCTAAATTATGGCATTTTTTAACCAATATGTCCTCCTCTCTCAATTCTAGGGTTGTTGCTTTTTGGTCTTCTAGAAGGTGTTCCTAAACAATTCCCAATTATCATTAACACTGGGAGAAAAGAGATTCAAACATGATGGAGGAGGAGGTGGTCCTCTTATTTCAGAAATGTGCTATAAGTCTATTCCCATCTTAGCCACTGTGTGTAAAGATGCTAAAGAAAAACATGAAGGAATAGGCCACAGTAATTATAATAATGTATTAATAAACCCTGATGTCATGGTTCTCAGATTTGATTTAGCTGTAACTGGAACCTCTTTTCAAACTCCCAACAAACACACAAAACTAGGTCCTATCCTGAATCAATATCCAATGCTGCCTAACCAGTCAGCTGGGAATCTGAAAGGAAGGAACTACGTTCCATGAATCTGGTGTCTTGGAGGAAATTCACAAATTATATCTATATAACATTTGAGGTTCAGATCTTGGTGTTTCGAGGGACACACATCAGGGGAAGGTCATATGGAGAAAAGAACATTTTAGTGTTTTTTTTTCCAAGGTGGTCTGACCTTGGGGGCTCCCGGTCCGTATTTCTTGGAAAGAGAAGTCAGTAGCTGTAGGCATATTGCACTGTAAGAAACCCAGGAGAACTCTTATCAGTCTCACATAATAAATAACTGGAGACTACCACTCTGATCAGTCCTCTGGGAATATGCAGGTTCCTTTCAGGTCTTTAAGGCTGCTAGAGGGTCTTCCATCCACACTTCCTCAAACACTCTGGGGTTAACATCCTCACCCCTTCTCAGCAGTGTTTGGTAGAAGCATGTTATAGAACAGGATGCCCCAGTTCTTTTTCAATTCTGCATGAATGAATTGCATCCTCCCCCTCCCTATGGATGATAGACAGTCTTCACAGTGGGATGTAGAAAGCAGTAAGGCTGACATGGAAAGGACTGAGAGAAGGAAAATTATGCCCAGGGTTGTTTTATTAGCTATTGTTTGTCAAATAGTTTGAAAAGAAAGTGAGTGTTCCTGCAGGATTGGTGGAGAGTTGCAGAAGAGGGAATATTGGCATCTGTCCCGGTTTCATGTCAAGATTCTGCTGCAAGTGGCTTGAATTGTATAGCACTTTTTAATGGTATTTTCAGGGATGTTTCATGCCTGTTAATCAATTGAAAGGATTGTTAATAAATAATGTCTTTACAATAGCCTTTGTCCTCTTTTAGTATATTTTGATACTTTTTTGTTTTTGAGAGCACCAATTGCTTTTCAAGAATGGGGTGGGGTGGGCGGGGGGAAGGGAGTCAGTCAAAATGTAACTGTTGGTTTTATATTTGCTGAAATGTGTCAGATAGATAAATCCAGAAAGGAGAAACAAAAATGTCACCCACCCACATCAACCAGGTGGGAGAAATAGATGGGGCTGGTGGTGAAAGGGGGTAGTCCCAGTAGCAAGGGAGGGAGACTCTTGCCAAGGGACATTAAGTAGCTCCTCTTCTTGGGAGTCTCTGGCATCCATTGTCTAGCTCGTAGAGAGAGGTGCTGATTAGCCAGCATTCTTCAGCTTGCAGGATTTAGCCTAGTACAGGGGCCATGTGGAGCCTCTTTTGGCTCTGTTCCAGCAGATCACTCTACCCACCTGAACCAGGAATGGGAATCTGGCCTGACAGATGCTGCAGGTCTGACTGATTGCCTGTTGAGGGAGTCAGGAAGGATTTTTTTCTCCCATGGGCCAATTGGCAGAGCATAGGGAGTTATTTTATCTGCCTTGCCGTGCCTTCAAGCCACAGTGAATTGAGCAGGAACATGCTTTCCTTATGATCTGGTTAGCTGCTTTTTGCCTTTTTTAGACACTTTCGTTAAGGCCATCTGATTATCAAATCACTTAAGAACATAAAAACATCCATACTGGGTCAGACCAAAAGTCTATCTAGCCGAATGTCCTCTCTTCCAACAGTGGCTAATGCCAGGTGCCCCAGAGGGAATGAGCACAACAGGTAATCATCAAGTGATCCATACCCAGTCGCTCATTCTCAACTTCTGGCAAACAGGGGTTAGGGACACCATCCCTGCCCATCCTGTCTAATAGCCATTGATTGACCTATCCTCCATGAACTTATCTAGGTTTTTTTGTTTTTGTTTTGTTTTTTTTTTGTTTAACCCTAAATGGATAGTTCATTTTGAATAGGATAAGCCATTTGGGAAATGCCCCAAAATATATTGGTTTCATCCTACAGTTAAACACTTATTTTAGAGAAACTTCTATTTGTAGGATCACCAGATCATGATGATCCTGACTCACCAAGGTACTTAAGCAGGTCCCTAACTTCTTAAGAATGTTAGTCGTCCCACTGAAGTCTATAAAGTTATGGCTAATATGGGTAGTGTATGTCATCTTCAGTATATGGGAATTTAGAGAATTGTGGAGGTGTCACTTTCAGTTTCAGTGAGATTGTCACTGTGAAAACACACATCCTCTAGGTGTCTGATGGAAAAACAATGCAATCTCAGACATGTTTCAGAACTGACCTCACCTTGCACCTGTATGTGCTCGGGGTATGTAGGAACAAGACAACCAAGAAAGAAAGAGGCTGTATCTTCATCTAATTTCATTCTTGGATCCAAAATCCTGAGAAATTAGCTTCTGGCATATACAACTTATCTGGGGACACTGTGGTTAGGAAGAATCCTAAGATAATTATCACCAACCTTCGCTATAGACGTGAACCATATGTGTGACCATTTATAGTTTTATACTATATTAAAGTTATGAAATAATGAGATTTAGTAAATTATATTTTCTTGCTGACTGAGTAGCATGTTGAATTTTATAGTATGTAGAATCTTCTTGGTGGAAGCAATATTTCTGAAAAGACTAGCATGTCAAAGTATTATAAAGATGATTGACACTACAAGTTTTAGGAACAATGAAATATTTGTTGAACTCCTACTTACTGAGCAAGTACCAAAAATCTTCATCTAATAACTAGTTAACATTTTTATTTTGTGTTTAGGGCACATAGGTCTTCTTGTAAAAATGTCCATTTTAAAATGGATTTTGTGTTTAAGTAAGGGTTGTTTTGGTGACAATTGGTTTGGAAAAGCAATAAAGGTATATTATATCAATGGAATATACTCTAGTAGGTTGGAACCACATATAGTTTACTCTAGGAAAAATAAGGTTTTTGGCTAACAAGTTAACTTTTTACAAGTTTTCTACTTCTGAGGTATGTTTTGGCACAAATGCCCTTCCTTAATTATTTACTGTAGTTGAAATTGCTGTGTTACTACTTACTGTAAAGAAAAGCATAGGTAATCTGCACTCGTTCAGTTGTATGATTGAGATGGTTGACTTGATATATTTTGGGTATTTTGCTGTTTCTCTGGATTAACGTTAGTGTTCCATGTTCTAGGGAAATAGTTGGGTGTTAGTGTTAACATACAAGTAGCTATCATAATTGCTTCCATTTGTCTGCTTTTTCAGAATAGAGCATTTTCTTAATTATAATCCATTCTGTTTTTTCAGCACCTTAGTAATAAAAATATTATCTGAATCCAACCAAATTTTCAATTAAATGTATTACAATAAAGTGGAGATTCATAAAAAGAAAATACCAGTTAGTTTACCATGTCATTTATTCCTTCAGGTGTAAAGCAGTGTGTACAGAAAAAAATAAATAAAAATGCTAGTAGTAATATGTTTTGTGTTGCTTTTATGAGCACTTTCATCAAACATTTTTTCTGCTTTTATAATGATTACATTAGCAAATATCAAATTAGCAAACAAAATTTCAGATATGCAGATTGAGAATGTCTTCCTTTCCCATCGCCAAAAGTCAACTGTATTTAATATACATTGTATATGAATGAAAGCAACAGCAAATAAGGTAACTCACATGTTCATGTTTGCAGAACGCAAAGTATCTTATTTCTCATTTTTAAAAAAAATCTGACAGTCAGTGGACTGTCCATAAAATGGTGTAAATATTTTAGGCATTTCAGAAAAGAGGATTTTTTAAACTTTTTATTTATTTATTTTTGTCAGTACTGTGTCTTATCATAGCTAACAAAATGCATCAGATACAGAAAATAAATGATGGAAGTTAATTTTTTAAATAATTTACCTTTGAAGACCATAGAAATAAAAGAAAGAAAAATGAAAAAAAAATGCCTTGAACACACACCATTTTGTTAGTGTGTGTGTGTGTGTGTGTGTGTGTGTGTGTGTGTATTATGTAAAATATATACACATAAATATACCATATAGCCCCACAGCAATTTTAAATTGGAAAAGACTGATTTTTAGCTCTTAGATTTTTAGCACCTTATTCAGATTTTTCTTTTAATGTAACATTCCCTACAAAATTACTTTTGACTTCTGGAACTTTCCTAATATGCTAGGCTCTAGCTCCACACAGCTGAACCTATTTGAAGTTAATGTGGCACAGCACAAAGGTCCACCCATGTATGTCTGATCGGAGACTTATTGAATAAACTGTAAGATGCAACACTAAGGATGAAATTCTGGCCTCACTGAACTCATTGGCAAAACTCCCCTTGACTTCAGCGGTCCAAGTTTTCTGTTGAAGAATTGAAGGGAAACTAAGTTGCAGTCTCACCAGCCTGATATGTTACAAGTTAATCACAGAAATGATGTACTTAAAGTTTGTTATATGTATTCCTCTGTTCAGCTGATTCATTGATCATCATGTACATTGAGTACTCCTTCAACTTTTATAATTAACATTATATAGACCAAGGCTCTCAACACATGGCCCGTGGGGTTATTTTCGGCAGCTGGCCAAGCTCCCCTCCCCCCAGCGTGCTGTGTCCCCACTCCTCTGCCTACCTCCATGCGCTGAGCACTTTCCAGGGGGGAGGAGCAGGGAGCTGTGCGCTCAAGGGAGGAAGCGGAGAAGAGGCGGGGCCGGGCGGGGATTTGGGGAAGGGGTTGGAATAGGGGCAGTGAGGGGGCGGAGTTGGAGTGGGGACTTTGGGGAAGAGTTTGGATTGGAGTGGGGAAGGGGTGGGAAGAGGCAGGGAGGGGCGGGGCCTCATGGAAGGGGTGGAGTGGGGGCGGAGCAGTGGTGGGGGGGTGTCAGTGATGCGGCCCTCGGGCCAATGTACTAGTCCTCGTGGTGATTCGAGTTTGAGATCCCTGATATAGACAGAAAATAGAGAATCCACACTTTCATAAGGAGGAATACAACCAGAAAAACAAGTATCATTTATCATTTCTGTTCAGCTTTCATACGCTTTTATAACTTTGTTTTATTTTCTCTCATTTTATATTGCTGTATTTTTTTTCAAGAATGGAACAAAGGCAGGCAAACAAAAGTATACTACAGTGCAGAGACTGTTAACTTGTACAACAGTCACAGCCATCAACATTAGGGTAGAGGAGTGCTTCCCACTTTAAGGTTCTGTTCTTTTTTTTTTTTCCCTTTCCAAGGTTGGCGTGGCTCAGCATAGGATCATGAACTCAGTGTATATGATACAAATGTATTGTAAAAATAAGTTTTATTAACACCATGCATGAAAGATCTGTTTTATACTACGACCGCGCTTTTGCATCTATGTGAAACCAAATTTTAGTGTATTTTTCACTATTTCCTCACCTATGCAAATATATTTTCTCCCTTAAAGCTGTATTTGATAACTCTTTAACTTATCATGAACATATGGACAGTTGTAATGTACATTTTGCCTCTGAGATTTCAGTACCCATTGCTTGGTGTTTGCTAGAGGATCTCAGCACAGAAACTTCTGGGTAAAGGCATGTCTCTTTATTTCCAGTGTTATGAAAAGATCTGACCAAGCTTTTGTAGTTTTTGTTTATTAAAAAAGGGGAGGGGGAAATAGAGTTGCTGGTTGGTAATTTATCCAATGGTTAATTAATCATAGTAAATAAACTTTATGTAGACGTTCTGATGTCCAGTAAAATCTATTTGAGATTATTCTAGAAAAGGCATAAAGTAGAATTGAATATATTTGAGATTCCATCAGTTTTCCCAGTCTTCATCTTGTATCTCTAGTGTCAGTGGGTACATCAAAGAATTAAGCTATTGGTATGTATTGTTGTTGTGGTTAGATGTTTGGCTGCATGTGTGTGTTTCCTCTCTGTGCTGCCCCAGCCCAGGGCAAACAGCTGGTATGGCAGACCTTGAGTGAACCGCCCAATTACCACAAGATTCATTAAGGTACAAAGGCACCTAGCCAGGTTTATTGCTGACAAAGCACGGTACTAGTATTCCGCAGACTTTACCGGACCGCTAATACATGTATGCCTGTAACAATGCAGCTGAGTGAATGGCAGAACTTTCTGTTTCTCCCTAGGCCAAAGAAAAATACTTCCTCTGAAATACATCTTTATACCCTGATACAAACAAGTTAGTACTGCCTCTCTAACATAGTTAGTTACTGCCCCCTAATGTGGCTAATTATTACCCATTACCTTGTACATGATGGTTTAATTAAAACATTTTTATTGTATACTATCATCCTGACCTTATCTTTTTAGGAAGGGTCAATGTGTTTCTTTTATTCTTGGGGAACGTTTTTGTACCATCCTCGATATTGGGATGTTCTGGTACCACTTAATATCAGGATGTTTGTGTGAGTTCTCTGTGGCTAGCACTTCTTAGAAATGTGTATTTTTGCAATATCAGCCTTGTTCTTGCCAAATTCTGTAAGCAGGTTCTGCCTCACCAGACCTATGATACAGGGCTTATGTCTCAGGCTCTCTTCCTACTACAGTTGCAAATTTTTTATTTATTACTAAACATCTTAAAGTTTTACAATAAAGATGTTTGAATATTAGTTTTTATTCTCATGCACATAGGCAAATACAAAAATGATTTAATCAGGAGTCAGTCTTAATGGTTAGGCTGATTATTTGTTAAATGGAAATGGAGCGCTTGAGAGTATTGAGTGATTGGTATATTCTTGGAGGAAAATCTCTATGTACAACTCCTATATAATTTGGAAATGTTTGTTATAGACTACTTTTCTATTCATGATAACTTGAGAACTTAGCTTTTGACAAGTTCAGTATTAATGTAACATTCTGGTTTATTTTATTCAATAAGCTTGTTTGTTAACATTATAGAAACATATTTTAGATTCACATCATAATTACTGTAACCTGTTATAAGCAGAAGTAAAACCTGCACATGGCTATTGTATTTTCTTGCTTTTCATAATAGTATACATCATCTGTTTCAGTTAATGCTTGACATGGCATGTGAATTGTATTGTATGCTTGCTTTCTATTCCAAGCAAGCAGTGTGTTCTGTTTTGATAACTATAACTTTTTTTTTTTTTATTGCTTGCCCCTTGCAGGAAGTAGAGGTTTGTATATATATCTTCTGCATTTTGCATTCCTTTTTTGTATGTATGCATTGATTTCTTATGTCATGTTAAATGTAGGCTGTTTTTCCCCTTCCAGGATGATTATTTCCGCACATGGAGTCCGGGTAAACCATTTGATCAAGGTAAGAAATTATCCTATTAAAAATGTATTACCATTGTAAATGCTTTAAAATGTATAATATTCCTTTTTAAAAATAATAACTCTAAACCTTTATGAAATTGTGAAGTCTTTTTGGTGTTACTCTGGTAGATTTAAAACAGGACCACAATGGGAAAGGTAGCATTCCAATTATTATATCCACAATTTATTGTAACTAATTATTTATTAGGAGAAAATATGGAGAACATGCTGGAGAAAATAATGGGAGGGCAATAGTAACCTATGTAAGGTTGTTTAACACTTCCCATTATAAATATTTGTCAAGGGTTTTTTTTGTTTTTTTTATTATAAATTTTATAGAGGTCAAACACTTCCATGATTTCATAGAATCATAGAATATCAGGGACCTCAGGAGGTCATCTAGTCCAACCCCCTGCTCAAAGCAGGACAAATCCCAACTAAATCATCCCAGCCAGGGCTTTGCCAAGCCTGACCTTAAAAACCACAAAGGAAGGAGATTCTACCGCCTCCCTAGGTAACACATTCCAGTGTTTCACCACCTTCCTAGTGAAAAAGTTTTTCCTAATATCCAACCTAAACCTCCCCCATGGCAACTTGACAGAACAAGGAGTAACGGTCTCAACTGCTACCACCGAGAACAGTCTAGATTCATCCTCTTTGGAACCGCCTTTCAGGTAGTTGAAAGCAGCTATCAAATCCCCCCTCATTCTTCTCTTCTGCAGACTACATAATCCCAGTTCCCTCAGCCTCTCCTCATAAGTCATGTATTCCAGTCCCCTAATCATTTTTGTTGCCCTCCACTGGACATTTTCCCATTTTTTCACATCCTTCTTGTAGTGTGGGTCCCAAAACTGGACACAGTCCTCCAGATGAGGCCTCACCAATGTTGAATAGAGGGGAACAATTATGTCCCTCGATCTGCTGGCAATGCCCGTACTTATACAGCCCAAAATGCCGTTTGCCTTCTTGGCAACAAGGGCACACTGTTGACTCATATCCAGCACCTCATCCACTGTAACCCCTAGGTCCTTTTCTGCAGAACTGCTGCCTAGCCATGCGGTCCTTAGTCTGTAGTGATGCATGGGATTCTTCTGTCCTAAGTGCAGGACTCTGCACTTGTCTTTGTTGAACCTCATCAGATTTCTTTTGGCCCAATCCCCTAATTTGTCTAGTTCCCTCTGTATCCTATCCTTACCCTCCAGCATATCTACCACTCCTTCCAGTTTTTCATCTGCAAACTTGCTGAGGGTGGAATCCACATCCTCCTCCAGATCATTAATAAAGATATTGAACAAAACCGGCCCCAGGACCGACCCTTGGGGCACTCTGCAGAGGAACTTGGAAGGAGGACGGGTCTAGAGTTAGATGCTTTAGCTGTCCTTGTAAAAAATCCATTCAGATTTTGCTGAGTTATAAACAATTGAGAATCAATATTTGTAGTCTTAATTATGCTCAGTAGATCTTGCCAGAGGTTTGCTGCTGAATATTTTGGACACTCCACCTGCACTGAGCATGCTCCACAGCATCTCTCGGCAATCATGGTGAGAAAGCCAAATGGAACCTTAGGGGCAACCACTGTGAGTCGGGTTTATGAAGATTGCTGGATAAAAATGTTTTGGGAGCTATTTTGGCATTGTTCAGACTTGGGAAATCACTTCAAAAGTTGACAGTTGAGCCCTATTGATGCTTTCTGTTGTCAAAGGACTCTGACAAGCTTGTCTACTATATTGTAGTATAGAAAGCCTTTAATGTAGGGGAGTCCCTTCTTTAGTTTGCAAGAACAGTCCTTAGGTTGAGGGTGGCATGGATGGAGAGGAGTTGTAAAAATGCTTTAGTACAGTGATCGGTTTTTGAACATTTGAGTGAGATGCAGCAAACAAAACAGTCGAGCCATTTGACATTTTCAACCCTTAAACTTCTTGTATGAAAACAAGGACTAGACAACTGCATATTCCCTTGTCCATCTAATCCAGTTCTTGTATTTTGCTCCAAAGCATGCTAGGAGGAGAGTGAGAGCGACTATAACCTTGCTTTTTGAATTTCTAAAACAGAGCACTTTAGAGACTGAGACTTCTTTCCTGATAGCTACAATAGCATGTTCACAGTGAAGGGACTTTAATGAGAGTTACACACAAGAGGTGGATAGAAAGAGAGGAGACTTAGAGGGGAAGAGATGCTATGACAACGCGGAGGAATGTGCTTATTTTTTTTTTTTTAAAAATGCTTCTTCCTTAATGTGTGTGTGTGTGTGTTTTTGTTAGTTTTAAATGAAGTCTTTGTGATTAAAAATCATTTTGCAATTAAGAGAGTTGAAGTTGAGAGACAATCACATTAATTCTTTTCTAGGTGTCTGGCCAGTGGGTCTTGTTCACATACTCGGGAACTAACTGATTGTCATATTAGGGGTTGGGAAGGAATTTCCTCCCAGGTCAGATTGGCAGAGATCCTGGGATTTTTTGCATTCCTCTGAAGCATGGTGCATGGGTCGCTTGCAGATTTTAAATTTGTGTAAATTGTGGATTCTCTGTAACTTGAATTTTTTTAAATCATGATTTAAGGTCTTAAGTAACTCAGCCAATGGTTATGGGTGTATTGCAGGAGTGGGTGGGTGAAGTTCTGTGGCCACACTACTGCCAGAAGGGACCATCATGATCATCTAAAGTCTGAGTTTATGAGGTGGGTGGGATATGAGAAAGTTGCTATGGAATGTGGAATCTAGGTGAGGAAGAGAGCTATACACAATAATTGAGGTAGAATGGGGGCGGGGGGTATCGTAAAGAGTTTCTAGGAGAAAATACATTTCAGATTATTTGTATTATATGCACTTACATAAACAATAGACAAACATTGTTTAACTGATAGTTACAGTAACTGATTTTTTGATTAAATCCCAGTAGAAATTTGATCACTGTCTAATTTCTTTAGACAAATTAATGTTACATTTCATTTCTTAATTCTAAAACAAATTCCCCCAAACCATAGCAAGCTATTTTTAATATGCAGTATACATACAGTAAACTCAACAAGGAAAACTGAATTTTAACTGAGTAGGGGAAAACATCATTTCTAGATTCTGAAACTTTGCATGACAAGTTTCAGCTCACGGTGATAGAATCTGATTGAAATATAAATTCCAAAAATGATTTTGCATTAGAAATAATAAGAAAAACATTAAGTCACTAGTGAGTGCCCCTATAAAAACAACTGTTTGGTTTGTTTCATAATTATTTGTAGCAAACAATGCTACCTGATTTTAACAGATGAGAGAGTTGATTAGATCTGCAAGGTGCCAGACCACTTTAGAATGAAAGGGGCCTTCTGTCCATGAATGTTGTGCTACCTGTTGGGCAGCCGGAAGGAGATGGCTGCTGATTGGCTCCTTGCTCCCCATAATCATTATTTTAAACCCCTGCCTGGGGTTTCTCGAGCCTCTTTTTCTCCCATTTTAGCTGTGCAGGTCTTTAATAGTGACTGTATTACTTGTTGAAATTAGATACATATAGGGTGAAATCCTTGCCTGACTAAAATCAGTGCGCTTTGCAGCTGCCTGCTTATTAAGTGGTGCTTCTTAGTGTAAGCTTATATAAGCAGTACTCTGTAATCTGTGCTGGCTGCCTGTTGGTTTCTGGGTGGATTTAAGGTGGTGCTTTTAACCTATAAAATACTAAATGGCTTGAGACATGTCTGCTTGAGAGACCATCTCTGACATTGACACACTATCACAGTAGTGATAAATGAGGGCACTTGAGCTTGATCCCCTTACTGTAAAAGACAGAGGGCTGATAACCGAATGTGTTTTCTGTGAAATGTTTTCCTTCTCATCTTTGAAAATGGCTCCCCAACTTACTCCAAAATAGCCTGATGTCAAGGTTCCTTCTCCACTCTGAACTCTAGGGTACAGATGTGGGGACCTGCATGAAAGACCCCCAAGCTTATTCTTACCAGCTTCGGTTAAAAACTTCCCCAAGGTTCAAACTTTGCCTTGTCCTTGAACCGTATGCTGCCACCACCAAGTGTTTTAAACAAAGAACAGGGAAAGAGCCCACTTGGAGATGTCTTCCCCCAAAATATCCCCCCAAGCCCTACACCCCTTTCCTGGCTTGATAGGAATCCTCACCAATTTGTACAGGTGAACACAGACCCAAACCCTTGGATCTTAAGAACAATGAAAAAATCAATCAGGTTCTTAAAAGAAGAATTTTAATTAAAGAAAAGGTAAAAGAATCACCTCTGTAAAATCAGGATGGTAAATATCTTACAGGATAATCGGATTCAAAACGTAGAGAATCCCTCTAGGCAAAACCTTAAGTTACAAAAAGACACAAAATCAGGAATATACATTCCATCCAGCACAGCTTATTTTACCAGCCATTAAGCAAAAGGAAATCTAATGCATTTCTAGCTAGATTACTTACTAACTTAACAGAAGTTGTAAGTCTGCATTCCTGATCTCTTCCCGGCAAAAGCATCAGACAGACAGACCCTTTGTTCTCCCCCCTCCAGATTTGAAAGTATCTTGTCCCCTCATTGGTCATTTTGGGTCAGGTGCCAGCAAGGTTATCTTAGCTTCTTAACCCTTTACAGGTGAAAGGGTTTTGCCTCTGGCCAGGAGGGATTTTATAGCACTGTATACAGAAAGGTGGTTACCCTTCCCTTTATATTTGACACCTGAGTTCATGAGACTCCTAGGCATGCTGTAAGACATCCTTTTTACTTAACCCTTAGAGGGGGAGGGGCACGACTGGGGGCTGAGATTGTCAACTGGAGAATAGGGGAGTTGGTTTTGTTTAATAAATGAATGGTGGCAGTGTGTTTTATAGAGAGATGTTGAGGGGATTGTGCTGTGAGTTTTGTTCATGTTTTCAACATACCATGGATGGTTAAAACATTTTTCAAATAGGCCCACATATTGCATAATTTAGTCATTAAAATAAATAAATTTTTTCCCATTGAATTTGAGTTTTGCAATATTTGGAGACGCAACCAGAACCCTTACTGACTTTAATGAACATTTAATTGGGTCCTGGATACTCATGTTCATAGAACACATTTCTGAATTTCCAAACAGGCCCGACCCAGAGTACGTTCTGGGATTATCTGTCTTGTCTTGTTTGCACTATTGCAAATTTTTGTTCCTGGAAACAGTTTTTCCTGTAAGGCAGATGATCCTCTAGTAGTGGCCTAGTGTGTATCAACTTCAATTTGCTTTATTTGAAATGGGGTTTAGATTAACAGCATTTTGAAAACCGTCCTGTTCCTAGACTCTGTCAAAAAGTAAAGGGAACTTTTTACTCGGTTAAGTCTAGCTACCAGTTCCCTAATTCTTTGCTACAGTAAGGATCCCTAAAGAGGTGTTTTCAAAACACACTGAGGCCTGGTCTACACTGAAAAGTTAGGTCGAAGGAAGCTGCCTTAAGTCAACCTGTTAATGTACGTGTCTAAGCTGCCAGGTCCTTTCCGCTGACCCAAGTCACCTCTAATGTCAACTTCTGTAATCCACCTCTGTGAGAGATGTAGCGCTTAATTTGGTTTTCATGGGTCGACTGCGAGGCGTTGTGTAATTCGACTTAATTGGCCTCCAGGTGGTGTCTCATAACGCTCCTCTGGAGATCATTCTCAACTCTGCTGCACTGCAGCCAGGTACACCGGAAACAGCCCCTCCCTTGCTATAGCCCTGGGAATTTTTGATTTCCCATTTCCTGTCTGATCAGCATTGGGAGCATGCCAGTTTGAGCACAGCTGATCATGGAGACTACATGCCCCAAACACACTCCGGCCTGGTCTGCACAGGAGGTGGTGGATCTCATCGCTGTAGGGGGAGAAGAGTCTGTGCAGGCAGAGCTCCGATCCAGCAGAAGAAACACTGACGCCTATGCAACGATCGTTCGTGGAATGGGGGAGAAGGGCTATACAAGGGACACAGCAGTGCCATATGAAAATAAAAACTTTGCCAAACGTACCAGAAGGCAAGAGAGGTGAACAGTCGTTCTGGTGCTGAACCCCACACATGCCGGTTCTACAACTAGCTGCATGCGATTCTTGGGGGTGACCCTACCAACACCCCACAAGCAATATGGACGCCTCACAAGTGAGAGAGTCTAGGGACAACAGAGGACAATATGGTGGATGAGGAAGAGGAGGAGGAGGAGAATGGGAGATAGGCGAGCACTGGATCCATTCTCCCCGAGAGCCAGGAAATATTTTTAACGCTGGAGACCTGTAGGTTGCAGGACATCCCAGTGGCCAACCGTGATGCTGGGGAAGGCACCTCTTATGAGTATACAGTTACAATCAAAATCCAGTAAAACTTTAGTGGGCATGCACATTCAGTGGTATTGCATGTTTACTGTGAAGAAAAAGCGAGGTGCTGTGGTTCTCTGCTTACAAGAGGCTGCTCCAGCCTGGCAGAGGATGGCCGCCAGAAAAGACTGTTTATTTTGTGGACTGGGATAGCCCAGGAATCCTCCATGGATATTTCTAGGAAACTTTCATGAAGGTACTCTGCAGTCCTTTGCAGGAGGTTTCTGGGCAGGGCAGTCTTATTTCTTCCACCAGGGTAGGACACTTTACTGTGTAACTCCTGAATTAATTCTGCTGGCATACACAGCATAGCAGCATAAGGACTGGGTCTATACCCAGATGCTTGCAGCATCTCCTTCCTTTCCGCCTCTGTTACCCTCAGGAAACTGATATCACTTAGGGTCGCCTAGGGGAAACGGGGAAAGTTCTCATTAAAAGTGCTCTTACAAGTGAAAAAATGGTATATAGACTCCCCCACACACATTCCAGATTGCCAAACCATGTGATCGCTACTATGCCTTTACTGTGCTTGGCATAGGTTGGCAAGTAGTTTAAAGTGGCTGATAAGGGACTGGGGCCCCACATGAGAGATTCTGCAATTTGGGAGTGAAAACACGAACACCCTTCTCTTTTCCCCCACCCCCGTTCGTAAACAGCTTCCTGTGGTGCTATGGGGAAGAGCCATTGTTTGACTAGCTACCTCTGCTCCCGAAATGAGCCTGCCATAAACGTCATTAAAAATGCGGTCACCCATGACCCCAGGGGGCCTACTCACCATGGCTGGAGCAGCAAAACGGCACATGAATGATTACCGATTCTGACTGTTATGGCTTGCACCTAGCGTAAGGTGTAGGGTTTTTTGTTTTTGTTTGTTTTTTAAAAATAAAAATGGCCTTGCTATGGAAACATTTTATTCATGTACAATGGCTCCTTTATTTTATTTTTTTCCCCATGACTGACAGCTGGAAATGTGTCCTTGGGCATGTCATCAACACCTGAAAGCAAATTTTCGCTGATTAGAAGGAGACAGAACGCGGGAAGACATGTTCACCAAGATAATGAACATCTCCAGGACAGCTGACAGAGAGCTGACAGTGTGGAGGATGGAGAGCAGGAAGCTTCCAATGAGCAAGAGCATGCGGCGCAGGATGAGATGCTTTGGATTATGAGGGACCAAGCAGACATGTTGAGGCATCTGGTTGAACTGCAGGAACAGAAGCAGGAGGGTAGAGTTACTCTGCATACCCTGGTGGACAGCCAGCCAGCATCGCCTGGCACAGAATCACCCTCCCCCAAGTGTTCCCTGAGGCATGGGCGAAAAGTCCATTGTCCCTTTCACTTAACTTAGGGGGAGGATACAAGGAACATTCACAGACCTTTGATGGTCTGGAATGTGGTATTATGTTACACAGCTGAAAATGTTTCTCCCATTCCACCTTTACAACCCCTTTTCTCCAGATTACCTTTTTTCCCCGTTTCCCCTCTTTATTTATGTTAAATAAAGTAAATAGATTTGAGAAATAAATGTTTGTCTTTTTGTTTTTGTTTTTTAGTAGAAGCAGTGGGCTTGGGGGTGGGCTTTACAGGGTCAGTGATACAGGGTAGGTGAAAGTTTGGGAAGACAAAATGCAGACAAGCAGTTCACATAACTGTGTCTGATTATTGAAACAGCTTTTCAAAGCCTTGAGGATACTGAGCACCCCTTGTTGTGCTCTTCTTATTGCCCTGGTGTCTGGATACTCAAAAATGGTTGCCATGCGATCACTCTCAACTGCCCACCCGGGCGGAAAATTTCCCCACTTTTTTCACAGATACTATGGAGCACACAGCAGGCAGCGATAACCATGGGGATGTTCTTTTCTTAAGGTCCAACCTTGTTAGTAAACTTCTCTAGCGCCCTTTCAAATGACCAAAGGCACATTCAACCACCATCTTGCACTTGCTGAGCCTACAGTTGAACAGTTCCTTACTGCTGTCCAGACAGCTGGTGTATGACTTCATGAGCCATGGGAGCAAGGGGTAGGCTGGGTCCCCCAGGATAATTATAGGCATCTCAACGTTGTCAATGTTCATTTTGTGGTCTGGAATGAGTCCCAGATTGCAGCTTTTTGAACAGTCGCGAGTTTCTAAAGATGTGCATGTCATGAACCTTTCCTGACCATCCTATGTTGATGTCGGTGAAACACCCCCTGTGATCCACCAGCACTTGCAACACCATTGAAAAATATCCCTTTTAGTTAATGTACTCCTGTGGCAGGGTGGTCTGGTGCGAATATGGGGATATACGGGTCATCTATCAGCCCACCATAATTAGGAAATCCCATCACAGAAAAACCATTTACTATGTCCTGCACATTTCCCAGACTCACTACCCTTCATAGCAGAAGTTGATTAATGGTCCTGCTCACTTGGAGCACAGCCGCTTCCACGGTTGATTTTCCTATTCCAAATTGATTCCTCACTGACTGGTAACTATCTGGTTTGCAAGCTTCCAAATAGCGATTGCCACTCGCTTCTCCACTGTCAGAGCAGCTTTCATTTTTGTGTTGCTGAACTGCAGGGCAGGGGGAAAGCTCTGCACAAGGTTCCTGGAAGGTGACCTTCCGCATTCAAAAGTTCTGCAACCACTGCTCATCATCCCATACCCTCAAAACGATGTGGTCCCACCAGTCAGTGCTCATTTCATGGGACCAGAAACAGCGCTCAGAGTGCCGCTGCTCTGTGATGGCCAGCAGCAACTGTGAATTGTTGTTGTTTTTTTTCCAATGGTTTGCAGCAGGGCTGCTTGCAGGACATCACTATGTTCCGTGCGGCGGACCCTACTTTCGCTCTGGAAATACTGCAGGAGAAGGCGCAAGGTGTTTGAGTTGCTCAAGCAAGAGTGCACAACTGAGCAGGCTCCATGCTTCTGGGGTTATGGCATACACGTGTCGGTTTTAAGGTGCAAAACCCACTGGGTTGTTTGCCATTGAGCACAGTGCATAATGGGATGCCAATGCAATGTTCCCATTCTCCCCTGCGGCAATGTTTTGGTCCCATGAGGCATTGCACAAACTTCCCAAAACACACTGCGGCAAGTCGCACTTTTGGATAGCTACCCATGATGCACTGCTTTGTGCATCGATGCAGGCACTGCTAGTGAGGATGCACTCCATCGAGACAATGAGCATGGTGTGGCCATGCACAATTGACTCAATTAGTTTGGAGGCTTGAGGTTGAATTAGATAAAGTTGACTTAATTTTGTCGGATAGACAAGCAAGGTCTGATTGTGGAGTGTGAATGTTTTAGTAGCATGTGCACAAATTGGTATTAAAAAGGGCGCCATTAATTCAATACCAAGTCAGATTCTAATGAAATCCTACCCCAGCTCAGAGTGTAATCCTGGGTTATTTAAGGTGTCTGTCTTGAATTACTCTGCCCGCAAAGGGAAACTGAGTTGCTGATGACCACTATATTGAAAGTAGATAAGCTGAGTAGAAGGGGAGCAAACTGAGTATGTCAGTCAATCAGGAGTGCTTTGAAAAGTATAGTAATATTTCCAGGGCTTGGAAGCTACGCCTCCTTGAGTGTTTGGGTTTGATATGTGTACAGTTTGTCATATATGTTAGTACACCCACATCTTGAATACTGCATGTGTATGTGGTCGCCCCATCTCAAAAAGAGATGTTGGAATTGGAAAAGGTTCAGAAAAGGGCAACAGAAATTATTAGGGGCATGGAGCAGCTTCCATACAAGGAGAGATTAATAAAACTGGGGCTTTTCAGCTTGGAAAAAGACAACCAAGGGGAGTACGATAGAGGTGGTTATAGTTTTCTATCAATTTTTAATTCTACTAGTTTGCCAAATATATGAGGCAAAAATTGGGGATTGGTCCTGCTTTGAGCAGGGGGTTGGACTAGATGACTTCCTGAGGTCCCTTCCAACCCTGATATTCTATGATTCTGATGATTCTATGAGCAAAAATAAAAAAGCAGTCCAGTATAGGGCAACAACTATAAAGTGACACTCATGGATTTTCCATTATCTTTGAAAAATTAAATGAGCTCTAATTAATTTGGATTCATCTACCAAGGATGACTGGTGTGGAGAAAGCAAATAAGGAAGTGTTATTTACTCCTTCTCATAGCACAACAACTAGAGGTCCCCAAATGAAATTAATAGGCAGCAGATTTAAAACAAAGAAAAGGAAGTATTTCTTCACACAATGGACAGTCAACCTGTGGAACTCTTTGCCAGGGGATGTTGTGAAGGCCACAGCTATAACAGAGTTCAAAAAAGAACTACATAAATTCATGGAGAATAGGTCCACCAGTGGCTATTAACCAGGATGAGCAGGGATGGTGTCCCTTACTTCTCTTGCCAAAGCTAGGAATGGGTGATGGGGTGGATCTCTTGATGACTGCCTGTTCTGTTCATTCCCTCTGGGGCACCTGGCATTTGCCACTGTTGGAAGACAGGATACTGGGCTAGATGGAACTTTGGTCTGACCCACTATGGCTATTCTTTTGTTCTTAACTGAGTCTCTGGTATATATATATATATTTTTATGATTGTATTAAAACTTATTTCTCTCTCAGAACTGCAATATGGCCAAACAATCTACAAAGAGCATTCATGGGCCACTGTACCCTAACGCTCCTTAGATAGTGAATATTTTCATTGCTGGACCTGCACATCTCTGTTTGCTGCTACCATGTTACTCAATTGAAAAATAACATTAAAAGAGGAAATGCATCTTCCTCAGTGTGGCATGTGAGTTGCATGCATACAACAATTCTTTTATGCACATCATACTGTGTGATTTGTAACTGAAAGAAAAACAAACAGCATTAGCTGGGGAAGGCACTTTTAATAATTAACAGTGCTCCAACACTTGTTTTAACAGATTAATGAAGGGAAAATTGCTTAAATACAAAACATTTTATTGTTTATAGATTCAGGGGATATTTTTACCTGCCAATACACCACTTTTCAATTTCTCTATGGCAACCTTGTTACATTCTTTGTCAGGTAATTAACTTGGACAGGAAATGCACAATCTGAATTTTCACTGATATTGGGTCAGGGAGTTTGTCGAAACAAGCAATATTTTTCTTAAGAACTAGCTAGAAGGGTTTTCTGTACTCTCGTCATATTGTGATTGTGCAGATGTTTCCAATTAACTAGCTACTTCTACATTATTATTATTATTTTTCTTGAGAGTGAAAGTGACAATACTAGTGAATAGATCCAGGAATAATAGACAGGTAAAGTACAAGCTTCCTAAAAAATCCCTACCATATAATCTGTGTTGTAGGAATGAACTTTCTTCTGCCTTTTTGTGAATTCTGGATGTTGGTGTCTTGTGTTGTAAATATTTTCTTCAAGAGAATGAATGAGACTTATAAAACTTTCAAATTTGCTCTTTTTAATTTGAATTCAGCTCTTCAGATGTGAAAGGCTACTGCATTTGGCCCTCTAGTCTCATGTTGTGTTGAAAGAGCCACTCAAGCTATAAAAACAACAAGGAGTCCTTGTGGCACCTTAGAGACTAACAAATTTATTTGGGCATAAGCTTTCATGGGATATAACCCACTTCATCAGATGCATGAAGTGGAAAATGCAGTAAGCAGGTATAAATATGAAGCACATGAAAAGATGGGAGTTGCTGTCAAGGTTCCTCCCCCACTCTGAACTCTAGGGTACAGATGTGGGGACCTGCATGAAAAACCTCCTAAGCTTATCTTTACCAGCTTAGGTCAAAACTCCCCCAAGGTACAAAATATTCCACCCGTCGTCCTTGGATTGGCCGCTACCACCACCAAACTGATACTGGTTACTGCGGAAGAGTGGTTTGGACACGTCTTTCCCCCCAAAATACTTCCCAAAACCTTGTACTCCACTTCCTGGACAAGGTTTGGTAAAAAGCCTCACCAATTTGCCTAGGTGACTACAGACCCAGACCCTTGGATCTTAAGAACAATGAACAATCCTCCCAACACTTGCACCCCCCCTTTCCTGGGAAATGTTGGATAAAAAGCCTCACCAATTTGTATAGGTGACCACAGACCCAAACCCTTGGATCTGAGAACAGTGAAAAAGCATTCAGTTTTCTTACAAGAAGACTTTTAATAAAAATAGAAGTAAATAGAAATAAAGAAATCCCCCCTGTAAAATCAGGATGGTAGAGTCCTTACAGGGTAATTAGATTCAAAACAGAGAACCCCTCTAGGCAAAACCTTAAGTTACAAAGAAGATAGACAGACAGAAATAGTTATTCTATTCAGCACAGTTCTTTTCTCAGCCATTTAAAGAAATCATAATCTAACACGTACCTAGCTAGATTACTTACTAAAAGTTCTAAGACTCCATTCCTGGTCTATCCCCGGCAAAGACAGACTATAGACAGACAGACAGACCCTTTGTTTCTCTCCCTCCTCCCAGCTTTTGAAAGTATCTTGTCTCCTCATTGGTCATTTTGGTCAGGTGCCAGCGAGGTTACCTTTAGCTTCTTAACCCTTTACAGGTGAGAGGAGCTTTCCCCTGGCCAGGAGAGATTTCAAAGGGGTTTACCCTTCCCTTTATATTTATGACAGTTGCCTTTCCAAGTTGGAGGTCAATGCTAATGAGGCCAATTCAATCAGGGTGGATGTGGCCCATTCCCAGCAATTGACAAGAAAGTGTCAGAGGGAAAATTACTTTATAGTGACCCAGTCACTCCCAGTCTTTATTCAGGCCTAATCTGATGGTGTCAAGTTTGCAAATTAATGTCAGTTCTTCAGTTTCTCGTTGAAGTCTGTTTTTGAAGTTTTTTTGCTGAAGAATGGCGACTTTTAAGTCTGTTGTTGAGTGTCGAGGGAGATTGAAGTGCTCTCATACTGATTTTTGAATGTTACAATTCTTGATGTCTGATTTGTGTCCATTGATTGTTTTCCTTAGAGACTGTCTGGTTTGGCCAACGTACATGGTAGAGGGGCATTGCTGGCACATGATGGCATATATCACATTAGTAGATGTGCAGGTGAACAAGCCCCTGATGGTTGGGTCCTATGATAGTGTCCTTTGAATAGATATGCAGACAGAGTTGTCAACAGGGTTGGTTCCTGAGTTAGTGTTTCTGTTGTGTGGTGTGCAGTTGCTGGTGAGTATTTGCTTCAGGTTGGGGGGCTGCCTGTAAGCGAGGACTGGCCTGTCTCCCAAGGTCTGTGAGAGTGAGGGATTGTCCTTCAGGATAGGTTGTAGATCCTTGATGCTCTGGAGAGGTTTTAGTTGGGGGCTGTAGGTGATGGCTAGTGGTGTTCTGTTACTTTCTTTCTGTTGGGCCTGTCTTGTAGCAGGTGACTTCTGGGTACCCTTCTGGCTCTGTCAGTCTGTTTCTTCACTTCCCCAGGTAGGTATTGTAGTTTTAAGAATGCCTGATAGAGATCCTGTAGGTGTTTGTCTCTGTCTGAAGGATTGGAGCAAATGCGGTTGTATCTGAGGGCTTGGCTGTACAGAATGGATGTGGTCTGGATGAAAGCTGGAGGCATGTAGGTAAGTATGAAGGTCAGTAGGTTTCCGGTTTTTAGTGATACAGACTAACACGGCTACCCCTTTGAAACCTGTTATGAAGCGATAAAGATATGGAAGTCTTACAAATGTCTTTTGCTTAAAGGTGAATTTAATAGTCATGGAAGTTGTCAAAAGTTGAGGTCTTCTGCGGATCTCTGTATGTGTCAATAGAACAAGTGCAGCAGCAGCACTAGCAGCACAACTTTTCTCCGTACTGTCCCATGCAGATGGAGAGACTTTACAGCAGAAGACTGAAGTCTTTGTAACAGGAACATTCTTGTCTGCTGTGTTTAGTAGAGTGCCTAGAGCAACAAGGATTGGGTCTCCAGGCAATCTTATCTTAGAAATAGTAATAAGCTTACTGTTGTACCAGTGAAGAAGGGAGAGAACTAGGGAAGATTATGTGCTGTTCATCATAACTTGAAATTTTTCATTTCATAAAATATTCGGATACTAGGTTTCAATATACAAGTTTTGATGGATTAAATATGACTAAACCCTGTTCTGAAGGTGTGGAAAAAGTAGGTCATTTCCATGCTCATTCAGTGTTTGCAAAAAATGGAAGAAGAAAAAAAAAAGGGGGTATATTTTGGTTTGGGTTTTTTTTTCGTGAGCTGGGTGTGGACTCAAAGGATCTGGACTGACACAACCATTTTATTTAAGCCAGACTATCAAAACACCATCATCCATTGACTTGGGTTATATTCAAACCTGTGACCCAGATCTCTCACCAATCCTGAGTTATCTAGTCCCCTCTATGCATTTTACATTTGCAGGAAAAAAAGACTCTTAAAATGGAGTCTTATGACAACATACTGAGAGGCCTCCATAACAGGTACATGAGAAGACTAGTGCTGTATTACTCCAATAGTGTATCATTTTAGAGCTTGGTTTATTTAAAGAGTTCCATAAAATAAAATGTACTCATTAATTTATCAACTCAGTTGCCATACTTGTACACTTTTGTGGAAGTTATTCACTGTTTTTAACTTTATACAAATATCAAATATTTTAGGCAATAACTAGGGATCAGAATCTACTAGTGTGGAGTTCTGCTTTTAAAGTCATTGGGATTCCTTACAGGCTCAGTAATCTGCACTAGCCGATCTTGTTGTAGAATTGGGACCTAGTAACATGCTTTCATTGATTTGTTTTTTGTTTTGTTTTGTTTTTTTTGGTCACAGGACAAGAGCTTGCTTCTTAAGTAAGGTCATCCTGTGTAGTGCATAGAACTTTTTCCTTAACAGGGGATAAGGGTAATCAGCAATTTATAAGTCCAATCCTGAAGTTTTTAAAATCTAGGAACAAACCTGTACTAAAGGACCAATACTTCTCCTCTTGAAGACAAAGGTAAAGGTGAGGTTCAACCCAACAGGTTTCCACATGACAATTTGTAATAATGCTACAACAGTGAGCAACCTGACCTTAAGAACAGGAAAACAATTTCTTGAGGGCAAGAATTGAGTCTCTCCAATTTCATATGTTTATTGCCAACATCAGTGCTTCATTTTGGATTTTATTCACTTCAACTTTATTTGGCTTTTTCAGAGGCTAATCTGTAAATTTTTATAAAATGTAGTAAATAAGCAAGACACTACATGATAAAAATAACTATTCTTGAACTCAATTGAGGTACAGATACATTTTCTATTTACTATTAAAACAATGGATATTAGGTGATTTGTGTTTTTATAAAAATATGCTTTCCCTGCTACAGTGAATGGTAAATTGCCTTTCACTTGTACATTTAAGGCAAATGAAAGTACTATAATATTTCTATATTTTCAACTATTTTAATCAAATCTTTTAAAAGAAAAAAAACATTTTTTGGCAGAAATGACTAATTTTGTTAATAAAATATGTAATGCTGTTTACTTTTTAGTTTATTTCTTGTTCTGAACTGAAGCTATAAATGTCATACAGAGATTCACATGTAATTGCAATCACAACTTTTTTGTATTTTTTTCCTTTCTTGATTGAACCTCATATTCATCAGTCTTTGTGCAAATATTGCTATTACAACTTTTTTGAAAGGGATGGAGGAGATAGTATTTTTTTTATTATTATTATTTTAAAAGGAGTGAAGGGATATGACTGTGCCTTGCTGTCTGACATAATTTAGATATTCCATTTTTATGTCAATGTAATTTGTTTCTAATTTCAGGCTGGTTTAATAGTTTTTTCAAACAAAAATAAAACTTGAAAAGCTTATTTACTTCAGTAGAATAACTCACATGCTTCAATACATTTCTGGATTGATGCCAGAATGCTCAGCATGTGACCCTTTTGAGACCGTTCTTTATCCTGCAAAGAACAAAGGTTTGCAGAATCAGGGTTGAATACTCCGAACAGGACAGCTTAAGAACATTAGTGTGTTCTGTTGTGTTAATATTGTAAGTTTTTTGTGGGATGAATGATTATCTGCTTAAATTGGATATTTTTATTTTTTTCTTTCCATTAAGTTTTAGGTTTTATTTTAAGAGATGGCTTGTGATATGAGGCAACCTTCAATACTTTCTGTTGAGAATGAATGTTCAAAAAACAGTGTAAAGTTTTCTGTAATTAAAAAAAATTAAAGTCTAAAAATCAAGCACAAACCCCCAACAAAACACAAGTATTGTAGAATAATGTGGGTGATGCTTTCACTGATTTGCATTGTCATTGACTTTGGTGGAAAAGACTACAATGATAGCAATATCGAGCACTTAAAGAGTAAACTGAGTACTCCCTAGGTGACTGCAAGTAGTAGGGATAGGGATGGTATGCACTGTGTGTTGAAATGCTATAATTTGCAGAGTTGTAAAATAGCTAAGGATGAATAGATGTTTCCATTATAAACCTAGATATTTTGAGTTGAATATGTTGGCAGCTCTACTTAGGTTAAGGATCAAGATGGTGACCTGTTGTCAGTTTGTATTTTTATTTTTTTATTACATCTCACTTTCACCCCACATCCTCTTTTAGGCCCTGATCTTGCTATTTGTTACAAATGGGCAGACTGCTGTGCCTTCATGGAGTCCACTGACTTCATTTACAATTACATATTTATAATTTTCCATCAGCCCCTATAGTGCAAATTATAGGTTAGGATAGGAATCTTTGGTTGGCTTAGGTTTCCTTCTCCCTGAGAAAAATGACCGGCATGCTACATACAAGTTATAGATCCATATTCTGTCTGAGTATGGAAGCTTATCCATATTAAAGCCACTTCTACAGAGCACCTATGCACATAAAAATGGGTGCATATATTGTCAATTTTGCAGTGTGTGTGTGTGCCCACATTCTGCTGGAAACAAGCAATATAACTGGACATTTCTGAATTCAGTTCCTGCTAAGAGCAGGGTGGATTTGATTTAAATCATCATTTAAATCAATTTGATTTAAATCACTAGTCAGGATGACTCTATTTAATCATGGATTTCTACATAAAAGTGCATTCTTGTTAGTTGTTATAACCTTAATACATATTCTTCACAACTGAGAGATGAATGTAGGTTTCATTTTTAGAAGGTACACACTATACATTTTTAAAGTGATTCACTTTGAAAACTTTTCAGATTAGTTTTACACCTATATCAGAAAATGATTGTTTGGTTATTTCATTTACCAAAGGTAACTGAAGCCGATATTTATGAAGTCATTGGGAGGTGAACGATCTGCAGTTCAACAGGTTAATCATTAATATTTGGAGGATTTTCTTGCCATGCTGTATTAGGAGGAGAACATCACCAGACAGACATTTAAATTGTTTTAACAAAAACAAGAATGTTATGTATTCTGAATTTTTTTCTTCAACAGCAAACATAATATTTTTACAAAACAAGCATAGGAATTTTTGAATTTAGTTAAGGGGGGCTTAGAATCATAGAATATCAGGGTTGGAAGGGACCTCAGGAGATCTAGTCCAACCCTCTGCTCAAAGCAGGATCAATCCCCAATTTTTGGCGCAGATCCCTAAATGGCCCCCTCAAGGATTGAACTCACAACCCAGGCCAATGCTCAAACCACTCAGCTATCCCTCCCCCCCAAACATTCTTTTAAACATTCAATTAAACATTTTTTTTTAAATCAGGCTTGTTTTTGTTAAAATAGTTTAACTAAAGTAGTTCAATGAAATATTAAACAAAACACACACAAAAGCTAAATTGACTATGTCAGCCAGGTCAACATAAGAAACTTAAAATATTGGCTTCTGCAGCTAACTCAGTTTTGTTCACTTTCATTTTCCTGTTTGTTCATATTCTGGAAAAGAAAAAAAAAACAAGCTTTCCTGCTTTTTCAGGTTTCAAATGATTTCTCAATTTGGAATGAATTAGTCCAAAGGAAGAAAATATTCTTTCTACACTGGCAGAAGACGCTACTGTTAAAAATGAGATTACTACTTCAACCGTCTCTCTGAATCCAAGTGCTGAAGTGACTTCCACCAGTTCACTGGTGTGACTTTCTTTAAAACATCATCAGCAAGCATATTTTTCTAAAATGGTTCACCCTTAGCGCTGAAGTTTATTATAGTTGGCATAATGGAAGGATGACTGCTAGATTTCCATGTCATAGCCAGCTCCTCTTCTTCAGCAATTAAGGTTTGACCCTGGTACCGAGTATTGAGAATATTTGCAAGAAAGTGAGCTGCTGATGGTGCTTGTCCCATTTGTGTTTTTAATGCTTGTAATTTAACCCTGTCATTGCATATTTCTCTTTAAGATCTCACTCAGTTCCTTCCAAATTTCAACAATGTCATCAATAAAACCGCTATTTCCCTGCATTTTGTTCAAAGCTACAGAAATAGGCTTCAGGGGGCTCAGCATATGTTCAACATTTCTCTTAAGCCTGATGTTGAGAACTTTGGCTATGACAGTGCCATCTATTTCTTCATGATTTTGCTCACAAACTGTCATCAGATTAGGCCAGTTCTTGATATAGTGCTCAAAACAGTCCACTACTGAGTTTCATCGCATGTCTTGTGGGAGAGTTTGCTTGGTTCCTCCCCCTTTTTTCAGAGCAGCTGCTGCAAAGTGGTTGTTATGGAAGCATTTTGCAATTTGGGGGTTGGACTAGATGACCTCCTGAGATCCCTTCCAACCCTGATATTCTGTGATTCTATGAATTTCAACATTAGCCTTTATTTCTGGAACACTGAAGCCTTTGGCTAGGAGATGCATCAAATGAGCACTGCAATCGTATGTTAGCTTTGGACGCTCTTCACTTCCAAATAATTTCTTCCCATCTTGGATACATTTGCAGTATTGTCTGGGACCAAGCTGTGTACTAGACATTTTCATTAAAATATTCTCAACTGGGTATCTTTTACGGTCTGCTGCCATTATAGGTTTTCCTTTCTAGTGAGAGAATGGTATGGTAGAGCTCAAATCAATGAAGTCTACACTCAGAAAGACCTCAAGACTTTTGGAATATGCTGCTCAAACAGTTTCACTTTTCTTTCTACTGCCTGTCCCTCCCATCTCATATTTATCTCCAGACTTCTTCTCCTGGTCTAGATCTATTCTGCCCCCAACAATCTTCTATTTGTTGAACTTTTTGAAACTTTGCACTTTTAGAGAGAGGTAAGGGATTGACTCTGTGTACACAGATTTGCAGAGGGACAATAGGGTTGAGGTCTGTTATTTCTCAACTCTATATATTATTTATTTAAAACATTTTTGCTGTTTTAACAAGCATGTTATCCCTGGTGACAGAAATCCACAGTTTGAGAACTTTCAGAGTAGCAGCCGTGTTAGTCTGTATTCGCAAACTGAAAAGGAGCACTGGTGGCACCTTAGACTAACCAATTTATTTGAGCATAAGCTTTTGTGAGCTACAGCTCACTTCATCGGATACATTCAGTGGAAAATACTACTGAATGCATCGGATGAAGTGAGCTGTGGCTCACAAAAGCTTATGCTCAAATAAATTGGTTAGTCTAAGGTGCCACCAGTGCTCCTTTTCAGTTTGAGAACTGCAAAACTAAGCATCTCTGATAGTATTTTCTAGACTGAGCACTGAGTCTCATTGGGTAGATAGAATGATTAATCTAAATAATCTGTACAGAAGCCTCTGGAACCCCATAAGATTGGGGCCCTAATCCATGAGCTATTGGAACTCATTTACAAAACTCTCTTCTTAAACATTACATGAATATATTGTCTCATACTATAGAATTAGAATTTATAATCCCTATTCCATGATGAGATACATTATAGCTCAAAGATATCTTAATTAAAAATATCTTTAGATAGGTTTTTTCCTCAAAAAGCATTTTATCCAAAAATTGATTTAAATAAAAAACAACCAGGAATGAGAGGTGCAGGAGCAGATGAGGGCTTTGGGAGGGGATTCAGGGGTGGGGCATTGGGTTGGGGCATCAGCTTACCGTGGGAAGCTTCTGGTCAGCAGCGCAGCAGGGGTGCTAAGGCAGGCTTCCTCCCTCTCCTGGCACAGTGGACCGTGCTGCGCTTCGGAAGTGGCCACCAGGAGGTCCAGCTCCTTGGCAGAGGCGCACAAGCATCAACTCCACCTCTAATTGGCTGGTCCCCAAGTGCTCGGGGCAGGAGCTATGCATGGAGCCCTGTGGTCCCCCCACCTAGGAGCCAGACCTGCTGCTGCCCGCTTCCGGGGCGCAGCGCGGTGTCAGAATAGGTAGAAAATAGCCTGCCTTAGCTAGGCAGCACCACTACAACCCAGTGCCTTCCATTCCATGACCCAGTACTGGGTTGTGACCTGCTTTTTGAAAACCACTGGCCAAAAGGTACCCAGATGTGTGTCTGATTTTTCCACCCCCCCCCCCCGCCCTCCACCGCAAGCTGCCATGAAAGGGAAGGACTAGTCTTGTCTGTCATCAGCCCAGCAGGGATTCAGTGCTAGGAACTCCCTGGCTAGGGTGCTTCCAGGAGCATGGGGATATCAGACGTACCTCCATAAGTATCCTCCAGCTGCAGAAACCTCCAGGAGGCAGGCACTTGGAGGTGGGTCTGATCTCCCCTGGAGAGTGAGAGCGGCCCTGCAGGGGAAGGACAAGTCCTCTCCCTCCCCAGCTCAGCTGGGAGTTGCAGCTAGGAGCCCCCTGACTGGGGCGCTCCCAGCAGCAAGGGGGAGATCAGATTTCACAGGAAAGGGCTTATTTCATGGTCGGTGACACATTTTGCTTGTCTATGAAATTAGTAGGGCCCTATTGATATATTTTACACACACGTGCTCAGTGAATTAAAACAATAGGTGAACACCAAAAGATATGCATCTGAAAACAGAATTAAATGAGAATTAAGATTATTTTGTCACATCAATTTGCGTAATATGTAATACCCTGAAATACAGCCATATGCTAGGGTGATGAGTATGGCATAATTGCTAGATATAAGGAATTCTGTTGGCATCAATAGATAAAACAGATAAAATACCATAAAAACAGAGTTACGAACACCACAGTTATGAACTGACCAGTCAACCACACACCTCATTTGGAACCAGAAGTACACAATCAGGGAGCAATAAAGCCAAAAAAAAAAAGCAAGAACAGTACAGTACAGTTAAATGTAGAGTACTAAAAAAAGGGAAAGCAGCATTTTTTGCATAGTAAAGTTTCAAAACTATTATTATAAGTCAAAGTTCAGCTGTAAACTTTTGTTCGGAGTTACGAACACTTCAGCCTTATGAACAACCTCCATTCCTGAGGTGTTCGTAACTCTGAGGTTCTACTGTAGCTGAATATAAACATCAATGCATTGTGGTAATATTCTTGGTCTTTTGAAATAATGTATTATAATTAACATTCACTTCTCTGATTCTGTTCCTTAAAACAACTAATAATGTTAATTCAGGAAGGAGTTGGGTCCCAGTAGAGCTGCTTGTTTTTTAGCTTTTTTTAGTTTGTGAATTTGATCATTAGAAACATAGCTGGTTTTGCAATGACTGGGAGAACGCATGGTGACTTGCCTGCCTGGTGCAAAGGTTGCAGATCTCTCGAGACATCTAGATAGACTTATGTGTAGTGCTGGGGAGGAGCTGGTGGTCATGGTACATGTAGGTACCAATGACATAGGGAAGGACAGGAGAGAGATCCTGGAGGCCAAATCGAGGCTGCTAGGCAAGAGGTTGAAGTCCAGGACCTCCATGGTAGCATTCTCTGAAATGCTTTCAGTTCCATGCACACGGCCCATTAGACAGACAGAACTACATGGTGTCCAGCATGAATGAGACGATGGTGTAGGGAGGAGGGTTTTAGATTAGGAACTGGGGAAACTTTTGGGAAAGGGGGAGCCTATAAAGGAAGGATGGGCTCCACCTAAACCAAAATGGAACCAGATTGCTAGCACTTAAAATTAAAAAGGTCATAGAGCAGTTTTTAAACTAAGGGCTGGGGGAGGAGGTGCGGAGGGGCATGTGGCTCAGACTGAGACATCCCTTAGGGGAGGATCTATTAATGGAGATTCTCTGTCCTAGTAAGGAGGAGAGCATGGAAGATGATAAAATACAGGTAGGAACGGATGAAAAACAGTAATGAAAAAAGAGTCCCATTCAATTACATCATGTAATGGCAGAGAGCTGAAAAGGGACAAGTTTTTAAAGTGCTTATATACCATGCTAGAAGTCTCAATAATAAGATGGGTGAACTAGAGTACCTTGTTTTAAATGAGGATAGTGATATAATAGGCATCACAGAAACTTTGATTATCTTCATTCCACCATCGGAGACCGTAATACCAGGGTAAAAATATATCAGGAGGACAGAACAGGTTGTGCTGGAGTGGCACTAAATCTGAAAGATAACAGACTCAAAGTAAAAAATCTTAAATGCAGGAGTGGGTCTGTGGATAGTAATTTCATGTTCTTCTAATAAGAATATAGCAGTAGGGATATATTACTGACCAGGATGGTGATAGTGACTGTGAAATAAATGCTCAGGGAGATTAGAGAGACTATTAAAATAAAAAAAAACTCCATAATAACAGGCGATTTCAACTATTCCCATATTGACTGACTGGGTACATGTCACCTCAGGACGGGATGCAGAGATAAAGTTTCTTGACAGGTTAAATGACTGCTTTTTGGAGAAGCTAGTCCTGGAACCCACAAGAGGAGAAGCAATTCTTTATTTAGTTCTAAGTGGAGCACAGGATCTGGTCTAAGAGGTGAATATAGCTGAACCACTTGGTAATAGTGACCATAATATAATTAAATTTAACATCCCTGTGGTGGGGAAAACAGCCCCACACTGTAGCATTTAATTTCAGAAAGGGGAACTACACAAAAATGAGGAGGTTAGTTAAACAGAAATTAAAAGGTACAGCACCAAAAGTGAAATCCCTGTGTGACAGGGTTCAGCTCACCACTGTGGCATCTCCTGCTGGCTGTCTATAGAATTAGTGCTGTACCCTCTTCTGGTGGTGTCTTGCTCATTATCATCTCTGTTCCTGGACCCACATCACTCCCAGGACTGTGACATCCTCTTCAGTTACACTTCCCTCTGGCTGTGCCACACTCATATGTTCCCCCTTTTTCAGGGGAACTGCAGTCTACTGTCCAGCCACTCTCTTCAGTGGCAAACAGCAGTCCACTATCTAGCCACTTCCAACATGGCTCCAGCACCCTCTTTGCCCTTGCATCAGGGCCTCAGTCTGTAGATCCCTGCAGCCTGCCAGGAGCTGCCTTTAGCTCTCTGGGTCTCTGCCTGCAGCACAGCTCTGTCCAGAGTGCTTGCTTGCCCTCTGTCTGCAAGGCAGCCAGTCCTCCTCCTTTCTCAAGCTCCAGGGAATGAATTACTCTGCTCTGTTCTGCAGCCCTCCTTATATGGCCAGCCCAGCCCTGATTGGCTGCTCCTATAAGTCCTTCTGTGATTGGCTGCTCCCGTGAAGCCTCCCTAGGACTTCTTTTAACCCCTTTCCTGCCACACCATGCAAGCTGCATGGAAACTTTTTAAAGACACCATAATAGAGCATCAACTTAAATGTATACCCCAAATTAAAAAAAACATAGTAAAAGAACCCAAAAACGTGCTACCGTGCTACCAACAAAGTAAAAGAAGCAGTGAGAGGCAAAAAGCGGAAGTTAAATCCTAGTGAGGACGATAGAAAAGAGCATAAACTCTGGCAAATGAAATGTAAAAATATAATTAGGAAGGCCAACTTTTTTTTTTGAAGAACAGCTAGCTAAAAACTCAAAATATTAGCCAAAAAAAAAAAAGTAAGTACATCAGAAGCAGGAAGCCTGCTAAAGAACCAGTGGGGCTATTTGACGGTCAAGATGCTAAAGGAGCACTCAAGGACAATAAGGACATAATTTTTTGGGGAACAGTCAATATGGTTTTTGTAAAGGGAAATCATGCCTCATCAATCTATTAGAATGCTTTGAGTGGGTCAACAAGCATGTGCACAAGGGGGATCCAGTGGCTATCGTGTACTGAGATTTTCAGAAAACCTTTGACAAGGTCCGTTACCAAAGGCTCTTAAGCAAAGTAAGCTGTCACAGGATAAGAGGGAAGGTCCTCTCATGGATTGGTAACTGATTAAAAGATACAAAACAAAGGGTAGGAATAAATGGTCCGTTTTCAGACTGAAGAGAGGTAAATATTGATGTCCCCCAGGGGTCTGTACTGGGCTCAGTCCTACTTAACATAATCATAAATGATCTGGAAAAATGGGTAAACAGTGAGGTTGCAAAATTTGCAGATGATATAAAACTACTCAAGATAGTTTGCAGTCTGCCTGGGACTTAAGGGTTACAAAAGGATCTCTGAAAACGAGTGACTGGGAAACAGAATGTCAGATGAAATTCAGTGTTGATAAATGCAAAGTAATGCACATTGGAAAGCATAATCCCAATAAATGATAAAATGATGGGATCTGAATTAGCCGTTACCACTCAAGGAAGAGATCTTGGAGTCATTGTGGATAGTTCTCTGAAAACATCCACTCAGTGTGCAGCAGCAGTCAAAAAAGCTAACAGAATGTTGGGAATCATTAAGAAAGGGATAGATAATAAGACAGAAAATATCATCTTGCCTCTATATAAATCCATGATGTGACCACATCTTGAATACTGCGTGCAGATGTGGTCGCCCCATTACAAAAAAGATATATTGGAATTGGTTCAGAAAAGGGCAACAAAAATGATTAGGGGTATGGAATGGCTCCCATATGAGGAGAGATTAATAAGACTGGGACTGTTCAGCTTGGAAAAGAGACCACTAAGGGGGGAGGGGATATGATAGAGGTCTATAATATCATGACTGGTGTGTAAAAAGTAAATAAGGAAGTGTTATTTAGTCCTTCTCATAACACAAGAACTAGGGGGTCACCAAATGAAATTAATAGGAAGCAGGTTTTTAAAGCAAACAAAAGGAAGTATTTCTTCACACAATGGACAGTCAACCTGTGGAACTCTTTGTCAGAGGAGTTGTGAAGGCTAAGACTATAACAGGGTTCATGGAGGATAAGTAAATGGAGGATAGGTCCACTAATGGCTATTAGCCAGGATGGGCAGGGATGGTGTCCCTAACCTCTGTTTGCTAGAAGCTGGGAATGGGCGACTGGGGTTGGATCACTTGGTGATTATCTGTTCTGTTCTGTTTCCCTCTGGGGATACCTGGCATTGGTCACTGTCGGAAGACAGGATACTAGGCTAGATGGACTTTTTGTCTGGCCCAGTATGGTCGTTCTTATGTTCTTACATCAGTGTAGAGAAATACTGTTCTTAAAAAGCAAAGCATGGGGTGCATGAGGTTGGTGTGTTTCTAGAACAAATACTCGGAGCTATTCTATTGATATATTTAGTTTCTGCTAAAGGAATAGCGTTTTCCTTTCTATTCACAAATATACCCTATTTTTGTATCTTTGGAAAAAAACAATTTGAGTATTTCAGTATCTTACTGTACTTCTAACAAAAGCATTTAGCATTTGGATTAAACCTGATATTATAAATGAAGAGCTGTCAAAGCTGAAATCATATTGATAAAATTGATATACTGTGATATCCTTTATCAAGTCAAAAAATCAAAACTTTTTCACCATTTCTAATATGCACCAGGAACAAAGCTAAATGCACAATATACTTCCAGTGCACTTTATTTTTAGAACACAGATTTTGGCAGAGCTTGGATAGTGTGGCTATTGAATAAAATTGAATATACCAAGTCACTCGAGTAGTTCCTAAAGCACAGAGGCTGCTTTTCTTTTTTCAGTAGAAATACCTTGGAGGAACAGTGAAGTATTTTCATCTCATGGATAAGATATGAAATGACATTTCCATAGAGGATGAACACCCTGCAGGTATTGTTGTCTGTAGATACATTAATAATGCTCTTTCTAGACCACTCCAATGCATTATAGTTGGCTCTTAAGAGTATCTTGTAGTAAATATACATTTACCCAGGTTTTCAGCCGAAATAGGTTTGAAGCAATTTCAACCACTTATATTTTAGTAATTTTTTGTCTTCTGTACTTTTTTTATTTCTAAATAATGCCATTGACCAAGGACTTGCCGTAGATATAGAAAGTAATTCATGAATAACCTTCCATATTGTGTCGTGAAACAATATATATATTCATTTTCAGTAAAACAGTTTGGTTGACTTAATTGTAAGACATTCCAAGCTCCAGAAACTCATAAGGAATTCTTAAGATGATCCATTTGTTGAAGACTGTGAAAATAGAAGTTCAGTGTTTGCTTTGTTGCATCTGATATATGGGTACACATTCTGGTTTTAAAATACCACTAGAAGACACCAGAGGGCACTGTGACCAAGGTGGGTGCAAGTTGCTTGAGCTCTGAAGCGGCCCACAGGGAATCTCCAAACATTGTCTCCTAAACCCCACCATCCAACTTAAAGAAATATTGCTCCCTTTTCACTGGGACAATTTCATTTTCCCAACTTGGAAAATTATCATGTTTCCTTTTTATTAAGCCAGGCATCATTAGATATGACCCCACAGACCCCACCTTTGGTTAAGATTGAACAAGCATTGGTATATCCTCTTCTCCTTTCAGGCATTGTAGGATTGAATTATTATAGATTTTATGACTGGTTTCAGAGTGGTAGCCATGTTATTCTGTATCAGCAAAAACAACAAGGAGTCCTTGTGGCACCTTAGAGGCTAACAAATTTATTTGGGCATAAGCTTTCGTGGGCTAGAACCCACTTCATCAGATGCATGGAGTAGAAAATACAGTAGCGTGTGTGTGTGTACACACACACACATATAGTTTATGAAAAGATGGGAGTTGCCTTACCAAGTGGGGGGTCAGAGTAACGAGACAATTCAATTAACAGTAGAATACTAAGGGAGGAAAAATCACTTTTGTAGTGGTAATGAGGGTGGCCCATTTCAAACACTTGACAAGAAGGTGTGAATAACAGTAGGGGGAAATTAGTATGGGGAAATTAGTTTTTGTAGTGACCCATCCACTCCCAGTTTTTATTCAGGCCTAATTTGATGGTGTCCAGTTTGCAAATTAATTCCAGTTCTGTAGTTTCTCATTGGAGTCTGTTTTTGAATTTTTGTTGTTGAACTGCCACTTTTAAGTCTGTTGTTGAGTGACCAGGGAGACTGAAGTGTGAATTGAAGTGAGAATTCTGGCTGCATCACAGCTAATTGACAAATATGATTTTTAACCATTTGTAGATCTTCAGTAACGATTTGATTAGCCCTGCTCTGGAGCACAGAGATATCTCCAGATAAGGTATTTCCTTATGGGGAAATGTATGTATGTATTTGGACCAGATGCATTGGGAACTCCAGAACTCTTATTATTTTGGAGGAAATTACATGGATTTTCTCAGCCAGCTGGATTCTTTTACAATTTTCTGTCAAAAAAACAAAACAAAAAAACAACAACCTTTGAGAGTTACTTGGAGTAGAGATTTGAATACACAACTATCTCTGGTCCAATGAAATACAATTGTATCTGATGTTAAAAAGCATCTGTAGAGGTGAGGCTATGGCTTTTTTGCCTAAAGACATGTTCGAATATACTGGTTCCTCATAGCCCAACTGTAATGGGCCTGATAAATGCTGATCTCCGTTGGTAGTGTAACTCCCTGGGTGCTACATTAGCTTGTATGTTTTGGGAGTGCCCCTGTATCAAGAATTTCAACTATGAAGTGGGTCAAAGGACCAGTTTGATATTGGGTGGTCAGTTGGAGCCCTCCTCCTTATGTTTACTTTTTGGATATATTCCTGATATCTGGAGGTTGCCCGGTAACAAGGTAGGGTGGTTCCAATGTGCAGTTTTGGTCATTAAAAAATTAATCCTGTAAAAACTGAAAAGTTGATTCCGACTAAACGCTGATGCCTGGCTCAAAGATAAGGCCGACCTCACAGCTAACGAACGACTGGCATTCCACAGAAGAGGAATGCCTGAAAAATATGAAGCAATTTGGGCTGATTTTTTTAAGAGGTCTATGATCAATGTAGACCTGAAGGTAGGTATATAATTTACCCTCCCCTCACTTTACCTTAACCTTCTTTATTTACATTGTCTATTATGATGAATCTGGTATTTTGGTATATTTGTTGTATTTGAAAAAAAAAAAATTATTAATAAATTATCACTGGGTTTTTACTATACGGTAGAACTAGAAAAATGTTATGATGCCTCTGTAACAGGTTCTTCTGACTCAGGAGCTGACTCAGCACCCTGTCACTCAAATCCCCCATTGTATATTAATTGAACTCTGACTGAAAGGAGGCGGTTAGCGGAGGAGACTGGTTAACTGAGTGGTGATACTGCTGAGGGGCTAATTGGGTGGAAGTATTCTCAGCCGCTAGGGCTATGTAACCATATTGGAAAGAAGTGCTGGGAGGAGAGTAGGGAACCTGAAGGAAGGTAGAAGTAGCCAGAACTGTCAGCAACACTTGCTGTTGCTTCCCCTGCTTCCCCAGAAGCAAGTGGGGAAGCAGGCTACTGATTGTAAATATAACATATAATAAACTATGGTGATGGTTAAGAAGATGTGGACCAGTTGTGGTCTGTGACTGAGGTTGTCAAGGAATTTCTAGGACAATTTCTAGCACTTTGTGACCAAAATTGTAATACACTTCAACTTTAAAATTACATATAATTTTAAAGCTAAAGCACAGTCTTGAGACGACTTATAAATTGTAAGTAAAATTAAGCTCCATTTTCTTTGAATAAGAGAGAGTAGAAAATAAAATAAATATAATGCATATGATAGTGTTCAAAGATTAAATTAGATGTCTGTATCTACCAATTAGTTCAAAATCTACCAAGAAATAAGTCAAATCACAATAAATAAAAGTTTACCACAAAGTAGTAAAATTGTTGATCTTTATATTATTTTGGTGATGTAATTTTGGCCTCAGTATGACATCAAGTATGCAGTTCATGATTCAAAGCTATTTCTAATTCACCAGTAGGTGTAATCACTTGTGGTTTGTAACATTAATCTAGAAATAACTGTTGTTTTTTAACAGAATGCTAAAACACTGGTAAACTCTTCAGTTTATTATTGTGGCCTAATGGTAACTCAGTAACTAATGTTACATTGGTCTTTTCATTTTAAAGGAAGTAACCGGTGATTTGTAGGGAAACAGATACTTATGCCTGAGAAAACACAACATCTGTTGTGCTCAGACTTCTTGAATTTTTGAGGGAAGTAGCTGTTTCATGGTATTAAACTTACTTTTGTGTCAAAAGGTGTTTTTTTTTTTTGTTTTATGTTTTAATGGGAAAAAAAATAGTGAGATGTAGCCTGGTTTGGAACAGAACTGCCGTGTGGGTTTAGTGTATGACCCTTTCTTGGTTCGTCCCAAATGTAGGCACTCAGACAAGTGGTTGACCTGTTGAATTGGGACCCTGGTTTTGGAGGCTGAAAGCACTCCTGCAATAATGATTGGGCCTTGCTTCTCTCTGAAATATGGCTGTTTGCTTTGTCCCCAGTGTGATTCTGTACTCAGTATTTTCTTTCTGTATTCCTCTTGTCTGCCCAAACTCTACTGCTTTATGTCCTTTCACATCCTTGCTGTCTCTCCTGCATTCCAGACAGAGCTGTCCCCTACCCCAAACTGAATTCCTCATAGCACTAACAGCAGATGTTGGAGGAGAGGCTGCCACATCAGGGCTGTTGGGAAAGGGGAAGGAAGAAAAGATGACTGTTAGGGAAGAAAGCAAGGATACGAAAGCAGAAGCAGGTGTTCTCTTTCACCCCATTTACTTCCTAATAAATTGCAACCTACAATATTAAATAAAACAACCAAAAATACAGCAGCAAAAACCTCACATTAACCATGAGTTATCATTGTATCTTCACTCTTATTTAAACCCCAGGAAATATAAATCTACAACACATCCTTGCTGTTTCTTTTCTCTTCCTCCCCCCTTACTTTCTTTTTTTTTATATTGAGCTGTTGAACCACCTTTTTGTGTGTTAAGTACTTCTTGCAGTTGATGGGAATATTTAAAAAAAGCCATGTGGAGAGGCAGGGTTTGCATTGCCAATTTTTGATGTCATCTTAGATGATCGTATTTATTTAAAATGAAAATGGATGTATTTGAATGCTAACAAAGCAAAAATGGTTCTGTAATTTTCATGCTCTTTTGATAAGATTTACTCCTCAGCCCTCCCGATGAGTTATTTCCAGTCTCTGTATTTCTAGACAAAAACCTCTCCCTCCCCATATAAAATACATTGTGTTACCTAAATAGGCTGTTTGATTTTGGGTTTTGAAACAGGCATGAAATAATTGTAATAATCTCCCAAATTTGTTCCCCTGAGGTTCAGAATCTCTCCCTGAAAAAGACAAGTGGAATTTAGCTTCCTGAAACATTCCTAAACCGAGGTTTGGCCTCTCTCTTCTGCTGCTTCTTTCCAATGTGCCCAGGTGATCCAGTCTGTAGTCACGTAGTTCTTTGAGTCAATCACTCTGGCCTACATCTGGCCTTTGTTTTGGACTGAATTGGGGTTGTGTCTGTCGTATAGGCTCCTTTAGAGAACTAGTGAACATCCTGTTGTGTTCACCATTGGGATCTAATAAATGACTTACACAGCACTGGTCATCAAGAACCAAAAATCTGAGATCACACATTTCCTCATCTTCCTCTTCTGGAGAGAAAAGAAGTAACAAAAGAGGAAAGCAAAAGGAATTTAAAAAAACCAAAAACCGACATGTTTTCCATTCCTCCGGTTAAGATTCTGCTAGGGTTGCCAACATTCTAAGCATACAACCCCTAACAACTTGCCCCGCCCCTTCTCCAAGGCCACACCCCCACTAACTCCATCCCCCCTCCCTCCATTGCTTACTTTCTCGCACCTTCACTCATGTTCATCATGTTGGGGCAGGGGGTTGGGTGCGGGAGGGGGTGAGTGCTCTGGCTGGAGGCATGGGCTCTGGGGTGGGGCTGGGGATGAAGGGCTCAACTTGCAGGAGGGGGCTGGGTCAGGGGTTTGGGGTACGCAAGAGAGTTTCGAGTGCGGGCTCTGGGAGGGAGTGGGGATACAGGAGGGGGCTGGGGCAGGGGGTTCAAGTGTGGGAGCGGTTGAGGGGTGCAGACTCCGGCTGGGTGGTATTTACCTCAGGCAGCTCCCAGAAGTGACCAGCATGTCCCTCTGGCTCATAGGCTTGGGCAGCCAGGTGGCTCTGCACGCTGCCCCCGCAGCTCCCATTGGCCATGGTTCCCAGCCAATGGGAGCTGCGGAGTTGGTGGTTGGGGCAGGGGCAGTGTGCAGAGACCCCTTTGGCCGCCCCTGCACCTAGGAGCCAGACATGCCAGCCCCTTCCAGGAGTGGCATGGAGCCAGGGTAGGTAGGGAGCCTGCCTTCGCTCTGCTGCACTGCTGATTGGACTTTCAGCGGCCTATTAAGATCTCCCAGATTGCTTTCAGTAGTCACTGGAAGATTGATGTTTATTTGGGTAGTCTCCTGGTGAATCCGGGAGGGTCGGCAACCCTAGATTCAGCAGAAGTAAGGAGGAAGAAGTTTCAGGAAAAAAAAGCCAATATAAGATTCTTTTTTCCTCCCACTGGCACGTTCTTTTTTCTAAGATGAAACTTAAGGTGCAGGTTTATCTGAAAAGTAGCTATGCAGAATGGTAACTTGGTACTCAGCAGATCTATCAATTGTTTTCATTCAGAATCCTGTCTGTCTATGTTAGTGTCAAAAATACCCTTTTACCAATATTAACGCCTTGAGACGCTAGAGCAGAGGTGGGCAAACTATGGCCACATCTAGCCTGGCCCTTGAACTCCCGGTCGGGGAGGCTAGCCCCCCGGCCCCTCCCCTGCTGTCTTCCCTCCTCTGCAGCCTCAGCTTGCTGCGCTGCCCACGCTCTGGCCCGCCTCTCCTGCCGGGCAGTGCGTGGTGGTGTGGCTGGTTCCAGTGGGAATGCAAGCTCCTGCTGCTCTGAGTGGTATGTTAAGGGGGTGGTGAGTGGTGGGCGATTGGATGGACGTGGGAGTCCTGGTGGGGGGGTGGATAGGAGTCAGGGCAGTCAGGGGACAGGGAGTGGGGGGGTTGAATGGGGGGTCCCGCGGGGTGGGGGGGTCCCAGGAGGGGGCGGTCAAGGGACAAGGAGCAGGGGGGGTTGAATGGGTTGGGAGTTCTGAGGGGGGCAGTCAGGGGGAGGGAAGTGGGAGGGGGCGGGGAGGGGGCCGAGAGGGGGGCGGGGGCAAGGCTATTTGGAGAGGCACTGTCTTCCCTACCTGGTCCTCCATACAGTTTTGCAACCCTGATGTAGCCCTCGGGCCACAAAGTTTGCCCACCCCTGCGCTAGAGCCAACACAGCTAAAAGAGAATGAGATGAGTTCTTGTGCATCATCCCCAGAATTCTTTACTGATTTCCAATCAGTTACACCTCTGCTCTTCTGTTGAAGTCAGTGAGACTTCATTGTCACTGAGAGCCTACAGAACAGGGGTAACTGAAGATCTAATGTAGCTAATAGAAACTTTAGTTATTTGTGATGATGCAAGAAATGCTAAGAATCCGGCTTGACTTTCCAGGTCAGCAGTTGAGATTGTAGGGCTGGCAGTAAAAGCATCTTTATACAGTAGAACCTCAGTTACGGACACCTTGCGAATGGAGATTGTCCGTAACTCTGAAACGTTCATAACTCTAAACAAAGCGCAGTTCAGGCTCCAGGTCCAGCAGCTGACATTCCAGGTCACACTTCAGCTGAGCTGCTCCCTACTCAGCACCAACATGAGTTTGCCAGCTTGCCCACCTCCCAGCAGAGAGAGAGAGGTAGGGTGTGTGTGTGTGTGTAAATTGTGCGTCCACCTCCTGGGGAACGGGTGTGTGGAAACGAAAACCGTGCATTCCCCTCCCAGCTTGGGGAGGGAGGGGTGAAAGCAGTGCAGACCCCAGTGCTGCTCGTGCTGTGCTGGCTGGCTGGCAGCCCTAGAGTCTTGCTGTAAGTGGTTGCCCCGCGTGTGGGGCTGGGGATGTGCCTATCTTTAGGATGCAATACAGGAGCAGTAGAGTATTTGGGGGGAGGTGTCTGCTGCTGCCTGATTGGTTACTTCTGATTCCACTTGGTGTACGAGGGGCTGGTCAGTCTAACTCCAGTGTTCGTATCTTTGAGACATTCTACTGTATTGGGACATTGAATGTATTTGATATGGAAATTAGTGAGGCACAATGAACATGAAGTCCACAGTTCTTTTTTTTTTTTTTCAGTCTTCCTTCAGAGGAAAACCACACTTACGTTTTTTGTATAGTGGTAGACGAAGTGAAACGTTACTTAGGAGCATGTGATGAGTTTTTATGGCCATACTAAGTATGGCTAAAATCAGGTCAGTTCTGTTGCTCTGTGCATGCAACCCTTGCTAACATGCACAAAGAAGAGACTAGATGTCACCTGTCTTTGCCTTGTAAACACGTTTTGTATAGGTATTGATCTGCTTTATTTTAGCGTGTTGAGTATAGCTTATTGCTCATGTACTACACATTACTTATACAAACTTTAATTTAAATATTTTAAAATGGAGAGACGCTTGCCAAATACAAATCTTCAGCAATATTTTGTCAGTCAAAACATAATTACTGTTATGGTACAGTAATCATGCAGATAATAAAAACAAGTTATGAACAAATAAAATTACATTAATGCTCAGGGATCGGGCTCTCTATTTGTCAGGCTAATATAAAAATCAATCTTAGAGTAAAAACCATTTGGTTAATCCATAAATGAGGTGTCCTAAGCAGAGCAGTGTCAGCCTTAATTTTGGAACTGTCTGCATTCAGTAACTTGAAATATGGTTACTGAATACTGTGCAACTTTCAAATACCTCAACTTGAATGCTGCCTCCCTATCGCTATTCACTTCTGCTGGAATATACTGTAAATAATTAAGTATCTCTTACAGATCTTGTTCCTGCTTTAGGTTGCGGGTGGTTTGGTATGGTATTGGGTCTGACTGTTAAACTGAGTTAAAGTGCACAAATGCCTTGGATCAGACTCCATAAAAGTTGAGCCATGCAGAATACCTAAGTCTCTGTTTTCTGGGTGCAAGGAGCTTGCTTTCTCAGAGTCTTAAAAAGCTTTCCTGGGTGCAGAAACCAGGAATTCCAGGGAACTCCTGAGACCCGTCCCTACATAAGTGAATTTCTTGTGGGGCACATCTATAGTGTGTTTTAAATTAATAATTCCAGACAATAAACTCAAGATTTTTTTAAACATTGTTTGGATCCATCTAAGTTTTTATTAGCTCAGTAACTGATTGTTAATGTGAAACAATGAAACACCTTTAAATATTTAAAAATGGAGACATATTGTGGTTTTTTTCCCCCTTCTATAGTTGCAATATTTCAGACTACAGGGCTTTTCAGGTGTCTTTTTCTCCTTGTGCACCTTATTGAATACTTTTCCCATTGGGTCTTTTGACACTTCATTGATGGTTTGTCTTAGCGAGAGGTGTACAAAAGCTCCACTGACCTGAAAAAAATGAATGTGTTTTGTATTCTGTGCTGCAGGGTGTGATTTCAGCTATTCTTGGTGTTTTGTGGAGCATGTGGTGTGTGAGATCTGAACTGTTCAGGTCAATTTTAGCTTAAGTGTATTACTAGATGATTTTTTGTTATACTGAAATTGTTTTCAAATGTATATGCAATACTACTTAATGTGTTGCCCTATTTATGTAACATTTTCAGGTTATCTTTTGTTTTAATTTAGATTTAACAAAGTCAGAAGAAATAATGGGTGAAATATTACACTTTTTAAGTTTTAAAAGCATGACTTCTATTTGTAGAAATAAAGTATCCTTTTTCTTTGTTTCTCATCTAACTTGCTAATTGTAGGCAGAAATTGATCAAGGAAATGAAAACACATTTTCCTGCGAGTTGGTTTGCATTACCCATTTCCTCTTCAGTACATATTCTCTCATATTCTTTTTGTGTAGGGTCTACACTGTTAAATAATTATAGCAATAATTCAAGCAGCTCTTCTGTTTTGATGGTAGTTGTGGTTACACAATGGCCATCAAAAGGCTTTTTATTTACAGCTAAGTTGACAGCACAAATTAAGAATTTAACCACCAGCCTACTAGTTGAACATTAGCACAATGCAGTCAGCAAGTAGCCTAGTTATAAAGATAGCCAGTGATGTGAAATAATACTTCAGAATTATATTTTAGTCATTGTTTCGAACTGGTACTGCACATACCTTTGTTTTTGTTTTTGTTCTTGTCTAAATTGGCAATATATCCAGCACTGGCTCACCTGCATCCATTGTTGACCCCTGTTGTAGACAAAGCTACTGAGACTAGAAGTTAAGAAGGGGAAGAGTTCATGTCTTTGCTGCTGCTGTTTGAATGTGACATTTTTTGGCAAGGTTACAGGACAACAACACATAACAAAGAAATGGATGCAGTCAGAGTAGCAAAGGGAAAAATGCCTGATCCTACAAACACATTTGGGTGTATTCATTACTACTATGAATGGAGCAATTGGGTCCAGTGAGATCAATTATGGTAGTAAGCATGATTGTAGGCAATGTCTTCAGAATCAGGTCCTCTGTGTGTGTGTGTGTGTGTAAAGGATAGTGCTGTGTTTTACCATCTCTCACCTTCACAATATCCCAAGAAGCAGCTGCTGGCCACGTGGGTCCAGATAGGAAAAATAGAGGATATGATGCCACAAAGACGGTTATTCATTAAAAGCTGCTGAAATCTTAGAAGATGCTAGCCGAGTATGGCTAACGTGTCTTTTCATTCCCATGTATCTTCTTTCCCTAACCTCCAAAACCTACTAAGCACCACCTTCACAAAGACTATTTGTATATAAATGGATATATTTTGCTATTAGCTACACAAGTGTGAATCCAGAGTAACTCCATTGTCTGGCAACTTCAGTTTGAATTCAATGGAGTAACTCTGAGTTAACACAGGTGTAAGAGAGCAGAATTTGACCCTCAGTTGGAAGGTTCCCACCAAACATTTGAATTATTAATAAGACACAAAACAAAACAAAAATAAACACAAGAAAAAACACAAAATAATGGGAAGGGGGAAAAGTGGTTGTGTTGTGTTTAATTTTTCCTTTCTCCTATAACTCTAAAATTGTGAAGAGATTTTTGTCAAACTTCCATAAAACAAAAAATAAACATTCACCTCTGGTTTGAAGATGAAGCATATAGGCTAGGGAATTGAATCAAGATTGTCAAAAGTGACTAGTGATTTTTGGTTGCCTGGATTTTTGTGCACCCAAGGTGGGCCTGGGGACCCACTCTCTGAAAATCAGGCCCCTTTACAAATTTTGAAGTTGGGCACCCAATATTTGAAGCACTCAAAATCACTAACTCCTTTTGAAAATCTGGGCTGGAATTTTTCAAAGGTAAATTTTTCAGAAATTTGAACATCTGAACAACAGGGTTAAATGCAGCCTTTATCATAACATTTGATTAAAAAACTTCAGGACTTGTCACCTCCAAAGATACCAAGGCAATGTACAAACCTTAATGATTGAAGGTTTGCAATACCCCTATTTTCAGATGGGGAGACTGAGGTACATTGTTATCTGATAGTTGGACAGTGGACCATTGAAGGGCAGCAAATGTGAAACACAGCAAGCATAAATGGGCATGCATCCATGTGCGCGCACACATTCACCTTATTTTTCATGGGGTGGCTTCAGGGTGTTATGGGTCCCATCCCATATTTTACAGATAACTTTTTTAATTTATAATCGATTATCTCCCTCAGCCAGTTCAGGATTTTCTCCCAGTTCATTACTTTAGCAGTCACTTAAACTATATAAAGAACCCCATCACACATATGCAGAAGCCTGAATTTAGCTGACATTCAGTAGCTTCGTAGTAATAGCAAAGATAAAGTAATTTCAGTAATAAGCATGTTCAGGGATGTAAACTGTAGATATAAACACTAATTAATCTGTTGATAAGATTAAATTTATGCACCCCTTTAAACAGATTTTGTTTAGTATTTGATAAATAAGTTAAATAAGACACAACAGCAAATACAAAATTATAAAGGCAAAATATGGTTACTGAAACATTAGCAAAATGCAAAAAAGTGTAGAAAATAATTTATCTCTTGAACTATTTACAACAGCAATATTGTTTGCTCTTGATGCTGAAATAAAAGCAAAATCAACTTGTTTGTGGTCTTTTTAGGATGCATATCTTTTTATCATATGTGTGTATATATACATGTCTTGAACCTACATGACATACTTCATGTGAGTGTACTTTAAAGGCACAATAGAAATAGGATACAGCATGTGGGAAACAAAATTGAAATATACTACCTTATTTTTGTCTATTGTAGAATAAGGCATGTTTACTTTGTATAGACAGGGTCATATTTGAAATTCATACTCTCTGAAACTGCTATCAAAATCACACTCTTAAACATAGATTTTCATCATTCAAAGAGTGGAATGCAGTGAAGCACAAATATAAACCTTGAACTCTTGTAGGAAACAAAGTCAACATGTGTAATCTAAGCATATTCAGAAAACTTGAATAAATAGGGGTCGTTTATTTCCAATATTCATTTGTAAAATGAATGTTGTAATAATTGTAAAATATAAAATGAGTCTATTAAGCACTGGAACAAATTAGCTCAGGAGGTTATGGAATGTCTGTCATAGGTGGTTTTTAAGAAGAGGTTAGACATACCCCTGTCAGGGATGGTCTTACTCTAGATAATACTTAGTCCTGCTTCAGTGCTGGGGACTGGACTAGATGACCCATTAAGGCCCATTCCAGCCCTACATTTCTATGATTCCAAGTTTATTAATATACTTGTAAATGGAGATAAGTGGCATGACAAAATTCACTGATAACACAAAATTATTTAGTTTTGTCAAGACTAGGGAGTACTGTGAGAACTCCAGGGGGCCAAACAAAACAAAAGTTGGACAGCATGGTGGCATATCTAACTCTTTTCAGATAAGTACATGATAGCTCTAAATCCATCAGTGGATGGATTAAACTATTTAAAGCGTCTCAGGAATAAGATGGAGGTATTATTGTAGACGGGTCAAGTGTGACTGCTCAGTGCATAGCAGATTTAAAAACGAATAAGGTATTGTGCTGTGTTTTAAGAGAGAAATATGCTGAAAATGTTCTGTAATTAAATAAATCAGTGGTGGACCATAATGTGTCCAGTTTTGGTCTTGTGTGCTTATAAAAGGCATAGCAGAAATCAAAACGAGGACTAGAGAAGGGCAGCAGAAGTCACTAGAGGCATGGGGTCAGTCTACATGAGACTGACTGAAAAGATTAGGAGAGTTAGAGGGATATGATAAAGCCATGTAAAATAGTTAAAGGTGTACAGAGAGCCCTTTCTTTAACCTTAGTCAGAAAGAAAGAAAGACACATTTGTCATTAAAAAACAACAGATGTAAAGTAGATTTAAGGAAATATCACTTTATATATTATATAATTAATTTATGAAACTTGCTGCTTCAGAATATTATTGCAGAGCCATTGGCCATTATCTTTGAAAACTCGTGGCGAACGGGGGAAGTCCAGGATGACTGGAAAAAGGCTAATGTAGTGCCAATCTTTAAAAAAGGGAAGAAGGAGGATCCTGGGAACTACAGGCCAGTCAGCCTCACCTCAGTCCCCGGAAAAATCATGGAGCAGGTCCTCAAAGAATCAATCCTGAAGCACTTACATGAGAGGAAAGTGATCAGGAACAGTCAGCATGGATTCACCAAGGGAAGGTCATGCCTGACTAATCTAATCGCCTTCTATGATGAGATTACTGGTTCTGTGGATGAAGGGAAAGCAGTGGATGTATTGTTTCTTGACTTTAGCAAAGCTTTTGACACGGTCTCCCACAGTATTCTTGTCAGCAAGTTAAGGAAGTATGGGCTGGATGAATGCACTATAAGGTGGGTAGAAAGTTGGCTAGATTGTCAGGTTCAACGGGTAGTGATCAATGGCTCAATGTCTAGTTGGCAGCCGGTGTCAAGTGGAGTGCCCCAGGGGTCGGTCCTGGGGCCGGTTTTGTTCAATATCTTCATAAATGATCTGGAGGATGGTGTGGATTGCACTCTCAGCAAATTTGCGGATGATACTAAACTGGGAGGAGTGGTAGATACGCTGGAGGGCAGGGATAGGATACAGAGGGACCTAGACAAATTGGAGGATTGGGCCAAAAGAAATCTGATGAGGTTCAATAAGGATAAGTGCAGGGTCCTGCTCTTAGGACGGAAGAACCCAATGCACCACTACAGACTAGGGACCGAATGGCTAGGCAGCAGTTCTGCGGAAAAGGAACTAGGGGTGACAGTGGACGAGAAGCTGGATATGAGTCAGCAGTGTGCCCTTGTTGCCAAGAAGGCCAATGGCATTTTGGGATGTATAAATAGGGGGCATAGCGAGCAGATCGAGGGACGTGATCGTCCCCCTCTATTCGACATCGGTGAGGCCTCATCTGGAGTATTGTGTTCAGTTTTGGGCCCCACGCTACAAGAAGGATGTGGATAAATTGGAGAGAGTCCAGCGAAGGGCAACAAAAATGATTGGGGGTCTGGAACACATGACTTATGAGGCGAGGCTGAGGGAACTGGGATTGTTTAGTCTGCAGAAGAGAAGAATGAGGGGGGATTTGATAGCTGCTTTCAACTACCTGAGAGGTGGTTCCAGAGAGGATGGTTCTAGACTATTCCCAGTGGTAGAAGAGGACAGGACAAGGAGTAATGGTCTCAAGTTGCAGTGGGGGAGGTTTAGGTTGGATATTAGGAAAAAGTTTTTTCACTAGGAGGGTGGTGAAACACTGGAATGCGTTACCTAGGGAGGTGGTAGAATCTCCTTCCTTAGAAGTTTTTAAGGTCAGGCTTGACAAAGCCCTGGCTGGGATGATTTAATTGGGGATTGGTCCTGCTTTGAGTAGGGGGTTGGACTAGATGACCTCCTGAGGTCCCTTCCAACCCTGATATTCTATGATTCTATGATTATTGAAGCAGATATTCAATCAATATTTTTGGAGAAAAAATAGTTGTTATAAACATTAATTTTACCAGCAGTTACATTTGTGATTTAAAAAAAAAAAAATAGGTTCAGTCCTAATGCTTCACTCATACACTAATCAGATCAGGAAAAATTGCTTTTTCATCACTTTTCCCACCATGAAATGGTATTGCACACTTACTGTATGCATTGTTGGGTTTTCCGGCATCCTCAGAAGCATCTAGCATATGTCATTGTTAGAGATGGGATACCAAATGAGATTGATCATTAGATCCCTTTCAGTCTGGCAAATATTTTATTCTGTAACAGTCGTGTCATCTTAAATACTTTTCCTTAAGGTATCTTGCCAAAATAAAACATTTTTCACTGCGATATTCATATTTTAACATTCCATGGATGGTAATTGCAAGTCCCAGAAGGTTTGGAAATTTGGTTCTGATGCTGATCTTAACCGCCAAAAAATAAGTAAACGCATCAGACCCTTCCTCCTTCCAGTTAAACTCTACCTTTATCGCTAGTGGTGCCAAGGTCTTCCTAGAGATCCTATTTTTCTCTTCCTCAACATTTTCTTCTCAGAAATATATCTTTTAGGTGAACTCACAGAGACTTACCTGGTAAAGTACTCTGAGGAATGAGATTCTCCAGCTTTTTTTCTTATTCTTTGTCCCAGTAGGGACTATTCTTGAGTCACATTCTGTCCCAAAAGGCTTTATGGACATGTCAAATTCAAAACCCCCATGATAAACTTTAAGGGATCAGAAGCAGGGCCAAACCAAGTTGAGAAGGCCATCCGACCCTTGGAAAGCAAGGGAGTTAAATTAAAGCACTAATGAACCTCCAAATAGATTAGCATTTGATTTGAATGGTAGACAAATGTATAACTCATTCTTAGTTGCCCATCCCTGAGTCATGACCAACATTTGGAAAAATGGCTGATTTAAGACTAGAGTCTGGAAATTTTGTGCCTGATCGTGTCTCATCGACTTTGCTGGGAGTCGATGGTGTTCAGAACCTCTTGGGGTGCACTAGGCAGTTGTCAGAATGTCCTTTTAGAAAGTAAGTTTTCAGTGAGGTTTCAGCCACAGAACTTGTATAAAGATTATTCCTGTATTAAGTCTTGCTAGTCTTGATTTGCCATTATACCCTAAATAACAGTATCCTGGCTAATGCCAATGGCCAGGAGCTCTATAACAAAATTGAATTATAGGGGAGATAATGGGTAATCCTGCTGTCTCACCCTGCCAAGTGTGAATGATAAATAAATGGATCCATTAGTAGTAATTGAATCAATTTTGGAGATAGTAATTTTCCCTAGCATATAATGGTCACAGACCCAAATCTATCTTAAAAAAAAAATCAGATGCTCCTAATTATTTTCCATGCCTTCCCAGCAACTAAAGACAGCAACAAATCTTTATTTTATTTTTAACTACTTTAGATCTAAAGTAAACCTATTTTGAAGAAATCACTATATATTTTGTTTAATGGTTCTTTCTGTGTTTGTGATGTATATACAACATTTCGTACCTACTCACAAGTGTTTTTATATATTGTGACAGACCCAGACCAGTGGGGTACAGGAGTCTGGTAGAAGGCAAATATACTGGCCACTGGATGAATAGTTTTCTGTTCCCTGAGTGACCAGAGCAGTGACTGCCCTAGAGCAATCAGGAACCTGCTCGAACCGATTAAGACAGACAAGCTAATGAAGGCACCTGGAGCCAATTAAGAACATACTAGAATCAATTATGGCAGGCAGACTAATCAGGACACCTGGTTTAAAAAGGTTAGTCGAGGACGTGCAAGGAGCAGGGAGCGAGAAGGTATGCTGCTGGAGGACTGAGGAGTACAAGTGTGATCAGGCCTCAGGAGGAAGATTCTGCAGTGAGGATAAAGAAGGTGCTGGGGGGGAGGCCATGGGGAAGTAGCCCAGGGAGTTGTAGCTGTCACGCAGCTGATACAGGAGATGTAGACAGCTGCTATCCACAGGGCCCTGGGCTGGAACCTAGTGTAGAGGGTTGACCTGGGTTTCCCCCCTACTCCCCAACTCCTGATCGGACACAGGAGGAGTTGACTGGTCTGTGAGCAACAGCAGGAGGGAAGGTCTAATTTGGAAAGGGATCTGGCCTGTCCCTGACCCACTAGGTGGGACAACAGAGACTGCAGAGATTCTTCTCCATTTCCCCCATGCTGGCGAGTAATGAGGTTAGCTGAATGAATGGCAGTTTTGAGCCTCTAGCAGAAGCGGCCAAACTGAGGGCTGCCAAGAACCTCTGAGGTGAGCAAATCTGCCAAAAAGTGCAGGACCCACCAAGGCAGAGGAGGAACTTTGTCAAATATCATTTTGAAACTAAATTAATAAAGTAAGCCCATAGCTGCCACTGGAGTCTTATCAGTTCTTAATATAGCTGAGATCAGAGTGGTTTCTAGAAGCTGGTTGTCTCCCATTCATGCCCTGAGAAGTGAACTGATATAGTCAAGTCAGCTGATAAATTTTTTGTGGCAAGTCTTATAAAACATGTTGTCTTGATCTAGAGCCTTCCCCTAACACTGAAAAATCCATCACCCATTTTTAATAGCCATCTAATTTTGCTCTAGAATATAAGCTTTCATTTCTCTTTGGGTGAGGGACAGCCTCTAGCTTTTTATGATTACAAAAATAATCTACAAAACTGAACTTAATACAAACTGATGGATTGATGTTTGCTTGAAGCTGCAGTAAATAACTTTGAGAGATATGCAAACTGTTCCTGTTCATCTCAATGGGATATTAATCCTGATGACATTTTCAGTGTAAGCATTAACTATTTCATGGTTCCTCATTTTAGCAGGAACATCAAAAAGGAGTGAGTTTGTTATTACAGGATGTAGTAGCATAATATGGTGTGGATTGCAGTGAAGCAGACAGTTGGTGTCAAAAGTTAATTTCTTCCCAAATTAAATTATTTGTGCCCCTCCCGAATATGACGATGGGGGGGGGGGGGGAGAAGAGAGGGGAGGGAAGGCGTTTCATTCCTTTACCAACATCAAGAGACTCTGTTTCCTAGATATCAAAAATTCCAACTATGTTTCAGGCCTTTGTAAGGTCTTGCCCACATTTTAAAGGCTTTGCTAGTTTAGTTATACCAGCAAACCCTCTAGTTACTTATACTGGCAAAATGTGATCTTTAGGTGGTGTAATTGAGCAAGCCACCCCCCTGAATGATAAGCTGTGCCAGCAAAAAGGACACCCTTGCAACTGTAAACTGTATCTACATGGGGAGTTTTGCAAGTGTAGCTATGTTCGTTAGTGATTTGATTCGCCCCCCCACACACACCCCACACACTGCTAAATGACCTAGCTATGCTGGCAAAAGCCTGTAGGATAGACCTGACCTAAGTATCTAAAGCCTCAGTTATCTCTTACCGAAATGTCAAAACCTCTAGCTTTTCCCTGAAAGCTTCTGTTAAAACTTAAAATATACTTTGGGGTATTTTTATATTAATGTATCAATTGATCTGGACTGTGAAGGGACAATGAACAGTAAGGAGACGAGGGCATTAGGGGAGGGGAAGCAGAGTTGCAAAATTTAGGTCCAATGTGTTACATAGCACCCAGAGCTTTGGGTTGAGTGAAGTCCAGGATATTAAAAAACCAAAACAAGATTTGTACTATTTATGTACCAGAGTCGTGTATATGTGTTAGAGGCATATCTCAATTTAAATTAATTCCAAAGATTAGAAATTGGAGAGTAAGATTTGTGGTGTTTGCATTGCAAAGTGGTTTAATGCAATGTGATGAACAAAACAAGGACACAGAGTAAGAGACATTTTTGTCTGTGATGATTAGGCTTTTGAACATCTCGTGCTTTTCTTCTGGCAACTTTTTTATATTTCCATCTTCTCTAGATACTTCTTAATCTAAAGCTGTAATAAATAAATCTCAAATTTACCTGTATGTGAGCTGTAAACTCCCTCTGGCCTCCCTTCTAATTTGATTGTCTTCCAATGTAATTAATTTAACATCTTTGTCTTTATGTTTATACAGGACTCCGTAGAGAGACAAGAGACATGGGTATTTTTAGTCTTTAATGAAAGGATTTAATTTCATAGATTTTAGCCTTTTCACTGGGAAATTTCAGACTCTCAAAGTGTTTTGAAAACATGTTGGTGTCTTTGACATTTAGTGTTTTGGTAACTAATCCCCACAACTGAACTGTTTTTTTTTTGTTTTTTTTGTTTTTGCATATGTGTTTTTAAAAATACACTTCTATAGACAATTTTCTATTAGGTAGAGTTCTACTCGGGAATGCAATGGTATAAAAATCTTACCAGGTAGACCTGTTTCCAGTATGTATTCAGTCACGTTTATTTGCTTTTCCTAACAAAACTGTTTTGCCCCCTAGCTTTTACTACTAGCACCACTGTAGAGCCAGCACAGGTATATGGAAGCTTATTGGTACATTTCCCATCAGAATTGTTGTTTAAATTCCAATTACAGATTTCATTGTTGTCGGTGCATGAGCCAGACTTCTTGACACTAAGAGTTTGGTTGAGTTAGCAGGATTGCCAATTAAAAATGTATGTCTATATTTGCTTGTATACTGATAAGATTTGATCTTAAAATTTACAGAGATGGGACATCATGACATTATTTTTACAAAATCACAGTTGAACCACACTTAATATGTAAAATATGATTTGGAATTAAATTACAGTTTACTAACAAGGTAACATATATATATATATATTTGAGAGATCAGTGCTAAAGCTGTAGTGCTTTATTAAATACCAATTATGAGTTTTAATTTATAACTGATTAGAATTACAGATGGGAATGTCTAACAATGCATTAGTTACCTGAGTCAGAAAATGGATAATCACTTCTGTTGTCATTATCCAGATTACTGGAGGGGGTGGGGTGGGGATTTTATCACACATGGTTTGGTGGCAGTCAATGAAACCATAATTTAATGACAGTGAAATATACCTGTCAGATGATTAACTTGAAAGGTACTGTTCTATAAAACTTACTGGGGATAACAGGCTGATGGCTAAGAAAAATTGATAAGACCCTCGTTTACCATTCAGTATGATTATTATTCTCTTTCCAAGATATTGCATTATTTTTGCAATTACAGTTCCCATTGTAAAACTACATCATCCTTCTGAAAGAAAGATTTTTGGCATAAATACCTAAAGGAGGTGGCAGAGATGGTGAACTGAACAGTGGGATGGAAGGCAAGAAGCCCAGATTTCTAATTCCAGTTCTTCCAGTGACTTGCTGTGTAACTTTTGGCTCCGTTTCCTTATCTGTAAAACAGAGATAATACGTAACTCAGATAGGCATTGTGGTGAATGTGACAGCATCTTGAAAATGTAAAAACATATAAATGCTAAGAATTATCATTGTTAAAGACTGTGAAAAGTCTTAAGCTAAAATTGTCAAGCTTGCCTGCCTCAATTAGAATTCCTAAATCTATAGTTAGGAACTTTCTGTGATTGAAATAATTTTCAGTGGTGCTTAACACCTGTAGCTTCAATTGACGATATTTGAATATATGTATTCAAGCACAATTTAGTTTTGAGAAACGAAGACTGAGGGGCCGACCTGATAACTGTCCTCGAATATATTAAAGGATATTATAAAGAGGATGGTGTTAGTTGTTCTCCAGGTCAAAAGAAGGTAGGACAAGAAGTAATGGGCTTAATCTGCAGCAAGGAAAATTTAGGTTAGCTACAAGGAAAAAAATCTATATGAATAGTTAAGCACTGAATTAGGGTTCAAAGGAGGTTGTAGAGTCCCTGGCAGTGTAGCTTTTTAAGAACAGTTTGGATAAACACCTGTCAAGGATGGTCTAGGTTTACTTTGTTCTGCCTCAGTGAAGGGGCCAGGACTAACTGACTGCTCAAAGTTCCTTCCAGCCCTGTGTGTCTGTGATTGTGTGGTTTCCATGGTATCTGTGCCAAATGAACCAAACAAAAGGGCTTGTACAGCATCTTCCTTTTGTGTACTCTTTTCAACAAACAACTTTCCTGTTACTAGAATTACAGTTTCCAAAAGCACTTGCAATATTAGCCTCTAGCTTGCTGAGCTACCATGCTGGCAAAATGAAGAGAGATTTGACATTTCAGGTAATTGGGTTTCACATTAGGTGATTAATATGTAGTATTGCCCTTGCTGCACTTTAAGATATTGCAACTTCCAAATAAATACAACTATAATGAAGTAAATTCCTCAGTATACTTGAATTTAGAGACATCTAGGGTTGCCAGGCATCTGGTTTTCGACCAGAACGCCCAGTCGAAAAGTGCAGTCCGTGGCACAGCGGGGGCCCGGGCTTAACGCAGGCTCCCTGCCTGCCCTAGTTCTGTGCGGCTCCTGGAAGCTGGCGCCAGGTCCTTGCAGCCCCTAGGAGCATGGGCAGCCAGGGAGGCTCCATGCACTGCCCCTGTCCCTAGTGCCGGCTTCACAGCTCCTGTTGGCTAGGAGCCGTGAACAATGGGAGCTGATGGGGCAATGCCTCCAGGCATGAGGGCAGCACACAGAGCCTCCCTGGCCACCCATGCGCCTCGAGGCTGCAGGGACCTGGTGGCCACATACTGGGAGCCATGGTAAGCGCCTTCAGGACCCTGCATCCCATACTGCCTCCAACCCCCTCCCCATCCCTGAGCCCCCTCCTTCGCACCAAAGCCCAATCCCCCAGCCAGAGCCCTCACCCCCTGCACCCCAACCCCCTGTTCCAGCCCGGAACCCCCTCCTTCACACCAAACCTCATCCCTGGCCCCACCCCAGAGCCTGCACCCCCTCCTGCACCTCAAACCCCACATCCCCAGCCCCACCCCAGAGCTTCACTCCCAGCCAGAGCCCTCACCCCTGCAGGGTTCTGGCGACAGGCGACAGCGTCCTCAGGGGGGCCTCCTCAGTGTTCCAGAGACTGGGGACAGCCTGACAGGGAGGGGGGAGAGAACTCTGCAGCTCCCAGCCATCATGGTGGCAGAAGAAACCATGGAGCCACAGCAGCAAAAGTCACAGACAGGTCACTGCTTCCGTGAATTTTTGTTTATTGTATCTAATGTCTTCTGCAGTTTCCACGGTATGCATCCAATGAAGTGAGCTGTAGCTCACGAAAGCTCATGCTCAAATAAATTGGTTAGTCTCTAAGGTACCACAAGTACTCCTTTTCTTTTTGCGAATACAGACTAACACGGCTGTTACTCTGAAACCTGTTTATTGCCTGTGATCTGTCCATGACTTTTACTAAAAATAACCATGACAAAATCTTAGCTTTGTCGATCAGACAGAGATCCTTTTTTACTTTATAAACATGTATTGCTCCTACCACTCAGGTTTTGTTGTTTTTGTAGCAGAATGAAATCCCCTGGTATCCCTCTTCACATATGTTTTTAATATAGCTTGCTTCAAGAGCAAATCAGGCAATTTAATCTCCTTACACCTTTTCCATACAACTAATATTCTAGGTTGGGCAAATAAGGGATTTATTAGTGCCAGGGCCTCAACACAATTCAAAGAAACAAAAAAGTATACATCAAGTTAAGAAATCAATATAAGATAAACAAAACTCATAAGTTAGACAACTAATTACACGAGACACTCTTATTCAGTTCTTCATAATAGAATAGTTATGGCAGTGGATAGCTATGGACACTTCCTTGCCTTAGTCAAATTTGAGGGAAGTGTGCCTTCATATTCCTTTTTCTCAGTCCTCTCAGAAAGGCCTTTGATTTCATTCTACTTCCAGTTAAAGTTCCTTCTGGGCAAGGTAGTGTCCATTCCATGTACTTGGCTAGTAGTCATGGAGACTGTGTATGTGTTACACTTTTGTAAGCATTTGCACATCTGCACCACAACAATAACTCTGTATGAGATAACTCACCTACAGATGAATAGAAAGTCATCTGCAGAAGAGTTTTCTGTCTTCTCAGAGAATCACAAAATTCAGTCACTTTTCCAGCAGAGCCATATTGATGGGTCCCTCAAGATATTTCTAGATTTTAATCAAGATTCTGTCCCTTTTGATTCAGGGGCATTCTAGAATTCTCCTGCCTTTCTTCCTCTTCCCCTCTCTGTGGATAGGAGAAGACCTGTAAATACAAGTACAAGTTCCTACTGTGTGCCGGGCCCACTCTAATTTTAACTCAGTACAAGGAAAATGGTCTCTTTAGGAGATGAGGCACTCCAGCAACATTCTGGAACTCAGAGCTGTGCAGCTAGCTCTGGTAGCTCTAAAGGACATGATCCACACCAACCCTTTAATTTTTAATTTAAAACATTTGACTTGTGATTGGGCTCAGGAACATAGTTTTGGCACAGTGTTTTCAACATCCTGCTTCAACTTAGAGTAAAGTAGCTTGTTGATTTCAGAACTTGACTAACCTTCTGGTCCTCATGAAACTCTTGCAACCTCTGAACAATGGAAGCCTGTCCCCCACAAATTTAGAGTTTTTATAGGAGGATTTGGACAACTTTTTTTTCCCACAGATTACCTTAGAGTTCAATGCTTCATCCCATAATCACGTACTTGGCTAGATCGGTGGTTGCTCTTTTGAGTCTCTCATCCTCTTTTTAATGCCTTTGGAACTTCAGTTCCATCTTTTTGCTGTTCCTGTCCTGAAACAGTCTTTCTGGTTCCATCTGATCAGCCATAACAGTCAGTAAACTAGCAGACATGTCTGGTCTGGTACTCCCTGTAGATTTCCATAAAGAAAAGGTAATGCCCAGTATCTTCTCTGGTTTCCAGAGTCAGTCTCTTCCTTTCATTTTAACTTCTGTGCCTAACCTCAGCAGAAAAAGTATTCCTAGACTCTAAATCGGAATGGGGCTCTCAAGATGTACCTGCATAGACCCATGGTCTTGGAAAATGGAAATTACATTGTCATCTTCATTGACTGCTCCTAGATAGGGAATGGGAAAGCCCACTTTTCATTTTCTCTCCTCAAGTCTGGATTCAATTGTATAGTCAATATTCTTACATGTTGCTGATTGCTTCTGCTCAGAAAGTCAGTGGTCTTCATTTGAGTTGAAGCCTCTGTTGAAGAGTTTTGCAGAATGGCCATCTGGAAAGTATTCAAGCTTCATTACCCACAGTGCATCTTCATCAGCTGGTACAGTATTTTAGCAGCAGTTATTTAGGACAGTTCAGCAATGATGATAAAGACTAATTCTTATTTATTAAGTGCAGAAAATGTATAGCACTATATAGAGATTTAAAATGAAAACAGTTTTTGTCCCAAAGAGTTTATTATCTTAAAACATTTAGAATGATTTTATTTGAATAATCTTTCTTTGCCCTCAACTCTTAGTCCTTCAGTCTTTCTCCAAATTCTGCCATTTACTTCTGCTCTTTCTTCGTGCTAGCTTGATGTTACTGCTTATGTCAGACTTATGATCTGTTACTGGAAGAGTCACGTAATAGAGAAATAAATACTCTTACCACCAAGGTTTTTCACATGATGTGGGAAAACAAGTACAGATACTCCCCCAAAATATACCATTAGTGTCTTAGGCTAAAGAGGTCAGCGGCTTGGTGGGTCAAATTAGGCTAACCTCTTGGTTTTCAGTTTGAGAAGGTCACAGGTGGAAACAAGCAGAAGAAACAACATGAAGAGTATGTTCTTGGTTGGGGGTGGGGACGCAGAAGCTGCTTCTGCATTGGCTGTCACCACCTATTTGATAGATCAATCAGAAAAAAAACCCTCATTGGTTGTATTGGTTTCTCCTTATAGTTAAAATTAGCAGGTAAGGAAACACTGTATTTACCTCAGAATGCAACATCTTGTTGCAGTTAGAGCTGTGTGAACCCCCTCAGTTCAGTTCAAAAATGTGTTTGCCATTTTTTCCCTGTTACAATGGCTTCATATAGCATCAAAGGTCCAGAATTTCAAAAACATTAAGATGGAATTAAGTTGGTTTCCAACTTCTTATTTTACGGCAGAATAATTTAGGGGTTGTGTGATTTAGTGATTGTAAGAGATGCAAGAAATCTCAATACTTTGACAGTGTGTTGGCCAAATAAATTCATAATTTATTTGTTTATAAACCAGAATCTACTAAAGTTCACTTTTACAAACTGTTTTTATATGTTAAAAACTATTGGGACCTTGAACATGTATCTCATGCCTGGAGTGAATATTTATCTAGTTTGAGAAGGTGGTTCAATCCAATTTATTTTCATAGAATCAAAATTTTTGGTGAATTAGTATTTTCAACATGACTCCTTCCTTTCTTGTTTTATTCTGACGCCCTTCAGAGACTCCCTACTGCAGCCCTCCATAGCCTATTTGAAGCTTTTAAGTTGCTTTTGTACTTTAGCTAACCACATGGAGTGTCCATAGATTTTGCCCTTTGAAAATGAAACAATTTCCTGATTTTGTGATTTAAAATTTCCCATTTAACATTGCATTAAGATTTATTTGTATTGAATTAGCAGTTTAAATACATTTCAAGTGCAGTGGAAGGTTTTATGCATAATATGACAGCAACATGGTACACTTCTACTAACTTAGAAAGAGGAAGAAATACTCCTAGCAGTGGATACCAAATGGTGTTCTCTGTTTTGTGTACAAATAACAAAACTTTAATTTTATGCTGATAATGAAGTCTATTTCCTCATACATTCTGAAGGTGTGAGAACCACAAAGGAAATATTTGTCTTGGAAACTTAATGACTATCAGGAAGCAGTATTAATGATTTTATTGTATTTATTTATTTATTTATTTATTTATTTCAGTTTATATGGCAAGTTTTAAGAAGTGCCTATCCAATACTTAGTCTTTTTGACAAAGGCTTAAATCAAACCATATCAAAACCATAAACATGTGACAGAGCCTACTGAGGCAGATTTATGGATATTTTTCAGGGCTGTAGAAATACAAAGCAGCTAGAGTCTGTCGATATTTAGATATATTAATGTGTAATTACATAAATGGGTTTTTTTCAGTCTGCATTGCAGAGTTCTTATATTATGGATTCCATCACTTTTTTACTTTTGTTTAGAGTGGGTTGCATAAGCTTCGTACAGTTGAATGTGTTAAGAAAGGTTCAGAATAAGAAAGTCATTTCAATGACTCGAAGCTATATTTAATCATATTTAGTACCACAAAATTGGCTGTCAAATCTCTAATTAACTATCAGACACTGGTTCTGGTTTCTGTGCTGCTCGCTTACTCAGCCTTATATTAACAACACCTGGCAGTTCAAACATACAAAGCTGCTCATATTGTAATTTAAAGTTTACTTTTGAATGTGAAGGCAGACAGGAACAACGTGAACTTGCTTTTAGTAAACTTGTATACATACATTCTTTACTAAACAAAAAAAATCAGAGAAATGGAAAAACAAATGCACAGTCGTGTAGTTAAAGACTGTATCATAATGCATATGCACAAGACAGCCAAAGGAAGGTTGAACAGGTAACCATAGTTCTGGCATTTCCTAACTTGTGAGCACTTGACTTTGCAATCTTAATTTAACGTTCTTTTAATTTAGTTTTTAGTTTGTGTAATTTCCAAGGCTTTTTTAAAAAGCAAGCTTGAAAAAATAGATATTGACACTTACTATCCATATTACCTTCCAAGAGCTTCCTCAGCTGTTGCAGTAACTACTCAGAGAAGCCTGAAAAATTAAAGACCCAGTGATCCCCAGGCAAACTCCCAGTCAAACTCCCTCTGTTAGCCGCTCCGCTGTTCACCAGTTTGCATCTTCTGTCCAGTCCCAATAACCTGCCCCGTCCCAGTCCTCTTTGTCCCAGTTATGTTCTCTTTGCCTACTCTGGCCTAGTCTCCACTCTTTGGGCTTTTCATCCCAGTATCCTTATTGAGCTAGTCCTAGACTCCCCCTTCCTCAGTTCCTTGTCTCAATCACACCCTTCCCTAACTACTTGTCCCAGTGTCTTTGTCTAGACAGCTCCTTTTTAGATGTCTTCCATCCACCCCCATTACCACTGCCATTTCCCTCTTGAGGTTTCCAGTCCTCTTGACCAGTGTCGTCCCCCCCCCCCCGCCCACGCATGCTCTCCACACAGTTTCTCATATGATTTCAGTGTTCCCTCCCCCTCATTTCTCTCACCAACTCCCTGTCTCCTAGCCCAAGTTGAAGCTTCCCTGGCTCCACCCCTTCAGTTACCAGTTCCAATTTCCCCAAGGCTGAGTTTCCCTGCCTAGCCCTTCCCAGCCTCCCTTACCATCTCCCAGTCCCAGTTTCCCTCTCTCTGCCACCTCCAGTCCCACTCTTGCCAGACTCGTTGTCCCAAATTACTAATTTCCATTCCCCCCAGTATGGCTCTTGTCCCCTCTGCATTTGAGTCATGTGGCTGCCTTCTGAATGCTGCCTGAGTGTCAGCAGGGAGAGTCATTGAGAGCACAGGAGAGATGGTGCCCAGTCCCACTCTGGCCCAGAGCAGCCAGGATCTGCAGTTATAGGGAAAGTCCAGCCTCACCCCTGAATTCTTGGGTGGGAGCATGTTCAGTTGCTCTGTGGGAATGGCACATATGCAGTCCAGTCACATTTAGGAGCTGTGAGGGACTGGAGCATGCTCACTAAAGATAGAATCTTTGGAGACTCTAGCCGCTAAACTCTTAAGTCTCTAGTGAGCATGTGCAAACTGAGATTTTTCAGAGGCTTATAATTTTACTGTATTTTCATGGGGGTGACAAAAGACACACAAAATGCCACCCCTTGCCAAAGAGTGAGTCCCTATTCTAAAGCACTGGGGTGCTTGAGTATCTCAAATAAGATTGTCAGAACTTTTTTTTTATCATTCCAAAATGTATTTAACATATTTTTCCCTAGCCTCATTGTTGGTAATGTCTTTTGGCCAAAACATTCTAAAAGAGTTCACCCTGTGGAAGATACTGGGCATAGAAAATTTCAGAACAAATGGTCAAAGTTTTATATGCAACTTTAAATAGGGTCTTGTAATGGGAAATATTGGGCATCCTTAATAGGTACTGCTGCCAGCTCTCCCTTTATTATTGTCAAAAGCAAAAATGAAGGGTTTGTCTAATGTTGGAATCACTTTCGTCATAGCCCTTGCAGGGATATCAGGAAATTGGAGGACATATATAAAACACAAAAATTTATAAAATCGTATTAATAGTACAGTACAATATACTCACATCCTATGAGTACTGTATTTTTATTATAATTAACTTAATGATGTTGAAAGTAAATCCTACTTGCCTTAAGTAGGCTAATACAAAATTTAATATGCTCAGAACAATCTGAAACAAGGGAGATATTTCATATATCAGACATGACAATTTCATGTTTTTTAGGATTGTGTATATGGTAGGGATGAGGTACAAACTGTATTGAGTGAAATGGTAAATCACTACCACTGCTCTGTTGTGTGGGACAACAGACCCAAGAGTTTGACAGCACATTCACATTTGAAAATGTGGAAGGAGAAAAGTGATGCATTGAATCAAAATATTTGAGGATTATTCTACTTCTAAGAGAAATATGAGATTTGAACAATGATTCCTCAGTGTTCTCTCTCTCCCTCTGTCTCTCCCACAAATGCACGAGCACACATGGCAGCCAAACTCATTTAGGGAGTTCCCAGTTCAGAATTTGGAGCAGAAGGGGGGCCCTAGCTCCATTTGCATATGAGTCCCACATTCCAAAAGCTGAGTGTAAACGTCCGCCTAAGAGTACACTTATCTGATTAAGTCACCTTCTTATACTTGACAACCAAGTGGTTAGAGCACTCAGCCAGGATATGAGAGACCTAGATTCAGATCCCCACTTTGTCTGATTCAGAGCAGAAAGTAGAAACCAGGTTTGCAACTGCTGAACTGTAAGATACTTTGGGGTAGGACACTGTCTAGGGCACTAGTGAGGTGGAAGAGCTGAGTTCAACCTGCCTCGAATCAGGCAGAGTATGGATTTTGAACCCCGGTCTCCCACATCTCTAATCACTCTTTTGAGTATATGACCACCACCATCACAATGATATACTTGGGGAGAAAGCCAAAAGCCTGACCTGGCATGGGAACCTACCTCCAGGAGACAATCCATGGCTGAGAATCCCAAGTGAAGATAGGCCAGAGGTTGGGGCCTACTTCTCTTTGCGAGGTGTTTTTTTTTCTATTGGCTAGTTTAGGCAGCTCCCTTCTCAGTTTGCTGCTTTCTGTGGATCACATTTTTAGGTGCCTTATTCTCCCCATGCATTATATAGGGAGCCTGCTGGGTGGCAGGGCACCTAAAGCTAGGTGTTGCAGTGCTGAGCCTAAGTCCTCTTTCTTGATCTCTCTCATTCTGTGTCATTCATATTCCTCCATATGCAGTTATCTACTCAGAGGCTCCCTTCTCACTCCCTCTGTCCCACCCCCTCTATCCCACCCCCTCCACTTCAACATTAGTTCTTGAATTGCTTTGCTCCCTACTTCCTCCATTCCTACTCTCAGGCTTTTTTTTCAATTAGGAAAAGAGGCCAAGATAAGTCAGGTTTAGCTACTGTGTGTTCGCTAACCCCAGCCTAATCTCCATGTCTTTTCCTGATCTAGACAAAACCTCAAAGAAACAATAGTCTCTAGCCAACAATGCTTCTAGGCAGGAGAAGGTGTTACCAGCTCCAGCTACTTTGCTTGCTGGTCCCAATGACTTCACTTACTCACTGGAAAATAGGTTTTTCAAGTGCTGTTCTTGCAATAGAAATGCCTATCTTGTACTGCATGTGTGTGCTGAACACAATAAAAATAAAAGGTACTTTTTTGTGCTGCTCACTCACAGATTTTTTTTTTCTAGTTTTAAATGTGGATACAGATAACTGGTTCAGGCAAAATTTCTTCCATCCTTTAAACCCAAAACTACTTTGCCCCCCCCCCCCAAATTCGTATTAACCCTCCCACTCCAATCTTGTTCCAGCTCCATGCCTCGGCATTTTAGCTGGTTCCTTTACCTAAAGGCCAGTAGCAAGGTCTCCTAATCTCTATCTATTAGGCTCTCTTGGTGGTCTTTTTAAATCTAAAGCTGCACTGGGCATTCCTTTATGGTCCTAGTTCAGAGTGGCGGGGGAGGGGGAGTCATCCCCAGAACTATTAGAATATTGTGTGTTCTGGAAAATCTAAAACAGATGGACTAATTGGCTTACATTTGAGTTAAATTTTACTGTTAAGTCACAAAGATTATTTTTGGGGTACCACTTATGAGTTCTATTTGAAGGTTATTTTTGAGGGTCAAATCTTTAGCTTGGAGATGGATAGTGCAAAAATACTTTGCTTAGTAAAGAAATGTGATTATCAAAGTTTGCCTTTCAGTTAATCATCTTGATGACAAAACAAAGCAGCACTTTATACTTGTTGTTCAACTTGCAATAGAAAGAAAAATCACAAATTTGATTTGCAAGGGACTAGGTCCCTGTGATTTACTTCAGAAGGAACTATGACATATCTTGCTATACCTGAAATTTAAGCTGCATTTTGAGATTTAAATGTCTACATTCGGGGATTACAATAATTAAGTCGCAATTGCTAAAAGAACACCATGTTTGAGTATTATATTACCCAGACACCAACAGAACCTAGCCGGAGCATGAATTTCTTCTTCATTATCACTAAACCTGTAAATTATCCTCAATGAATAAATGATGCCAAATCATTTCCAGCTATGTGGAATGCATAGAGAATAATAGGAATCCAGTTGGGAGGCTTTTGTAGCTGGGCCAAACCAATTTCTTGTTTTTTTTTTTTTTTTTATGCTTTGTGGTTCGGCTTGCTTAAGGACAGACCTATAGCCACCTTTATCTATTGATTTGTTACACTCTCCATCATAGTTTAGAGTGTAAACTTCATTCTAGATTGTGGTGCAATACGTCTGTAATTAAAGTACCTTCATACGTTGTTTCAGTAGGCCTTACAAGAGGGAAAACGTGGATGCCAAAAATCTACGAGGGATGAAAGTGCCTTAATGATCATTTACCATCACTTCTTTCTTTGTTAATTTTCTGACATGTGACTTTGCTGTGTTTCCACACATGTTGAGGGTTTTTTTAATTCAAAGCTAAGTAAAGACATCTTGATTAAATTTGGAAGTGACACCAGTGTATCCCTACGTAAAGGCAATTTGGGGTGATTGGAATCTGAATTAATACTTTGAGAGCTAAATCCACAAAGGGAATTTAAGCTCAATGTTGCAATGCCTAACTTTAGTTATTCTTCTGCCTAGTATGTCCACATTCCTTTTGAGAATTCTATCTCCATTTTGGATTTGCAGCTATGAGCCATCTTTTGGAATTAGCTCTCACCTGGTCCAGGTGCTTTTCTTGGAAAAACCCAGGACAGTGGTGGTGCATCCTATGCTCCTCTGGTACCCTATAGTTGGGTAGTCAGAGCACTCACCTAGGATGTGGGACACCCAATTTCAACATCCTCTCCCACTCTACACACACCTGTTTTGAATCAGATACTTGAAACCAAGTCTCCCACTTCCCATGTGAATGCCCTAACCACAGGGACTTCAGGGACTCTGGTGTGGGTCTCTGTCTCTCCTGTTGAAGCTGTTCCAATTTGTATGAAATTCTTAAATATTAATTGAAACAGGGACTGGACTCTGGGACTCCTAGGAGAGTGTGCTAACTACTAAGGTATATAATTATTCATTTATTCTCTCACTCACACTCACACCAATAAATGATTATTTATAAAAAGGCACCTACTGGGTTAAGCAGCAGCTGAGCAGGGATTTTGAGTATCCACATTTTGTATTTAGGTGCCTGAAGTGGCAGTGAGGTGTCAAAATCCCTGTGTGGTTCTAAATGTATTTTTGGGTAGCAAGGTGATGGACTGAGAAGTACTGTGGGATGTTTGGGCAAGCACAAAGCGCTGTCTGACCTAGAGCAAGTAATGATGTAAAACAGTGTCTGCAAGTACAATGAACTCCACCGACAGTGGGCATTGCTTGCCCAGACACTTTGGATACAAGCCAAATATTTATATCACAATTTCTTTATGGCTTGGACTATCATTTAAACACATACAGAAGATATTTTTCCCATTTGTTTTCCTTATCCTAGTTTCATTTTGCAACATCTTCCTCCACCCAATGGCTTTATTCTTTATTTCTATTCCTCAGCATCGTCCCTTCACCGGCAAAGCTTGTTTACCTCACAACTACATAGCTCTGTATTCTCACCTCTCTTTCTCTGCTGTTCCGATCAAGTGATTCTGCCCAGATATCTCCTCACACCCTACTTGCATTCTCTGCCATATCTCTCTCTGCAGTTGTGGTTAGATTTCCCTCTTCTATTGATGGCTTCACTTTTCTTCAAGGTAGCCACTTCAAATGCACATTGAGTCTTAACTGGTTTGCAATGAATGCTGTCTCAAAGTTGTTGGAAAATCAGTTGATGATTCTGTGTAGTAGTAGCTACATGTGAACTAATTCAAGTAAATCAGTGTAAACATTTATTTTTGCATCAGTATGTTTTATTTTAATACTTTTTACAACTTTTTCTCCAAATCGTTTGTATTCTTCGATGTGGTTTATTTGTATCCAAATTTGTGTACATTATCCTCACTGTATTTCTACATGCCCCTTCAGTTTTGAGGATTTGACTGGACAGTGATTTCTTCCACGTTGAATATGTGCCTGGATGCTATGATAAGCACCATCAAAATAAAGCTTCATGAACATTTTCTGATCCATTTTTTGTGTTTATTCCCCAGTATCTGAAGAATTCTACATTTAAAATAAGATATAGACATTAATGTATATTGATATGCTATAATTGATGTCATTTTGATATGTTGCTGTATGTATATTAAAATCAAAATAACTTATTAAAAGATACAATAATACAAGATTGGGTAAGACTGAACAATGAAGGGTGCATTAAATTGTTCATTCTTCCATTATGAATTTAATTGTAACAGATCAATCACCTTAAGGGAGCATCAACACTGAGAATTCCTTTTTTGTTTGTCTTTATAATTATTTAACTTGAGGGGCCAGTTCCTCTCTTGATGCAAAGTTAGTGCTATAGTTGCCACTTTTGCACTGCTAACAAAATAGCAAACCATGTGTGAGCTGGATTCCATAAAAGCAGCTAACGTTCCCACTCTACTCCTGGGGGAATTCCGCACCACTGTGCATGCACAGAATGTATGTCCTCCACAGATTCCTTTTGCTTCCCTGCAGAAAAATGACTTTCTGACTGGGAAGCCACAAGAGTGGATATGTGACCCTCCCTAGCAGCACGTTTTGGGGGCCCAGAGCAGCCAGCAGAGAGGTAAATCACTGGCACAGGAGGCAGGTCTGGGAAGATTCAGCTGGTGACTCCTTCCCTGTGCCGGGCTCAGCTGCTAGTTCCAGCTGGGCTGAGGAGGACAGGACTTCCTCTTCCCTTGCATGGCATTTGGGGCCAAGTCAGCCCCACCCCCAGATTTCTCCGCTGGCTGAAGGAAGCTCTGCAAACACCCCGCCCCCCGCTTCCTACACCCATCGCTCCTCATCTGGATGGGGAGGGATCCCTGTACAGGGAGATGCTCCCCTATTCGCCCAACCCCCGTGCATCCAGATCCCCTCGTACCCAGACCCTCCTGCCAAGCCTCACCCCCACGCATTCAGAACCCCACCCTTATGAGCCCCACTCCCCCTGCACCTGGACCATCCAGACAAGCCATCCGCACCCAGATCCCCATCTCACCAAGAGCCAATCAACTGCATCTGGCTCCCCAACCCAATGAGCCCCACTCCCCCAGCATTTCGACCTCCATTGAGCTCCCCAGACCCTCCTGACAAGGTCTACCCCTCACACACACACCCAGATCCTTCCCTGCTGAGCACCAACCACCTTCACTTTGACCCCCCCGCCCCCCCGCGGACTCCCATTACCATTGCACCCAGACCACCCCAACAAGCCCCTATGCATTCAGATTCCCCCCTGCACCTGGATCCCCCACTGAGCCACCAGCACCCAGATTGCCCCATACAGAACCCTCTTAACCCACACTTGGATCCCCCACATTAAGCTCTCCACACTTGAATCCTACCTTCTTGAGCCTGCCCGCGCACACCTGATGCACCTGGCACAGAGGGGTAGGGTCCTGGGGTGTTTCTGGGACAAGCCCAGTCCTTGCGCTGTGTCAGGGCTCACCGCTGAGCCCTTTTCCTGGGGGAAGCTGCACAGTGATCTCCCACCTCTATGCAGCCAGTGGCCTGTGCGCTCCAATGCCATGCTGGATTCTCCACGTTTATTTGACAAACAAAATTTACAGAATTTTAAAATATTGTGTGCAGAACTTTTAAATTTTTGGTGCAGAATTTTTAATTTTTTGGTGCAAAATGCCCTCAGGAGTACCATTCACCCTACTCTGCATAGTAGAAAAGAGAAGGTAAGGCCTGAGCCTTCACGTTCCTCTGAATTATATTCAGCTCTACCTCCCCATTTAATAATTCACATCTTTGGTAGGCTAGTGGGGTGTCCTATGGTATTCCTTCAGAAATACCTTCTGATGTGATTTCCCTGCTGTCTTTTTGCTTGCGGCTACTTGTTTTAAATGTCTACTTAGCAGTCAGTGCTGGTGTCTATAAACCTTCATAGGTCTAAATATCCAATGAATTTCCATTTGTGTGTGCTGGTAAGCTAGGGAGGAGGGGAGGTTATTTAGGATTTTTAAATATGTTGTAAAACATGCTTAATTTCACACACTTTTAAAAAAAAATCCTGAGAATCTGCTTTTCTCTTTAAGTGAAAATTGAAAAAGTTGCACAGCCCAAGTTTATGCATCATTGATTGTGCTGTTTTGCTTTGTTCTGCTTTTGAAAGTGTTGAAACAGAGTTGTGACTTGATACAATCTGATAAATTAACTGAATTATAATAAGTATTTTAAAATAAATGAGAACAAGTAGGAAAGTCAGTTAACAAAGAATGATTCTATTTAAATAGTTAGAACATTGATTTGGTTTATTATTATTTAAATGACAGTAGCATCTAGGAGTTCCAGTTGAGAATCAAGGCTCCATTGTACAAGGCGCTGAACAAGCGAACATGTTAAATAGTTAATTTACTGCAGGATATTTACTAAAGAAAGGTTTTAAAATATTTTTCTACAATTGTTTTTAGCTTTAGACCCTGCTAAAGATCCATGCTTAAAGATGAAATGTAGTCGCCATAAGGTATGCATTGCTCAAGACCAGCAGACTGCTGTTTGCATTAGTCATCGGAGACTTACACACAGGTAAATGATTTAAAGTAAATGTTATTGATTAGTTTACTGTCTTCACTAAGGACTACAACCTGTAAACAAATTGTAAATACTGTAGTTTCTCTGCAACATACTGTATACGAGGAAATTGAGATGAAGATTTTTTTAATAGTTATGCACTGATTAATTACTCTGATTGTTGCATATTTGTACATGGTGTGTTATAGGATGTACACATGTACATAGAGTAAGCTGCTGATATAACTACTGCTACGTTCAAAGAAATAGTGTTTATACCAATTGCAACAGAAACAATTATCGCAGGAGATAATCTTCCACTGCTGTGATTTCATTTTTTTTAATCTCTTTAGAATTCCCAGTGTTCTTCCCTTCCAAAGGCTACATTATTATACTATTGTTATACTATTGTGCACACATTTGTCTGACTGTACTTGGATAAGGTAAATCCCAACATTTATTTGGTGTACCTTTTTTGCTTAGGTGTAATATTCACCCCCAGGTTTTTTTTGATGTAGTATCATTTGAGTTCTATACCAGTTACACACAATGAGCAAATGTGTGGTACAGTTTGCATAGGGTCAGAACGTGGACTATTTTCCCCCTTGTACTTCTCTTTTGGGAACATATTTAATGTTTTAGCTGTGAAATATTAAAATGTATTTTGTAAGAAGAGCAAACTACTGTACATAGGCCCCAATTTAGCAAAGCACTTGAGTATGTGTTGAACTCCTATTAACTTTAATGGGCCTCAACAACCTGCTTAAAACTAAACATGTGCTGAAGTGCTGAGTTTGGGGCCATAATGATGAAAATGTTTAACCAGTAACATAATAATATTTCTTGGCTGGTGAAAACTATATTTAAGGGGAAAGTATCAAGTGTTTGAGGTAGAGCAGTTATAAACCTATATTCGTTAAGGAATGTTCTCAATTTCCTAATATCTAGTCATGCTGAAATATACACATCTATAGCTGATCAAAGAAACAAGTTAGTATTTTTGTGATGTAAAAAGTAATGTTTTAGACTGTGCAGCCACAATTATTTAACAAAAACTATTTGTAGGGTTATGCTTTTGACATTAACCAATGATGGTGTAAAATTAGAGATTTTGGTATTCAGATTATAGAAATTGAAAGAGTTCTTGTCAAATCACTTTGCTAATTTCAGTTGCATTCAAACCATTGGGGGAAAATATCAAGGCCGGGGTTAGGGTTGCCAGATGCAAAAGGACAAAATAATTGTGAGAAAATATGTTTATATTTCTAAGAGGGTGTTACATAGAAGAAGAAAAATAATAAATAAAAAAAACTGTGTAAAGTAGATGCTGAAAAGTCCTGAAGACTAGCTGCAGTTGCCTACAGTATTTGCATAAATATTTTTTTCCATCTTGAATAAATATTTGTAAAAGGCCTTCTTTCCCCATTGCCCTTGATCTAGTACAGGAAGGTGGGCTTTGGTTCTCGAAATGCTGTCTGAATATAATCAAAACTCATTTATGTGAATTTTTAGAATGGTGGAAACTCAGTAGTTAGAACTGAAAACCAGGACACTTATGTGAACTATTCAGTATTAAGCCAGATCTGTGCACAGAGTGGACCCTACATGCTTGGATCTACCCTTTCTCCCAGAACAGTGGGCCAGCCCTTTCTGTCATGGTGCATCCTCTTCCTGAAGAGGTGCTTTCCATGCAATTTGTGGCCTGACTAGGGTGCAAGTGGTGGGGAGGAAGAACAAAATATATTGTCCTTTTTCCATTAGGTGAGAAAGGTAATACAGCATTGGGCTCCATCATTCTTTATTTGTTTTTCTTTATGTATAATACATTGTCCCTTCTTTTGAGCATTCCACACATCTGCTCACTGGGACAGCAGTACATAGGGTAGGAGGAGGGAGGAAAGGCAGGGCACTAATGGGGGCCAGCCTCTGTGCAGACCTCTGAGGACCTACCAGGTTTTTGAGTAAGACCCATAGCTTTTTTTCCCAGTAATGTTGTAATGGATGGAACATCTGAGAATATATCCTTGCAAAATTTCATCCTTAAGAACCTCCAGTCATGTTTTATTCCTCACAGGTAGGATTGTTTTCCACCACAGTCAAGGCCAAGATGATCTATTTCTCTTGTAAAATCTGTGTGGGGGATTCTGGAGAATTAATTCTCCTGGGGAAAGTCCACACAAAGATCCACTCAGATCTTCCCATTAGGGCACATTAGCTCTAGTTTCCACACTGCCAGTTTCCACTGGCTGTTCCAGGAACTATTCCCACTCCTTCAGGGGAGTTGTACAGGAAAAACAAGGCAGCCCTGGGTTGTACTCCTCCCTCCCCACACCCACAGTGTTCTATGGGGCTAGATGGGTGACAATGTGTATGGTTCCCCCTGTCCCCAACCCAGACTCACCCAGTCTCTGACTCTCCCCAGCATGGTTCCTGGGCTGCGTGAAGAAGCCTCTATAAAATGCTGGGGGCATGGTGCTAGTGAGGTGTCGATACTCCCCTGTGCATGTGGAAGTATGGAGATCTGTGTCACGGATGCCCTCTACGTGAAGATCTAATAGGGTGGGATTTGGTCCAAAATGTGTATTTGTCTGTCTTATCTCACTGAAATGCATTGGGCTACTTGTATAGGAGAGGATATCTCCCATAATTAAGGGTTACTGGATTGGAGCCTTTAAGTAATAGTGAGAGAGTGAATAAATAGGGGAAAATATGGCATTACAAATTTTCTTGTGATTTTATCTTTTAAAATTTATTTTCATTTAAATCTATATATGTGAATTCAAAGTTGTGTGAAAGTGTGGTTGTTGCCTTATTTATATATAGTCAAATTATACATAACTTTATATTGCATGGATTTAAGGATGTTGTGAAGTATAACTTTGAGATAATTTTAATTATAATACCTTAAATGACATATTAACAAATTAATTGTGATATGTTTTATCAAAAAGTAATGTAGCTAGTATGAGACTTCACTGTGCAACAGATCCCTGATAGAGAAGTGCGAGAAGACAAAATGTTAATTATTGATTTTTGTTGATTAGAAAATGAAAATTGACATTCCGTGGTGTCAAAAATAATAAATATTATTACTTCTCCAGAAGTAAAAACACCTTAATGCATTGAGTTTATATTTTCTGACATAATACATAGAAACCCAGTACTCCTCTCTAACCTGTATCACTACAGTATGTGCTTTCATTCTTATGATACTTTTAATTGGAAACAGGGTCAAATGGTGTATGTAAAAATATTTTAAAAATACTTGCTATGTGTTAGGGACAAGACTTCCAAAACTGATTTGACCAATATAATAAACTCTTTCATTTTCTCCTATAATAAATGCATGCATTCATTCTATGTTTTAGGAGTCTTATTCAGTTGCTCATAATTTTCTATCAGGCTTGTTCTTGTGATACGGTGATATGACACATACAGTTAGCTGATTCGTCTCTTCAGAATGCACTTAGACTGTGTACATCATCATTAATTGCATCAATGAAAAATTCATGTCATTCTTTTTCTTTTGTTTTTGTTAAGTAGTTGCCAATGTAGGAATCATATTTGCATTACTCATAGAACATAATTTACACATAGACCTGATCTGCCTGTCATCAATTGCTTTGGAGGACATCTTTTATTTTCTATCCTTTATTGTTGTTTACTGGTACCTTGTTCTCTGATGGAGAAGGCTTTAGAGATGGAGAAAACAGATTCAGCAATTCATCTTTTACAGGTGGAGTAAAGGCATTCTGATCAGAAAATCACCAAAAGAAATCTGAAGAGTGCTAAACATGTACATAATTTTAAGCACAAGTATTGCCATTAGTTTCAATAGGCTTACTACAGAAAACTGTAATATCAAGCTCTTCCATTAAAATTCTTTGGTGGATTGGGGCCCAAATACATATTTATCAAAGTAAAAATATTTAAACTCAGCTTGTAGGCAGAAAAGGAGGAAAAATATCTCAACAGCATCTTCCCCTACTTTGACAAATTTCCCTTTTGTTTTTATCTCATATGTGTTCAGCTACAGGAGACATTTTACAAATGAGGGCACATTCAGTTGAAACCTTATCATTGTAAAGACCATTCTAAGCTTTGACTAGTGACTGCAAGGAACTGGCAAAGTGGCAAGTGATGAGTTGCTCAGTAACATTTTAGAAACATGTTTCCAGAACATGTAGATTGAGACACAGAATGTGTACACTGTTTTGTGCTAAACATCCAGATCCAGCATCATCTGGGCTTCTTTGATGTTGTGGAGCATAGTGAGCAACCTTACACTGACTGCTCTTAATGGAGTCTGATAAAACACAAAAGCCTTGTTCTCCTCTTGCATAAGCAAAGAATGATTTAACCAAAAATGATCAAATACAATAGCCCTTTTTGTAAATGAGGTATCCATGTACAGAACTGTTAGATGCACACCATTTTGTTTCTTAGATTGAGCCTTCTGCATTACGTTGTAAAGGCTTGTTTGTTAGTTTGTTTTTAAATCATAGCCAGGTCTTTTTTTTTTTTTTTAGTTTTATTGGCAGATCCAACGGTAGCACTTCGGGGTGGATCATTTGGACTACTTTAGGATATCGAGGATGGTTTCCAAGGTGATTTTCTGTATCCGCTCAAGTTTTTAAATTGCCACCACCCTATTCTGCTTCAGAAAAGATGGATCCCAGCTGTTCATGCTGTGTGCTGTGAATGGTGGTGAACACACACACACACACACACACACACACACACACACACACACACACACACACACACCAGTTTTCCTCACAGGGTTGGGGGCTAGATGCTCCTAATCCCCCATCCACTCTGGCAAATTTTGAAGTAACTTTCTCTCTTTTTTCAGTTATTTTAGAATTCAGAGTAGCAAGCAATAGTAATATAATGTAAATGCTCAGAATCCACTTCTTTTGTCCCATAATTACTGATATGTAGGAGGTCCTCAGGGAAATATTGTATAATAAAGGGGCATAACTTAAATAAAATTTATGAACGCCAGACAATGTGTATATCTTTATCATCATCTCTCTCATTCCATTGTCTAACTTACATTCTTCTCCATTCCCTTCCTTTTTTCCTCCATTTTGTGTACTGTTTTTTGTTCCTTTTATGATTCTCTTCCCTTTTCTCCTTTTTATTTCTTTGAAGAAAACATCTACTTTTCTTTTACACATTCACACCTATTCTCTTTTGGCCTCCACCTTGTCGGCTCTCATGTGGTCTCTTCAATCTTTTTATTTGCTTCTTGTGATAGTTTTTCCTGTGCTCAGTCTCATTGCGCTGTCACCTTTGCCATCACCTGTATTCCATTGTTTCTTCAAGGTCTTCCCATGTTACTTTAATACCAATACTTAGCATTCATATGGTACTCTACAGATTTTTATTAACCAGTAGGCACCTGTGATAAATAAGTAAGAATATCCAATTAAAGCATGCAAAGAGTTGTTTTCTTGAATGCACAGAGGACAAACATGAACATAGGTGGAAAAATTAATTATCTCAAGTTCAAAGTATGATCCTGAGGAGCAGGGCCAACACTGAAAAGGATACCGCATAATACAGTAGCTTATAACTATTTACTAGTTGTTTCCCTATCACCAAATTCATCTTTCTTACCTTAGAAGAAAAGCTGAATAGTAAGAAGTCAAAATATGGAGAGAAAAAAGCAAGAAGTAGAAAAAATAAAACTGGTAGTGCTAGGTATTGGTTGATGTCCCAAATTTTCAAGAGTCTGAGCACCACGTGTAAACATAAGGAAATAATGTCCAGTGAATATTATGGTCATAAAACTGTTACAGCTTCACCTTATAGTGAGAAATGAAAACTGCAATACCAAGCTCTTCCATTAAAATCTGGATGCACTAATGAAATAGTGTTGAAAATGTTCCGGCCCACAACCCACATGCATCTCACTTGTGAAGTGCCAAAAGGTAAGCAGTTGCTGCACTCATTTCCAACTGTTTAAAAGTAATACAGCTATGCCCTAAGCCCCAATAAAAATTAATAGCAATGAAAAGTGAACTAGTACAATCAAATAGCAAAATGGATAGCAGCTCCCCACATGACAGGAGTAGCATTATATCGGATCGCGTTATATTGGGTTAGAGGTATATTGGAGTTGGGAAACGTTCAGAAAAGGGCAACAAAAATGATTAAGGGTATGGAACAGCTTCCATATGAGGAGAGATTAATAAGACTGGGACTTCTCAGCTTGGAAGAGAGACAGAGATATGATTGAGGTCTATAAAATCATGACTGGTGTAGAGAAAGTAGATAAGGAAGTGTTTACTACTTCTCATAACACAAGAACTAGGGGTCACCAAATGAAATTAATATGCAGCAGGTTTAAAACAAATAAAAGGAAGTATTTCTTCAAAGAATGCACAGTCAATCTGTGGAACTCTTTGCCAGAGGATGTGGTGAAAACCAAGACTATAACAAGGTTCAAAAAAGAAATAGATAAATTCATGGAGGACAGGGGCTGGATCACTTGGTGATTACCTGTTCTGTTCTTTCCCTCTGGGGTATCTGGCACTGGCCACTGTTGGAAGACAGGATACTGGGCTAGATGGACCTATGGTCTGACCTAGTAGGGCCATTCTTATGTTCTTATACAATACTAAAATAAGATATGTCTATGCAAAACATGAAATAATGAAAATGAAACTGTAAGCAACTCTAGTGTAATTGTGTCAAGCTGTAATCCCAGAACCAGACTGTTAATTACTGGGAGGATCAGTTCTCTCCGACTGTTGTAAAGTATATCCCTTTCTGTTATGTGCTGATTAACCATTGCTAATTAACACTTGCTTAGTAAATGTAATCAAGCTAGCTATTTCATAAATTCAAACCACTAAATACAGAACTAATTAGACATATAACTGTATCAATCATTGAATTACTGATTAATTATTTACATACCCATTGGCCCAAAACTTTTCATGGCTACTCAGGGACAAATCCTGAATGCGATGTCTGGACCAAGAGTTGTAATACTCCCCCTATGAGGTTCATGCATTTCTTTTTTTAAGGTTGTCACACAGTGACATGAGCAAATTAATTTAACAAAGCATGCCAAGAATACCACATTTATTAAAGATGGCAAAATCGGTTTTATCTAATCCATCCCTCTGCCAGGATCGGATATAGTCTCCTGATAGATTTTATGTTAAAATTGATAAACATTTGATCTTATTCCAAATGCCGAGAAGATGCTACATAATGTATGGAAATTTCAGATTGCTATATTGAGTCAAATCATTGGTGCCTCTAGTTCCTTATCATGCCTCAGAACCCTGCCTCCTGCCAGTGCCTTCAAAAAAAAGAGGCAAAATGGGAAGGGGGAAAAAAAATCTACTTATTTATATGATCCTTATTACCATAGTATCTAAAGATATATGAAGTACTTCAACATGAAGAAACATTCCTTTTCAACTCAGAGGTGATCAGCTTTGTTCCTTGAGGCATGAGATTTGGTTAACCTTGTCCATGATGGATGCTGTGACAAAACCTAAAATAAATTTCCAAGTGCTACAGTACTGTAATAGTAGTTCTTCTGCATTCAATACTCAGAGTGACAACACTTACTCTGTTTCTACTCTGTGGCACTACATGGCTAAGAAGGTGATGTCTCCAGAGTTAATAAATTATTGACCCCAGATGGCTGAGATGGCTACCAAGTAGCTGAAAAATGTTGTTATAATATACTTCTTTTCTGTTCAAAGCATTTTTACACACATTAACTCATGCTTGTAATACCCATTTGTGCTAGGTAAATAATATCTTAATTTTATGTATGTAGAAATTGACCTAGGGAACGAAGTTTTCAAAAGCACCCTAAGGGTCATTTAATTTTAATGGGGCTTCGGGTCCTAAATCACATAAGCACTTATTAAATATTTCATCCTCAGACATTTTTTTCAAAAGTGACTTAGACACTTAAGAACCTAGCTCTTGTTTAGGCATCTTGAAAATGTCACCCTCAATATTTGGCTAGCCATTGGTCAATTATATATTCCATTAAAAAAAAACACCCAAAAACCTGTGTTAGTGGAAGTTAAGTTTAAGGTTTCAGTTGTGTGGAAAACAAGAAATTAAATATAGAGTTGCAGTAAGGTTTTGTTGCCAAAGTGGAAAAGAATAAAAATGAGAAAGTAAATTTGATATCAGAAGTGGGATACATTTTTCTTAAAAGTCTGAACATAAGAATGGCCCTACTGGGTCAGACCAAAGGTCCATCTAGCCCAGTATCCTGTCTTCCAACAGTGACCAATGCTAGGTGCCCCAGAGGGAATAAACAGAACAGGTAATCATCAAGTGATCCATTCCCTGTCACTCATTCCCAGCTTCTGACAAACACAGGCTAGGGACACCATCCCTGCCCATCCTGGCTAATAGCCATTGGTGTACCTATCCTCCATGAACTTACCTAGTTTTTTTAATCCTGTTATAATCTTGGCCTTCACAACATCCTCTGGCAAAGAGTTCCACAGATTGACTGTCCATTGTGTGAAGAAACACTTTCTTTTGTTTGTTTTAAACCTGCTGCCTATTAATTTCATTTGGTGACCCCTAGTTATATTATGAGAAGAAGTAAATAACACTTCTTATTTACTTTCTCCACACCAATCATGACTTTATAGATCTCAATCACATTCCCTCTTAGCCAACTCTTTTCCAAGCTGAAAAGTCCCAGTTTTATTAATCTCTCCTCATACAGAAGCCGTTTCATACCCCTAATATTTTTTTTACCCTTTTCTGAACCTTTTCCAATTCAGATATATCTTTTTTTCTATATGGGGCGACCACATCTGCATGCAGTATTCAAGATGTGGGTGTACCATGGATTTATATGGAGGCAATATATTTTCTGTCTTATTATCCATCCCTTTCTTAATGATTCCCAACATTCTGTTGGCTTTTTTGACTGCTGCTGCACATTGAGAACTATCCACAGAAAACAATCCACAATGACTCGATCTCTTTCTTGACTGGTAATAGCGAATTTGGACCCCATCATTTATATGTATAGTTGGGATTATGTTTTCTAATGTGCATTACTTTGCATTTATCAACACTGAATTTCATCTGCCATTTTGTTGCCCAATCACCCAGTTTTGAGAGATCCTTTTGTAGCTTTTCACAATCTGCCTGTTATCTTGAGTAGTTTTGTATCATCTGCAAATTTTGCCACCTCACTGTTTACCCCTTTTTCCAGATCATTTATGAAAAAGTTGAATAGGACTGCTCCCAGTACAAACCCCTGGGGGACACCACTATTTTTACCTCTCTATTCTGAAAACTGACCATTTATTCCTACCCTTTGTTTCCTATCTTTTAACCAGTTACCAATTCATGAGAGGGCCTTTCCTCTTATCCATTGACAGCTTACTCTGCTTAAGAGCCTTTGGTGAGGGACCTTGTTAAAGGCTTTCTGAAAATCTAAGTACACTATATCCACTGGATCCCCCTTGTCCATGTGCTTGTTTTTACCCCCCTCAAAGAATTCTAGTAGATTGGTGAGGCATGATTTCCCTTTACAAAATCATGTTGACTCTTGCCCAAGAAATTATGTTCATCTATGTGTCTGACAATTTCGTTCTTTACTATATTTTCAATCAGTTTGCCTGGTACTGAAGTCAGTCTTATCGGCCTGTAATTGTTGGGATCATCTCTGGAGCCCTTTTTAAATATTGGCATCCCATTGGCTATCCTCCAGTCATTTGGCACAGAAGCCGATTTAAAAGATAGGTTACAGACTACACTTAGTAGTTTTGCAATTTCACATTTGAGTTCCTTCAGAACTCTTTGGTGAATACCATTTGTTCCTAATGACTTATTTCTGTTTATCAGTTTGTTACAAAACCTCTTCTAATGACACCTCAATCTGAGTCAGTTTCTCAGATTTGTCACCTAAAAAGAATAGCTCAGGTTTGGGAATCTCCCTCACATCCTTAGCCATGAAGACCAATGCAAAGAATTCATTTAGTTTCTCTGCAATGGCCTTATTGTCCTGGAGTGCTCCTTTAGCACTTGATTGTCCATTGGCCCCACTGATTGTTTAGCAGGCTTCTTGCTTCTGATGTACTTAAAATATTTTTTGCTGTTACTGAAGCCTGATTAATTCAGGATGGCTTAAATGTTATGTTCTGTATTTAAGAGCCCAAATTGACACCTCTTGTCATATGCAGTAATCAGCTTGCAGCAGAATAGATGCCTGTGACCTAGTGATGTGGAAGTCAAAGAAAGAATTGAATAGATAAGCACACTTAGTGTGGTCCCCTTCTGTGCTTCTAAGTGGCGCTATACCCAGGGGTCTAAACAGAGGGGGCAGTAGGCTTTATTCACTTGCTCTGGCACATAGAACACATGGTCAAGCAAAAGAAATAAAGAAGAGTCATTGCATATATGTATGGGGAGGATTCAGGAAGGTATTGAGCTGTGCGGTAGACTTGAGGTGGGCTAAAATAAGGATGAAGTTATCTGAAGGAATACAATTAGAAAGATAACTGAGCTGTAATTCTGTGATGAGTATCACCTTAATCGATCAGTCCTTCAGCCCTCATATAGATTGCTCCAGTCACAACACGTCTTCTGTTCTTGTAACCTGGCCTTCCTTCTCCATGCGTGACCATGTTTTTTCCACTATAAAATCTTCCCATCTCTTTGGAGGTCGGCTGAGTGGTCGTTTCAGTTCCCATGGGTACCACTCAGTGACAGCTGTAGTCCATCGGTTGTCAATGAGTCTCGCTGTATGCCCAGCCCATCATATTTTATTATGCCTACTCTCAACAACATTATGCACTCTACTCTGCTGTCTGATCACTTCATTGGGGACACAGATGGCTGATTGAAATTCCCAGAATTCTTCTTTCCATCGTGACAGATAGTTGCTGTTCCAATGTCTTCATCAGCGCCCATGTTTTGCTGCCATACAACATTACTGGCAGGACTGTTGAGTTGAAGAGACTGGTGCATGTTGCCTTGTTGATTTTTCCTTGGACGATATCCTTGATAGAATTGGATGCGTACCAACCTGCTTTCTTTCTTCATGAGTGTTCACCTTCCCGATCGTGGCGCATGTTAATTTATTGGCCCAAATATACATTTTGCTCACCTTCTATTTGCTCTCCCTTGACTGTTGATTGGGCTTTTGGCAAAGTATCTGGTCACATACATTTCATTTTGGAGCAGTTAATTTTCAGTCCAACATGGCTTCTTTTTGTGTTGAGTTCTCACAGCATTTTCTGTAGTTCGATAGTATTTTCAGTGATCAGCACAATATCGTCTGCAAATCTGAGATGGTTTAACTGCTCTCTGATGTTGATTCCACCCTTCCAATTCATCTGCGTCATTACCATTTTGAGGCAGGCTGTGAAGAGTTTTGGTGAAACCATATCTCCTTGCTTCACACTTTTCCTAACTGGGATGCGAAGGGGAGTATCGAATAAAGTTATATCTGTAGAGCAGTCAGAATGTGCTTCCTTTAATACTTTGATGTAGTTTGTGTTGATGCCATACTATGAAACAGCTTTCAACACTACATTGATCTCTACACTGTCAAACTCTTTATCATAGTCAAAGAAGGCAATTCATAAAGGGAATATGTATTCCCTTGAGTGCTCCAATAGCTGGTATATCGTGAAAATATGGTCCATTGTGCTGAAATTCCTTTGAAAGCCTGCCTGCTCTCTTGGCTGCTGCTCGTCAAGACTCTGTGAAAGTCAGTTTATTATTTTGGTGAACAGCTTGTAGACGTGTGAGAGCAGACATATTGGATGATCGTTCTTTAGATCTTCACGGTCGCCCTTCTTGTACAGCTGGACTCCTTCCCGAGAGATGATATATTCTGCATTTCTAAGTAACAGCTGTACCTCTGAGCAAGGGTTTCCCTGAGGTCTTGGCCTACAGCTGTTATCATTTTGATTTTCAGTCCATCTTTTCCTGGGGCTTTTTCTTCCTTTATTTGGTGACCTGCATGTTGAACTTCGCTGATGAGGACTGGGAGTACATGCTTATTGGTCTGTTGAAGTGTTGGTACTGAGATACGAATAGTTCAGTGTAGAAATCTTTGCAGACCGCATCCATCCCTGTTCTGTCAATGACTGGTTTTCTGTCCCTGTTCTTCAGCACCATTATTGTTGACCTGTACAGTGTCCATTCCCTTTTGCATTTTTTGAGGCTTCTGTGATCCTCACCCATCTTTAAGAGCATTTCATTTCGGTACTTCTCGAGTCCTCCTTTAGTCGTCTTCTTATCAACTTGCAGAGGAGGGAGCATTGAAGTTCATCACCACTAAACAAATAAACTGGCCCCAACTACTTGTGATGAGTATGCAAGCTTGAATTGCACTGCTCTTTCTGTTAAAGCTTATTACTGTTGAAATCTTACCTGTAGGAACTGTTCTTTGTTACAAGATTAATCTTAATTTACATTTATTTCCTATCCACTGTTTTTCTATTAAATAGAAATAATCCATTTCTCGGGTACAAAGTGCTCTAGCTACTATGCAGCCTGTGTTTTCCACAGCAGTAGTGTTAACACTGTGTGCATGCAGGTGCACAGGAAGTGTATTGGCATAGTTTAATACATGTGACAAAGTTCTGTCCTTGTCTCAGTGGGTCCAACGCTTCCTGGCAGATTTCACAAACCTCAGAGACTCACTGTGACCCTCCATGTAGCCCTTCTCTCTCTAGAGTCAAGGGTCACAGCCATTTTCATCATAAGCCAGCAAGGGAGGTGAGGAGAAGCCACCCTCCCTCACACAGACTCTGTTGTCTCCCAGTCTCAGTGATTAATCGGGGAGGAGAGAGGGGACCTCCAGCCCAGGGACCCTAATAGTAGCAGCTATGGTAGCTGACTTTTTGGAAATAGGACATGTACAATTCCCTGGGCCACTTCCCCACAGTAGTCCTCACTCAATATCTCCTTCACTGTTACCTCAGGGCCTCGTTCCTTGTGTCTGATATGATTTGTACTGCTTAGTTCTTCCAACAACACAGCTTCCTCCTACAGCTCCTGACACGCACACCCAACTGACTAACTGGGAGGCTTTTAACTAGTTTCAGCCAGCCCCTAATTGGCTTCAGGTGTCCCAATCAACCTACCTATCTTCCCTGCCTTCTGGAAAGATCTTAATTGCCCCAGGTGTCTTAACTGACCTGGAGCAGGTGCCATTTACTTACCTTGGTAACAGGGATTTGTTTAGCCTGGGACTAATATTTCTGTCTCCCACAACTTTTCTATAGCCATTTGGCCTTGCCCCGTCACACATCCTCTCCTTCCCCTCACCCCCGCTCAAACACCATAATGTTGGGCAACTTGGGATGCCAGGCCGTGTGCTCATTGTAGACCATCAGCGTTGCCATGGTGGCATCCAGCCCTGTGCCATATGCAGAACTGGAATGGTTGGAGGGATAAGAACCATGTGGTGACCCTTCATTCTTTTCCTTATTACGCTGCACCCACTGGAGGGGTGCATGGTCTGTCACAAGAGTAAATCGCCGGCCTACGAGGTAATAACGCATTGTCTCCATGGCCCTTTTGACAGCAAGGCATTCTCTCTCTCGACTACTGCGTATTTCTGTTCTCTTGGGAGAAGCTTTCTGCTTAGGTAGAGGATTGGGTGTTCCTCTTCTCCCACCATTTGCGACAGAACCGCCCCCAACCGCACCTCAGAAGCGTCTGTTTGTAAAATAAATTCCTTGTTAAAATCCAGGGCTATGAGTACAGGGTTATTACAGAGGGTCATCCGAAGGTCTGTGAACACTCCCTCTGCTGTGTCAGTCCACTTCACCATGTCTGGAATTTGGGCCTTCACCAGGTCCATTAGGAGACTTGCCCTAGTGGAGAAGTGGGGAATAAAATGTTGGTGGTAGCCTAACACGCCTAGGAACGCGTGGACCTGCTTCTTTCAGGTCGGCCAGGACCAGTTTTGAATCGCCTCTAGCTTATTTGTTTGGGGCTTCACTATGCCCCTGCCTACAATATATCTGAGGTACCTAGCCTCTGCTAGCCCTATGGTGCATTTAGCAGGATTAGCTGTGAGGCCAGCCCACCTTAAGGTGCGCAGTACTGCCTCAACTTTCTCCAAGTGGGTTCCCCAGTCTGGCATATAGATGATATCATCCAGGTATGCGGCTGCATAACTAGTATGGGGGCGCAGCAGCATATCCATGAGGCACTGGAATGTGGCTGGAGCCCCATGTAGCCCAAAAGGAAGGACGGTGTACTGGAATAGACCATCTGGGGTGGAGAACGCTGTCTTTTCTTTAGCTTCTTTGGTCAGGGGAATCTGCCAATATCCTTTTGTCAGATCCAGCATAGTCGAGAATCAGGCAGTACCCAGTCGGTCAACCAGTTCATCGATGCGTGTTATGGGGTATGCTTCCAATGGTGATACTTCATTCCGTCGGCAAAAGTCATTACAGAATCTTGTAGTACAGTCAGGTTTAGGCACTAGAACGATTGGATTGGACCACTGACTGTAAGATTTTTCAATAACCCCTAATTCTAACATTTTCTTTACTTCGGCTTTGATTTCTTCTCTTTTGGCTGCTGAGATTCGGTAGGGTCTCAATGTTACCTTGGCTCTCGGGATCAGGTGGATATGGTGTTAGGTCTCAGTCATCCACCCCGGTTTTGTAGAGAACACATCTCGGTTGCGATTAATCATGTCGGCTGCCTCGATCTTTTGGATTGGCGTCAAGTCAGGTGATATCCTCACTTGCTTGTGTAAATTATCCTCCTGGGGAAGGATCTCCTGGGTGACTAAGCATGCCTCTCGATCGTGCCAAGATTTTAGAAGATTGATGTGGTAAATTTGCTCCAGTTTCCGGCGGCCTGGCTGCCGTGCCTTATAGTTCACCTCTCCTACGGCTTTGATCACTTCATAGGCTCCCTGCCATTTGGCCAACAGTTCACTTTCTGCTGTGGGCACAAGTACCATCACCCGATTCCCCTGGTTGGAACCGTCAAAACTTTACTTGGTGGTTATAATGAGTTCGTTGGGTCACCTATGCTCTCTCCAAGTGTTCCCATACAATGGGTGTAACTCGGACTATCCGATCTCTCATCTGCAATACATGCTCGACTATGTTCCTTCAGGGATTTGGCTCTTCTTCCCAGGCTTCTCTGGCTATATCCAATATGCCCCGAGGGTGGCGCCCATATAGGCGTTCGAATGGAGAGAAACCCGTGGAAGCTTGTGGAACCTCCCGGATGGCGAACATGAGGTAAGGCAATAGGGTATCCCAATCTTTCCCATCCGGCTCACCACTTCCTGATCATGGCCTTGAGGGTCCTATTGAACCTTTCCACAAGGCCGTCTGTTTGCAGGTGGCATACAGAGGTCCGTAGAGTTTGTACGTGGAGCAATGAACAGAGATCTTTCATCAACTTGGAGATGAAAGATGTCCCTTGATCAGTCAATATCTCTTTGGGTAGCCCAACCTGGGCAAAGATCTGTACTAGCTCCTTAGCTATTGTCTTGGAAGCCGTGTTGCGTTGGGGAATGGCTTCCGGGTACCGGGTTGCATAGTCCAGTACAATAAGCACATGTTGGTGGCCCCGAGCTGTCTTCACTACGGGCCCTACCAGATCCATGGCTACGCGTTCAAAAGGAACCTGTATTATTGGAAGAGGTATCAAAGGAGCCCCCGAGTGTGGGCGAGGGCTATGTAACTGACACTCCGGACAAAGAGGTACAGTATCGTCTGCCATCTTCATGTATTCCTGGCCAGAAGAACCTCCACAGGATCCGTGACTGGGTTTTCTCTACCCCTAGGTGTCCTCCAAACAGGTGATTGTGGGCGAGACTCAATATGGCTTTGATGTTTTCATGGCACCAGAAATTGTTGAATCTCTGGCTCCTGCATTTTCACCATGTGGTACAGGAGATCTATCTTCACTATAAAGTAAGATCTTTCTTCATCTCCCCATCCACGGGTATCTCATTGATCTCGGCCACCTCTTTTCTGGCGTTATCATATATGGGGTCCTCCGCCTGGTCCTGCCTGAAAGTCCTTTCCTGGGACTAACCTGCCCAAGCTCCCAGGAGCTGGTTTCTGCTTCTTCCAACGGCTCGCTGCCGTCACAGCAGGGGGTGGCCTCTGGCTCACCTTCTGGGGTGGAAGTTTCTCTGTTGATTACTCATGTCCATCTGCCCATGAGGGCAGTCTTCTGGCCCTGGGTCAGGATCCAGGTTCCCAAGGCCTTTGCATCCTTCCTCTCTTTTTTTGTCTTCTGGGTCTTTCAGGGGGCTGAGAATGGATCCTGAGAAATCTCAGGGAACATCGGGGGTTGACATTCCCCTGGTGACGAGTCGCTGTCCTCAGGGTCCCCACCTCCCTCCAGCCTCTCCGAGGGGAGTAAATTATCAAACCCTGGATTGTCCCTCCCAATGACTACAGGATATGGGAGTATAGGAGCTACGCCCACAGTCACCTCAATGGGGTTCCCCTGAACCTCTATCTGCACCGGGATGGTGGGGTAATGGCTCATGGCCCCATGCACGCACGCAGCTGCTATGCGTTTGGCTTGCAGCAGCTGGCTACCTTTTCACCAGCTTACGTGATATAAGGGTGATAACACTCCCAGAGTACACAAGTGCTGTAGTCTCTGCTCCGTTTATCCTCACTGGTCTGGTGTAATTATGTGGGTCTAAAGCGACCCCCGCGAGGTGGATAAGGGAGCACGGGACCTCCCAATCTCCCAAGTTACATTGCATAGGCTCCTTGGTGCTGGAACACTGTGCTGCTATGTGTCCCTGCTCCCCACAGGCATAACATCTATAATCATGCCCCTATCCTGGGGGTTAGGAGGGTTAGTCCTAGGGGTCCCCCCCACTCAAGCCAATTCTTTCCTTCTGGGGTCCCTGCTGGTTTTCGCCCTCCCCCCTTCTTCCACCTAGGACTCCGCAGGTGTTTGGCTGCCCAACCTTCCGGGTTGGGGTCGGGTGCTTCTTTCAAAAGGGGCTTTCCTTGGGTTGTTGGATCAATTCCCTGGCTGTCATCCGTCTTTATCCAACGTGGTCATCTCGTTGTAGGTGGACAGATTGTTCTGGCCTACCCATTTACAGAGATCTGGTGGCAGTCCCCGCATGTAATGGTCTTTGACCAGGGTCTCCAAAACCTCTCGACTGCATGCCTTGGGCTGTAACCACTTTTGTGCAAGGTGTATAAGGTCAAATAGCTGGGACTTTGGGGGTTTGTTCTCCTGGTATTTCTACTTATGGAACCTCTGGGCCCATACCGCTGCCGTCACTTCTGATCATGCTGGGATCTCTGCCTTCAGGTGGGTATAGTCAATGGCATCCGTGGCAGGCAAGTCAAAGTAGGCCTTCTGGGACTCTCGGCACAAAAAAGGGGTGAGAATGCTGGCCCTGGGACCACGCCTCATGCTGAGCAGCCCTTTCATATAAGAGGAGATATGCCTCTACGTCATCTCCCGTTGTGCCATTGCCTGAACCCGGGTGGCCTCCTGCTGGGCTGCTGTGGCTTGTACCAGAGTTCTTACCACTTCCTCCATTGTGGTACAAAAACAAACAAACAAAACAAAACAAACACAAAAAAACCCCAAAACCCCAGTGAACTTTTTTTTAAAAAAACCCTTTCTTCCGCAACACTGTGAACAATAATCCCACTGCAAACACCAGTTGTGACAAAGCTCTGTCCTTGTCTCAGTGGGCCCTGCACTTCCTGGCAGAGTTCGCTAGCCTCAGAGGCTCACTGTGACCCTCTCTCTAGAGGCAAGGCTCACAGCCTACTGAGCCATTTTCATTATAAGCCAGCAAGGGAGGTGAGGAGAAGCCACCCTCCCTCGCACAGTCTCTGTTGTCTCCCAGTCTCAGTGATTAATCCGGATGGGAAGGGGGAGCCCAGGCCTGCCCTTTACTCCAGGCTCCAGCCCAGTGACCCAAATATTAGCAGCTACAGTAGCTGACTTTTTGGAAATAGGACGTGTACAATTCCCTGGGCTATTTCCCCACAGAAACTCCCACACAAGATCTCCTTCACCATTACCTCACGGCCTCCTTCCTTGTGCCTGATATGGTTTGTACTGCTTAGTTTCTCCAATAGCACAGCTTTCTCCTACAGCTCCTGACATGCACACCCAACTGACTAACTGGGAGGCTTTTAACTAGTTTCAGCCAGCCCTAATTGGCTTCAGGTGTCCCAATCAACCTACCTATCTTCCCTGCCTTTTGGAAAGATCTTAACTGTCCCCAGGTGTCTTAATTGACTTGTAGCAGGTGCCATTTACTTATCCTGGTACCAGGGATTTGTTTAGCCTGGGACTAATATATCTGTCTCCCACAACTTTTCTATAGCCATTTGGCCTTGCCCTGTCACACACAGTAAAAGGTAAATACATATTGCCACATACGTATGCTATGCCACAGCTACTCCTTCATGATTATATTTAAGGTTAATAAGCCATCAGTTAGCATCTGAGAAGCCTGGTGATGTTTTCTTCCCATGACATTTGAAACAGTTAATGAAATCCGGATTTTGATTCAATGCTAGAAAATAGGCCGATCTTGTTCCTATATATTTTACAAACATTTTTTTAATGTAGTGCAGCACAAAGGTTGTATTTAAGCCAATATGTGTCAGTCTGCAAAGTGGCCTGCATTTGCTGGGAGATACTACTCTGAAAATCCTAGCCTCTATTCATGGGTTATTTATGGCAGCCTCGCCAGGATCTGAGGAAGCGCGAGATCATGTTGCAAAATTTGATTTTTGTTGTTATGATTTGGAAATATTGTCTTTAGATTAAAGTGCCAATAATGCTAGTGTTGTTGAAAAGTTGATGTATAATCAGTGACAGTATTCTTTAAGAAGATCTAGTTGCCAGTTATACATTTTTAGCTTAATGGATTTTAACGGTAGACACGACCTTATGAAAATATTGTCTGATTTTCTGAATAACACAGCAGAAAACAGTATTGTTGTTAGTGTGATATCTTTGCTCTTTGAAAACCTGATTAGCCAAGTCCCTTTTTGAAAGGATGCCGCACACGGGGAATGAAGGAGAGTCAGCTGCTTACAAGAGAATCAACTTCTTTGAATAGGAAATGTCCCCACATTTCTTGATCATAGACGCAGATTTCTTTGTGAGCAGCTGACTCCTCCTCTGGTGCCTCATGCATGGACACGTTTTCAAAAAGAGGATAGCTATTATTTTATTTTATTTTTTAATTCACATTTGCTTATAGAAAAGAGTTTGTATTTATTTTTAAACAACTGCATTTTTGTTGCATAATTCTATAGTTACAGTCCTATGTATTCAGAGCAGGACTGATCCAGATCCTATTAAAGTGAACAGTAGAGATTTCCCAATGACTTCATTGTTTGTTGGATCAGACTCACTTTCTAGATAATTAAAAAGACTTTTTTTTCAGCTTCTGTATATATTTTTAGGTGTTAGTTTATTATGCTTTTCTTAAAAACAAAACAAAAAACCCATCAAACAACAATAGACTTGCTTTAGGCAGATTGTGCAAAAGTTGCAAACATTGCTATTTAGAATGTCATCATTTCACATTATAACATTGCTCTCTAAAGAAGGCCAGCTGGTGCAGTTAAGTCCCTTATTGGAAATTTTACTCTGATTCATTACTGTGATTTGTAGTTGTGTAAAGAAACACTTAATCATTCTTATGCTCCAAGCTCTATTGAATCTACTGAAGGCTTTCTATTGCTCTGCATAATTTGTTCTGCCAGTCTGCCAGCTTGGAACGGTTTCAAGCTTCTTGTATTATCTATGTTTGTTTGCACAGGAAGTGATGCTGCACGTAGGCTGAATTTACAGTAATTCTTTTGTAATAGGCTAATGAGGAACCCTACTTTCTTCACAATGGTAACATTATATAGCTTTGATTAGTCCAGTTATTATATAACTATACAATTGTGGTAATTCTTGTACTCCAGCGAGTACTGAAAAAGAAATTTTGCTTATCCATAGTTTAATCCAATTTGTCAAGTAACAGTCTGTGCTTTTATGATATCACAAATGGAGAGGTAAAATTTTGAGATTATTTTGAAGGTTTTTATATGATTCAGTACTTATTTAATTTATTATAATATCAAACATTCTACTTTTTAATTGCTAACTTCCCCCCCCCCACCACCTTTTTTTTCCCTTATGGAAGAATAAAGGTTAGTGAATGATACAATGTATCATCTGTACTAGTATTATAAAAGGGCAAAACTGGGTCTATTATTCCCTCACTTCGCATGTCTTCCATTAATGTTAGTGGGAGTTGTTGATGCACAGCTAGAAGAGAATAGGACCCCTAAGGGAGTCCATTGTCTTTTTATGTTCATAAGTAACTTTCACAAACCTTAATGGAAGATATGCATGCAGTTTGAGAGAACAGATATTGTTGTATCAACATTTCCTCTATAATCCCTATTATTTATTAGGTTATAATTTCTGCTCAGTGAAATTTGGCAAACAAAATCTCATATTGGAAATTGTTTTCAGTAGGAAACAAAATGGGAGAAAACAGCCATGCATATCTAAGAAACAGAATTTTTCCAATTTACCTTGTTGGCTCATGTCACAAAACATACCTTTTTAGAGAGGGACTGAAGCAGACTTGAAATAAGAGACAAAAATATGACTTGACTTGAACAGGACTTTTGTGTTTCTTATGTTAATAGTCCAGATAGTTCTCTGAATAACAGAATTCAGAATGTTACATTGTGCTGTCCCATAAATCAAAAATAGGCTCTGGTTTGCTTGTCTTTAATTTAAAAAAAAAAGCGTCCTCTTCCCCCAGATTTATCCTGAGAATTTTCAGCTCAAAAAGAAAGCTTTTTTTTGTAGACAAACTTAAAAAGCATGCTGAAAATAGGGTTAATATTAGAATATTAACTACTGGGACATGATTATGGCCCATAATGATAAAACTCAGCACTGATTATCCAAACTGATTATTTTTAATCACTGATTTCTAAGAAATGTCACAAAACAGTAATTAGTACTTAGATTGTAAACTCTTTGCGGCAGAGAGACTTTTGTTTCCTGCATTTGTATTGTGCCTAGGACAATGGGATCCTGGTCCATGACTAAAGCCTCTAGGCACTACAGTAATACAAATTGTTAATAGTAATATTAAAATTTCCTTCATCAGGAAATATATGCAAACCAAAAATGCAATACCAGTTAAAGCCCCTGATCCTGCAAAAGGCTTACACAGGTATCTGTTTTGCAAGCGCGGGGCCTAGGCTCTTAACATCTCCCATACTTTTCTATTTTCGTAGTATTAATGTTTTAGGTATTAGATATGCTGTCAATATCAATTTTCTGTAACTTTTATTAAAATTCATTAGCAGCTGTAGAATGCCTACTGTAAATATGTTTTCTCACAATTAGTCTATAATTTGGTCTGCTAACTTTTTCTCTATTTTTAAATGTTTTTAGAGAGACTACTTACCCATTCTTTGGATGTTACTGAAATACTTAGTCATAGTGGGATGGATTAAGAATTGAGGTTGTTGTTTTTTTTATTTTCATGTGGATTTTGTTCTCATTAAAATGGGAACTCCTGCAACTGACTAGAGTCAAGTCTAATGCATTTTGCTTGCTATATGTGCATTCTCACATAATTGGCTTCTATATTGCTATTGTGACCTTTAACACATCTGTTTTTTCACTTATGGGGCCCTCTTGAGCAGACTGTCAGTTGTGCAAAATTGAGTATGGGGATTGTGCTTAAGGAATAGAAACTGTCTCGCTAATGTCCAGTCGTGCTCTCAGGCAGGACTTTCAAACTTTCAATTGAGAGGTTAACTATGGAAGCTGGTGACATTTGTCATTATGTGTCTACTATTATTTTAAAAATAAAGCAATGTGAGCAACCAAGTATTTATATTGTCGTGATATGCCAGTTCTGATGTGTTTTTAGTTGATTACGTTATTTTCATTTTTGGACCTGGCATAGAATAAGAAAACTTAGTTTGAGGGTGCAGCATATTTACATCTAGCATTAATTGTTTGTCATCTGTTACTCAGCATGTATGATTTTAGATGTTTATTTTTCATTCCTATTTGTACTGCAGTATTCTGTTTCTTTTTATTTGAATTTTCAAGTGTGCTGTATGGAAACCATAAATCAATCTCTCTCATGGAACTACTGTAGCAATACCATTAGACATGAATAGTTGGATCCACTACCCATTCCATTTCCATTGACTACAATGGACACTAGGATCAGGTCTTTATTGTGTAAAACAGCTTGTTGATAAGTTACTAGTGTTACCTGAACACAAGAACAGACATATACACAGGTACTTCACATAACTTTTTTAACAATGAAGAAGTTAGCAGAACTTGCATCTCATTTGTTACTGTAAATTATTTATTTACTGAGTCAGAGTAAAATAAATAATTTAATGTCACAGACAAGCAAGTTATTTTGAGGGATAATCCTGCATTCCACTTGTATGAGAAATCTTTACATGAGTACTCCCCACTGATTTCAAGAGACCTATGGCATGAGCAAGGATAACTCAAATGAAGGTTTCTGGATTGGGCCATTTCTAAGTTAATTATTTTTGTAGAAAAGCAAGTGTCCATCAAACAGTACTGTAATGGTAAGAATTTAAGGTCTGATCTAAAGTTTGCTGAAGTCAATGGAAAGCCTCTAATTGATTTCAGTGAACTTTGGTTTAGTCCCTTAGGCTGTAAGGTCTTCGGAGCAGGGACCATATTTTTGTATGTTTGTACAATCCTAGTATAATTGGGTCTTTGGTGCTAATGTGATATACGTAATAATATATAAGAAACTGCTTGCTATTATTATTTACAAAAAATATGTTCAGAACATATTTGTATTCGGGGAAAAGTCAGTTTTATAGCTCTATTGCTTTATTTTCAAAGAAAAAAGAACAGAGTATAAAACAATGAATAAAAGATGGAAGCAAAGATAATATTCTTCCCAGCAGTTCCCAGTCTCTTCCATTCTGTCCCCATGATAAAAAAGAATAAAGATTTCAGGACCGCCCTCCTGTCCCTCCTAGCCATTTAAAAAAAAAAGGGGGGGTTGTGACCTTTCCCCTATCTCCCCAAGCCCGTTCATGGCACCCATGGGATCAAGATATTCAGAGAGATATTAGGGAGTTTATTTTGATGAGCAATCCTTAGTGCTATTACTGTTATTCTGAATACTAGATTGTATGTTTCAAGCATGGATGCATGCATGACGATCAGTCAGAATGTCAGTATCATTTGAATGTTCTGTTTTCTAATTAAATATTACCATTTGCAACCTATGTAGAGAAGATAAAAATCTCCCAAATGAGCATTTCATAACTTTTTAATTTATTTATGTATTTGTCAGAAAGGTTGGTATGTACAGTGCTTAGTTGTATGGTAATACAGTGTTGTGGATTGGTTAGCAACAGAGCTGGTTGAGTTAATAGAGATTTCTGCAAGCATTTGCTCCAGCTGAAGAATAAATTCTCCTTGACTTGGCCTTCACACTTTTTATATTCACTTTCAAAGAACTCTCCTGTTACTAAGGTTTTATTCACATAAATAGTTACAAAGAGTGAATTTGAAGCTTGAATGCAGTATTATCAAACACATATGCTTAATTCACACTGTAAGTGCTTCCACAATAATCTTACATGTAAATCTGTGTGGATCTGAGAAAGGGGCAGACAGGAAGGGAAAGTAGTACAGAGAGAAATTATTAAAATTGGAGAAGAAAACAAAAAAGGCAGCATCAGTGAGGGTGCTAGGAATCTCCTAACTAGGACTAATTCTGGAACAGTAACATCCCCAATGTTCCCATCTGGGGATGTTATCAGGATTCACGGGAGGCCACTCAAAGACAGAGGATCCAATAACCTCCCTGTTACCCCTTTTGAAACCGCAGCCAGAGAAACTTAGGATCAACATTAAAGCCTCAGCCCTCAGAGCTCGCCCCCAAAGCAGCAAAGTAGTAAATAAGGGCCTGCTTTGTGTCCCCATATTGGCTCCACCTATTGCTACCCAGCCCTATAAACTCTTTATCTTTCAGCTCACACCAATAGCAGCAGAGTGGAGACTGAGTGCTTTTCAAATGCCAAGAATGCCCTGACATCATCAGAATCCTTGACCTCAACTAACAAACTCTGGAGACTTTATTTACACGTTGTTTTGTCCCACACCTCTCCAGTTCTTTTTACAATGCAAGTTAACACACATTAAAAGGAATAATGGTTGTATTCTAAACTAACTGTAACTGTTTAGAATGAAGACCTAAGTGGTGGTGTGAACAGTTAATGTAACTTCTGCTCAATATGCAGCAGCAGTAATCCCAAAAGCAAATTAAATGTTTGGATGTGTAAAGAATGGTATGGAAAATAATACTGTAAATGCTATGATGGCATTATATGAATCAGTTTTATACCCTAATTTGCAATAATAATAATGAATACTTCATTTCTGTTCACCCCATTTGACAACAAATATAGAATCATAGAAATGTAGGGCTGGAAACCAACCTTGAGAGGTTATTTAGTCCATCCCTGAGCTGAGGCAGGACCAGTATACCTAGACCATCCCTGACAGGTGTTTGTCTAACTTGTTCTCTTAACCCACCCAATGATGGGGATCCCACAACTTCCCTTGAAAGCCTACTCCAGAACTTAACTACCTTTATAGTTAGTTTTTTTCCTAATATATAACCTAAATCTCCTTTGCTGGAGATTAAATCCATTGCTTCTTGTCCTACTTTCAGTAGACATGGAGAACAGTTGATCACAGTCCTCTTCCTTACATCCCTTAACCCCCTCAGGCTTCTTTTCTCAAGACTTAACATGTCTAGTTCTTTTAACATTTCATCATAGCTCAAGTTTTCTAAACCTTTTATCACTTTTTTTTTGGCTCTCCTCTGGACTGTCTCCAGTTTGTCCAGATGCCTTAAAGTGTGGCAATTTGTGATCCATTAGAATCCCTGGACCCTTATCATCAATACTACTGCCCAACCAGTTATTCCTCATTTTGCAGTTGTGCATTTGAGTTTTCCTTCCTAAGTGAAGTACTCTGCACTTCCCTTGATTGAATTTCATCTTGTGTATTTCAGACCAATTTTCCAATTTGTGAATGCCATTTTGAATTCTAATCCTGTTCTCCAGAGTGCTTGCAACCCCTCCCAGTGGAGTCACTTGCACATTTTATAAGCATTCTCCTCAGTATTATCCAAGTAATTCATGAAAATAGTATATGAATAATACTGGACCCTGGACAGACCCCTGCAGGACCTCACTAGATACCTCTCTCCAGTTTGACAGTGAAACATTGATAGCTACTCTTTGAGTACAGTCTTTCAAGCAATTTTGCCCCCATTTTATAGCAGTTTCATCTAGCCCACATTTCCCAACTTTGCTTATGAGAATGGCATGTGGGACCGTATCAAAAGCCTGACTAAAATCAAGATATAGCACATCAACAGTTTCCATTTATTCAATAGACCAGTAACCATGTAGAAGAAGGAAATTAGATTGGTGTGATATGATTTGTTCTCAACAAATCCATGTTGTCTATTACTTATAACCCAATTATCCTCTAGGTGCTTACAAACTGATGGTTTAATAATTTGTTGTAGTATCTTTCCAGCTGTCAAATTTAGACTGACTGATCTGTCTTCCTTTTTTTGAAAGATAGGTACTATGTTTGCCCTACTTCAGGCCTCTGGGACCTCTTACCTGTCCTCCATCAGTTTTCAGAGATAAAAATTAATGATTACGAGATGGGTATAGAAGGGCTTCAGAGATGGGTAATAAATATAGTCAAAGGCTTAGAAAGATTTCCAGATGAACAAACAGTGAAATATTTAGTCTGTTCGGTTTAGAGAAAAAATGATAGCAGTATACATACAGAAAATAGATAACCACTTCCATTTACTCTCTTGAATGTCCCCTTGTTCTTGTATTTCAAGAGGCAGCAGATTTAAAAGAGACGCATGGAAAAAAAGTATAAGCACCATGTTATTTCTCTGGGAACTCAATGCCACCAAGATATGATTGAGATTAAATCTTAGTGAGGCTCAATTAATGTTTGCACGGATAAAGAGAACACACAGTTACATGAGGCAGGTAATAAAACAAACTATGCAAATCCTCATTCTTCAGACATCAGCCAACCTCTAATTGACATGTTGGGAAGAAACTTTCCCTGCTGGTCGGTTATTCCATGATTGTCCACAATGAAGTTGTGTACACTTTCCTGTGAAGTATCTGGTGTTGGCCACTGTCTGAACAGTATACTGAACTAGATGGACAAACGCCACTGCAACAATCTGAAGCTGCAATTTTTATCTTCCTCTGTTCTGTATTTCCTTTATATTAATGTCTATCTAATTTCCCTTCTTACTGCAGTATCTTAGTGACTTCCAATCCGAGTTTTGTTAAATTCAGATTAAAAAAATGGGAATATTAGAGTCAGACATGCATGAAATATAACCTTTATCATGCAAGTGTGAGTTCTGAGGCATTTTAAAGCAATATGGTTAGGTAGCTTATATTAAGTATGCAGTGGGGATTTCTGTGTTGTTTTTGTTTTTTGCAAATCTTGAAACAATTTCTTCATGATTTTGTATACATTTTAATAGACTCATATTATGTTTTGATTTAAACATTACACTACAGTAGTTGATGCCCCAAAGCTGTCATGTGTGTATTTGAGAATTAGAAACTGTCTATAAACAAACAAAACAGATAAATTTATCTACTTTCATTGTCTAAGCTCAATGAAGTGCAAAAATTAAGCAGCTGGTATAAATAGTGAGAAGTAAATCATATTTTTAAAATTGTTTTATTTGTAGTAGTCTAAGGTGGTGGTGGTAATTCAGAGAGAAATTTTGTTTCTTAAAAATGTGATTTTTATCCCAGTGCTAGTCCTGGCTGTCTGTGCACTTTTAATATACCTTTCACTATACCAGGCAAATCAAATGCTAACTGGCTTCAATAAGTACTCCTAAAGGCTGTAACATTGTTAACCTGCAATGAACAAAAAAATGAAATTGTCCTGCTTCTGCATATATCAAAATATTATCTAACCTCCGCCTTACAACCTACGGCCCCTAAATCAGTTAAATGAAAGCAAATGTAAGTAATGGGAACTGAATTTTGAAAACTAATTTTGATCCATATAGTGAGCTGATCACTATAACAGATGATTGGAATGATCACATTCCTGTAACAACATAATAGTTCCATGTGATAGTACACAAAGAATAAGGACAAACAGAAGCAATATGGAGCCTTCAGAACTGTTGTGCTTTATCTCACCAAGTTCAGATAAAATAAAGACTCATTAGATGATTTACTGTGTGTCAGATTTGAGGGGGGCGGGGCGAGAGAAGGAAATCTAAACTGAATTAGAAGAGAGCCAGCAAGGCCTCTATAACAGCCCCCCCCCCCCCACGCCAAAAAAAAGGCTTTTTTGAGGGTTGTTTGCTCTATAAAGACCAGTGTAGTAAAAAGATCCATAGAATTCAATAAAATCTAGTGGAGGCTCTTCTGGGTATGCTTTGACTACCCACTTTTGAGTCAGATATAATAGGACCTTTACTTGCTGCTGTAAATTGGCTCTGAGCATCCCTTTGTATTAGTTTTGCCTCCCCATTTTCAGATGTCACCAGCCTGTATTCAGGAAATCAGCCGAGATAATATTCTGGGTTGAAAGCTGTGCTGCATTTTTTCTAGAAGGCTATGGCTAAAAATGGAAAAAGGAACTGATATGTGACTATTTTCCTTCCATTTTAGATAAAGATAGGGTGAGAGCTAGCTAGCTCTTCTGCATGAATTGTATTTTTCATAAAAATATAGCTGTTAAACAGTGCCAGAACATAGTCTCAGTGCTGACATATATCATTCTCTTAGAAATTCACAAAGCTAAAGCTAGCAGCTTGCCAAGTGCTCCCTTGACACGTTTTCTACAGGTATCATCTGAAAACATCATAACCAGCCTATAACATAGGTTAACGTTAATCTCATTAGCTAAGACAGCTCTGATTAATAGTATTAATTTTTAATGAAAACCGGGAATATGTTTCCAGTGCTTAGTGAGCAAACAGCATAAGGCAACCTTTGGTTGAATATACATTATATCTGAGAGTTTATAATTAAAGCTATGAGATTATTTGATCCTTTGAAAATGATTTTAGAAAGATAAGTTTTGGTTGCGGAATGAAGGACAAGTAATGCTAGCACTAGAATTGTCAAAACAGCTGGACCATTTCAAGCCTTCACTAGTCAGTGGAAAGTAGATGTAAGGGGCCCACTTCTCCTCACTCATGCTGTTCTTACTCTGTGATATCAGTATTCCTGATTTAGAGCCGTCTGAGACCAGAATCAGGCCCAATGTTGCAAATTGAAATTATAAGTGTCGAGGTTGGGAGGTTTTTTAAAATAAAAATACACAAAAGGCCTAGCTTCTTATAATATAGCATATTAATATAAAGGGTTAAAAGCAGTTGCAATGCTTGCAGGCATGTAAGAAAATGACTAATCAAAATTGGCAGGTGGAAAAAGTTGAGCTGTCAAGTGAGACATAGCATTACCGTGAACTAGAGTGCAGAGGTGAATAAAGGAGTTAGGTTAAAGAACAGCAAGGGCAAGGTGACTGGAAAAAGTTTTCAAGAGTTGTAAATAAATTGGAGATCTTGCAGTCTGGAGTGGGTGTGATCGTCAGAAAGAATGTCTACAATAGTGTGTACCATGACATTTAGCGACTCTAAAGAAATCCTGGTTCATTCAGGCTGTTAAACCTACTTTTAAAATCCTTACACATGAGCAAGTTGGAGCACTTATCTACAAAGAAGGATGGAATTGTGTAATGGTTGTAATGCATACCTTGGCATTGCTACATTTATTCACTAGAGGGAGATAGTTCTTGATTCTCCTCCTGGAGCTTTGTAGCTGGTTCAAGCTAGTTTGTTGTGTGTGTCATTGTACACAAATCCTGATTGCTTGAAGTCTGCTGTTGAGTTATGTCATCTCAATGCAAAATATTTTATAGTACAGTTCATTAGAAAATTATTTCAAATAAACTTTACACTGTGTAATAAACTGTTGCTATACCCTCCCCCACACTTCCGACATTTGGATATGATAATCTATGAAGCTGGGGAAAATATAATAATAAAAAAAAAGATTAATAGAAGTGGAAGGAGTAAAACCACCATTTCTATAAAGAAAGCAGCAGGAATCTGCTTTAAATTAGGCACTTGCAGAGA